>NC_136067.1:1850121253-1850810628 GCF_964261635.1 Lissotriton helveticus | reverse complement strand
ACAGATAAGGATCAGAAGAAGAAAGAACAGCTGATGGCAGCTGTCGAGCAGTTCAAACGGGAAACTCAAAGGATTCTTTCAGCTTCCACACTGCTCTCCAGAAGTGATTCCCCCGAGACGCACACGGTAAGTGACACTTGTGCTCACACGGTAGCACAGCAGCAGAAAGGCAGA
This sequence comes from Lissotriton helveticus, assembly GCF_964261635.1. Lineage (NCBI taxonomy): Eukaryota > Metazoa > Chordata > Amphibia > Caudata > Salamandridae > Lissotriton > Lissotriton helveticus. The sequence goes on along the minus strand of NC_136067.1, from coordinate 1,850,810,454 downwards.
CTTCAGTGAGCTAGACGCCCAGTGCCCATCAAACACAGCCAGTCTTTGTACTCTGAGACTGGAAGCTGAACACTAAATGATGAATCAACACAGGCACACGTGTGTAACACACATGTACAGTGACACGTCCAAACACAATCTATGTATGTTTAGCTTTAAATCTCTCCAAGTAAAGATGTGCTTTGTTGCAGCTAGTTCAATAAACATTTGCCAAAACACATTTCTAGGCTATAATTCATAATTTTCAAGGCTGTAATCACATAATAAATTGTTATAAATAATGTCACACGTCGGCAAATGTAGTATATAGTAAATGGCACTTGAACTTTATAAAGTGTCACCCTTAATCCCTACACATATATGCTGCAGCGTCATTAGATCCCAACAGAAAGGCTGTCATAGAACTGTATAGGATAAAAGCCAGAAACATAAGTACCCTTATGGGATAATGAGCAATTACAGGTGTTCTTGTATCTATGCCTGGAATGACCAGAGCCACAAATAGTGGAGCCAGTTATCCCAGAAACACTGGAATCAGACCTGACTGAGGGGCTGCTTGAGCTGCAGGAAACTGCTGCTTCCGGCCCCTACCCTCCCTCCTCTGCAACTTGCAGAAAGCAGCAAACACCGAATTGTGGGTCATATGTACAAAGAATCAATTTGGTAAAAGTGGTCACAAATCATGCACTGAATTTTACTGAATGGTTTTGGAATTGTGTATTAATTCAGAATATTATTTTTTGATGCACGAAATACAGAATCATAGTGGCTAGTACTTTGCCCTACCATATCAATATTCATGAGGCAGGTCACAAATTGCAACTCACTATGATTGGCCACACTGAAAGGGATGGTGGACTAGTGGGGTCAGTTGACAATCATGTCTGTGATTGCTTTTAAATGCAACCTGTTTTCCTTTGAGGAAAATAGGGCGCATTTAGACAAAATGATGAACAGCTGTCTTCTTAGGAGTTGGCAGTGGAACTCTTAAAACACGTTTTTGTCAGCATTGACAAAGGGGAAATGGTCCCTTAGGGTCTGAGAATGGCATACCACCTCCTTTGGCTTGGTGGTAAAATAATAATGCTTTGCTACCAGATTTTGGCCGCAAAACATTAATACATACCATTAAGGAAATGGTATTTGGAAGGGACATCTTAAATATACCCATTTACAAATATTGATTCCTTATTGTTTCCTTAACCAATTTCATGATTCAGAAAACCTCTTACGGATTGTTATAGGGTTTTAGCACATTTCAAACCCTCAGATTGACCGAATCTGAGGGTTTGCAACTGTTAAAACACTTTGTACACCAGACTCTGTATCCGGTATTCCTGGGTCCTCATGTTATAACGTATTCCCCGGTTAAATTTAAATAAGTTGCAATACCGGTGGCGGGCGGCATGGCTCGCGGGTGGTGGGCGAGGGGTGTCGCAGGGGTGGGGCTTGTCGCACGGGAGGGGGTCATGTGGGGGAGGGAATAAAAAATAAATAAACTTACCTTGGGTCACGCTTTTTTGCTCCTGCTCTCCTGCCACCGACTCCAGGAACAGGAAGCTAGGCTCCCTCACCCTAAGCCAATCACAATGCTGAAATACAGCGTTGTGATTGGTCTCAGCACCGTAACTTGGTGCTCAGCCAGGGGCTGGAGGGGTGTGCATAGTCTCCATGCAGGCTGTAATACAGCCTGGATAGAGAACGGGGAAAGTGTGCATGACTGGTTCGGGTGGCCCCAGAGGGTCGACCAAACAGTTAGGAGTGGGCAAATCACTCCTCCCCTACTCCGAGAGCAGAGCATCCCTGCCCACCTACCCGCCAACAAAGCAGCAGGACACGAAGCATAACTGTGCCACTTCTAGGACGCCACTTCTAGGACGCTACTGCATCAAAAACTTAGGCCTGCTTGGCGCAGTCGTAAGAAGTGACACAGTGTATTAAGTATAGGCCTCCCCCAAGCATTGCTGGAGTTGCTTCATGCTTGCGACAACTCCAGCAATACGTGACGTTTGCGCCAACAGATGCGTCAGAATTTCGGACGTGTCTGTCAATCAGCCATGATGCGCTGTTTTGTAAATAAGGTGCATCCATGGTGGCGAAAGGGTTTTGCAGACTGGCGCAGGGTACTGACGCATCTATACAGACGTGTCAGTTTCTTATAAATAAGCCCCCATTTTTGTTATTTAGCTCACAGTAGCCTCCTAGAAGTGGCGTCCTAGAAGTGGCACAGTGAAATCTTGTAGATTTCACTGCGTCACTTCTATGAGGCTTTCCCACGTGGGAACGCCCACCCTGTTGCAGATATAATGTGACGCAGGGCTTTACAACGTGAGGCATCTCCCTAGATGCGTCAGAATGTAAATGGGCGGCAATGTGGAGCATTGTTTACGCCACCAAAGCGCCTCAAAAGGTGGGGCAATGGCGGCGCAAAAGTGTTGCAAGGGGCATGAACATCTGCCCATGATCTCCAGCCTGGTCAGCGGCATAGGCTTCAGAGGGTTTTCTGAGTCATTTATCTAACAATGCAAAGTGCAAAGTTTATTTTTGTTTCGTTTTTTAATTAGGAAAATATACGTTGGTTTAACCCCTTCAATGCGGCGGCTATTCCGCCGCAGTACTAAGGGGGCGGGGCCGCCGCGCTGCGGCCGCATGCTGGTGACGGAACCGCTCCGTCACCAGCGTCGGTTGAGCTGTGCTCATGACGGAGCGGTTCCGTCATGGCCCGCCCCGCTCAATAGAACCCTCAGCGCAGGCCCGGAATTCGCGCCGCGCATGAGCGTTCTATCGAGCGGGGCGGGCCATGACGGAACCGCTCCGTCATCAGCACAGCGCACCCGCAGCTGATGACGGAGCGGTTCCGTCATCAGCGTGCAAGGGGTTAACACATACAATTTGTGATAGGATTGCACTGAATGGACACACACACTCACACACACACACACATACATCAGTAACCTACAGCTAATCTACATGAGTCATGTATACTGGCGTATCAGCATTTTTTGTATTTTATTCATGTAAAGTAGTTTTTTAAATTTCTTATATTTTAAGAATAAACTTTACAAATCTAAGTAGCTGAATGCTGTAAAGCACACGATTTGTATCCTGCGAAACTCATTTCAGCGTTGTGTGGGCTTTGAGGTTTTATTCGTGCAGTGTTGTATTAAATTCCCTAGAATTGTGAATAACTAGGTGACCCATGATTGCCAGGTCCTTTTCTCTTTCGTTTTCCCTGATTTAAGGAGTACATTTGTTGACATGTTATACCTGCCAGAGCAGGCTGAGGGAGAACGATGGAGGGGGTAGGTAATAGGGTGGGAGTTAGGGTATGCCAAGGCAGAGCCCGAAGCGGGGGGAGCATTGTCTGCTCCCCCTGTGTTGTGCTGTGGTCAGGATGAAAGGGGCTTCACACAGCCCTGATCTCTAGCATTGGTCTGGGGCTGTTCTTCCTTAGTAGTGAGGAGGAGCGGATGGGAAAAGATGAGAGGAGTAAGTCAGGGCATGACTGGGGGAGCATTGTATTCTACCCCACAGTGCTGCAGAGACCAGAGAGCCAGGCTGTGCTCCTGCTTTCAGCTCCTGCAGTAGGTTCCCCAGATGTGCATTGAACCCAGGTCTGAAATCTGTGAGGCTGGATTAACCAGGTCCCGAATTTGCAGATCTGGGATTGCTGGTTCTGGAGACATTGGAACACTTATAATAATGAGTGGCAAACTTTCACCCAGAGTTTCCACTCCTGATGGAATTCCACAACTCCTTTTTTTTTTTACCTCTTGAGAAGTCGAACAAGAAAAGGAAAATTTGCAATCTCAGTGGGCAAGATTTCCAGGTTTGACACGCTGGGAGCTTTCTTGTTGCAAAGCAAAAAGCTACAGCAGGACCTCAAGTTAAATGTACCTGGCTTTGTGGAAACCTTCTACAGTGATCAGTCTGAGAACTACTGGAGGATTTCTAATTCCAAAAAAGTGACTCCGTCCATAAGTAAAACATTGGACTGATGAAAAGTGCCAATGTTACCCCAGAATTGAAGCCACCACAGAGGCTTTGTCCTGTTTAGAGTGTTTTGTCCCAAAAATGAAGAGTTCAGCAACATATCTGATTTTGCTGTACTCTTGGCGGATACAGCATCCTACTTTTCCCCCAGTTGGAAGAATGTTGCTTCCATAGATGTTATTAAGTCTTAAAATAAACATTTTGACCTAGTGGAAATACTTCTCTTACCAAACTTCCACTCCATTGCACTAAGGTTGAAACAGTGACTAGGTCCTGTACATATATATATATATTCACTTAAAAAACTATAGGTTTCAGGCCAGCATTTTAAAAACCTTGCAAATTCACTTAAAAACATAGGTTTCAGGCCTTATATAGTTAGGAATTAGCATTTAAAAAACCATTGAAAAGACTCCTATATAGTTAGTTGTACTAACTATATTTCGCGCACCCGCAATCCACTGCTGATGATGTCACATATTACATCATTCATGACATGGTCAGTGACATCACTGATGACATCACTGATGACATCTCAAATGACATCATTGATGACATCTCATTTGACATCACTGATGACATCACTGATCACATCACTGATTATATAATTCATGTGATAATTCCTAACTATATAAGGCCTGAAACCTATGTTTTTTAAGTGAATTTGCAAGGTTTTTAAAATGCTAAATCCTAACTATATAAGGCCTGAAACCTATAGTTTTTTAAGTGAATTTGCAAGGTTTTTTAAATGCTAATTCCTAACTATATAAGGCTTGAAACTTATGGGTTTTTTCAGTGAATTTGCAAGGTTTTTTAAATGCTAATTCCTAACTATATCAGGCGTGAAACCTATATTTTTTTTCAATAAATTTCAAAGGTTTTGTAAATGCTAATTCTATTAGCAGATAACGTTTATATATGTTATTATCCTTCTGGGACCACCTGAGCAGCCATCTTGTTTCTCAGGAGAAGTGAGGCACAAGAGAGCACAAAACAAAAGTGGAAAACGCGAAAAGGGGGCAGGGTTGAGACCCCCTGACCCCCTAGCCCTTCTCAGGGGGTCCCAGAAGGACCACCAAGTGCAAAAAAATTATTTATTTTTTTAAATCGTGGGGTACGCGCACGGTACGCGTACCCCGCGATTTTTTTGAATTATTATTTTTTTTGCCCTTGGGGGTCCTTTTGGGTTGGAGGGTCTCTACCCTGCCCCCTTTTCGTGTTTTCCACTCTTGTTTTGGGCTCTCTTGTGCCTCAGTTCTCCTGAAAAACAAGATGGTGGCCAACACTCCCTGGTTTGGACAGTTTGGAATGTTGACAGTCGGCTGCCAGCCAATCAGAAACTCGCTCGCGCACGTACGCGTACGGTACGCGTACCGTACGCGTACGGTGCGCGTACGGTGAGCGCATATAGATATATAATTTGCTCAAAATCAATTTTCTCAACAACTACTGGAGGGATTTTCACCAAATAAAGAAAAGGCACTACTGCATACCTGTCCCTACCATTTTGCCAAGTTTGGTGTAATTCCGTTCAGCCGTTCGGGCTGTAGCCGTGTCTAAAGGTCCCATGGAAAATGCCATTTGAAAAATTTCAAATTCAATTTGCTCAAAAACTACTGGAGGGATTTTCACCAAACATAGCAAAGGCACATCTGCATACCAGGCCCTACCATTTTGCCAAGTTTGGTTTAATTCCATTCAGCCGTTCGGGCTGTAGCCGTGTCTAAAGGTCCCTATGGAAATTAACATGGGGAAAACACGTTTTGGGACCCCCCTTTCGGCCCCCGCTTGACGAATCCCCCCGAAACTTTCAGGGAAGGAGCGGAGCTGGCCAAAATTCTGGAAAATTACACACAGATTCCTCAATCGGCACCAAAGTTATTCCCAATAGAATGTTGAGCGCATATAGATATATAATTTGCTCAAATTCAAATTCTCAACAACTACTGGAGGGATTTTCACCAAATATAGAAAAGGCACTACTGCATACCTGTCCCTACCATTTTGCCAAGTTTGGTGTAATTCCGTTCAGCCGTTCGGACTGTAGCCGTGTCTTAAGGTCCCATAGAAAATGCCATTTGAAAAATTTCAAATTCAATTTTCTCAAGAACTACTGGAGGGATTTACACCAAACATACAAAAGGCACTGTTGCATACCAGTCCCTACCATTTTGCCAAATCTGGTGTAATTCCGTTCAGCCGTTCGAGCTGTAGCCTTGTCAGAATGTCCCTAAAGAAATTAACATGGTGAAAACACGTTTTGGGACCCCCCTTTTTTCTCGGCCCCCGCTTGACGAATCACCCCGAAACTTTCAGGGAAGGAGCGGAGCGGAGCGAGGCAAATTTAAGGAAAATTACAGGCAGATCCCTCAATCGGCGCCAAAGTTATTCCCAATAGAATGTTCGGAATTTCCTATGGTAACTAGGTCCTAACTATATATACCTACTGGCGACCGCCAGTAGGTAATATATATATTAGAAGGTTAGAGCAACATACAGAACTCTGGGATCCTCATCAGGGTGAGATCATAATGGGGGAGAGGAAAATCTTTCATTGACAACTATGAAGGGAGGTTCTATAAGGAAATACACTATTATTGCATCTGTAGCCATAAACATTGCAGAGTGTAGGGACCAATTCAAATAGAGCAGTGCAGCTATCGAGGGATCTTGTAAAAACAGCCATGTGAAGGAAAGGAGAGAACTGTACACTGAGGCAAAGAAAGTCTAAAGTCCTCATTACAAGTTTGGTGAAATTTGTTGTGGTGATATAGAGGGGTGGAATCTCTAGTTCCAGCCATTATCCTTGCACTAATCTTCAACTGTTCCAATCTTTCCCCCCTAATGGGGTTACTACACAGACCTGGAAATATCAGGACCATTTTGTGTGGTTTTTCCCTGTTTCCGGGAGAAAACTTCTTGACTTTGCCCACCTGCTCAGAAATGGGTGAAGATGCCAGCAAGAGGGCCGTTAGTGTTAGGGTTGAGGGTTAGGAACTATGCGGTCTGGGCATGCTATAGCAGGGCACAGGGAATGTTACCAGCTTGATGTTTTGTGGTCTGGGTTCTCGCACTGGCCCGGGTCTGATCATCTTCTGCGGGATAAGGGTGGAGACAGGTGAGAGAAGGGGAGGGAAAGGCCTGGGTCTAACAGGGGAGGGGCTTGTATGGCCCTCCCAATGATATATGGCGAGGTAGGAGGGAGGCTGAGATTTTCTTTTACCCACAGCCCCAGCCACTGTAGGTATTTCACTGGGTGCACATCCGTACCCAGTGAGACCGGGTCTGATGTCTCTGGGCCCAGAAATATTCAGTAGTCCAGCTACTGTGGCATATTCTCAGCGACCACGCTAGTGCGACCCGCTAGTGCGACCTAGCATTCCACCAACCGGCTTCAGAGAGGCCAAAGGGACAGAAGTGGGATGTGGCAGGGTATCCATTTGTCGGATCCCACGTGTATATGTGCTGTATTGATAAATGTGGTAAATTACCAGCAAAATAATGTTGACTAACACAAGTATACATAAACTTTGATAAAGGCAAGCGCACAGGTAAAGAAAAAAATAAATAACACTGAGATCCTTATATAGTCTAAATAGGGCGCAAGCCCATATTTCGAGAATAATCTTCAAGACGCCTTTACATAAGCAAGGGGCATGAGATGTGAATTATACGAAACATATCACACTTGGGTGGTGGAAACAAGCATACATGATGAAATAAAGACGCCTTGTGTAGCAAGTATAGGTGATGGAAAAAGAGCATGCTTTAGCTGAAAGTTGCTACACAACTGATGTTTATTTGACAATCCAACAAAAAGTAATAAATGGGCAAGATGTAATAATTGAAGAATGTATTTTGAGGCCAATAAGCTCCTTGTGCGCATGCTAGAAACAACAATAATAAATACATCAAAACATACATGCAAGTAGTCTACACAATAAGCTTGGCTTTGAAGACCAGCTCATTTATGTGTCAGGATAGATGACATAAAGTACCCTGCAGTACATTATAGGGATATTTCAAGTCACAAGGAGTTCCATAACCATATAGACAAATGAGGCTGAAGACTAAGTTGCTGTGTAAGGCTATGGCACTCCAAGGTTACTTGTAATATCCTTATCATGTACGGCAGGGGGTAGAATATTTCTTATAAAACATAGTCACACCATCACCTTTCCCACAAACCCCTTAAGTCCTTGTTACGTAGCTTTCTGATATAAAAGAGAGAGTATGTTTGCAAACATGAAGAACAGAAATAGAATCTCTAGTGCAAAATTAACTGCTACAAAAAAGCTGTTACATATTTGTCGCAGGAAAATATTAGTATCAGTTTAATACAAGTCAATATGTTTTTTTAGAAAAGGGTAGCTCGGAATGTGAAGCACAATGCTGAAAGATTATAATGTTTATATAATTACCAAGAGTGCAAAAAATGAACATGTTGCTATAAATATCCCCTTTCTAGTTATCATTGTATAGCTAGAAAAACAGAGCAGAAAGAAAAGCCACATTCTTTTTCAGGTTCTATCACCAGCTGCTTTAATTATGCTGAGGGCATGACCTCCCTTTACCCTGCCTGCTGGCTCTGGTGGAAGGTATTGTGAGGTCAGAACTCAACTGTAATAATTTGAGTTTTGACATCTTTTCTGTATAATAAGCAACTGTGTGTGTCACAGGTCGCCAATTATAAAGCAATTAGAGAAAGGGTTTTATACAGGGATTGCAGAATCTCAAGTATTTATTATAAAGTACTTAGAGTGGGAATATGTGCTCCAAAATGGACAGTCTAAAGGTGTGGACACTGGATCATTTTGAAGACTCTGCCAGTCTAATGATGCAGTAATCAAGTCCTTCTGCTAGTTTTGTTATTCTGTTTAGTGCAAAACAAGGGGGCATGATGGGTAGTATTACCTGTGCTCACACATAGACATGCCACTGTAGAGTTGTTCTTTTTAAGCCACACAAAATGACAGCCAGGTATGGGGTGAGTTTCCCAGTGGAGATCCATGTAAAAAAAAGTCACAAGAGGGACTTTACAACTAGGGTTGGATGAAATAATTTGCCAAAAAGTAAATCATGCAACATCTCCCATCCTTAGGCCGAGCCAACCAGACAGCTGGCTGGACACGAAAAACCTATTGTGAACATACAGTAGGCTTACTGCCTCCCCATTGCTTCCTATTGGTTGGCTTGACTGTTATTGTCATTTGCTTGCTTCTTAATAGATGGCTTGCCGTCCTCTTCTTGAGAGTGCCCCCTCCATGGAGCTTAGGCTCATTACGATCCTTTTGACTGGCTGACTTGTATCCTTCCACTGCTCACATTTAGCAATCTACTTTTTTCATTCACTCCATGAGAGTGCATGTGTTTTCTAGCTTTCTCCCTTGTGTGCTGCTCCCCCCTTGTGATGTGTTGCTCCTAGTCCGTGCCAGTTTGCCTTTAAAAGCACCTCAGCAGGGATATTGTTTCTGGGGTATGGCTAAAGAGCAAACTTCCAGTGCTGTTTTTGTTTTATCTTCTGCATCCTACATATTGCATGTTTTTCTCCTGGTTTCTATGTATTGCATAAAAACACAGCTTTAGCACCCAAAAGCTTTTAGTACATCGTAAAAAGCAAGTTAGCGGTCACAAACCCAGTGACTTTGCTAATGGCAGGGGTTGGTGCTGTGAAATGATTTAGTATATCTGTCCCAAAATGCTCAGACTTACTCAAGTGGCCGCTATACTGAACTGAATTGAAGCATTCCATGTTGAAGCAGTGTGTCAGAAGTTAAAACATAATCTTTGGAGAGCACCCATTGAGTCCAGGGGCTTATTTCGAGTGGAGCAGCACCGGGGGTGAGTTGGTGAGCAGAGTAATCTTGTAGAAACACCCTTTTTAGGTCGAGCCTACGCAGCGTGCATGCGTTGTCTGCAAGACCTGTTGTAGTCTGTAAAGGATGTTGCTCCCGCCTGCTGCCCCCTCATTGGTTTAATGCTGTGTCACTCTTCTTAGCTTCTTTCTAAATAGTTGATGCAGCGATATGTCACTTCCATTTTTTCAGGAAGCAGTACCGCCCAACTACAGTTTTCCTCCACTTCCATGGTTTTATGGGTTGTTGAGGAGAACCCTTTTCACAATTGTTGCAGACCAGCGTGCTGACCTGCATCGTCGAATATGGAGGCCACTCATTTATTTTGTTATGCGCTGCTATCTAATCATCCTGCTTCGGTGCGAGGCCGTGGGGTCCCTTTGCAGTACTGAGCATGCCCAATAGCGCCATGACTGTGGCTGGAGTCACTTTTCTTTTCACCCGTTGCTGCATCCAGCCGCCAGGTATTGTACCTAATTAGCTCGCTTTAGTTTGAGGCCACAGGATCCCTCTCTTATACCAAGCCGGCCCAGCTCCTGTTTCCGGTGCGCCACGACTTTCAGATTTCACTGATTCTGCTTCAGACACTGGAATGCTGAAGGAGAATCTGCATACTGCCAGGCGATGCTGCATTTGGAAGAACTTTAAGGTACAGTAAATGGCAGCTGGAGAGTTATTGTATATACAGTATTTCTTTCTTAGGCATTGAGTTACCCCCTTTGGAGCTTTCTTTTAAACTGAACAAGTATTTCATGCGCATGCGACAGTGTATTCCATGGTGAGGTCTTGTACCGTAACTGTTCCCTCGGGAAGCTGATCTATATCTCAGTATGCATTTAATAATCAAAGTTTTGTTGAAGAAACCATGACCAGCACTTGCAGGGTCTAGCATCATTAAATGTCGCAACTGGTGCTGTGCCCTCTCCCAGGTGCTCCTCTTCCCCAGCGATGTTTTCAGCACGTTGTCTGCTCCACTCCTCCCAGCATATTGCACACACGCCTCTGCTTCCCCTGTAATCCAGACTTGGTCCAGACAAGGCTCTTTATTTTGTTTCCACACACTTCACTTGTGACCTCACCCTGGAGCAGGAGAGGCGGGGGAAGAACCGTGAGTGCTGCTAAAGACAGAACGAACATTACCATTACCCGTCCCCTTAATTCGCACTGCATGGGAACAAGACTTGGGTCGACCTATAACTGATGACCAATGTGAGTACTGCCGCAGGGTCACAAGGGAGGTGTCCCTGAATAGTAGACATAAGCTGCTATATTTTAAAAATTTTCGCAGGATGTACCACACTCCGGCATGGTCCCACAAGATCGATTCTGCTAGGCCTCACCAATGCCAGAAATGCTCGGCTCCACATGCTGACTTTGCCTATCTCTCATGGACCTGTCCAGAGTTGCAACATTACTGGGTACTGATACACGCCACTTTGGGCGACATTCTTTCTATGACATTGGTTCCTACACCGGAAATTGCACTGTTGGGATACATGGTTAATTTCCCCAAAAAGGTCAGGAAGTTCGCAGCTCTTGGGTTCCTGTTGGCCAAGCGAGAGGTAGCATTACTATGGGGCAGTAAGAAAGTCTCTACGCTACTGGCATGGCTTCGCAGCTTAGTGTTTTGTAATGTGAACTGCGGGCAATATGCTACTCTAGTGCCCAGTTCCTCATGACTGGTGGATATGTGGGGCCCGTACAGAGCATACATTGCCAAGAAACGTAGTGAGACGATCACACAGGTCACAAATGGAATTGTCCCCGAAGGGGTTGGTTAGGACGGGAAGTACCAAATTATATTTGTACGATATGATTGTTCCTCTGCTCTATGTGTTCCTGCCGCTATGATGGGGGGTGGGGTTAGGAGTGGGTTGGCAGGACTGTGATAGATGCTGGCAAAGGCCTACAGGCGGGGTGATGGCAGAACTTGTCTCGCATTCTTATTCAATTGCTTACTGCTGCCATGGATATAACGAGTAACATATATTGCGTTCCACTGGGGTATGAAGACGCACTCTCTATGTACCGCTGTGAGCATTACGTATTGCCATGTATGTGTAAAACTGAAAATAAATATTTTTAAAAAACATTACCCGTCCCCTTGGGTCTGTCTGGAGGGAAATCCTGTTTCAGTTTGCCAAAAACAAGTTAAGGAATCAACACACCTCTTCCAAGCATTCTGAATTATATGAAGATAACATTTTAATGAAAAAAGCACAGCTGCTGACACCCTACTCTCACAAGTAATTGCTAGAGGAAGGTATCAGCAGCTGTGCTTTTTACATTAAAATGTTGTCTTCGTATAATTCAAAATGTCTGGCTGCTTAATATATCTCACAGAGACGCTCTTCTTTCAGTGTTGGTACCAGTTAGTGTGAGCACTTTTCGGTCAGCACTATTGTGGCAGATTGTGTCGTAGATCACAGTGACTCTGAATAAGGTGACACTTACCTGCGCCTCCATTACCACAGCTGTTTAGTGTTGAAACGTAATGCATCTTGGCAGGCTGGTCTATTTCTCCACATCAGGTTGTCTTCTTTGTAGCTGTCTCTTGCTGTGTGGCTCTTTCTGAGTCTCTGTGCTGGTGGCTGTATCAATGCCTCTGCAGGTATCAGTCTCTCTGTTTCTGTCTCTCTGCCGCTGTTTGACATTTTTCATAATGGATATTGACACACATAAATAGATGGAGTCATTTAAAAAAAAAAATCATACACACCCTGCAGCTGTCGGTGCCTGTGTGAAGGGAAAAGGGGCGCGAGGCCTCCCCATTCTCCATTATTCTTCTCTACCTTCGTAATGCCTTCTTTCCTGTCTTTTCTCCCACTCTCCTCCCTTCTCCTTTTCTCCCTCTTTCAGTCTCTTCCCCTTTCTCTCACTCTTCTTTATCTCTTCAGTCTGTTATCCCCTCCCACCTCCTTCATTCTACCTCCTTTGATCTCCCTTCATCTTATTTCATCTTCACTTCATTCCTTCCTTCCTCATTTCATTACTTGTCCCAATCTATTAATTTTCCTCTTTCTCCTGTTCTATATTTGGCCCTTTTCCCAGCTCCACAACAAAAAATACCATTCCATATAACTACACACCATAAAATACAATCCCACTCCACAAAATTCCGATACCCTCAATACCACATAATTATAATCCACATAATTCCACTGCACAAATTAACTCCACACCACACAATGCCATGCCGCAAAATTCCACAACTAAAAATTTCAATCCAACCCACATAACTCCACTATACACCACATACATACACTCCATAACTAATGGTTACAATAGATTGTCATTTACAGTGCCAATAACTCTTACTCAAGCAAATGCAAGACCTATTGCATTTCCAATGCTTGTTTCCCAGTTGGATGAAATTCAGTATGAGGCCAAATTTTAGTGAATAGCAGGCCTGAATACTATCACTTGCATCCAGAGGAAAATGCAGCGGTCACATGACCCTACACAATATGATTGCACAATATATGTGGAAATACAGTGCAGCCATTTTTTAACGTTACTGTTCCCTTAGCATGTGTTGACAGCAAAGGTTGCAGTCTGAAGTACTGTCATTAACCTCCTTCTCTCTTTGCCCTTGTCAGCACTTAAAACGTGTATCTTTCCATGTCTTATGATATTTAAAATTGAGGACTATTGATTAACGGCGTTCAGTTGCTTTTTTTTTGTTCAAATATCTTTATTGTTTATTTTGAAAAAAAGAAAATACCTGTATAGTACAATAGCAATATATCAAATCAGAACCAAACATATATTAAATAGTAACAAAGAGTTTTCAAAAAGAATTTCATTGCCAAGCGCTACATGGACTGGGATACAAGGAATAACAAAATTACCATTTAAAATGATCAGATAGATATCATGGCAAGTAATAAATATTATAAATTCATCAAATATTGAAAATAGGACACAGAAGTATGGAACAACTGAGGCAACAACATATATCGCAACCAAGACATATGTTAGTAGTATTGCTTAATGGATAACAAACATCAGTGAGAGAGGAAGGGGAAAAAGAAAGAAAAAGAAAGAGAAGAAAGATTAATAGAGAGAAGGTGGAAAAAAGGAAGAGAGGAAGGGACACCTGCTTCATCACAGAAAAAATTAATTAAGAAACGGAATCAAAGAGATATTGAGCTACTAACCCCTGAGAGGACAAGTTCAAATAGGGATCCAGAGACCGCCAAACATTACTGGAAATTGAAGGTGTATAATGCTTCTTTTCAACAAAAGTATGAGCTCCACGAAGATATGAAATCCATGCTCACCAGGTGCGATGAGACGGGAGATGAAAAGATTTCCACTCTGTGAGAATAATTTTAACCGCAATGGATAAAAGTAAATCTAAAAGCTCCAAATCCGTATTATCAAGAGGTAAAGGAATAACTGTAGCCCATGGACCTAGCAAAATCATAGGCAAAGAGAGAACTATAGACATATTAAAGTTTAGTGATGAATATTTCTGTAACAGGCCCCAAAAATAATTTAATAGCATACATTCAAAAAGCATGTGTTGATGTGTGCATGGTACTAAATTACAGTTCCAGCAAAGATCATTATCTCGTAACTTCAACTTATGTAGACGAGCAGGGGTCCAATGTAGAATATTTAATGTGAAGAATTTAGATTGGATTAATGAAGGAGCAATCTTATTATGTAGAGATAATTTCCTGATCAATTGCCAGGTATCTTGTGAAATATGTTTGAAAACATCGTCTTCAAAATGGTGAGACCATTTATCGTAAGTAATTGTAGAGTGCGTAGGTAGTGGAGTGGATAAGAATTTATACATTTTAGAAGCAGTATGACCTGAATGGATAAAAGTGAGATAATAACTGGATCTGTAAAAAGGGGTATTTTAGAAAGTTTAACCTTTATTTTAAAAAAAGAATAAAAAATCCATATTGCTGAGATTATACTTCCTGACTAGGAAAGAAAAAGGAAGAGGGTCCTGATTAGTGTCGTAGAGGTCTTTTGCCAAACTGATACCTTAGGTGGCCAACGAAGAAGCCTTACTAGGGTCAACGTCCATATGAAACTTAGAATTAAACATAAAGATGACCATCTTGATTTATGGATAGGTTTGGATACTTTCCTATCAATATATTTTATTGCATTAACCGTGTCTGATATAGTACGCTGAGAATGAGCTAAAACAAGCTTGGACACTGAGAGAAAAGAAGGAGTGGCAAGAGTAGCACATAACTCTTGTTCAATAAAAACCCAAGGAGGTATAGGTTGAGAATCCGATAAGAACCAGAGTGCACCTTGAGATGCTAGAAAGGAGATTTGGTATAGGTTCCAATCTGGAAGATTACAATCACTCGGCCCCTATGAATTTAGATTCCAAGTGGCCTAGCTGTCTTGTTCCCCCTCCCATTCCGAAAAAACAGATTAAGAGTCTGGGTGTTTGGTTCGATTGTAACCTGCACTTTACAGTTCAAGCACGTAAAGTTGCTGCCAGCTGCTATGGTCTTCTAAGGCTGATAAGGAGGATTCTTCCTCTTCTTCCGTTGAAGCCAGGCGTATGTTGGTCCAGGCACTCATTCTATCCCGGTTGGACTACGCAAATGAAGTCTATTTGGGTGCATCAAAAAGAACTATAAAGATCCTGCAGATCGTCCAGAATTGCGGGGCACGTCTCTTAATGAAGGTACCGAATGCAATTCTGCTATGGTGGCACTTAGGCGGCTGCACTGGCTTCCTGTTTAGGAAAGAATCAGGTTTAAGGCAATGTGTATTGTCCATAAGTCCATTACTGGCAATGGCCCCCTTTTGATCCAGCCCATGGCGCAATTATATCGCACCAACAGGACTCTTAGATCCAACAATAAGCGACTACTTGTAGTCCCTAGGATCAAACGGTCACGGACTGGAGGCCGTCAGTTTTCATACAACGCAGCCAAGTTTTGGAACCAGCTTCCAGACAACATACGTCTTGAACCCGATTATCTTAGGTTCAGGAAGCAGATGAAGACTTTTCTCTTTCCATGATTGGGGTGAAGGATAAGGTGCCACAGGAAGCGATGGGATGCCCTTGGGTAGCCATGCGCTATACAAGTGCGTATTCATTCATTCATCTATAAGCAATTCCAACTCTCTTATCATTCCATAAGAATCGCGAAGAGATTGAATCAATCTCATGAAAGAAAGCAGAGGAAAGCTTTAAAGGTGGCATGGATGATAAAACATTAATGATCGGGGTTATCATTATTTTAGGGGTATGCAATCTGCCCCACCAGAAAATATATTTGGGAGACCAGGAAGACAACAGATCCTTAATCTTATATATGATGTGGGATTCATTATAGGTGATGGTATCTGAGAGATCTTTACAGAAACAGATCCCTAGATATTTAATATGAGTCAATTGCCATTTAAAACCTGAATCACCAATGTGAGAAGGAAAACACAGCGAGTTTAGGGGGAACATTTCAGTTTTTCCTTTATTAAGAGTATACCCAGAGACGGCTGAATAATCACTAATAACATTAGAGATGGAGGGAATCGCTGACACAATATCCTCTGGAAAAAATAAGGAGATCATTGGAGTAAGTGGACGTTTTAAGTGTATATGATCCAAATTGAAAACCTTTAATACTCGGGTTCAGATTAAGTAAACGAAGAAGTGGGTCAATGGAAAGGAGAAAAAGAAGGGGTGAGAGAAGGCATCCTTGCCTAGTGCCTTGGCGAACATTAAAAAAAGAAGACCTAGTGCCATTAATCCTGATATTAGCTTTTGGTTGCGCATAGAAAGCCATAACCATATTAATAAAGGAATCACCAAGGTTATGGGATTCTAATACTGCTTGTAAAAAAGGCCAAGAAACGTTGTCAAAAGCCATTTCAGCACCAAGGGCAATCGCTGCCGAAGGCAATGAGGAGAGTTTTGCTTTTTCTAAAATATGGCAGAAAATACGAATATTTTCTGTGCCAAGTCTACCTTTAATGAAACCTGTTTGGGAATCATGGATAAGATCAGGAATATCACCTGGTGTCTAGCTAAGATTTTGGCGAAGATTTTAGCTTCCATGTTTAATAGCCAAGTTGGATAAAAATTTGTAGGATCAGAATGATCCTTACCTTCTTTCGGGATGACTACAATAGTCGCCTCTGCAGCAGAACCTGAAACATTGCCAGAAAGGACATAACTATCAAAACTCTCCTTAAGATATTTGACTACTACGGATATTACAAACGGGTGAGATTTAAGACGCTAATGAGCTCTTACAAAGTCTTCCGTAATATCCGCAGAACTTTTGGCTGGGTAGATTTAACTATTATTCGCCCACTCTTAACAATTGCAACCTCCCTGCTATCTTTGGAAAAACCTACTTCTCTGACTGGCACAAGGCTGGCATCTCGAAACTGGGAGACCTTATCACAAACGAGGGAGTCGTACCCTTCTCAAACTTACTATCCAAATTTAACCTGAAAAACCATGACTCTTTTAAACATCTCGCCATACATGATTTTCTCTCTAGGAAGGTTGGAGGCTACTCAGGTTTCATGGAAGTAGATCTTCTCAATAAACTACGTAACCCCATAGACCCCCGAATCGGACTGCTAAACAATATCATAAACAGCCAAACCCCAGACGACTTACAAAACATAGCAGATAAATGGCACATAAAACTCGACTCCCCATGCAATATCTTCTTTAATTCATTAGCCCTCTCACAAAACATCTTACTGTCAGCCAAGCTGCAGACACAACATTTTAAAACCATCTTCTTTCTGTATATTACCCCCAGCAAGATAGCAAAATGGGGAACAGGCAATGGTACTTTATGCCCTCGCTGCTCGGAATATGGAGCTGATTCGATTAATATATTCGCAACCTGCCCTAGGCTCTCTGCAACTCTAATCCGCGTGCACGAATTCCTAAGGGTGGTCACTAATCAGCATATCCGATTTAATCCTACTGTCATTTTACTGGGCACAGGCTGAAACCCCAAGGGTTAAAAGCGAGGGGCTAATCGTTATCGCAATGGCAGTATGGCGTATTTGTGTGGCCTCTTCCTGGCTTAATCCCGAACCCCCCTCATTCGCTCAGTGGCTGGCTAGACTTGTTGCTACCTATCACTTAGAAAAAGCTGTGTACTCCAAAAAGGGCCGCAAGGGTCGTAAGAAGGGGCTCGAGCTCTGGGGAAATCTTACAACCTGGTTGGAACAACAGGGGTAACCCCTGACCCCCTGATTTTCTTTGTGCTCGTGCTCCTTCCAGATCATGCTACTATTTTTTTCCTTTATCCTCCCCTTTTTTCCTGCTCCAGCCGTGTTCTCTACTCTTTCTTATCCTTTTCTCCCTCTTCAACTCTTACAATTGTATGCCTTAACTATATGTATCTGTTTTTTTGACTTACTGGCTTATTTTTCTACTGCAAGCACATCTCTTTTTCTATCCACTTAAATTTTTTTCTTCCCTCTTGCTTCACGTCTTCTCCTTATTTTATTTCACTCAAACTCACACGATGCTTTGCTCTATTTTGTGGGTGGCGCGGGGGTTCTGACTTGAATTACTTAAAAAGAATGTAAATTTTTTTTAAAAAAAAGATATTTGACTACTGAAGGAGTAAATGTCTTATAACAGACAATAGGAAACTTGTCCGGCCCGGGAGCTTTACCCAAACATGTAGCCTCAATAGCTTGGATAATCTCATCAGTATCAATTGGTTTCCCCAGTTCAGTCATGTCAGCTTGCAAAATAGTATTAATAGGAATCAAATTAAGGAACTGTTGACAACTACTCTTGGTACACTGGTCCCGAGGTGTAAAGAGAGTTTCATAATATTCTCGAAAGACCTCAAGGATTTCTCGGATGTGGAACTTCTTTGAACCAGTTTTATCAGTAATGTGTGTAATATGAGTAGCATTGGTATTTGTATTCTGATATTTTAGAGTGGCAGACAACAACTTACCAGCTTTATTCCATAACAATAACTGATGGGATTTTTGAGCGTGTACTCCAATAGAAGCTCTTATTGTGACTATAGAGGTAAAAGAATACTTCAAATGTTTTATATCCTGCAAGAGTAATTTGTCGTTGGAATGTCTATATAACTCCTCTTTGTGTTTAATGTCTTCACCCAAGGATTGAAGAGAATTCTTAATGTCACTATTCCTTATTGCCATTTTTTTTAATAATGTGACCCCTTATAGTACATTTAAATGCATCCCACAATACAATTGGAGAATTCACTGAGGATTCATTATCTTTGAAGAAATTATCAATCTCATCATTAAGCTCTTTAACTTCATCATTATCTTCCAAGATTTCTGTGTTTAGACGGCAACTACGAGGACCTTTAGTATTCATAAGATTAAGGAGACTGCCGTGTGGTCCGAAACAACTATTTTAATGAATCATAACATTTGTAGTATGTGTTAGAAGAGAGGTGTTGACCAAAAGATAATCAATATGAGAGAAACTAGAATGTGGGGAGGAGAAGAACGTGAAATCACTTCCCGTAGAATTATGTACTCTCCACCATCAACAAGATGGTGAGACAAGCACATATTAAGCATATGTTTGTTTGCTCTAGGAGGCCGAAACTTAAAGGCAGAATGTCTATCCAAAATAGGATCAAGGGGAAGATTAAAATCACCTCCAACAATTGTTCTTGAGTTTTGTGGAATATCAGTGAGCTTTTTGTTTGCTGCTCGCCAAAAAACTGGATCATCTATATTTGGAGCATATAAATTCATATTGTATAGATCGTCCGTACCATTAGTCAGGCGAGTAAGCAACCATCTGCCACTGATATCATGTTCAGCTGTAACTATAGAAAAACCAGAACTTTTAGAAATAAGGGTAATAACCCCATTCTTTTTCCCAGAAGCCTCAGAGCAAGTAATAGTGAGCACCCAATCTTTCCTCATAAGAAGAGCCTCTTTGAAACCTATCTTTAGTCTCCTGAAGTAGAGCAATGTCACCAGTTAAAATCTTACAATAGTCTAAAATCTTGGCCCTTTTAACAGGATGTTTCAAACCCCTAACATTAAGGGAAACTACATTTAGACCAGTCATACATATGCAAGGAACATTAAGAATGAATGCTTCTGATAAAAGAGTACAAGGGCAATCAAAATATAATTAAAAACCAAAGGAAATGAAGCATATATCCCAAAATAAAATGGCTTAGATGACCCAAAATTAAGGTAGTGAAAAGGAAAAGGAGTAAAGAATAGGAGGAAGAAGATAAAGAACAGATGTACTCCAAGAAAAAACAGAGCAACATCAAAGTGTCAACCCACCAGGGGATGTCTGTAAGAGACAGATTGCATGTGGGGACAACATGGAGGAGCAACAACAGAGGCTATCAACAACAGTGTAGACAGCTCAAAGATAAACAAGCCGCAGAGCAGCAAAACTAGTATTGTATTTCCTTTGCAATACTATATTACCTATAACTCTTAATATAGCAATAAATGATATAAGACTGAATAAATATAATATACTTGAGCATATTTGAACATTTTGAAAATATTAAACATTTAAAAAAAAATCATATTTCATAAGCAAATACGAGACTGGAGTAGCTAATAAATATCAGCATAAGATAATACAATCCCATCTATAAATTCATATAAATAGATCTAAAGAATCTATGGCAAGGCTGGCTCTCTCATAGGAAAATACTGGATCACATTATAACAACTTATAATGCTTAATTTCAGTTTAGGAGCAGCAAGAAAAATGATTCAAGGAATCATTTTATTAGTAATTTAAAGTCCAACTTAATGATAACATTTGATTTTAAATTATTATTAAAGAAAAGACACTTTTAGAAAATTGTCGCTTTCCTGCGTAAAACCAAAAGTCCTTTTTGTCACTGTCCGATGTGAAATGACTGCTGATGGCTCCCCTTCAGTAAGATGTGGATTTCTCCCAGACAGTGGGCAAAGTGCTTTGGGTGTGGGTGTTTTTCTTCCATAGGCAGATTGCCTGCGGACTCTACCGAGCCCCTTACTGAGGTTCTATTGTCACTTTAGTACTGTTTGAGTGCTGCATAAATACTATACACATTTCCTCTAAGTTAAGCCTGGCTGCTCTGCTACACAACTACCAGGTGGTTGAGCACGATGTTATCACTAATGTTTGTGGTTCACCCTGACAAGGATTGTGATTATTATTTGAAATTGGTTCTCACCCCTTCAACTAATATTCAGATTTCTCATTTTGGTGTTTAGCTGTTGGATTTAGCGCTTGTGTTTCGGCAGTGCCACTCAGTGATTATATAAAAAACAAAATCCTTTTTTTTAATCTGACATCAAAATTGATTTTTTTTTTAAATTCTCCTTTATTTTTTTATCAGTTCCTGTAGACTTTTTTCCATTGTTCTATTCACATTTGCATTTGCTTGCACCTGTGACATTTTACAAGATTAGAGGTAGATCACAGCAGAGCATTTAGAACTTTACCATGGCAGAGCTGAGGAAGCTTTACAAGGTGAGGTGGCTGGCCCTGATGAAGGGGTCCATCAAAGTTGACTTTCATATAGCCCTGGGAGTCTTCGAAGAGGTCCGCATTCTGCAAGCTACAGCACAGAGGCAAGTGGGGGAAGGATGAAGAGAAGGTACAGGTAAATGAAGAGGCTACCCCTGAGGATAAGGGTCCCTGTGTTGTCTGTCTGGAAGCTGTGTCATCTTCCAGCCTATCCCCAAAGAATTTGAAGGACAGATAAGCAGTCTCTGAAGCTGCAATTGGCTCAGTGGGCCATGGAGAAAAGGAAGGCTACAGCAGCAGCAGCAAGAGCCCTCAAGGAGAAAAGGAGATTTGGAGGAGAAAAGATTAGATCTAGCGGAGAAGAAGAGACTACTGGCCCATGATATGAGTCACAAAGAACTGGCCTTGAAGGCAAAGAGAATCAGAGAGTAAAGTGATGGTGGTAGCAGACACACCAAATTACCACGGTGAGGTAAAAGGGTCCACGTCTTCAAAGGACTCATGCCTAACCTTGTGGTGGGAGGTGATATTGATAAATGATTTGAGGCCTACTACGTGGCATTAGAGATGCACAGGGTCCCAGAGGAGGATTGGGAGGGACTAACCTCTAGATGCACATGCCTGTCATAGGGATAGAGAAATTGCAGGCCCTAGGTAAAACTGACAGAATGAAGTATGCCTCATGAAGCAAGCTCTTAATGTAAAGTTTGGTCTGACCCAAGAGGAACCAGGGGTAGCCAGAAACTGTCTAACCAGTTCCGGGTTGATATCATGGATTATTCCGATAAGGCACTAGATGGATGGGTGAAGGACAGTAAAATAGGTGAATCTAATGGGTTTTACAATTTAATCATGTGAGAGCATGTTTAGTATTTGCTTTGCAGAATTGCACCAATACCTTATTTATTCCAAGCTTTCTGTGTCCAGGGAGCTTGTGGAGGAAGCTGACCTCTACGTCAGTACCATAGTGTCAAAGAAGGTCCCTGGCGGGCCCTCAGAAGCGTGGACAGGGTCCTCACCAGAAGGAGGAGGTAGCGCAGGGAAAATCACAAGGATTCCAAAAGGCCCCCGAAAGAGTTTTCAGGGGAACACATTCCGTCCAAAGCCTGAGCAGAAGGGTGAGTTCAATGGGAAGAAGTCCATGGGCTACCTCAAGCTCATGTGCCATGAGTTTTACCAGTGTGGGCATAAAAAAGGGGATGCCATGTGTCTCCCGAGGAAGCAGCCCCCCACTGACGGGCCTGTCCCGGGAATTTCCAGTGTAGTGCTGGGCAGGAGAAGGTTGCCCCAGTTAGGGTTAAGAGGATTGTGAAGTTTACCCTAGTCTACCTGTGTGACAAAGAGATGGTGCCTAAGGCTCCCATGACTGACAAAACTAAAAAAAATACTTCCCTGCTCTTTGAATCCTGAAGGTAGGCCTAACCTGCCTTGCCCATGACCCCAGATGCAACTCGGAGGGTCAATTGGCTGACATCCTGTTTGAGCTACAGAGCTGCAACAAGCTTCCAGAAGCCGTTGTCTGCTTACTTAGTTAACCTCACCTGGTCCCCTCTGCTGGCCTCTGTAGGAGGGAGTCCTGACTCCCAAGTACTGTCCACAAGGTCCTGGACCCTTGGCTGTGGTCAGAGTGTACTGCTCCCTGCGTAACTAAAAGCTTAACTGGATTCGACATTGAGAATAAATGCTGACAACCTTCATCGAAGGCCTCACTGGGTTTGATATCAAGCAGCGCCCAATCGACAACCTCACCAAACTCAATACAGAGCAGCCTCAATGCCTTCAAACACAAACCACTATACCTAATGATTCTAGTTGACCATCACCATCTCTAAACAACGTGAGAGTTTAAGGATTCTTGGGAAAGATAGTTTCGTTGGTGGGCACTGTTGGCCAGTGCTTTCTTCACAGATTCAAAGCCCTGCATGCATCCTGACACGTCACTTGTGTTCATGGAGTTTTCTCCCTACAGAGAATTAGAATATTTTCCTTCAGGGGGATACCATGACATACTTGGTGGTCCCGGAAAGGGAATAGTGGTGGGGTGAGTGCTTTGTGAACTCAGGTATCTGTAGAGTATGGGCCACTGGTTCAAGAGTTTCTGCTGGCAGAGGTTGTTGAGTCTCCACCAATGGAATCTGAGCAGTTCCCACACCTCCAAATAGCCAGAGAAAACACATGCATGGCTTTTGTCTATTCAGTATGTAGTTTATATCTAGCAACCAAGAACCTCCTTAAAGGCACTATAGATGCTATAAATTCAATAAGTACAGATATTCATTTGAGGACTAAAGATATTTGATAAAAATGATAAATGTAATACATTTATGCAGTCTTCTAATACTCCTTTTGTCTTTTCAACAGCGTTCACTCAATCAGCTGGATAGCCTATTTTTAACTCAAACTAGAAGAGCTCAACCTGTCATCCAAAGAGAAGAGTACATGCCTGTTCTGAAGACTCCTTCAAGGAGCCCATCACCAATCTCCATTGCTCAAGATACTGCCAGAAGCATTGTGCAGCACACAATGTCCTCCTCACCACGCCATCAACGACCACACTCTCTTGTACCCTCTACTTCTCGATCCATTCGATCCATGAAGCGTGCTAACAGTCCAAAGACTAAGACACCATTCCAGGACCCTCAAGTGAAAACCTACAGTGGAGACCTTCTTGAAAAACATTCTAATAGCTTTTCTGCTGTGAAGAAGCCTTTCACTCCTCGCACTTTAAAGAAATCAGCCAAATCTTTCTTATCAAAGTATAAGTATTATGCAGCTCCAAAAAAGAATGGACCTGCTGCCTACCTGTCTTCAAGAGCAGAAAAGGAGTACCATGACAGCCCAACTGAAACATACAGGTAAAAGTACATTTTAAAACGTAATCAAAGTGTCGTATACAAACAACTGAGCTTGCTAACTGCAATCCATCCACTAAAATTCTTTTTTTTATATGAATGAACCTGCATGAGCATCATTCCAGGACAGTTATATCCCAGATTTTCAGACCAAAACTTGCTTTTAGATTAGCCTAATAATTATCTCTTTTTGTTCCTTAAGTACAGACAACCCTCATCTTTCTTCAAATTACTTCACTGGAAAAGTAATATGTGGCCAGACCCCCTTTCTCTCAACAATACCCTGACATATGTCCCCTTTCACCAGAACATGAACAACCTCTGTCTCTTCCAAAATACACAGTCACATCACTTATTTTCAGTGCTTACACCCTGTCAAGTTGTCCTGTCTCATGGCTGCCACTTGGCTACAACGTTGCTGTAATGGGGAGACTGCACCTTCTCTCACTATATTGTTATGAAGGAGCCCAAATCCCATCCCCGTTATGACATTTTAGGAAGGCCATTCACTGACCACGAATATGCAGTGTGGTACTGTATCGTTTTGTTGACCATGTCTCAAACCCTGATATATTTGTAGGGATTGCTCCACCTCTATTTGCTGTGGCCCTATGGTGCTGCATATCAGTAACTCAAAGTATTATATGGTCATTCTCTAAAATTCATTAGTTCACCTTAATTGCTTTTATACTTTAGGTTACACAATGTACTATTCAGATAATGTTCGTACAAATGGGTGTGGTGGAATTAGCACCCAAAAAGCCAATTTTCCTCCCACAAAGGCTTTTAGTTTGGAGGGCTGCACTGTGAAGTAATTTGCTGCTTGGAGAACAACTATTAATTCATCCAAATGTTTACTCTTACAATATCCTAACCCTATCCTCTCTCAGGAAAATAATTGTTTTGAAATAAACCCATCGCTGGTGAACTGCAAGGCTTTTTAGCCAGAGCAAGGCAATTAATCTCAACAAGGCAAACTGGTTTTCTAAACAGCAGGAAAATGAGAGCCTTAGAAAAGTCCAGTGGCAACATGTAAAATAAAAATGTGTGTATATATATATATATATATATATATATATATATATATATATACTTCATTTTTTCACTGAAAAAAACAAAGATTACAGGGATATTATAGTTAGGCTGAAATTCAGGAGTAACTATACTGCTGAGCTAACTATAACTAACGCCCCTGCAATGCACAGCTAATGACCTCGCATATTACTTCCCTCATGACATGGTCAGTGACATCATTGATGACATCTAGTTATCCATGCATCTTATGTTTGGGGGTTAATGAATTCCATAGTTTGGCTGCTTGAACAGAGAAAGATGCACCACCCATGTTTCTTGTATACTAAGATTATGAGGCGAGGTGCAAATCTGGAGCAGAGGTTCCTTTGTTGTGTGTACTTGGTAATTGTATTCCTATGAAAAGTGGTCTTGTTCCATGCAGTGCTTTGTGGGTGATATAAAGCAGCATGAAGGTGGATCTTCTGGCAACCCTTAATCAATGTAGGGTCCTTAAGGCAGGGTAGATGTGGGCTCGTGGCTTTACAGTTAGGACTAGTCTGGCAGCAGAGGTCTGAATCCATTGTTTTCTTTTCATGGTTCATAAAGATGATCCATGGTAGAGACCATTGGTGTAAACAAGGTTCGACAGTACAAGAGAGATAGCAACTTGGACCTTGTGTGGAAATCCTATGTGGGGGAAGATGCGTCACAGTTTTTTCATAGCAATGAAGGTTGATCTCGCTAACTTGTCTACCTTGGAATTCATTGGTAATTTGTAGACAATAGTAATTCCAGGGTTTCTTACTTAGTTACATTAGAAGGTGGCCTCAGGTAACCAGGCCAGGTGCAGAATGGATCATAACTTATCCAATCCCCAGATGTGAATATTTCAGTTTAAAAACATTCAATTTGAGATGGCTCTATGTCATCCACTGATTAATGGCTCTGAGGCAACTGAAAAGTTTTGAGTTTCCAATGTCTTCGGGGATTTCCAGTTTAGGAAGTATTTGTGTGTCATCTGCATCGTTATAGCATGTGAGCTGAAATTCATTGATCATTGCCGGTAATTAATTCATGTATATGTTGGAAAAGCATGGGTGAGTTGATGGCGCCTTGAGGGACCCCTGCTTTTGTGAAATATGGTTCGGATGAGAAAGGGGGAGTATGGATGACATTTGTTCTGTTTTGAAGATTGGATGTGATCCAGTCGAGAGCAGTCCCCTCTATGTGGACTTCGTAAAGTCTTTGCATTAAAGTGTCATGGTCAACTGTGTCGAAGGCAACTGTAAGGTCTAAGTGAAGTAGTGCAGCGACCATGTGCCGGTCAGCTGTGTTTTTAACGTCATCCTAGATAGTGAGTAGCGTAGGTTCTGTGCCTCTTCCTGGACGAAATCATGCTTGGAAGTCTGAAGGTATGGAGTTATCTTCAATGAATTGTGACGTCTGGGTGAATGCTGTCATGTCTGTCAATTTGCCCATTAAAGGTCCATTTGTAATCAGTCTGCAGTTGTTTGGGTCATGTGGGTCCAGGTTTGTTTTCTTTAATAAAAGGCGTATGCATGGCTTTTTTAAGTCTTCTGGGAAGATTCCTGTAGTTAAAGAATTGTTGGTGATTCTTCTTACTGGTATAGCAGCAGAGGTAGTTAAAAAAAATTCAAGATTTGTTGTGGACATGGGTCAGAAAGGCAGCTGCCTGGCCTGCTTGCTTTGAAAAGATCCATAAATTGACTTTGTGATGGTTGTTTAAACGAATGCAGAGGCTGAGTTAGCCTACCTTACGAGGGATTGTGGGAAATGGGTTGGTGCTGGTGGTTTTCCTTTGTTTTAAATAGGAATCCAACACGTCTGCTTTGGTTGTGAAATGATTTGCCAGTATTCAGTAAACCTTTGAGTAATGGGATGAGTTCCATCTGTGAATTTAGGTTTAAAAATTCATGAGAATTTTATAAACTTCTTTATTTGCACATTTAACATTTTGAATTCTATCTGAATAGTACAATTTATTTCGCTTTTTAGATTGTTGACTTGTATATTCTGGTAAGTTTGTGTAGGTGAAGTTTGTCTTGATTACTATTTGTTTTGAGCCAGGTGTGTTGCAGCTTTGCATGCGGTTGTTTTATCTTCTTTAGTTCTGCATTCTTCCAAGGTGCACATTTTCTTTTATCTCGATATATTTTACTTAGTGGTATTAGGATATCAAAAGCTTTCTGCAGTCACTCATAAAGATTTTTAACTGAATTTATTGTGTTTAAATTTGTGTTGGGTGTTAGTTCTGTTTCTAAATATTCAACATAGAATGTGTTCCATGCTCCACAGGTGGATGCATGTAAGGTGGCCTTAGGTTTGTTGATTTGTGGTGTTTTGTGTTGGAAAGCTACCAGATGGTGGTCAGATCATGTGACTGGAGTAATCGTTTGAAATGTAACTAGTTCTGGATTTGTGAAAATTACATCTAGACCAGTATTGATAGTTCTTGCATGCCGCATATTGGGTTTGTCAAATCACATGTTTAGGTCACCAAGGATGCATAGGTTGGACTGTAGGGCTATAAGAATCAAAACTGTGTCTAGAAACACATCTGATAATGTTGCTTTGGTAGGTAGTGGTCTGTAAAGAAGGAGGAAGTTGGTGTTGGGTTACATATGGTGATGAGAGCCTCACAACCTTCTATGAAATGCCGTCAGCTTTGGTGAGATTTGTTGTTTCCTTGAATATAACAACTACTCCACCTCCTCTTTTCCTATGCAATTTTGCATGATAGTTTGATAGCCTGGTGAAATGGCTTCATGCGCTGGAGCCATGTCATCTCCCAACCAGGATTCAGTTATGAAGGATAAGTCAGGTTGTGTGTCAGTGAGTAGGTCGAAGATGCAGTGCAAGTTTTTAGAGAGTGATTGGGCATTTATTAGTAGGCAGTGTAGAGATTATGTTTTGGTGGTTGCGTGACTTTGTTTTCTAGAAGGGTGATTAGAATTCTTTAAACTTGTAGCAGGTGTATTATTAGTGATGGTATTAACTATATGAAGTTAGCCACAGAGTTGTTTGTCTATCTCACAATGCTATTCCAGCAGGCTTGGAAGGCATTTTGTAGGGTCTGAATGTGTAGGTGTTGGAGAATGTGGTTAAGAGTGTTGGTGAGCTGTGGAGTTTTTGTAAAGTAGCCTTGTTTTGTAATAGACAAGGAGATGCGAAGATGTGGAGGGTGATATGTTGTTTATTTTATTTGCATTTGTTTAGGGTGGATTGTGTATGAGTTGGGAGTGGTGGTAGAGCACATGGGTCATTTTCTAAGGTTCTAAATGGTGCTCCTGTTCTATATAAGATGTAGAAACTAGTAGATGCTTTCAGGCCAAGTGATAGGTGGCATGCTCAGCAGAATAAGTGCTAATGAGCTGGTCATTTACATTTTTTGCACAGGCGCTAATGGCAGGATGTTTATCCACCAAAAATACATTGCTATGACTTTGCTCAAAAGGCTTTGTACATAATTTTTCCTCCTTGCAACACCTGCACACATTTTTCTTTATAATGCTATATGGTTATAAAGCCCCATATTTAGCAGCGCTCCTAAATCTGGTTTATTAAATGTCTTTTGAGTGAGGGTTTTTGTCATTTTAAATATATTAATATACTATTCCACATTATCCTAAAATGAGAATATGTATTGTTCTGTTACATTAGGAGCAAAATAGGTTTGCTGTATGTGACCGGTTGCTTTGTGTTTGAGAAAACCCCAGCTGTAGGCACTATGGTACCTTGTTATTGTGTAGTTTGCAAGTTAATATCTTCAAACATCAATTTGTTGTATTTAGAAACCCTACAGACTGAGGTCAAATACCCCTTTTATCTCGATATATTTTACTTAGTGGTATTAGGATATCAAAAGCTTTCTGCAGTCACTCATAAAGATTTTTAACTGAATTTATTGTGTTTAAATTTGTGTTGGGTGTTAGTTCTGTTTCTAAATATTCAACATAGAATGTGTTCCATGCTCCACAGGTGGATGCATGTAAGGTGGCCTTAGGTTTGTTGATTTGTGGTGTTTTGTGTTGGAAAGCTACCAGATGGTGGTCAGATCATGTGACTGGAGTAATCGTTTGAAATGTAACTAGTTCTGGATTTGTGAAAATTACATCTAGACCAGTATTGATAGGTCTTGCATGCCGCATATTGGGTTTGTCAAATCACATGTTTAGGTCACCAAGGATGCATAGGTTGGACTGTAGGGCTATAAGAATCAAAACCGTGTCTAGAAACACATCTGATAATGTTGCTTTGGTAGGTAGTGGTCTGTAAAGAAGGAGGAAGTTGGTGTTGGGTTACATATGGTGATGAGAGCCTCACAACCTTCTATGAAATGCCGTCAGCTTTGGTGAGATTTGTTGTTTCCTTGAATATAACAACTACTCCACCTCCTCTTTTCCTATGCAATTTTGCATGATAGTTTGATAGCCTGGTGAAATGGCTTCATGCGCTGGAGCCATGTCATCTCCCAACCAGGATTCAGTTATGAAGGATAAGTCAGGTTGTGTGTCAGTGAGTAGGTTGAAGATGCAGTGCAAGTTTTTAGAGAGTGATTGGGCATTTATTAGTAGGCAGTGTAGAGATTATGTTTTGGTGGTTGCGTGACTTTGTTTTCTAGAAGGGTGATTAGAATTCTTTAAACTTGTAGCAGGTGTATTATTAGTGATGGTATTAACTATATGAAGTTAGCCACAGAGTTGTTTGTCTATATCACAATGCTATTCCAGCAGGCTTGGAAGGCATTTTGTAGGGTCTGAATGTGTAGGTGTTGGAGAATGTGGTTAAGAGTGTTGGTGAGCTGTGGAGTTTTTGTAAAGTAGCCTTGTTTTGTAATAGACAAGGAGATGCGAAGATGTGGAGGGTGATATGTTGTTTATTTTATTTGCATTTGTTTAGGGTGGATTGTGTATGAGTTGGGAGTGGTGGTAGAGCACATGGGTCATTTTCTAAGGTTCTAAATGGTGCTCCTGTTCTATATAAGATGTAGAAACTAGTAGATGCTTTCAGGCCAAGTGATAGGTGGCATGCTCAGCAGAATAAGTGCTAATGAGCTGGTCATTTACATTTTTTGCACAGGCGCTAATGGCAGGATGTTTATCCACCAAAAATACATTGCTATGACTTTGCTCAAAAGGCTTTGTACATAATTTTTCCTCCTTGCAACACCTGCACACATTTTTCTTTATAATGCTATATGGTTATAAAGCCCCATATTTAGCAGCGCTCCTAAATCTGGTTTATTAAATGTCTTTTGAGTGAGGGTTTTTGTCATTTTAAATATATTAATATACTATTCCACATTATCCTAAAATGAGAATATGTATTGTTCTGTTACATTAGGAGCAAAATAGGTTTGCTGTATGTGACCGGTTGCTTTGTGTTTGAGAAAACCCCAGCTGTAGGCACTATGGTACCTTGTTATTGTGTAGTTTGCAAGTTAATATCTTCAAACATCAATTTGTTGTATTTAGAAACCCTACAGACTGAGGTCAAATACCCCTCATGCCAGACTGCTAGGCCTGACTAATTGAATGGAATATACCAACTTCTTTTTGGTCATGGCTGACACTTGCCTGAACATAGACTAAACAGGGAGTATTGAAGGGTTATTTTATTGTATTATTTGCCAGGTGTGTAGTAAACATGCACACAACCACTTGATAAGCCCAGGAACGTTTCAGGTTACTTGTTAAAGGCTCTTGGCAGTCATTTGTCTATGCCTGTATGAGTGAAGGTGTCATATGATAATGCCATATGAGAGTGACGGAAGCATGTCTAGAGGAGTGACACTGTGTAATATACAGCGGGATGGTTTGTGATATGTTCCAGCATGGACCGTGTACTCCAAGTAGCAAAATAGTTTTCATCAAATTGTAGACCTCAGAACTAAAGTACCTTGGGAACAGAGAAGGGACCCCGTGCCAGCTTGCTCTCCCATGAAAAATGTATCAAGGTAATCTCCGTAGAGTCTTTCAGCATGACTCAATCTTCCAAAACTGATGCATGTTAGGAAGGGCTGTGCTCCTGCAAGTTGCTCGAACCGCATTAATGGATAATAGATATCTATGTGTTGCTCATTAGTCTAACTCAATCCCTCAAAATATTACAGTTTGTAATACTTTCCCTCAAAAATGCAAGCTTACTCTGTACAAACTTTGCATAGTTGGACGTATTGGTAGACAGAAAAGGAAATTGATCAAAACTGCGCAGTCCTAAAAAATAATATACTTGTTTCGGGTGGCAACCCTACCCAAAAGAGCATTACGTACTATGTTGTCTTCCACAAATTAGAGGCTGTGCAGCAGGGAGATGGGTCAGCAAAATGCTGTCAGTGGGATAGCACAAACGAGGTATGGACCAAGCTTGTGCAGTGGTTCTGAAGGGGTGGTCAGGGACCTAGGGCACATGGGACAGGCGAGGTTTAGATCAGGAGTAGTCATAGTCATACATCTCTTTTTCAATTATGTAATTTGACAGACGATGGGGTTCCCTCTACAACATCATTTCATAAATCTGTTGTAAAAGTGGCACAATTATGCATGGAGAATAGGGAAAATGGACT
The DNA here is from genome assembly GCF_964261635.1 of Lissotriton helveticus. Lineage (NCBI taxonomy): Eukaryota > Metazoa > Chordata > Amphibia > Caudata > Salamandridae > Lissotriton > Lissotriton helveticus. Next base: position 1,850,778,690 of record NC_136067.1, on the reverse strand, counting down.
TTCACTGCCGGCACTGAAAGGAAACTGTCTGTACAGTACTGCATAGTGGATTCCAAGTTAAATGGAATAATGCAGTAAAGACATGGGTAATCGGTCACAAAATTTATTTTGAGAGGGTCAACAACTGAACCATTATGTAATAAATAAATAACACAAATTCAGGTTATCCAAGTAGACCCCAATGTATATGGAGATGGAGCAGATATATATACTTTTGTGAAGAGCAATAAGGGCACTCTGTCTGAATGGTTCCAGAGAAATTATTATCTTGGTAGCTTCAAATAAAAATTAATGAATAGTATTAATAAAGCTCTTTGTTACCCCAATAAAGGGGTGTCCTGGCGCTAAGGCTAATGAATTAGACTAGAAGACACATTACAGCTGTTGAAATAAGCATGTTATGAAGGACTTTCTGAAACAAGAATGGTTGAAACTCAATCTAATGGTCGAAAGCAAGGAGTTCCAGAGCTTGCCTGTAATATAGAAAAAAGAGCACGCTCCCCTGTGGGACCTGCAGAAGTCTAGCTCCAGCTGAGCGAAGAGTGTGTACCAGAGAGCATGCATTGATGTTTCTTGCAAGATATTCAGGGCTAGTTCCTGCCATAACTTTAAGGCCAAACATAGCTCCTTCAAGGTAAATCTCTGACTTATCAGCAACCAGTGGAGAATAGGTACTAAAGCCCTGGAATTGGTCATATGGGAAAGATTCAAAATAACATGGTCCGCAGCATTGTGAACAATCTGGAGTATATCCAGACAGAATGAATAAAGTCTGAAATACAAGGCATTATCATAATCTAGGCATGAGATCAGCGCCAAGACAGTGGGTTTTCTAGTCAAGATTGCCATCTAATGAAGACTTTTCTTTTCAAGGCTTGCAGCATTCTGAACCATTTACAGACTACCAAGGTAGTCTGGGTATCAAAGGACAAATCTGAGTATTTTGGCACAAATGGCCAGAAAGGGAAAAGGCCCAAATGCTTCCGGCCACCAATTAGAGTTATCAGTGGCAACAAAACAAACCTAATTTCTTTCATGCATTGAGTTTCAGGAAACTAGAATTAATCCAACTAGGAGGACCAGCATGCAGACAGAAAAATGGTCCTGCATTTCCTCCAGAATGTCAGAAATGGAAACTAATATCTGGGTATCATCTACATACATCATCGGAAGAACAAATAGGATACAATTTGAACCTCCAAAGGAGCAATTTATGTTAAACAATGCGGGGCTCAGAGAAGAGCCATGATAAATACTATTAAATTGAATTCTTATTATTTATCGGGTAAAATAGAAGAATAACATCCTCCCCTATTGTGTCAGTGGTGTATGGCTACTCCCCAAATAGAGCATGGCCACATTACAGGTCAAGAACAAAAGATTGTATTGATGAGTCACAATTTCAGAAGAAGCTTTTGGTCTGTATTTTAACCCTCAATTCTTCCTCCCCCACCACATGCAGGTCACAATGCAGAAATCATTCTCCTTACTATTCCTGCATCCACTTGCATTATTCTGATGGGAAGAATAGGAAAGTATAAGCTTATAGTTTCAGGTGCACATTTCTTTCGCTCTACTGAAATTTGTGGTCGCCAACCTGTAGGAGACTAGTGTGAAAATGATAAGCGAACTTTAGTGGTTGGGCGTAAGAAATATTAACTGAGCTCTTTTGGAATATGTATTAAAGGGGAAGGATGCTTTTCAATATGGATTACTGAACAAAATGGAAAGGTTGATCCGATCAATGGCAATGACCGTTTTAATTTTCATTTGTGTGGTATATTCAGGGTAACTGGCTTTCAGTTAAAACTGGTTTTAACCGATAAAACACCATCAAAGGAAACCTTTCCTTTTCAGTAGAAACTGGAGCACACCAGATTTGCCGCACTTTTACTGCTTTAATACCCTCTTGATTCAAAACAGTATAAGTGTAACCTCTAACTCTAAGCAATTACCTCTGATAGATGTTCCGGCTATTATCCATTCGAGCCGTAAAAGCCAATTAATGGGCCCTTTAAATCATCGGCAAAGTTCATCGAGCTTACATCCACTCATATTTGAGGGCATGGCTCAATTCATATGGCTTCAGGTCACTATTCACTGCATGTTGTTGTATAGTGGCCAGCCGTTTCACAGCTGAATTCTGAGCAGGGTCTCAGTAAAGACAAGCAAAGTTTAGTACCCCCTCTCCTTCATTGACAGTGGTAATAAGCGTTGCTTTATGAAAGCTAAGGTATCCAGATTATGGCAAAAAACCTCACTGTGCATACAGACGCTATGCATATGCATGCTGTGCACATGTCCCATGCCCACTCCTGTTCTTAGTTTTATGTAGTGATGGTCTAAAAGGCATGCCTTCAGGAGCCGTATCTTCTTATACAGATGGACAAGGTCCATATCATGAACAACTTCAGCAATCATGCTGATGCACAGAAGAAGCTAATGCTCTGGTTTTGCGTAATATAGAATATCTATGAGTTAGTGTATAAGGTACAGCCAGTACAGCTCAGAATCATTAAGAGATAATCATAGCTCTATGTTTCCAAATATGTGCTGCATACAGCACAATTTGAGAAAAAACATGTATATGAATTCGTTTTGAGTAATTCATGTTCATGGTACCTCTCCAGATCAACAAGTTCAATTTTAATTCCTAATGCTTCCATGTCAAACTGAGGCTCGGAACGTATGGTGCTGAACCAAGGTCTGATTCTTGACATAATCACCTATACACATTTTGGCAATGTATTTAATGTAATTGTAGAGATGTGTTCGTTCTTTTCTCCAAGATGGGAAATGCACTAGAACAGTGAATGCTGGAAGCAGCATGAGTCCCCAGTTCTTCTGAAAATGGGGTGAGACTGGACTGCTCGAGAGAGGAGTGCTGCGAATGGGAAAGGCAGGGAAGTAAGGGGAATAATAAAAGGTTACTTCTTGGAAAAGGGACTTAAAAGCATGAAAGAAGATAGGAAGGAATGGCAATAGGAATGAACCAATGAAGAAAATAAAAGCCATATTCTTTAAAAGTACTGGAAAATACTATGCCCATGATTTATATGGTGCAAAAAAGAGTAAACCTTGATAACCACTGATCTTTACAATTTTTTAAAACATTGGAAAACACTGGAAGAAAAACAACAATTCATACTAAATAGACACAGAAAACTGAAAAACCTAGGCATAATGCTGGTTCTGAAGCATTACCCTATACTTGGGGTAAAGGTGTTCTTTTCATAACCTTTAAGCAGAAGAAATGTTGATTTTGACCTATTTATAGGGTATCAGGGGGGCGTGGCCATGGAGGCGATCGGAATGGCTGCCTCTCCGTGAAGCTCCTCCATGCGGGCTCCCAGCGGCGCCGAATAGGATGTGATCCGCTGCCCCTTGCCCCCACATCGTTGTAGATCCGCATGTGGAAGCCACCCCGACCACCCGGGTGGCTCCGGAGGCCCAGGGAGCGTCCTTAGTGGTGTCAACGGCGGAGGAGAATCGAGGCCTTCCGGACCTTGGCGCCATCTTCTATTTCTGCGCCGGATCGCTGGGTGAGTGCTGCGCGGCGCTCTGCTGCCGGGCCTTCTACCCCATCGCGCGCTGCCTGCGGGCTCTTGCGCTCGCTGCCCGTTCGTGGGCTCTTGGGTGGGGGCGCCAGGCTCCTGGGTGTGATCGAGGCCTTCTGGCCTGGGCGCGCGCTGGAGCCGGGGCCTCGATTTGCGGGCCTGCGGCAGATCTGGGGCGGCGGGCGGGACCGTTCGTTCGGTGGCGGCGGGGGTGGAGGACAGTGGCGGTGGGGACGCCGGGGGGCGCTTCCTATTGATCAGTGGTGGCCCCGCCTTAGACCCAAACGAGGGGACTACTGTTTCCCTCCCACCCTCCTGCGTTGGGCTCCGGGAGAGGGACGCTCTCCCATTATACTGCCCAACACGAGTGCCACTCCATCAACGGACACTGCCCTTCAACGACACCCAGGTCCTGGCCGTCACAGCTACCTGACGCTGTCGGCGTTTGGACGCGGGGATGGACATAATCTACTTCACCTTGGCGTTACATAGCCCGGATTTGCGCTGCGCATTGAGGCCTGTCTGGACATAGATCTGCCTGGTACCTAGTATTGCTCTGCTACATTCTCCCTCACTGTCTGACGCCACGCATTGTTTCTCCGGGACAGCACAATCACCACAGCTTTGGCCATGGGGAAGAGAGACCCGAACCTGAGGAAGCTGAGCTTCGACAAAACTCCCCTCCTCACGACAGACCCTCCGCCTGGTTCCACTACCGAGGCTGCCAATTCTGCGGGCATGGGGGACGCCACTGCCATGGTCGCCGCCATGATGGGTGAAATGTGTGCAGGATTTAAGGCACTTGATACCTGCTTCGACAGCCTCGAACAGAAAATTGCTGATATGGGCACCAAAGTGCAGGCCCATGACCGACGCCTGGACGTGACGGAATCCAGAATATCGGATGTGGAGGATGGCGCCACCAAAGCGCTTAAGCGGCTGGAACGGGTCGAGAAAATTCTTAAAGACGTGGCCATAAAAAATGAGGACTTGGATGCGCGTAGCCGGCACAACAACATTCGTCTTCTTGGTGTGGCGGAGACGACACCGACGGGACGTTTTAACACTTTTGTTGAACATCTCCTCATTGAACTGTTCGGAAAGGACACCTTCACTGCTGGCTTTGAAGTCGAACGAGCACACAGGTCACTGGGTCCTAAACCTCGTCCTGGGCAACCCCCACGGCCCATAATCGCCAGGATCATGAACTTCCGCGACCGGGTTCGCCGCGCTTCGCTCTGCACGAGAGGCCGGTGAAGTGCGGTGGCAGGGCAGCGTTTTGTCCTACTTCCCAGATTTCACGCTAATGGTTCAGGAGGCACGCCGCAAATATAATGGAGTCAAAGCGTCTCTTCGCAATCTAGGTTTAAAGTACGGTATGCTGTATCCGGCCAGATTGAAGGTTGATGTGAATGGCAGATACCGCATCTTTGACTCCCCCACGGAGGCACAGGATTTTTGTCAGGGCTATAGAAGACAGGGTTCACCATCGGCTTCAGGACCCGCGGCACGCTCTCCACCCCGTAACGACACGCAGTCCAGTGTTGACCTTTTTGATGAAACCGGCCAGGGCTGACCGCTCTTGATTGACTAATCTCTGGGCCCTGCTCATAGTATTGCTTACTAGATGTGGACTTTCCAGCATTTGTTAGATTGTCATCACTTCTGGGGTCGCTTTAGTCGGGATGCCCGCATGGCGTGGCGTTGCTACCCCCTATGGCGAATGCCTTCTTGTCTTACTTCTTTGGGGTTTTATTTTTTTTGAAGCACCATCGTTTCATTGTATGGTTATTGCCTTTTGTATTTTGCACTTTTAGTCAGCGCTTGTTCAGGGATTGCCTCTCTGGGGATGCTGGGAGGCTGGGTGGTGGGTGGGGGCGGGGTGTGTTTTGTTTGTGTGGTCATTTATGTTTGTGAGTATTTGCGAGGCTTATGAGAGTGGATTGACAGATGCACGCCTGTTTGTAATTTCTTTTGGTGTGGTGCTATGGCAAGGGTAGGTCTGCAGTCTGGCCCGTCCAGACTTACATTGATGTCTTGGAATGTTTGTGGTTTGAACACTACACGAAAACGTAAACAGGTATTGAACTATGCAGCACGGCACAAGGTAGATGTCCTTTTTCTGCAAGAGACTCACTTGGCGCAGGCGGATGCAACCTCCGTAGCTAGGGGATGGGGTACACACAGAGTTTTTTCGAATTTTAGCAGATATGCCAGAGGTGTTGCAAGTCTTGTGCACAGGCGTGTTCCCTTTGTATTAACTGGTAGTACCACAGAAGGAGAGGGTAGATATGTGCTGATCACAGGAGTGTTGTTGGGGTACAAGATCGCAATGGTTGGGGTCTACGGTCCCAACATAGATTCCCCCGCCTTTTTTCAAGACCTTAAACTGACGCTGCTTCACTCCGACATAGATGATGGGAGGTGACTTTAATTTGCTAATGAATCCAGACAGAGACAGTACTTCTCCTTCCCTGGACTGCAAGACTCGGGCCCGCTCAGTGCTTGCAGAAATGTGTTCTCATTTCTCCCTAATAGACATAGAAGCTCGGTTGTACCCAAACACACCCGATTATACACATCATTCAGGGTTCCACAACACTAGCACTGAATTGACTATTGGCTTCTCTCCCCAGGCTTCGCCGGCTGGGTGGATGGCCTTTCCACCCTTCCACGCACGCTATCGGCCCACTCCCCCATTGTGTTAACTTTATCAATCCCTAGGCAGGGTGGCTACGAAAGGCAGTGGCATTTCCCTGGTAGGGCCCTGCTGGATCAGGTTTTTAAAGAAGAGATCCGCAGCGCCATTGACGATTATTTCGACATTAATACCGGCTCTGTAGATTCCTGGGCCACGTTATGGGAGGGATTCAAAGCCACCATTCACGGGGTTTGTATTGCTAAACATGTAGGAGCTTTACGGGAGATTCGCTCCACCTTAACCCTTATTGAAACTGATATCTCTACGATAGAGAAAGAAATACTTACAGCCCCCTCAGAATCCCGGGAAGCCAAACGCCTGGAATTGCTATTGGAATTTCGAGACACTGCAGATAGGGAACTACGGTTTATGGGCAAACACTATACGGCGCGTCAGTATGGAGAAGATGACAGACCGGGCAAATTGCTTGCGCAAATGCTCCGTCCGCCCCACCAGGTGGCCTACATCTCTGACATTGTAGACACTCAGGGCACACAACATCACTCCACTCCCAATATATGTAGCATTTTCTTGTCCTACTACAAAACTCTCTACACTTCCACGCTTTCAGAGGAACAGCGCGACCCCGGCCCTTATTTGAATGAGATTGCAGGAATTTCTTGCCATGCCCATCACTCCAGATTTCATAGTTGAGGCCATTGATTCATTGAAGGGCTCCTCGGCGCCGGGCCTTGACGGTTTCTCTGCTGATTTTTATAAAGAATATAAGGAGGAACTTGTACCACGGCTAATCGAGGTCTACGCAGAGGCTCTGGAATCTGGCGTTCTCCCACCCACGCTCAGGGAAGCGGTAATTGTTCTTAATCCCAAAACAGGCTGTGACGCCTCCTTATGTGGCTCTTATAGGCCCCTGTCCCTATTAAACTAGGACTACAAGATATTAGGCTAAAGTTCTCGCGATCCGCCTATCACTATTAATGGAATCCATCATTTCGCCGGCTCAATCCGGATTCGTTCCGCACAGGTCCACCTCCTTCAATCTGCGGATGCTGTTCTCTGTATTGCACAGAATTGACCCCTCTACCCCAGCTGCAGCAGTGTTTTTGGATGCGAAGAAGGCGTTTGACACGCTGGAGTGGCCCTTCTTTTTATCGGTCATGAGGCGAATGGGCGTGCCGGAGATGTTTGTGGCGACAGTTGAGTTACTGTATACCGCGCCTACTGCCCGGCTACGTTTAAATGGCACCATCTCTTAAAGCTTTACACTTTCGCGAGGCACCCGTCAAGGATGCCCCTTATCCCCTCTGCTGTTCATCCTCGTGATGGACCCTCTGGTGCGCCATTTTCAAGAGAAACACCTCCACAGAGGGCTTAAATTTCGCACAGGGCCTCTCCTCGTCTCTCTATACGCTGACGACATGATTTTGTATGTTCGGACGCCTCAACCAATCTGGAGCCTCTGTTGTTGGAAATAGCCCGATTTGGCGAATATTCGGGCCTCAGAATAAATTGGCACAAATCTGTTATTTTTCCGCTTACCCCCTCCACCTCGCAATGGCTGTGTGCTTTTCCTCTAGAATGGAACACGGACTCCGTGAGATATCTGGGAATCCATGTCCACCTTGACACGGTGTCCATTGTCCGCTTAAATTACGGACATGCCCTGGATTTCTTGGAGGACCATATGGAACGCTGGCTTCGGCTTCCCTTGTCCATGGCTGGCCGGATTGCCATTATTAAAATGATCGTGCTTCCTCGGTTTTTGTATTTATTTAACAATATCCCGATTCCTCTCACCAAGATTTTTTTCCCCAACTTCGTTCCTTGTTGTTGCGTTTGGTAGGGGCGGTAGAAATCCGCGAGTGGCCTGGCGTACATTGACGCTTCCTCATGAGCGGGGTGGCTTCGGCGTGCCCGACTTTTTTCTCTATTATTAAGTTGCACAATGCTCGTATCCATATTTCTGGTTTCACCCGGACGCCAGAATTCTTTATTTGAGGCCTGAGGCCGATCTGGCGCTCCCTGTGCCCCTTAAATCCATCCTTCCCAGAGGGCTTCCCCGGGACCCTCAAGATATACAAACAGTATCCACCACGTGCTACGCAGATTACTTCACATTGAGACATTATACTCTCCTGCCCTTCCGTTGCCTAATACCCACTGGCTCCCTATCACAGGTGAATCGGTGGTACAGCGCACATTATCCAAATACCAACTGGATACGGTCGGGGACCTCTTCCCGGAAGGTCATGTTTTCTCCATGACAGAGGATCAGCGCTTTGCTGACCAAACATTTATGGACTCTTTCACACTGACTAGACTCAGATCCAGGCTCCGTGCTGAGTTTCACACATTCCCACTTCCTCCTGACGACGCTGCCATACTCACATTCATAATACAGAACCAGACAGGATCGCATGTTGTCTCTAAACTATACAAACTATGTCTAGCCTCACTTCCTTCCTCAGACACAGCGGTGCGCGCCGCATGGGAGGGCGATCTGGGTACCCAGATTACTGACGACCAATGGGCGGCGTGCTGTGCTGCCAGTAGGGACGTGTCCATTAACAGCAGACATAAGCTTATACACTTTAAGTTTTTGAGACGGATGTATCACACCCCTGCACTTGCTCATAGGATCGACGCCAGCAGGCCACATTGTTGCCCTAAATGCAGAGCCCCACAGGCTGATTTCGCCCATCTTTCCTGGACGTGCCCGCTTTTGCTTGAATACTGGCTTCAGGTTCACCGTGTTTTGGGAGACATATTGGGCCTGGAGTTGCTACCCACTCCTGAAATAGCGTTACTAGGCTATGTCGTCAATTTCCCACGTTCTTTCCGCAAATTGGCGGCCATTGGCTTTCTATTGGCAAAAAGAGAGATAGCACTGCTCTGGTGCGCTAGGCGCGCTCCAACCGTTCAAGCTTGGCTCCCCAGTTTGGCCTACTGCAATGTTAACAGTGTGGAATACTCCGAACAGATTCCGTCTGCTTCCCAACCAGTGGACATATGGGGGCCATATCGCACGTATATTGTGAAACTCACTCAGGAAACACAGTCTCAATCGATTAACTCCATTGTACCGGAAGGGGTGGGCTAGATTGGTTTACATGACGGCGCTGTGGCTGAATTCACCACTATTTCTGTATAAGATACGCCAACACTACACAACCAGCTACAGTTGTTTGTTGTAATCACGGATGGCATGGGTGTTTCATAGGATGACCTGTACTGTGCCTGTTTTGCTGTGGAAAAATACTCCTCCTCAATTAGTGCTCAATGCGACCTGGCCTGATGCAGAATGTAATTATGTTTGCATTTGTCGGACCACCATACTAAGATTGGAAAAGTTGTTGTGCTAATTGATCTGCTCCCTCGTTCTCGCAAACTTGCAGATATGATTTGTTTTTTGTATATTGTTTATTTTTTTCCGTTTCTAAAACATTTTTGTAATTATGGTTTCACTAAAAACAACATTGTAAAAATGCAATGTGGCATACACAACGTCCGAAATCCCTCTGCGCAACTGTTTGTTTACTGGATAATGCTCCAATTCTTGCTCATTATCTATTTGCATGATTCTTATACATGTAAGAGTGGATTACTCATTTGCTCAATAAAAAGATTTTTAAAAAAAAGAAATTATAGGGTACCATGGTAACATTTATTTAGAAGCAAAGTTTGGCTAATTGAGGTTGTTTAATAATGTGTGTTCCTTACTTTGGTACAATAATAGACAGTAAACGAGAAGTTGTTGATAATATTGTGAGATTGTGATTGCAATGCTTATAAAAGTGTGATGTTAGTGTCATAAGTATTCTGAAGAAATACTGAAATATCAAAGTGGAAGTAACTACTCTAAGCACATCAAAGCAAATGCGTCCTCCAAATATCACCAGTATCACCTCTCGGTTTAGCACATTAGTTTTTACAAAGGCCAATGTCCAAAACGCTTACAGCTTTCAATCATTCAATGGTTATGAGGTCTTGAAAAATAGGCTACATGCTTTTAAGCAAATATTCCTTAAAACGTTCAGTTCTAAATAGTATTACTTCAATTTGTCTATTTCACACACTTTTTGCATCTTTCGGTTTTTTAATCTTTTTAGCACTTTATTTTATTCCTATATATGCCTCATTTTCAGTCACTCATTCCACCTTTTATGGTCCCGCCAGTAGCGGTCGGCAGTAGGTGTTTCTGTAGGGCGGTGACGTGGGCAGGGGGAGGGGCAGGGTGGGGGTAGTAATGTATGGATTACGGAGTTTTACAGGTAAGTAAACATTTAAATAAATAAAACGAATTTCGTTGCACGCACGCTGCATCACCAAATGTCTGCTGCATAGGAGAGACCTCTTGTAATCGATTTGCTTTTTATGCCAAAAAAGTGCACGCTTTGTATTGCTTTCAATGGCAATGAGTGCACGTTTGGCGATTCCCTTACAGGAGCGACATTTGGGGACATATGTTTGTAATAAACTTGCAAACATATGGTGCCCCTGCTCGCTCCCATAAGGGAAACAGGCGCACGCCCCCTCCTCTCTCACCTTCCCCTGTTGCCTTCTCCTCTCCTCATTCTCGGTCCTCCACCCCTGCCCCCCTCTAAACAAACGAGGAACATATTTGACGTGCCAGACCCTTCAAGACAATCATTTAGAACACGTCACTGCTCCTTTTTATATCTGCAAAGCTTAAATCCCTCAATGCCCCATTTGAACCCCCCCATTCGCCACATATTTGCGCAAGGCACACTACTGTACTGACCCCTCCACGCCCCAATGTGCAGGGTGCTGGGCCATCCAGAGAAGCGACTATTAATAAAACAGGCCTCCATCCAAGAACTGGTGTCGATCATAACCTTACCCCATACACCCCCCTCACGGGCCCCACTCGCAACCACTACCAAAAGCAGCTGGAGTTTGGGTAGAGTTACAGAATGTGGAAAATTGGGAAACTGCACCAACAGAGGAAGAAGAGGAGAAAGGACTGTGAAGGCTGTGCTCAATGTAATAGGACACACTGTAGGAACAATGCGTACAACTCCAGGCGGTGAAGCTAAAGGCCAGACTTTACCATCACTCGCACCCCCTGCTGTGCGTAGACTCACTGCACCCCCTGCTGTGCACGGTGTGTGTTCTTACCGCCACACTCGATGTTAGCTGAGTACGCAGTAATGTTAATAAGCCTGCGAGGCTGGGCCGCTTTCATGTGCACGTGTAGGCCGCTTAATAACAGGCAGGACACAGAAGGTGCTGGTAAATGGTCTCAACTCTGACACCGGTCACCCACGCGTACACCCTTTTACTTGGCGTGCTCGCGCAGCTTGGGCAAGTCCATCCTAACCACGTCACCATGTTTGGGTTCACAGAACTCACCCGGGACGTGTACACCCCGCAAATAAACTAGCCCAGCAATCATCTTGTGATACATCATGGTGCAGTCACTGCACCCCTGCTGTGTGTGGTCTCACTGCACCCCTTGATGTGCAAGGTGGACTCACAGCTGCACTAATGAACTCCGACCTGTGCATCCGTGTAATAGCACACCTGGGTTCACACTGCACCACCTTCTGCTGTGCGTGGACTCACTGCTACACTAACAAACTCTGATACGTGTAATACACACCTTGGATCGCCATGCATCACTCCCTGCTGTGCGTGGGGTCTTTGCTGTTCACATGTCCAGTGATCCATAGATTCCGGCACGCGGTGGATCATTGTGCAGAACCCTCTCCTGCATTGCTATAAACACACGGTTCTGCCAACTTAAGTCTGTGGGGCAATGCAGCCCATACATACCTACCACTGCTTCAAGGTGCAGGGATCACCGATAACACACCTAGATCCATACCTTAGCATCAGTTGTAGTTTAGGCACACCCTCCACCCTGCATTATGCAGTTCAGCGCAGCACCCCAAAAACGAAATCCCAGCCAGGCCAATAGGTCTCGCTTTTGGGACCTTATAAGTATTTAGCCATGCAACGGATATTGTGCAGCATAACTGAATACTTATATGGTCCCAAAAAGCGAAACCTATTGGCTATGCCAATGCTTGTTTTATATAGCCATGCTGCGCAGGTTCAGGAATGTACTGCTAGAAACCATTGTCAAAGCCAATAGGCCCCAAAAGCGGGACCAATTGGCTTTGCAGTCCTTGTTTCCATTTGAGGTTAACCTTCTAAAACCCCTTTGGTCTCTTTCATCCTCTTTTTTCCTGTTCACCTTGTTCACCTTGTTCCCCACATCTTTTTTTGGGATTGTTTTGCTATTTTTCTTTTTTCCCAGTTTTTCTTTTTTTCATAGGAGAACACCCGGTGCAACAATAATTTTCTTCTTTTTTCATCTATTTCTTTTCCCTTTTTATCAGTTTTCCTGATCAATTTTACCATATTTTTCCGTTGTGATATAGCTGTCTAATTAGAAATGTTGAGGTAACACCGTGTGGGCAACAGGCATTCTCTGGGAAAGTTCCTGCAAGAGGACAAGTCGACACACATTCTTGATTCAATTAAGGTAGCACTTATAAAAATGTGTTCTCTAAATTTGATAGATTTTGTTAGGAAGAAAATGTTGTAACAAATTAGATTAAAGCTATATGAAACCTAGAGGCCATGCTGTGATTATTTTCACTAAGAAGGGAACGCGGGGGCGCGGTCCACTCCAGGCGGCACAAGTTTTAGGGGTGGTGGATGGCGGACTCCCCCCGCACTCTTACCTGCTGCCGTCGCTGGACGGCGGTCGCAGGGACCGCCAGCACCCCCACCCCCTGATCTTAGATTCAGCCACCACGGGCCAGATAATGGAGACTTTAGTGTTATTGATTTCAGTAGTCTATGCCCTTGTATATACATGTTAGAATATTTTACAGTGTCTGTAGCTGTGCTTCATAATTGAATTTTTTCTAAGCAATGGAAATGGCACAGCGGTTCAGCTAGATTTTTCAGGATACAAACATAGCTTTATACTTCTAACTCAATCTGTTTTTGGAATTTCTTCCAGGTCTTTAGACGTGTACTTGAAGGTGAATGCCAACCATGATCCTTCAGATACTGAGAAGGTAGTATGATTTTTGTTAATAATGTTTCCGAACATAACTTGTTAAACAGATATGATATGCATCTAATCTTTACTCATAATTTCCTCTGCGTTAAATCTCAATTTCCATTAAACTAGGCAAGACAAGGATTGGGAGTGTAGAATTAGAAATACTAGAAAGAACAATGCATTGGTTTTGCACCAAAAAAGTATTGCTTGAAAAAAAGAATCATTAGTAATTGTGATAAAGTTATGGAGGGTATAACAAATAACCACCCTAAGCATAAGGCAGTTAACTTCTTGAATATTACTTGTCTCAAATTTCACTTGTTAACTTACCTCCCCGAATCACTAGATCTCTGCGCCCTGTAGACATGGAAGGACTGGCAAAGAAAACTGGGGAATCTCATTTTAGTAATATATTCTTCAAGCTGAATCATGAATTTGCAATGGATGAATCACCAATGCAAAGCACACAGAAATCAAGGTCCCTATCCAGCATTCAGAGATCCCTTCCTCCCAGGATGCCAAAAAACCCTTCTGATATTTTCAGTTCAGAACCACATCGCAGCCATAGATGATTTATTTGATTGAAATGGTGGCTATATATTGACCATTGATCAAAGAAAGAAGAAGGAAATCTTTGTAAAGATGAGACTAAGAATGCTAAAAGTGTCTCAGTTGCTGGCTAGGCATCATGCCGAAGCCAGTACCATAGACTGATCTCTTCTAGGCTAACAATAATTAATGCAAACAGTTAATTGAATGGTTAGTGCTAGTTCAGATCTTGAGCAAGCTGAAACATTAGCATTTAAATTAATTAACAAATCTGGCAAATTGCCTTAGATATGTAGGTGAAAACACTGAAAGATGACATGTAGTCAAAATGTGCAAAATGCATTAGGCAGCCATATTCACTGGTAGGCCCACTGTTATATTTTTCCCCTTTAACAAATATAAGCCTTAGAAATCACTGAACCATGGGGAAATGTATTTGATAGCTTGACCTGAATGTGACTTTCATAGGGTCTTCATCATAACTGCAAAACTTTCTGGTCTTATAAATGTATTATCTTCCTTAAGCAACATGTTTTCATTTGCACCAGGCTTGTACTTCCTAACTATCTTGTGTTCATATAATGCTAAATAGAGAATCACATATTTTAACAATAATTCTCTCTTGCATGGAATATGAAAAGCATTATCTAACTAGAAATCTGCAAGTAAATGTTTCTGACTTTATTATAGTTCATTGCCACACCGTGAAACATTGAATACATGATAGAATAGACTCTACATTAAAGTTCCCTGGGAACCAAGGTTAATGCTTCCAGAAACACAAATGTTTAATGATGTCTGTTACGTATTTGATAGTAGACTGTGGACTTCATGTGCCTTTTCTTGGGAAAGGAAGAATGAAACCTGCTCACCATCGAAATATGTCTTTTCATTAGGCAAAAATGTTCTGACCTGCAACAATGTTGCTGACATGTGTTCTTGTCTTTTATATTAGTGTGTGTTTCTAGCTAGACAGCCAGACACTTTGCAGGAGATTCTCCCAAACTCTGTCTTGAAGCCTTTCAACCTTTCTTTTTTTCTATTCTTGACAGTTGTAGCTACTGCTGCATCTGTTGCCCCATAGTTCCTTGTTGAGGCTTTATTTGTATAGATTACTACTGTAACTGTATGCTGATGCTGTTTAGATACTGAGAATTGGCTGAATTTCATGAACTTCTCTTTATGGGAAGTTAGACTACTTAATTTGATTTGATCTCACTCTTTTCTCAAACTCTTTATGGGTTCTATTAGCTTTTAATTCTGGACTTTTAGTTAGAATATAGATTATTTCTTTATTTTGATATTTCTGCAAATGGATTTATCTGACTTACAAATTAAATAAAAATAGTTTTACTAATCTTTTTTATAAAACTCTCATTATTAACTGAACTCAAGAACTGACTAATATTGTTGTTGATTAATATGATTTGATTTAGCTTCCAGTAAAAATAATGTGGCAAACATCTGTCGCCTAAAAAGAAGAATTTATCACAGAGTTGGAAGCCATTATTGTAAGTCACAAGTTGAACTGGTACTGGAAAGTCAATTTGGACTCTTTCTGCACTATTAATCCTCTCGTCAAGATCATTAGGACCGCCCAGAAGGGTCAAAATATTTTAGATATCTCAGTCCTGACAAGAGAGTTACATCAAAATGGAGAGAATTTGCCTATGATGATTTCACTAATTGGTGTGGCACACATGTTTGAGGTTTCTTGCATATTGCATTTCACCACAATGGCATTCAGGGCTAGCAAAACTTGGGGTTTGTTCCGTAGGGTACCTGAAACAAATACTCTAAATGTGGCCTTGCGTGCACTGGGTTCAGGAAGCACTTGCATTTCTACTGTGTACACAAAGATTAGACTGAAAGCTTGACAATCATTAGTCAATGTAAAAATAAGATGTAAAGAAGACCTTTGCTCCAAATAATGGACATGGAAAAGGTGAGTGTGTGTAAACACACTAAAATGTTGATGCAATAACAGATTGAAACAAATTCTGCATAAATGTCTGATATGGGCTTATAAAGCTCCCAACATAATACTCAGAATGTGCTCATTTAGTTCTCAGGCTATCCTGTGTGTCCTGTGGTGACAGAAGATTTTTGGTATACATGGTGGGAATGGGGAATGATTTTATCTTTTTCGGGGGAAGTAGTGAGTTCTGTACTAAAATGTCTGTGTTGTATTTGCAAAAATCAGCAAAGATGTGTCTTCTGGGTAATTTGCCTGAAGATCCAGCTCACATTCCTTGCACGGGGTATGCTTCTGGCTAAATACAGGATAACAGTGACTTTGATGGAGAATGGCACTCTCTCTCTTAGAACTCTTTGGCTAAAAGGCTAGAGAAAATGGATCTAAATAGAAACACCAGCAACAGGATAGGACCCTACCCCTAATGGGGCAACTCAGGCACAAAATGTTTGGCATGGGATCTTAAACCCTTAAATGCAGAGAACATGAACTCAATGTCCTCCACATTACATCTCGAGTGCATAAGATGTAGAGATCATGTTCTCGTACTAGGAGATGGAATCCCTTTGGTGCTTACACGAGCAGTGAAAGTACAGTTAAGCAAGAGAGCAGCAATTTGGATAGGAGATGTACCGTTGGAAAGAGAAGACTCTTCACTTTCCTTTCCAGCTGTAGCTCTCCCTTGTGGATCCCTACTCTGGGAAAAAGATCCTTGAGCCCATATCCACACTAGTCCATCAGGTATTTTTTTAATGGTAGAACAGCCCTGATGGCACATGCCATAGCTCCCCTCCCCTAGAAAAAAGAACTTAGCAGTCTTTCTACTGTCCTTGTGGGCAATTGGGGTTCTACTCCAAATCCATCTTGCCCAAGGGGCAACAAAAAGTAACTAAACGTCATGAATAGTGAATGGGGGTGGGGTCTAGGTGCCCTAGCATTCGGCTACATCCCTCACCCAAACAGTCTTTCTGCAGTGCCAACTGTCCTATCATGGGGCTGCACCTCTCCACCCCTAAAGCCCATACAATGCTTGTGTCCTTCTGGTGGATTTACCCCTAATCTGCCCACCGCAGGGCAACAGAAAGCCTATGGTATACCAGTGATTTGTGTCCATAAAAAGGAAGAAAATGGGGCCGGTGGGTACTGCCATCAAGTTGCACCTCTGACCTCCAGATAGCAGAAGATCTTTCTTCCCCCTGTGAATACATCAAAAGAAATCCCAATTTCCTTTCATTTTCAAGAGGGATGGTCAAAGTATTTTGGCCTGGGGTCATCAGGCACCCAGAGAACCGTACTAACCTTGGGTGTTTATGACAACTAGAGGGCTAGAGAAGTCCAGGGTGCTGTGGCTTGCATTGATCTCTGCACATTCCTTTAATCAGAATGTTCTTTAAATGTCAAATCTATGCCTAAAAGTACGAAATGTCTTCTCATATATCATTGGAAATGGCTCCAGTAGTTATGCTGTGGCACAGTATTCACCCAAGGAACACTGGCAACCCAGGCACTTGTGAAAACTAGAGACCAATGAGAATCAAGGGTGGTATGGCCTACACGGACTCCATAGAATTTTCTTATCTAAAAAAGCCATGTGACCATCAAAACAATGCATATACACACCAAATGGGTCCAAATGCTGTAGCCATTCCAATGGAAGGTGTACTTTTCATTGGAATGGCTACAGCATTTGGACCCAGAGTCCACTGGCCCCTAGGGAACCATACTAGCCCTGGGCATTCCTGAGAACTAGAGACGCTGGGAAATTCATGGTGGTGTGACGTTTGAATATTCCTACACATTTTTGTTACCCTAAATACTGTGAAAGTACTGGTCAAAAAAACACAAATTCCCAACAATTATGTGAATGAAATCTCTGAAGTGTCCTGCCAATGACAAACTTTTTGCTTCTTACATTGTCCAGTTTCCCAAAAACATTGTGCCTCAAGTATGGGTGTGTTTAATCCATGTGACCAGACCAAAACTGTAAGAATGAAGACCAAATTAACTTGGCATGGTCCAGGTGGCTGTCCAGCATAATAAGATCACCAACAAATGTGGCATAATCAGACGTAGAGTTAGAATCCAAAATGGTAGGACCTTTGCAGTTTGCTGCAAGATCTGGCGTTTTCTGTCACATTCATATGAGGAATACATGTGTATTTCACAAATACTTGGACATTTCCATGGTATTATGGGTAGAAAAAAGTGGTGGGATTCATGGAATCCATGCAACACTGAATTTCCATGGATTGCTAGTTTTCAGAAGTATGTACGGTTGGTACGTTTCCCTAGGGGCAGGTCAATCCCAGACTGAATAATGCAGCCACCCTCCTTGGAAAGTAACAGGAAATTGTGTTTTTTTAGGCATAGTCTGGTGTTTGTAGGGTATTCTGCGCAGTAAAACGTCATCAGACCCAGGCAATCTAGGCTATCCTAGTTTCCCCTTGTTTTTTTGTCAACTATGAGCCCAAATATAGCAGCTACCTACAGCCCAAAAAATGTCACTATGCTTTTTTGGGCCATCCAAACAAGTGTTCTACCATTTTTATTGGAACAAGCTTGGTGGTAGGATGTTTGTAATTTCCTTCAGATTCTGGAACTTTCCTCTGCATAAATGTGAGGGCAATCTTCTGGATTCTGACCGAACTTAGGTCCTAACACCCCAGTAACCCATGTCCCCAAAATATTCTTAATTTAAAGCAAAAATCTTTACGTTTCCATGCTGTGTTTTGCGTTTTTTGTTATACCGGAGGATAGACCCACCCGTACAAGTTGGGTGCCATTTTAATCGTGAGAAGTAAGAGAATGCTCGGTTATGAATGAATGAATATCTTATAATGCGCAAAACTTAACCCAGAAGGGCATCAAGGCGCAGACAACTAACAGACATAGAACAACATAGGGGGGATACCATAGAACTTAATAAGCCAGGGAGAAGAGCCAGGTCTTCAAAAGTTTACGAAAACCCCCTAATGAGGGTTGACTGGAAAGTTCAGATGGGAGCGAGTTCCATAATTTAGGAGCCAAGATGGAAAATGCTCTTCCTCCCCCTCTCACCCTGTTAAATCTGGGGACGATGAGCAGATTTCTGGAGGCCGAGCGAAGGGATCTGCTGAAGATATAGGGGCTAACAAGGGATCTAATCCCTTCGGATCCTGATCCAAACACCGCCCTATGGGCCAGGCAAATAATTTTAAAAGAGATCCTGGCATGAGTAGGTAGCCAATGGAGATCTTTCCTAGCCGAGGTAGCAGAAGTGCGCCTAGGGAGGTTAAGGACCATCCTGGCAGCGGCATTTTGGACAACCTGGAGTCGCTGAAGAGATTTATTGTTAATGCCCCCATATAGCGCACTGCAATAATCAAGCCTGGATGAGACCAGGGCGACTGTTGCCTTTTTGCGCGCATCAGGTGACAGATATGGGGAAATCTTTTTTAAAGTCCGAATGATAGTGCAGCAGGTGGCCACTGTTCTGTTGACCTGGCGATCAAATGAAAAGGCAGGATCTATAAGTATGCCCAGATTCCTGGCCGAATGAGTAGGCTGGGGACAGTCCCCTAAGGAGGCCGGCCACCAGTCCCCCGTACACAGCTCTTGACTCCCTCCTAAGATCAAGACTTCCGTCTTTTCTCCATTCAGCTTAAGATGGTTACGTATCATCCAGTGCGATACAGCCTCCATGCAAGCTCGAAATTTGAGGGCAGAGTCATTTATCGGCAGGGTGGTTGAGACAATAATTTGAGTATCATCAGCGTATGACAATACCTGATACCCAAAATATCTTACAATCTTAGCAAGTTATAGGACCTTTATCATTCCCAATGATTCTGGGCTCACAGAAATGTTAGGAAATTATGGTAATTTCCCCAGCGCATGACATTTACATGGCATTCTGAGTAAGAAAAGGTAATGGGATCCTTGAATGTCATCCAAATCTGCTCTCTCCTGGATATATACTTTTCTGAAATTTTGGGAGTTTGTAGGTTTCCTTCGATTCGTCCAATCCCATGCCCCAAATTTTACACTTCCTCACATCCCAACTAATCTTTCCTACTTACTCTCACTATTTTATAAAATTCATCAATTAGTTTCTTTGGGAAAACTTTGAGTGATCTACACAAATGACCCCTTGCTGGAATTCAGAATGTTGCTAGTTTTGTTTTCATAAATGTACAGCTGTTTGGATTTATGCACCGGTGTCACACCTCTTTCATCCTGAAGCTGCAAGTATGTAGCACAGTCGGTATATGACATCTTGACCACCAGCTGAAACATTGCAAAAATTGTGTTTTTCTTTTTTCAACTCTGCCTGTTTCTGAGAGCTGCCAATAGGGTGATCTTAATAAAGCTTATATAAATGCAAGAGTAAAAAGCTTTATTGTTACCAGCA
The DNA here is from genome assembly GCF_964261635.1 of Lissotriton helveticus. NCBI lineage: Eukaryota > Metazoa > Chordata > Amphibia > Caudata > Salamandridae > Lissotriton > Lissotriton helveticus. Next base: position 1,850,758,515 of record NC_136067.1, on the reverse strand, counting down.
GAAGCCATACCAAATACAACATTTGGAATAAGTTTAAAAAAATGTAAGTAAAAAATAAAGGCAGAGTTATGATTTATATAATTCATGTATAAATTACGACTTAAGTTAAGAGACTTTTAAGAATAGTAAAGAAGTATATACAGGTAACCCAGTGTCAATACCTGTAAGAAAGTGCCTCTTATATGCTCTTCCAATGCTTTGAGGACTGATGATGCTGGTTTGGAACTCACTGGGGCACGGGTACCCAGTCCATTGTATATGGGCTGTGAACCATAAACCTTGATCAAATTGGATAACTCTCAAATGAAATATGTAGCTTCCCAGAAAGAGAGTTAGTGTATGGTGCAAGAAATACACCAATGGCATAGAACGGTTATGTTTGCTGTGGACTGCAGCACATGTTGTACCATCACTAGACTGACAAACAAAATATGACTTCAGGCTTCCCTGTGCAGCCTGACTCCAGCAGCTTTTAAACCTACAGGCAAACCTGTCAAATAAAAATGTTTGACAGGAAAGAACCCTATTTTTAAGTAATAAACAAGTTACTCTCAATTAAGCCTTGTGGCTCACAAGGCATGGGTCCCTAGTATTATTTAAACGTGGTACATGCAAAGATTCAATGTTGGCATGTACCTACACTGCCTAGCCCCAAAAGGCTATTTCTCTGTGAAAGGATGTAGCTGTTCTATGAGAAAGTTTTGAGTTTCAAAAATCGTAATCGTGCTATCTTCGATTTGGGAGAAGCTACTGGAATATGGGGAAGCAGCCAATCTCTCAGCAATCTAAAAAACATTGGCTTAAGGCAAAAATATTTTGGGGTTTAAAAACCACACACACACACACTACCATAGTAGCCCCAGACAGAAAAGGGCGGCTACTCTGTGTGTGGATGTGATCTTTGAGAAAGTGAAGCATGCTGTAACTCAAAGTGAAGTCAGCCCTAGGCTGAAGTGTACTGACCCACTGCCACATGTTGCATGCTGTATTGACTGGATGAAATATGATAATGACACAAAAGCAGACTAATGGATACAATGTGTCTGAAATAACTATAAGTGACTATATTTTACATATAATGTTAGTAAAAATCAGGGCATGACTGGCTACCGGGCGTTTGGTGTGCTGCCAAGCTGGGGGCTGATTTAGTTGATGGGGACCTGTGTGTGCTTAAAATCATTTGGTTTTCTTTGTTTATTTAAAAGCACACGCAGATCCCCATCAATGAAATCAGCCCCCACTGCAGTGGAATCAGCCCCCAGCTTGGCAGCACACCAAAACACCTGGTAGCCAGTCCGGCCGTGGTAAAAATCAAAAGGTCTTACCTAACACCAGACCTTGTTCGCCACCCTCTTGCCTTTGCTAATGCATGTTTGTAATATTTATTTAAACCCTTCTTGCAAATAGAGAGGACTGCAAAGATAGATAGATAGATAGAAAGATAGATAGATAGATAGATAGATAATCACAGCTAACTTTGTATTTTCATTTGACTAGCATTTTCTAAATGTGGATTTCTTGACTGTATACTGTTGTTGTGTGGACACCATACATCATTAACGTTTTCTCTGGATTTGATATTTTAGGAAGAGAGTGACATGTTAAAATTCCAGGAACCTAACACTCAGCGATCACAAATTCTGGCAAAGTGAGTAAATCATGTATATTTAATGTCTAGTATTTTATCAATTTAATCAATAAAATTCCACATTGCTTCAGACTGTACACGCTTTTATGTTAATATGCATAAAAAAACTTCAAAGCATTTCACAAAGCTCTCAAACAAGAAATAGCTTGCCAAATAAGCAAATTGCAGATACTTGGATGAAGAAAATAATCTAGTAACAGTAGTATCCGTAGTGCTGAAAGCAATTTGCAAAATCTTGTTTGGCAATCACGTTTCTAGCGTGCTACTATCAGCCACATTAAACATTTCTGAGAGGAGAATGTGATGGCTGTCATTTTCAATCCTGACCCCTACTTCTTGAAACCCTTGCTTTTTCTTCTTTCCTCAACTTCTGACCATTTTCACTTCTATAAATAACTGAAAATTCTATTCATAGGTTCGCCTTTCATAGAGAGTCAATAGAGTGAATAACTCTGTTTGAAATCTGGATATTCGATATAGCAATAGTGTGACATTTGTTTTCCACTGTTGACATGTCATAAAGGAAAGCGCTTCCGTTCCCTATGATCTCCTACCTCATAAAGCTGTCTAGAGACCAGAGCAGTGTAGTAGAATGGTAGCTGCAGTGCTTAATTTGAGCTGGTGGTTTCCGATGATCAGCCCTAGCACTTAATTTTCAACACTGTCACATGGTGGTACCGTTTGTCTATTTTAGAGACCAGCAGAAGAACAACTATTTGTTCATTCAATATACCTTAAAAATGACTAACACCTGCCTCCCAAGTCATTCGTATAGCTTTGGGGGCCTGGAATAGTCTGAACTGTCACACTTGTAGAAGTGTGATGGATAGTGGTCGTGTTGGTGCTGTCATTGGCAGTGTTGGCAGGGGCAGTGGGTACTGCAAGCTGCAGAGGTCTCCTGACAAGGGCTTGGCCCTTAATATTTCACAAATTAAGCATTGGTAGCTGGTGGTATTAACAGCTCACCTTTCTCTGGTACCCAAATGGAGGTATGAGAATGCAAGCAGCATGCTGCCTGCACTGTCTACAAAATTCCCTGCAAGCGAGGATCTCTGCACAGTACCCTGACAAGCTAAACGTGCTAGTGTGACTGCTGTCAGGACATCGCAAGATCTCTGCTTATGTATGAGTGGAGAGCACAGCTTTGGCCAGGAAGGGAGATGCAAGGCAAAGAGGGTGGTGAAAGTGGATAGCCGGATACCAGAATTTTTTTTAATACATGGGTTGAGTAATGTAGAAGGTGGTGGCGGGACACTTGGAGGCCAATTACGATGCAGCAGTAAAGGCACCGACCTATGGTCAGTGCCTTTACGGCCGCATCGGAATGGGCCGCTAGGTATCCTTTCCGACTGCCTCATTACAATGGAGGCAGTCGGAAAGGACACACAGACTGGTCATTCCGGCTAGCTTCCAATGGGTTCGGAGAGCCCATCTGCCAGTCGGAAGCCAGGTAGCAATCTCAAGGGCAGGCCTTTGTTCCCTTGAGATTACGATGAGGGTTTCCAACATGGTTTCCATGCTGGCCTGTCCGACATGGAAACCATGTCGGAAAGCGTGTTTGGGGGACCCCAGCAGGGCCCCCTTGGGTGCACGGCCTCCAGTTGGAGGTCGAGGGGCCACCCCCGTTGATCCCTGCACTATGTGGCAGGCACCTTGTGGTGCCTACCACGGTGTGCTGGGAGGAACCTCACCTCCCATTTCAATATGGGAGCATGCATTTTGGTCGATTTACGGCCGTATTGCATGCTACCATAGCGAAATATTGGAATGCGACCAAACAGTGTTTGGTCGCATCCTAATGGGGCAGTCGGGATCGCCAACCGGGTGTCAATCGGTCCCATGACCGGGTCGGTGTTGGGCGGTAGTGTTTCTGCCCGACATCGTAATGACCCCCTATGTAATTTTTCAGTTTGGATGGGAAAGGAGGATAAATCTATCAGGTGATGGGGGTGTTTGGCAGTAGCGAAAATATTTGTTAAATATTTGGGAGAAGAGCATAGGCCATGTTTTGGCTCTGCCATTACTGCTCTTACCAAACATAGCTACTGAAAGCAAAGGGAGAGGATTTAGTGGAAATACAAATACCATATTAAATGCATATGGGTGAAAAGTGAATATCAGGATGGTTTCACCCCGTGGTTCTAAGTGACATTATAAACACAATGTGACCTATGCTCTCTTTTAAGTCACTCACAAACCTTAAGTGAAAACATCCCTGTTTAGTATTACCCATCTAGAATTCTGAACAACTTAAATGGGAGCAAGACTGAAAATGAAATTTAATTGGCAACTTCAACAGCAGCTTAAGCTTGGATAAATACATTTCTGTGCATTATCACAAACAAACACTGGCCACTTTTCAGCATGGCAGTAAAATTCGTGAAAGTATCCCTGTGTCAGGAGTGCAGCTCCATAACAGTGTGGCATCAAGCATGCCCTGTATAAACAGTCCTTTGGGGATCAGTGTATGGAAGTAGCTATTGGTTCTTTTTGGATGTGTATATTTAGGTATGGTGTTAGCCAAGACCTTTTGATTTCACTAGAATTACTTCTATAATACTTCTTCATCCTTCAAATGTTGCTGCCACCCGCTATAGCATACAGCATGGGGCAGTGGGTCAGCCTACTTAAGCAACTACTTAACATCACTTTGGGTGACGGCATTTTTCTCCTTCACACAGGGTAAATCTGCACACAACCAAGTTCCCTTCAGTGCCAGTGTTTTTGTTTTTACTTTATAATTACTTTAGTGTTGCCTTTGTGTCTAGTATTAGAAAACAATGGTCCATAGACTATAAATTGTCAGTACCACAATTTCTCGGTGCTTATTATTCAAGAGTGTACAAAAATCTACTCCAAGTCAATAAATGCCTCAATATAAAAAAGCAACAGCAGAAAATAAATTTGCAGAAAAATAAATTTCAAGACAATTTATTCATTTATCGCCACTCATTAAGAGTTAAATGGCTTACAATACATCTGGGTCACACAGGTTGCCCCGAAGGGAGCGTGCACCATAGAGAAGAGTGAATTAAATAGTGTTGAAAAAGGAAAGGAAGAATTACGAAAAATAGTGACATACAAATTCAAAAAACTTTATACACTCCAATCACGAATCATCAATCATCCATGTTGTACCACCTGGCCTAGAATGAATTATACCATATTGTTGTTACATTTTAGGTACAGATATGTGTCATAATTCAGATGCACATAAGAATGAAACGAAAAAATGTAGGTCCAGGTACAAAAGAGGCGTCAACGTTTCGACTCGACTTGAGGCCTGACGGTTAATTATGCCTGGGCCATGCGAGTCTTCATCAGGACTATAAAAACAGACAGGCAACCTTAAATTTATGGATGACCCTATAAAAAAGAAAAATTGTATCTATATCAGCTGTTGCATCTGGGAATCATTTAAAGGCTTTGATTAGAAAGCCAAGAAATTAGAATGCTTACCGTCAAATCGGAGGTAGTTCTAGTGCTTGTATTTTCTTTTTAATCAATGAAATTTCCTCCTACAAAACAATAACGTTTTTGTTGAAGACCTGATACTAATTGCAAGACTACAGGAGACCTAATTGTTAAAAAATTATTTTAAATGACTTGCCTTCTGCAGAGTAATAGCTCCCACAGGGTAGGGTGATTTTGAATTCCTCTTTACTTGGTGATGTTATTCCTAAAAGTAATCAATAGAGACCTTGTAGATATTATCAAGGTAAATCCAGCATACAATCAGGATGAGGACAATTACGTTACCTGTTTACTTGGTAGCGTGGGTTTAATGGGCTTATTTCATTGGAAGGTGGCGGCGTGTGATTACTGAAACACGGAGACGTGGCTTGGGAACCCCTCTAAGTTGGGCTGCTGTGGAGAAGGTTAGGGGTCGAGTATTACAAATAATAATAACCTTAGACTTATCTAAATCGAAAAGGCGCTATCTCAAATAGCTTACCTAAATGATAATAACCTTAAGCTCTTCTTGATCAAAAAACGCTATCTCGATTGGCTTACCTGACTAGAACAGTCAATAGTACGTGTGATACATTTCTTAGCGTCCTTGCCGGTACATGCCTGGCAATGCTACGGCACTCATCTTAAGAATAGACAACAAGACCACAGGGGTGAACTATACCATCTGATGCCCGTGCGGCTTTCTATATGTGGGTCAAACCATTCAAAAAATCAAAAGCCGCATTCTACAACATGTCAGCAGAATACGCTGCAAAACACCAGGGGCCCCGCTAGTTGATCACTTCATTACCTTTGAACATGATCCTAACAGTCTAAGATGGTGGGTCATTGAAAAAGTAAGAGTTAACCCTAGAGGAGGAGACCTGAGCAGTATTTTGAATAAAAGAGAGTGTAAGTGGATACATTCTTTGGACACTGTTCATAAAGGATTGAATGAGATGGAGGAGATCAATAGACAGGTGGCCCTCCTGTTGGTGTAAAGACCATTTGATCTATTGGTTCATTGTTCCAAGACACTGCCCGATATGTACTCCAGCAAAGTACAGACATGATACTGAGTTTTCCTTTATATTGTATGTTAAAATTGTGTGATGTATTTATTTTTAATGTCATGTTTTGAATTCAATGTAATATATGAAGTATGGAACTTACTCCCATTAGGGGAGGTTTGCATGCTACATCATCAATACCACCCTTTGGGGTATCCTTAACATTTCTTCACCTATATAATTCATACCAGCTACACCCATAGTTGAAATGTATGTTGGTTCCCTAAAAGGTTGTATTTTTTAGAGTGATTCGTATTGTGATTGACAATTTCATGTAAGTTTTTTCCCAATTTAAGATGGCGACCATGGGAGCGAGTAATGCTTCCTTCATATCGTTTGAAAATATTCATATTTGGGAATCTGTAATGGTTGTCGGACATTAGAGTTCTTCGTGACCTGGCTAATAGTCCAAAAACTCTCACTTTGGATCCGTCTTGGAGCAGCGAGGGTCATACTCGCGCCCCCTTTGCCTTATCCAAGATGGCGACCGTATTAGAAGTTTATTCACCCCATTAAGGCGCTAGATCGGCTCTTCCCTGACGACTGATTTATTTAAAATTATTCAGGAGGCAGTCAGAATTAAAATTGCCCCGTGTTGGTATATTAGTCATATACGTCCGTTTTTTCGAACATCAAGGGGCGTATACGTAAGTCCTCTCTTGTTGTCTATTCTTAAGATGAGTGCCGTAGCATTGCCAGGCATGTACCGGCAAGGACGCTAAGAAATGTATCACACGTACTATTGACTGTTCTAGTCAGGTAAGCCAATCGAGATAGCGTTTTTTGATCAAGAAGAGCTTAAGGTTATTATCATTTAGGTAAGCTATTTGAGATAGCGCCTTTTCGATTTAGATAAGTCTAAGGTTATTATTATTTGTAATACTCGACTCTTAACCTTCTCCACAGCGGCCCAACTTAGAGCGGTTCCCAAGCCACGTCTCCAGGTTTCAGTAATCACACGCCGCCACCTTCCAATGAAAGAAGCCCATTAAACCCATGCTATCAAGTAAACAGGTAACGTAATTGTCCTCATCCTGATTGTATGCTGGATTTACCTTGATAGTATCTACAAGGACTCTATTGATTACTTTTAGGAATAACATCACCAAGTAAAGACAAATTCAAAATCACCCTACCCTGTGGGAGCTATTACTCTGCAGAAGGCAAGTCATTAAAAATAATTTTTTATCAATTAGTTCTCCTGTAGTCTTGCAATTAGTATCAGGTCTTCAACAAAAACTTTATTGTTTTGTAGGAGGAAATTTCATTGATTAAAAAGAAAATACAAGCACTAGAACTACCTCCGATGTGAGGGTAAGCATTCTAATTTCTTGGCTTTCTAATCAAAGCCTTTAAATGATTCCCAGATGCAACAGCTGATATAGATACAATTTTTCTTTTTTATAGGGTCATCCATAAATTTAAGGTTGCCTGTCTGTTTTTATAGTCCTGATGAAGACTCGCATGGCCCAGGCATAATTAACCGTCAGGCCTCAAGTCGAGTCGAAACGTCGACGCCTCTTTTGTACCTGGACCTATATTTTTTCGTTTCATTCTTATGTGCATCTGAATTATGACACATATCTGTACCTCAAATGTAACAACAATATGGTATAATTCATTCTAGGCCAGGTTGTACAACATGGATGATTGATGATTCGTGATTGGAGTGTATAAAGTTTTTTGAATTTGTATGTCACTATTTTTCGTAATTCTTCCTTTCCTTTTTCAACACTATTTAATTCACTCTTCTCTATGGTGCACGCTCCCTTCGGGGCAACCTGCGTGACCCAGATGTATTGTAAGCCATTTAACTCTTAATGAGTGGCGATAAATGAATAAATTGTCCTGAAATTTATTTTTCTGCAAATTTATTTTCTGCTGTTGCTTTTTTATATTGATGCATTTATTGACTTGGAGTAGATTTTTGTACACTCTTGAATAATAAGCACCGACAAATTGTGGTACTGACAATTTATAGTCTATGGACCATTGTTTTCTAATACTGTATTATACCCAGGTCCATGACCCTTTGGGTTACCCCATTGTATTAATGGCGGCCTTTGTGTTTAGAGCCTGATCTGATAATAGGACACGTTTGATGAGAACACAAGGCACATTCCAATTTCATCATTTTCTGTCTCCTGACAGTGCTGTTGTAAACGCCTTTTGGAGCCCTTTGTTTATCTGACTGATTGTATTTCCCAGCATAACAGAATGTGTCCATTTGAAACTGGTCTGTATTAAGTTATACCTTCTTTCTTTCTTTTTCTGCTTCTTTCTTTTCTGTTTTATTTCCTTTTTGTTTTTTCCTTTATCTTTTTTTCCCTTCTTTCTTGCCTTTTTCCTTTCCTTCTTCCTTGCCTACATTCTTTCCTTCTGTCTTGTTTTCCCTCTTTCCATTTTTCTGTGTTCCTTGTTTTTTGCACATACATGTTTCTTTCCTTCCTGCCTTCTTTCTTTCTTGCCGTTTTTCTTCCTTTCTTGCCTTTTTTCTTACCTTCTTTCTTTCTCTCATTATTTCCATCCTTCTTACTTTCATTCTTTCCTGCCTACTTTCTTTCTGTCTTTCCTTCATTCCCTGTTTCTTTCTTTCATTCCTGTTTTCTTTCTTTCCTTCTCTTCTGCTCACTTTCTTTCAGTCCTGCCTTCATCATTCCTTTCCTGCCTACTTTCTTGCTTTTTTGTTCTTTTTTGCCTTTTTTCTTTCTTTCTTGCCCTTTTTCCTTTATGCCTATTTTTCTCAAAGGCAAGAGTTTAGCAGCCAATGCCCGACTGATTAACTTCTTTTTAGGTCTGTGTTAGGTAACACCTTTTGTTTTTACTAAAATTAATGTATAACTATAACTATAATTACATATAGGGGTCTTCAGTCAGACTTCATCCAGTGGTCTGTGGTTGTCATTCACATTATTTTTCTTCCACTCACTCCAGTATGCCTCAAGGGGCAATTATTCAGCGCTCTTCAGACATTGGCTGACTTCACTATGAGTTATGGCATGTTGCCGTTTCTCAAAGGTGCACATCCAGACACAATGTAGTTTCCTTCAGTGCCAGGAAGTACTGTGGTATTGTGTGCTTTTTAGAGACCAAAAAAACATTTTTGCCTTCAAACAGTGTTTTATTTGTACATTGATAAGGGCCCAGCAGCTACCCAAAAATTAGATTTTTGCAAAAACATATCAGAATTAATTGTATTTGATGACTATTCCTACCACTGCGGGCGGATGTATGACGTTACAACGCTGATATGTTTTGTATAGTGCTTTCTGCCACATGTTTCTACTTCCTGGATTTCTGAATAAAAGTGTCTTCCAAGGTATGTGCACTAATAGTGATTCATTTTTTTTATGTTAAAGACTTTCATCACGTTGTTTGCAGCTAACATATCTGTTTATGGTCCTTTAGGAGAAACGTGAGTTTCTTTTCTCGGTAATTGTTCTCCAAGCCCCTTTGTGACCACAGTTCTATCAATTATAAGCCTATGCCTGAGAAACACCTCGCTGTGGTTTCTTTCCGAATCCACAGCTTTGAATGTGAATTCTTACAGAATGTAGATAATTGCTTAAATTATGCATGCTGTTCCAATAAACAGAGCGCATTATTACACAAAAGGCTCCCCTTCAAAGGATTCCTCTGACAGCTGTTTTTCAGCATTTATTGTCTCATACGACTTTACTTCCTTCGAGGCTGGTATCTGTCCTTCAGTATTCTTTTCCCAATAGCTAACTTGATTCAAGATATGTGGCCTGCGCTACAGCCTTGGAATTAGCATATTGTAACTTGGGGCGTCATGTATTACATCTGCACAGACTGTCCTCTATTTACATACGCCCTTAATGAGTTGGAATGTCTTTCTTCCTGTCTGTCTACTTGTCTATCTACCTGCCTGTAAATCAACCTGTCTTTCTATCTTTCTACTGCCTCTCTATCTAGCCATCTCTCTTTGCCTCTATCTAAATGTGAGAATTAGGTTATTGGTTGAAAGGGGTGCAAACCTTTCTCAAGTAACAATGACAATCCTTGTCAGGATAAACCACAAAGGGCCAGATGTAGGTAATCCCATTTTACCGATTCTAAAATACCGAATTTTACCGATTCGGTATTTTAGAATCGTAAAATGGGATGTAGGTAATAAATCGGTAAAATATACCGAATCAGTAAATTTTGGAATTTCCAATTCGGTATTTACCGAATCGGTGAATACCGAATCGGTAAAATCCGATTCTGTAATACCCATCCATCCCTATGGGCCTCCAGGCCCATAGGAATGAATGGGAATTACCGATTCGGTATTTACCGATTCGGTATTTACCGATTCGGTAAATACCGAATCGGAAATTCAAAATACAACCAATTGACCTTGTCAACCAAACAGGTTCATCCACCACACCCCACAACAAAGCAACAGAGGAACCAACCAATCAAATGCATGTACCCCACCCCACAACCAGGAAGTGGCCACACCCATGCAGATGCAGAGGAACTGAACATTCTGGAGAGCTGTGACACACTGAGCAACTGGCTGCCCTGAGCTTACCTGAAGAGGACAATGGAATCCCATGACGCACAGCTGAACTGCAGGTACTGGTGGATGAGGTTGTGAGACACAACACCCAGATATTTGGTAAGCAGTGTCTGCATGTTGCAGAGTCTGTGAAAAGAAACACCTGGCTGGGGATCCAGTCAAAGGTGAATGCCATCGGGGTCACATCACGGGAAATTGATGACCTTAAAAAACAATGTTATGATCTTAGGATCATAACCAAAAAGAAGCTTGCAGCTCAGAAAAAAGAAGCCAGTACCACAGGGGGAGGAAGGAGCAGGGCACCTGCACTAACAGACCTGGAGCAGCTAGTGGAGTCCACACTGGAGCCAGAGAGTGTCCATGGGATAGGAGATGCCGACAGCTCAGCCAGAGCTGCATAAAAACAAGGTAAGCTGCATGGACATCAATCCTCCCCCCTTCCCTGTCCACCTTACCCAATGTGGTTGTGTGTTTCACACTCCAGTGCAGGTTTTAGGATTTACCTGCTATGCATCATGGGTGACGTAGTCATTTAAACATACATCACTACATTCATCACAGAAAACAGCAAGGCATGCCACACACTACATCCATAAGCAGTTGAGGAGTTAGCAATTGTGTGACACGATTGGGATTTAATAATGACACACAGGTGTACAGCACCACTGAGCCAATGTCCATATCTGTCCACAGGAGAGTCATCGCGCAGGATAGCGCTGGAAAGGGAGAAGAGGGCACCCCAAATGGAAAGGAGTGAGGACGCAGGCACAAGTCCAGGGCAAAGCACTGAGCTGCCACCCGCACCCACAGCACAGGCAGAATCAACACCAGAGTGACCCACCACAGCACAGCCTTGTTCTACTCTACTGTACGACTCACCACAGCAGGACCCAGCAGCACTCTCTCCCACACCAACTACAGATTCCTCAGAACTGGTAAGGCCAAGGAGGCATGATGTGCCCCCTCTCAGAATCTTGGAGACGTCCGATGAAAATATTAGGGAGGGTGACACCCAAACGGCTCCACTGGAGGCAGACAACGCTGGGCAGCAGTCTGCATCTGAAGGTGTGCGTACCGGTGCCAGACGCCATAGGGTACGGAACAGAAGCACCACTCAGGATGGAGAGGGTGTCTTCTGTGGGCTGGAGGCCACAATGGTCAAAGTGCAGCGCCTGCAGGCAAAATAAATATTATCAGTTCAGAGACAGGTACAACACTTAAACACCAAGATGGGCAACATAGACCGGGGCATTAGCTCCATGTCAGAGAGTATGAAAGATATGGCAGAGGGAATAAGGGACATGTCGCAGTCCATGATGGCTCTCTGTGAAAATCTAAAGTCAGACCGCACACAGAGGCCCAGGGAGAGGCAGTGTATGCAGCAAAATACCAAGGCAATGAACCCTCTTGCAACAGCCACCTCCTTGCTATGTCGGCGCCCTGTGGCCATGCAAGAGGGCCTTGTGCACTGCTGCACAGATGTGTCTAGGGGGATGGGAAGAGTGACATCTCCCATGGAACTGCTACTGACCAACCAGTCAGCCAACGCTGGGGACCTAGGTGTGGGGGATACTGAAGACACCACCAGCAGGAGCAGCAGTAGTACACCCATACCAGACATAAGAAGAAGCAGCCGGCGCCAATCTGCTGACACTGGATCAACAGCCACTGTTGACACCCAGCCTCGGGCATCCCGCACTGTTGTCCGTGGGTGCAAACAATAATGCTGCCCAGACTTCACAGGACATGTCACGGTGAAGTAACCTATGACCGCCCAGTGAGGTAGTCAGACATTGGAGTACCATGGTGTGCCATTAGTAATTTGCCGTAGTGCCCATTAAACTATGTCATTCAAATACAAAGCCTGACTGTGTCTCCTTACTTACTTAGAAATAGCTGCTTGTGATCTCTGCCCGTCTCAGTCTCCCATCTGTTGCTGGCGCTGCTCCTGCTGCATAGGGCTCTGGCTGTTCAGTTCCATCATCAATGTCCTCATGATGTGTTATTTCCACTTCTGTGCCTTTCTTGGTGGCAAGGTTGTGCAGCATGGCACAGGTCGCAATGGTTTTACAGCAGATGATAGGAGTGTACTGCCGTGCACATCCGCTCTTGTGGAGGCAGCGGAACCTGCTTTTTAGAAGTCCAAATGTGTGTTCAACTACGTTGCGTGTTGCTCTGTGTGCCACATTGTAACGCCTCTCACTCCTGGTAGATGGATTCATGTAGGGGGTGAGAACAAAGGACCGCAGAGCATAATCACTATCGCCTAGGTGGAAATGAGAGTGCCATTGGTTACATACTCAATATACATTCATCTGCAGTAACTATCAGGGTGTGTCACAGTTATTTACCTAGCAGGTATCCTTCCCCAAATTCTCCAGCAGCAAGGCGTGTGTAGATCCCACTGTTCTGGAATATGTAGGAGTCGTGGGCGCTCCTAGGGAATTTGGCCACAATGTCTGTTATGATGTTGCCAGCGTTGCATATCACCTGCACATTGATTGAGTGGGTTGACTTTCGGTTCCTGTATATGTATTCTGTGGCTGCAGGTGGGCAGATTGGGATGTCGGTGCCATCTATACAGCCTATGACATGAGGTAAATGTGCCAGTTGATAGAACTCAGTTTTGGTCTACAGCACTTCTGTATGTGTGTCAGGGAAGCTGATGTAATGATGCATTCTCTGCATCATGGCCTCCACGAACTTCCTGAAGAAACGGGACAGGCAGCTCTGGGACACCCCACCTACCGCAGCAATAACACTCTGGTAACTCCCAGATGCAAGCAGGTGTAGGCTACACAGCACCTGCACATGGGGTGGGATGGTGTGCGCCTTTGGTGTTGGGTGCTCCAGCAGTGGGTGCAGGTCCCTGATCAAGTCCAGGATGGTTTGGGGGTGTAGCCTGTACCTTTGCAATATCTCTGCCTCAGTGAGTTGGAAGAGTGTAATCCTCTGCCTCTAGACTTGCTCCTCCCTTCTCCAGACCTTCTATCCTGCTGCCTGTAGCCGTAGCCGCCTTTCAATGATGTAGAATGCTGCCATTCTGGTCACACTGTTGCATTTTGGGGCCTTTTTTATAGCCTGCACCTGGTTACCACCTACTTTCACTCCATGGTAAATACCGACTCTTAAATACCGAATTTCATGAAATTCTGTATTTTTGAGGTTTCCTACATCTCAAAACTCATTTTTTACCATTTCTTATTTACTGATTCGGTAAATAAGAATTTGGTAAATAAGAATTCGGTAAATTCCGAATCGGTAAATTACTGACTCTTATTTACCGAATCGGTCTATTTTAGCCTCCTACATCTCAGAAGCCAAATACCGGTCGGTAACGGACGAAATTCGGTATTTTCAACCATTACCGACTGGTATTTGGCTACCTACATCTGGCCCCAAGTCACTAAATTAAGTTGTGCTTAACTTTCTGGTAGCTTGGAACAAAATCAGTCAGGCTTAACTTAGAGGCACTGTGCTAAGTATTAAATAAAGTAATAAAGTTAGAACACAACAAAAGAAAAATCCCTTCACTAATTTAAACTGGGGGTGAAATTTAATAAGCAAACTGAAACCAAAAGAAATTAAGTCCAATCAGTAGAACTGGAGTTATTTTTTAAGCTTTAAGTGAAAAATTGTTTCTAAAAGATCAAAGTGCCAACCATGGGTATATATTTGTGCAAGAATGGGGAAAAGTCAACAGTAAAGGCAGACCGTCATGGAGCACGGTTGGGCTACACAGGGTGAGCTGGGCCCACTCTCTGCTTACCTTCGGACTTAGAAGACATTTCAAAGAAAGGTTATGGAGAAGGTAAAGTTCAGCAGGACGAGGCAGCCAGTGATGTCCGAGGAGAAGGCGTCATCCTTGGGGAGCCTCTGGACAGAGTTGTGGTGAACTTTTCTACCTTCGGATTTTGTCACTTGTATTGGAAGTCGAAAATATCCAGTGGGAAGAAGCTGCAGCCAACGAAGGTTCCTTGAGGCGGATACCTTTGCTGAGCTGAGCAGGAGTTGCTGCTGTGGAGAAAAACGTAGTGCGAGCTACCATGGAGTCAGGTCGCCCGGCGATGCACTTTGGTGGCTCAGCTAGCAACCCAGTCTCCTGCCAAATTTTCAGGACAGTTTTGGGTGAAATATTTTCCAAGTCCCTACTTTTGGGGTTACTCAGGAGCAGCACCTTCTGCACCACCCCCATTGGTCCAGGACTGGAGGCGCACCACTTGTGAGGGTCAGTACTCACTCCAGCAGAGGCCAGGTTTATGGTTCAAGGTGTCTGGAGCTTGGTATGTCCCTGCAGCTCACACTAGAGGTCAGCCAACTAGCCCTTGAAGAAGTCACTCTTATAGTTCTGGGTTCGAGTCGCAAGGCAGGTCTCAAGCAGCAGGGCAGTCCTCTGGTAGCAGCATGACAGTCCTCTGAGGTACAAAGACAGATCTCATGCAGCAGGGCCATCCTCTTCAGAGTCCAGGTCAGTCCTTCTGATGTGCTCCATGGGTCCAAGAGTGTACAGAAGAGGTGGTCTAAGAGTGCATTATTTATATCTGATGCTAGCTTTGGAAGTAGGGGAAAAGTCTTCCCCTGCCAAAGCTCCCAGTAGTCTAGGGTGACAAAAGGCTGGTGTTAGGTTTCTTTGTGTGTGCTGGAGGCAGCACCTATTGATGTGTGAGTGGGCTAGGGAACAGCTCTGCCCCAACCGATCTAGTCAGGATGGGCCATCCTGCTCACACCTAAGCCAAATTGTCTCACTGTTTGGGAGGGGAATACGCAAACCCTAACAGCAGGGTAATGTGACCCAGGACACCTGCAGCAGGCACCAAATGGTTAGGACAAGAAAATACCCACTTTTCTTGTAGCGGCATTTTCAAAATTGTGACTTAAAATCAGAGTTGACTCTTTTCTCTTAAAGACTATTTTAAATTACACAAGCAGCACCACTCTGTAGAGACAAATGAAGAAGAGCATGCTTTTGATTGCAATTTGGACAAATCTCCAGTCTTGCAATGAGAGTAATCAGAGAAGAGTATTTTGTGTTTACAACCCAGGGATCACGGTGATTACATTTTTTCAGGACTATATCAAAACGACGATGCTGCAATTAATCTTTACATCGCTAAGAGACCATACCTACTTGCTTTTCTTGTTGGAACGCTGGTGGTGCAGTTAACTTTGATCGTGAGATCAGGCAACCATGGTTTCAATACAAAGCAGAGTACTGCTGCCAATTTACCTGTAGCAATTGCTTCACTGGAAAGTAAATTGAGAGGAATTATCCAATATGTGTGCTATGCCTATATGTCTCTCCTATGTCACCTGTGTGAGCTCTCACAGCGCCTTAAACGCAACCTGAGTTCTTGACAGGCAAGGGGTGGAAATAGTAGAATCATCGACGAAAATGTAAAGCTGTCCCATTGCGCTTCTTTTGTGCAGAGTGGCAGAAGGTGGTGCCAATGTTATTAGAGTGTGCAACCGTCTCAATTGTATGGACAACGAGTACTGCCTTATTTAACCTTTCCTTCTGCGGGGAGAGTCAGTCTTCGGTGGCAGGAGAGGCATCAAAACACAATCCCTTGTAGAGAAACTTGAACTGGTCACTTCCCAGAACGTTCCTCCTGGCCTCTCGTCGCTTGTGTTTTTTCAATTGTATATTTGATTTCTCAGAATTAGTATAACTTTATTTATTTAAAGTTTGAAACTCTTGAAAGGAAGTTTCCATCCTTCCTGTGTGCAATAAGGAATCTGCTCTGATTAATAAGAAATGCCGATTTCTACAGATATTTACTTGTGTTTGCTCTTTGTATCACTTTGAATGTGAATGCACGGTGAACGCACCCTTTTCAATATTTCCAGCTGCTTCCCTTTCCACCCCCCTTATAGAGAAATATGACCATTTACGTTCTCGAAATGATATTTGATCGGAAATCAATAAGCACTTCCTTTTCATTTGCCGGCCATCTATTACTCCCCATACTTCCGCTTATCACTTTTTGTAAAAAATGCTCATGGAATTGTACAGTTAATTACATTCACCTCGTGCCGTGCTGCACGTGTTGAACTGGTGTTTGCATTATGTAGGTTACAATTATAACAGTAAGCACAGCTGCGCTTCACCATGGAACACACGTGCAGCGTGGCACCAGTCTACCCAAATTCCCGTACTGCTTGCACCATATTGCTTATGGGAGGATATTTGTATGTTGATGCAGGGTGCATCTATTTGGGCCTGGGGATTCCAAGAGACGCCGTTAGCCCTGGATGGGAGAGGTTGGATGGAAAACATGTCCGGTGCACTTTGTGTATTAGAGTCAGCCTCCCTATTTTTATTGTACAGTGCTTGGTGATTAGCGGTGCAATTTGAACAGTGTGTATGTAGCAAAATTCAAAATGTTGTGTTGAGAAACAGTATATTGGGTCGCAGTATTAGATTGTTGCAGTTATCTAGTTTACTATTAGCAAGCAGTGTGTTAATCAGAACATGAAGAAACTGACTTTATTACTGTGGACTTCATTTAATAATTTTGAGTGCTTGGTGGATACTTTGGGATTGTCTTAAGTCACTTGCTGGCTTTATACTAGAGTCGTGGTAACCGACTCTTGTCTACTTAGAGCACCAACTGGACTTTGTTTGAGATACTTACTTATACACGCTGTGCGCTCCTGTGTAACTGTTACCATTTCTTGCTTTAATCAGAACATTAGCAGTGTGGACGGTTAATGCGCTTGGGGTTATTTCTTCTGTTAAGTAGCTGTAATCAACTCATGGTAGCTGTGAATGCTCTCAAGAACTGTTGTCACAAAATAGGATTAATTAGGGTCCGTAAGTTGCAGGCAGAGGAGGAAGAAAGAAGAACATCATTGGGATCAAGATCATTTAAAGGGTAAAAAAAAGACAGGTCCAGGACATAGCCATGGGGCTCACTAACAGGTAGGAGGGGAGGTGGCAAGTGGAGGAGCAGCAGAAGCCCAAGAAAGATCGATTGGTGAGATAGGAGATCCACTCTTTGGCTTTACCATCAAACAAGGCTTAGGTGAGATCTGCAAGTAAGGTTGGGTGGCCAGCCTATCAGTGTCTAAGATGTGCTGAGATAAGAAACTTGTAGATAAGCATGTGAGGGCAGTTTAGGCCCAGCACTAATTGCTTTATTAACCTTCCTGCTTTCTCAAATTTGCTTAAAAATGCACCTTGTCCACTCTTTTTTCAAAATTTTCTTGGGGGGAACACCCCAAACACCCCGTAGGTTGTTCAAGCTCGCTCCATAAGCTCGCACCAGTGCAGTACGACAATAATGTTACGCCTCACCACTTTCAAATGTCACCAGCCGCCACTGCTAATAATATGTTCACTTAATCAAGTTTCTCTTGAGTCTGAGAAGAAAAAATAACTGCTGAAGCTGAATCAGTAGCCATTTGGAATCCTTGAGGTAGGCAGAGAGTTAAAAAGAGAGAGGGATTTCTTTGGCAGGAGAGTATTAAATAAACTGTGTCTCGGTCTATTGATTTAACACAAAATGAATTGTTTTTACCAATGAGGGATGGGGTGCAACTGAAAATAATGCTGTCTAAATAACACTTTAGACTCACATCCTGATCGGCATTCATTTCTTCAGTGCATAGGTTGCACTCGAGTGGTATGTGTGTAGACTCAACAGGCACTGTGCCTCGTGAAAGCAATACTGAGAAGTATCAAGATTAACCCATGGTTGCCATGATACCTGAGCCCATGAGAAGCCCATATGCCATGAGAGGATGCTGTGGGAACTATCTGTGGATAATATTACAAGAGTATTTCTTTTAGAGAGAATGAAAGAAATCATGTCTTTTTCTATTGAGGTAACACACTGTCCATTGGTTTTACTGCCTATGAGTCAGCAACACTTGGGAGTGATGCGGATGTAACACGGGGGTTGGGGAAAGCAACACTTTGGAGGGTAAGCAACAGGGAGTGGGGAAGAAACAACGGGTAGAGAGGAGGCAGGCATGGCTGAGGGAAGCAACACAGAGGTCATGAGGACTAACCCTGGGCGTAGTGGGGCGTAGTGGGGCTCCGCGGAGCTACGCGGAGAGGGCGAGAAGCTACGCCCACTCCCGCACTCCGCGTAGCCCCACTACGCACCTCCCTCCCGCTCTCCCCTACATACATTATTTAAGGAACTACAGTGATTAAAACAATATTAAAGCACTTACCTTGTCCGGGGCTCGTCCGGGGCTCCCTTTTTGAATAGCGTCCTTTCCTGGATACCAATGCGCATGCGCGGGCGGCCGCGCATGCGCATTTCTCCCGATAAATGCGCATGCGCGGGCTGCCGCGCATGCGCATTTGTTTCCAGGAAAAGGACGCTATTCAAAGAGGGAGCCCCTGACGAGCCCCGGACAAGGTAAGTGCTTTAATATTGTTTTAATCACTGTAATAGCTTAAATAATGTATTTAGGGGAGGGCGGGAGGGAGGCGGGTGGCGGCCGACTCGGCTACGCCCACGGAGTGGGCGTAGTGTTGCCGGCTACGCTGTCTACGCAAAATGCGTAGAAGGCAACACTACGCCTACTCCGTGGGCGTAGCCGAATCGGGCGCCCACCCGTAATGAGGACCCAATGGGGAGAAGAAAATGATTGAGTGCAACAGAGAGTGGGTGGCGAGAAGCACTTGGGTGCAGATGGAGAGAAATTCACGAGAGACATAGCTAAAAAACACATGCACTCTCATGGAGTGCTTAACACAAAATAAAGAAGTAGTGCTTGAAAGGCAAGCAGTGGAAGCAGAGATACCAGACAGTCAAAGAGATGGTAAAGAGCCAGTGCTCCATGGAGAGGCAACCTCAAGATTGACAACCGAGGATACAAATAAGAAGCAGGCAAATCAGCAATGGGGGGTTCCGTTGATAAGCCACAATACACAGCACAACAGACAGCACATACGCTGTCTAGAAGTCTCGACCTAGAAAGTAGAAAGAACAGAAACATAAAACGTGTTTTGGCTAGTAAGACCTGTTAGTTAAGTGTCTCCATTTGTGCATTATCAGAGGACACCAAGGGAGGGCAGTGGCTGTTTTTTAATTTATACAGTATTGGAGTAATTTTCTGGGCAAGTAAACGGTACGTCAAAACATTGAATCAAGCCAGTGTGTGCTCTTTCATAAAAATACCCACACAGTCACAAGTCCCGTTATTTATTTATTTTTAAATATGGGGAGAATTTTGGGAAATTGCTTTTAGTGAAGGGCTCTAGTGGTTTTGCTATGGTGCCCAGCGCTGTAAATTCTACTGCACCCTGAAAGTTTTACAAAGTTTTAAAAAAAATCATACATTTTAAAAACAACGAAAGGAAAGATTGGCCCATCAGCTAGGACACAGAACTGCACTACTTTTTAAGTGTATGTGCACGTGTGGTTAAACGAAATGCAGTCGCTCGAAGTGCAACCGAGACAATAACTGAAGTGGGTTGGCCAGTTTCCCTATGATGTATGCAGTGGGTGGAATCAAAGAGCGAATGACAATGTAATAGACCAATGAGTGAAGACCAATGACGAAAATCCCCAATATCTGAGCATACTATATATTACATTAAAAAAAACAGTCTGGCAAGACAGCTAAAGCGCTCTGAAAGGCCAGACCTAACAAGTACCAGGTTAACCTGCATAAACATCTGTATCTTCGTAAAGAGCAGTATCACCCTTGTACATACAGTGGGACTCTGCATTGATTGTTTCACTTCCTGTGCTCTCACTGGGGTGTAAGATCATGATGTGACATCACTTCCAGTGATGTACCTTGAATCTAGGTTGTGTGAGGTTACCAACATGAATGAGGCCTGCCTCTCACCCATCAAGCGGATATGAAAAGTTGAGGAATATGGGTTTGTGTGCTTGTAAAAAAGGCTGTGCTTGACATGATTATGTGTGGCTACCTGTGAATTTTATTATTCAGGAGACTGAAAGGATGTAGCCGTTTATTCCCAGTTTTGTATTCGTGTAAGTGTGTTATTTTTTCTATAATATGAATATCTGGGTGTGTTTGTGTGAGTGTGATGAAAATTGCTGTATCATAAGTGATTAGTTGTATGCATAAGGGGGAGCACAGTATCTGGGGAGTGTATGTAATGTGCCTTTTTTTTTTTTGCAGAGTTTGAAATAACGCGAACTAGAACCGAACCGAATCAGTTATCAGAGCGCTTTACATAGCACCAGTTATGTTACATGAGGACACACTTTCATTTTAGGCACGGGGAGATTAAGTGATATCTCCAGAATCACAGATTTGGCGTCGTTACCGAGACTCAAACCCAGATGCCCAGGTCCGAGGTCGAGCGCCTTAGCCGTTAGGCCAACCCCTCTCCCCTTTTCACACTTGGCACTTCTGTGGAATCCAATGAAACAGTTATTCCAAGTCATTTTACAAATGAATTTAGCTATTTTGGCCAGCAAGCCTTTAAATGCTTCTCAAATATAAATAAAACGGACAACGTGTAAAGTTAAAGTGGAAACATAATAAAATTCAAAGCACTGTTAACAAAAAAACTCGTAAAGAGTCAGAGAATAAAAAGATCGCCATAAAAAAGTGAAAGGAAAATCATAGGGGGTAATTACCCTCACAGTAAATATTGAAACCACCACGTGCAGAATTTACTGGATGTCCAGTTACCACACCATTTTGAGTTCAGGCCTCGGAGTGGAGGAGAATACTGTAATAACTTGTGCTTTCAGCAAAAACATTTGGAGTACGCCATAACTGCACCAGTTTATCCCAGTTCGAGCTCAGACTCCACAGTAAATGCTGATCCCAGGAATTAGGGGCTCCAAGCTGGTGGGCCCGACCACCACCACCACACTTCCTTCCTTCTGCTCCATCATGCAAACAATCTATCAGAATATACTAACACCTCATTTTTCGAAGGTGGGGGTTTTGTGACCTGCTGACATTGTGGAGGCACACGCATTAAATTATTACAGACAAGTTGTGACGTCATATTCTTATGACAAGTGAGTTCTGACCTTAAAACCTTCTTATATGATGACAATTAGCTCCAGGACTTGAAAGGGAGCTTGCACTCAACCACGCATTACAATTGAATTAAATAAATGTGCCTGTGTCTTGATTCAAATGTAGAAGGTTTTCAAATAAAGCAGGATAACTTATTTTATTGTTCACATGTCACGGGCGATAGGATTTTCTACAGTGTGTTGATGTTTTCCATTTCTAAATGGTGCACCGCAGAAATAGTTTGTTGTGTTAGGATCTTTTTTTAGGCCCAGATGTAGCCAAGAGCTCTTGATAAAAAAAAAATAAGAAGAATAATTACAGATGGCGGCTGGTGACATTTAAAAGTGGTGTGCGTAAACGTTGGCCATGACTTTTATATAGCAAGCGATGTGAACAAGTTCAGTGGACAAAGCTGGGGTCCAGGGTGAGTCCCTCTCCCAAGAAAGAAATGAAAAAAAGATTGGCAAATGGTGCATTTTAAAACAAATGAATGTATCGATAAAGCAAGGATTATAAAGCAGTGGGAACGAAAAGTCTTGAAATAGTAAACACATTAAAAACTGCCCCATATCTTCCTGAATTATTATGTTCAACAGTTACTGTAATGTGCAAATTGTACAGCATGACAACTTTAGCCATGTATGCTTGCCTGGGGTCTAGCACTGCATGCAGTATTAACTTTGGTAAAATATGCTCTAACCAGACTTTGAGAAACACCCACAGCTGCTGGCTGCAACAAGTCATATAGAAATATGTGCAGACAGGTCTTTAAGTGGGATGAAAATAGTGCCAGCTCTCTATAAAGGAACATGTCAAATACATTTTTGTGATTCCCATAGTGTGCCACCTGACCGGTATTTTAGTTTCTCTCTGATAAGTAATTGTATCCAAATAAATGACACAATAACGGCCATACATCTAAAAGCCAGTCAGTACGATTGGCTTTGTCAATGGGTGTTAGCTGTTTAAGATAAATGAGTAACAACAATTTGTTATACATTGTTAACATTGGAAATGTTTCAAATCTGAAACTGTGAGTCTGTGAATTAAATAGCATTGAGGCCTTAGGATGGAGTTTTGGCCTTCTGTTAACTGTGCTTTATGTTAGATATGTATCCTGTTTTTTCTGCATATGTTGTCCATCTGCACATTTTCAGTCACCTCTCTTTCCTCTTCAGCATCCTCTTTTCACTCTTCCCCGAACACACTTCCTCGCATCTGTCACTTCACAACCTCCAAACATGCACTGCACTCCCTCAAATTTAAGCACTTAAGCAAATATTTTGACATCTGCGTACCCCCTTCAAACACATATCCACAGAATTTCAGTTGCAAATGAAATATATAAACATAAAGGTTCATAGGTCGCACGCTACTCCACCATTCCAGCGGGTGTACCCCAAGAGCATCATGGTAAATGCAGTTTTATTCAAAGCGGGTTCGCTTTGCAAAAGATTCGATGTGTGATGCAAAATTGCAGGCCAACTCTGGACACCGGTGTTTCAGGATTATTGTCCTTCATCAGCAGAGTGTAGGAGGATTTTCAGGGGTTGCTGTGCAGGCTGCCAAAGTTTTCTCAGGTCTGGTACCTCTCCGGGCGCGTAGGGCGTTAACACCGGTGTCCAGAGTTGGCCTGCAACTTTGCATTTACACTTCGGAACTTGTGAAAAGCACACCCGCTTTGAGAATACTGCATTTACCATGATGCTCTTGGGGTTTACCCGCTGGAATGGTGGAGTAGCGTGCGACCTATGGACCTTTTACTTTATTACGGCTCCCTCGAGCCTTTGAGCTGACGAGCTCAGGTAACGCCCTACGCGCCCGGAGAGGTACCAGACCTGAGAACACTTTGGCAGCCTGCACAGCAACCCCTGAATATCTTCCTACACTCTGCTGATGAAGGACAATAATCCTGAAACACCGGTGTCCAGAGTTGGCCTGCAACTTTGCATTTACACTTCGGAACTTGTGAAAAGCACACCCGCTTTGAGAATACTGCATTTACCATGATGCTCTTGGGGTTTACCCGCTGGAATGGTGGAGTAGCGTGCGACCTATGGACCTTTTACTTTATTACGGCTCCCTCGAGCCTTTGAGCTGACGAGCTCAGGTAACGCCCTACGCGCCCAGAGAGGTACCAGACCTGAGAAGAGAACACTTTGGCAGCCTGCACAGCAACCCCTGAATATCTTCCTACACTCTGCTGATGAAGGACAATAATCCTGAAACACCGGTGTCCAGAGTTGGCCTGCCACTTTGCATTTACACTTCGGAACTTGTGAAAAGCACACCCGCTTTGAGAATACTGCATTTGCCATGATGCTCTTGGGGTTTACCCGCTGGAATGGTGGAGTAGCGTGCGACCTATGGACCTTTTACTTTATTACGGCTCCCTCGAGCCTTTGAGCTGACGAGCTCAGGTAACGCCCTACGCGCCCGGAGAGGTACCAGACCTGAGAACACTTTGGCAGCCTGCACAGCAACCCCTGAATATCTTCCTACACTCTGCTGATGAAGGACAATAATCCTGAAACACCGGTGTCCAGAGTTGGCCTGCAACTTTGCATTTACACTTTGGAACTTGTGAAAAGCACACCCGCTTTGAGAATACTGCATTTACCATGATGCTCTTGGGGTTTACCCGCTGGAATGGTGGAGTAGCGTGCGACCTATGGACCTTTTACTTTATTACGGCTCCCTCGAGCCTTTGAGCTGACGAGCTCAGGTAACGCCCTACGCGCCCAGAGAGGTACCAGACCTGAGAACACTTTGGCAGCCTGCACAGCAACCCCTGAATATCTTCCTACACTCTGCTGATGAAGGACAATAATCCTGAAACACCGGTGTCCAGAGTTGGCCTGCAACCTTTCATTTACACTTCGGAACTTGTGAAAAGCACACCCGCTTTGAGAATACTGCATTTACCATGATGCTCTTGGGGTTTACCCGCTGGAATGGTGGAGTAGCGTGCGACCTATGGACCTTTTTAAATATATAAACATAGTTCTGTGTGCTATGCAGAGAGGCCAACCCACTGACACGCTAAATAGCTATCTCTCAAGGAATGAAAGATTAAGGGAAACATGTAAAATAAGGGAAGAACTAAATCACTAAAATGCATTCCCTTAACATTTTTAACATTCATTGGTTGCAAGTGAATCCATGTTTTTGGCATCAGTGTTAACTTAGGGGAATGAAGACACAGCCAGTGTTAATGTCATACATCAGAGAACTGTCCATTGTAAGCACATATTTCTCGCCTTGTTTGACTGGGATATTTGGATAAACTTCGCAAGGGAACAAGAACCCTGCTCGTTATTTGGATCCATTTCGAGGTGTAACAATTAACAAATACAGCAGCTCCACTTCAAACGGAGCCAGCAATCTGCATCGAGGGCCTGGGGTGTCAGAGCGGGGAAGGTTAACATGATGAGGGGTCTCAGTACAATACTCATAACACAACATTAGCTTGCAAACACTCACCATTACCGAGAACAAGGCACCAGATCAGACATGCTTGCATCCACTCTCACATATGACGAATGGGATCTACGCCTTTGAATGACGTACATCTGAAGTCACACAGGGATGAAGTCTCCGACGCCCGAACCCCTGATGCTCATTGCGTCACTGTCCTACAGAGTGCATACAACCATAGACCACAATGGCAATGAAGAGATTTTAAACAGAAAGCCCTGCGTCTTGCATCACAGTTCCAAAAGTTGATTTACTGCCTGGGTTCCGTCTCCTGCTTCAGAGCGAGGCGGGGCAGGCAGCCTTAAACAAACAGACCAGGCTTAAATACATCTATTTATTTAGAGATACGATTGTATCTCGAAATAAATCGATCCATGTAATATGTTATTATGTAAATGTGTGCGAATTTCAGAGGGGCCCAGCCCCTCAGCTCTAATGGAGAAACCGCCCCATATAATTACATGTATAATAAATATACTTACTTAAAGGACTTTCAGCCTGCTGTCTTCATCCATTGGCCTGCTGTTGTGTCATTCACATTTTGGTCCGCCCGCTACCACATACAGCATAGGCAAGTGGGTCAGCCCACTTCAGCCATTGGCTAACTTGACTTTGAGTGATTACATTTTCCTCTTTCACAAGAGCACATCCACACAAAAGGTGGTTCTCTTCAGTGCCAGTGTTTTAGTTTTCACTTTATTACTTTAGTGTTGCCTTTGTGTATAGAGTCCGGTGTGATAGCAGGCCATTTTCTATCAGCTCATTCATGCTGAGCACAGGACACCTTCCTGTTTTATCGGTTCCTGTCTCTTTCTATTGGTGTTGTAAGTTTGTTTTAGAGTGTCCTTTGTTTCTCTGACTGCTGCTATTTAACAGCATGCCAGGTTGTGTTCATTTAAACTGTTCTTCATGAAGTTCATTTATAACTGCACTCCCTTATATTATGTATGCATTTTAATCCAGGGCTACAGTTATATATGTAAACCGATCTGTGTGTACTGCTTGTATAGCTTTCTAGTTTGTTTTCAGTGCTAATGCGTGTAGTGATATTGGTAAACAAAATTGGGCCACATGTATCAAGCATTTTTGTGTTTGCAAATGGGCGAGAACACATGATGGTGATGGACGGAGCATCTGAACCAATCAAACACTCACACCCAGTCAACAGATCTGGGTTTAATCCATCACCGTTCTTGTCTGAACTAGGGTGGCAGAGTGGGCTAAAGAACGGTGATGGATTAAACCCAGATCTGTTGACTAGGTGTGAGTGTTTGATTGGTTCAGATGCTCCGTCCATCACCACCCCCTTTTGTACCGCTTTGTTCGTCATAAGTTGGCAGGGTATGCTCAGACGTGAGTTCCTTGCTCATTTTGCCACTAGATTCAAGCAAGCCTGGCTGAAGACGGCTGTAATGCCAGAAACCGGTCCTAGGAAACTTGTTTCCGGTCCAGGGAAGGCATGGCTTTGCAGTTTGGGCTGGACTGTTCCCATGAGGCACAGGGTCAGACTGATTTGCATATGGCCATGTCTGAACTGGGGTGGCAGAGTGGGCTAAAGAACGGTGACGGATTAAACCCAGATCTGTTAACTGGGTGTGAGTGTTTGATTCGTTCAGATGCTCCGTCCATCACCAACCCCTTTTGTACCACTTTGTTCGCCATAAGTTGGCAGGGTATGCTCAGACGTGAGTCCCTTGCTCACTTTGCCACTGGATTCAAGCAAGCCTGGCTGAAGACGGCTGTAATGCCAGAAACCGGTCCAAGGAAGCTTGTTTCCGGTCCAGGGAAGGCATGGCTTGGCAGTTCGGGCTGGACTGTTCCCATGAGGCACAGGGTCAGACTGATTTGCATATGGCCATGTCTGAACTGGGGTGGCAGAGTGGGCTAAAGAACTGTGATGGATTAAACCCAGATCTGTTGACTGGGTGTGAGTGTCTGATTGGTTCAGATGCTCCGTCCATCACCACCCCCTTTTGTACCGCTTTGTTCGCCATACGTTGGCAGGGTATGCTCAGACGTGAGTCCCTTGCTAACTTTGCCACTGGTTCAAGCAAGCCTGGCTGAAGACGGCTGTAATGCCAGAAACCGGTCCTAGGAAGCTTGTTTCCGGTCCAGGGAAGGCATGACTTGGCAGTTCGGGCTGGACTGTTCCCATGAGGCACAGGGTCAGACTGATTTGCATATGGCCATATCTGAACTGGGGTGGCAGAGTGGGCTAAAGAACGGTGATGGATTAAACCCAGATCTGTTGACTGGGTGTGAGTGTTTGAGTGGTTCAGATGCTACGTCCATCATCACCCCCTTTTGTACAACTATAGCACACAGCATGGGGCAGTGGGCCAGCCTACTTCAGCCTCTGGCTAACTTCACTTTGATTGACTGTATTTTGCTCTTTCACAAGGTGCACATCTGCATACAAGGAGTCCCCTTAGTGCCAGTGTTGCCTAATGTGATTGAAGGATGCATTTGAAGTGAGCACCAGGCACATTCCAGCTTTGTCAGTTCCTGTCTCCTTCCAGTGCTGTTGTAAATTCATGTTGAAGTAGACTTCTGCTATTTCACAGCATTCCATATTGTGTTCCTGGATTTGGTTTCACCAAAGGTACTTTGATAAACTTTGACGAGGAAGAAAACCAAACTTGATTGTACTTAATGTGTGGCACACTTGAAGGAGCGTGGACAATCACCGTAAAATGGCAGCCGCAAGTTGCTATGTGTCTGCATGGGAAGCCATTTGGTTTAGTATGAAGGCCCTCACCCACTAGTTGGTGGCATGTTTCATCATCGGGCCCCACCCGAGGCACCGAGTGCGCCTCAGGTGTGCTGCGATGCCAGATTACTGCGGAGCGGGTTTTTTGGAAGGTGAGTGTGCTGTGCAGGTGTGTTGCGTGAGATTTTAAAATTCTGTACTTGGGGTCCCTAACGGTTACTTTATTGGTGGGCCCCAGGCAGAGATTAAAAACAAAGGCTTGGGACGTGTAGGGGTTGACTTCTGGTCTCCCACGTCCAGTGTAGTCGACTAGTTTCAGCCAGGCCTTTTTATTAAACTGGCTTTCTCCAGGACCTATGTGTGGGGTGTTACAGAGATCTATGTTATTATCAGTGCCCTGATGTGAAGCACGCACTAAGGTGCTGATATATGTAAGAGGTATTTCCTCTAAGTTTGTACCTGTAAAGGAAAAAAGGACAAACAAGAGACACATAAAGTTAAAAAACGCAAAATTGTCAACCACGCACATGGGTGGGTTAGCACCTGGTGCCTAGACGTGTGAGCGAATAAGGCGGGGTGTAGGCGCTTGTGACGGAACTTGGCAATTGCCGGTTTGGTATATGCGCTACGGATGCTAGTATCTAGATGCGTAAAATAAATGTACAAATGATCTACAAGTAGGATGCTTACTCCTGTCTATAGAGGACAAAACTCCCTGGGCTTCCGCCGGAGAGTCGGGACTTATTAGCACTTTGGCTGTGTCTCCAGGCCCAATGGAACACCTGTGATCCGGTCGCAAGGTCCGAAGGAACTGAGTGCTTGGAGAAGGAGGCTTTAAATACCCTCTCTTGATCACAGGTGTAGCTCGTTGAGGATGGGCGCGGTCTGTGTGAGTAGCGTGCTCCCAGTGCTACTCTCAGTGGGCGTGTCTCTCTCTAGCCAGCATTTGTGGGATAGACAGAGAAGAAAGATGCATGCGCTCCTGCCCTAGATGGTTGTCGTGGCAGTAGTGAAGAAAAAATATCCGTAATGGTTTACATAATAAAGAATTTTATGCAATAAAGGATTTTTTATGCAATAAAGGAATTTGCTGCCTTGGGTGTTACTAAAGAATAAGGGATAACAAAATAAAGAAATACAATAAAATAAAAAGTGTATGACTGGGCAGAGGTACTGACTCGAACCCCTAGTCAGTGCAGTGTGGTGGGTGGTGCAGCACTCAAGTGAGCTCTGCTCTGGTATTCGGTAAAGGGGCAAAACACTGATTACTGGTAGTGTTTAGGCTTCACATGGAGTAGAGGCATGTATGTTTGGCACAGTCCTTGCTGGGTTTGTAGAGGTGGCTGGAGGGGACAAGGGATGATTTCCTTAAGCTATTCTGAGGCAAGATAATTATTTATTTAGGCTGTTCCAAGGAATGTTGTCATTTAGGCCCCGGATATGGGTTGACAGTCTATAGATCCAGTGCTGTTCTTTGGTGAGGAGGTTTTTCTCATTGTCAGTGGGGTGGACCGGAATTTGTTCAATTACTGTCCACCACATATCGTTAGGGGTGTGACCTGTAAGTGAGAAAGTGTTCCATGAGTCTGCTGTTGGATTTTTTGCACCGGATCGTGCTTCTGTGTTCTGTGATCCGCATGCGCAATTTTCTCGTTGACATCCCTATGTATCTGAGTTTGCACGGGCACTCAATGAGGTATATTAGATTCGTGGAATTGCAATTGGTATGCTTCAGTTGTTGCCATGTCCTTCCTGGTTCCAGGTCTTAGGTCTTGCTGTGCTGTGTCAGATGGCAGATGCTGCAGTCTCCACAGGGGTAGTCTCCTGTCACTCTAGAGTGATGGGACACTACCCCTGTGGAGACTGCAGCATCTGCAGACACATAGCATACCGACATAGCTAGTTCTCTTTGATAAACCACAAATGTCAGGGGTGCCCTGTCTTGCTGATACTTTTTGCCTTGACGATGGTACATCTAGTGTTGCGGCTACGCCAATCAGGCCAAGCTTGGGCATGTCTTTGTGGGTGAAACGCATGCAGTCTCCCTATATGCGGATGACATCCTCGTATATGTAAGAGACATACAAGATGCATTGGCCAATATAACAAGAGATCTATCTGCTTTCAAGGCAGCATCGGGCCTGGAAGTGAACTGCGCAAAGACACGCAGGTTCCCAGCTCAAACAATCATCGTGGACATCCACCACGTCAAGTGGGAGGCCCACATGTTTTGTTATCTGTGCATCAACATATACAAGTCCTCCCGCAATCTCATCGAGGGAAACCTAATGAAAGCCATGTCTTCTCTGTGGCCCCAGATTGCATTTTGGCAAACACCCCCTCTTACAATAAAGGGGCAGGTCGCTGTATCGAAGATGACAATGCTACAGAGGCTGCTCTATTACTTTGCTAATTTACAAGTCCCCATTCCCGCGGGATGTTCAGTTTGCTAGATGGAATGCTGCAAGATCTGATCTGGAATAAAGGCAGTCAAAGAATTGCCCTAACCAAACTGCAATTACCCCCGGAGGTCAGGGCCCTTGGGGACCCAAACCTTTAACATTACTATCTACCAGCACGATTGCAATGACCAATTCACTGGCTTGCATGGATTCATTCAACAGAGGTGACAGCAGTGTTCAGCAGGGACACCTTGAATAAAATACAGGAGTTGTTCCTCCCACGATCATCAATGCCTGCACACCCTAACGACCTACTCTGCATAGATTACAGATGCTATAGCAGAGCCCTGAAATTCACTCCTGGCCCACTCCCGTACACATTGTATGCCCTGTTGAGCTACCTGACCTTGTATTATGTGGCAGTAGACAGGGAAAGGATGGACACATGGGAGAATGCAGGGGTGGACACACTCTGAGCTTTACTCCAAGGCCACAATCTGATCCCGTTTGATGTGTTATTGGGGTAAACTAACTTGCCGTCTGGACAATTTTTAATATACAGGCGTCTGACTCTTGAGCTGGAACGCCTCCTGGAAGAGGTGGCCCCTGAACCCATCACGCATCCACTGATGCAAGTACTCGTTACCCTGGGGACCGTACAACACCTTATCTCTTGGACCGTTGGAGCCATCCCTCATAGCACAGTAGATCCCCTTGCTGGCCTACGATCCCAGTGGAAACAAGATCTGGGACGCCCTCTGACTCCCAAGGAATGGAAGAGGGTGCCTAAATATCCATGCATGGTTTCACGCAGTACTCGCTTCCAATATATACAACACAATATCATACACAGAGTCTACTTGACACAGGCCAGGCTTCATAAAATATATCCCACGACAACCTCCATATGGCCTCATTGTTGATAGCCTCTAGCGGACATACTGCACATGTTTTGGGATTGTCCTATAATGCGTACCTTCTGGGACAAAGTTTGCATGGTTCTCCAGAGAGTCAAAGGTTGTTCGGGCCTGAACAGCCTAGAATCCTGTCTCCTAGGCCTCCATGGCTGTAGAAAGGCAGGAAGAGCAACAACTCAATTTATTAATCAGACACTTTTGCTGGCTAGACGCACAATTACGATGAGAAGGAAAGCTGAGTGTATCCCAGGGTTCTCAGAGTGGCAGGCTACAGTGTTACATTGGGCTAGGGTGGAATCCATGGCACCGCACAGGGAGGAGCTGCGTGGCCTGCAGAGGTGTCCTATAGCTACACCCTGGGACAACCTCTTGCACACGTTCCAAAGAGATCGGAATGATGATACATACCCACAGTAATCCAGTGACATGTGGTCACTGGATTACCATGGTCTGGACTGGGTTACGTAGACCATTATGGTTCCAGACCCAGTTTGTCGCTCAAAAATGGACCAAGCGCGTCTCTCTAAGTAACCACTGGACACCCACACAATACTACATTCACACCCGAAGTAAGAGACCAGGCTCAACGCTAGCATTGTTGTGTTTTTTTTTCTTATTATTATCTCCCCAATTACTGCAGCAATATGTGCCTACTTATCTGCGTGTGATATGAGAATCCTGACGTTGATACAATATCAGATTACAAGTGTGCGGTCATGATACCATAAATGCTGTATAATGCAAAAATATCAATAAAAGTTTGTTGTTTTTTTTTAATTTGCAGCACACTTGTAACAATTTTATTTAAACAAAGGTGGGGTGTAATTTGAATTTTAGTATCCAATACTTTATACTGTAAAACCCCCTTTCCTTCCTTCTTTCTTTCCTTTTTCCTTTTTTCTTTCCTTCTTTCTGTGCTTTTTCCATCTATTTTGCCTTCTTTTTTGTCTTCTTTCTGTCTTACATTCTCTTTCCTTCTTTCATTTTACTTTCCTTCTTCCTTTCTGTTTTGCCTTTTCCCTTTCTTTTCTTTATTTTGTACCTTCTTTCTTTGTTTCATTCTTTCTTTTTCCCTTCTTTCCCTTTCCTTGTTTCATTCTTTCTTTCTTTTTTCCTTCTTTCTTTTTTCATTTTCTTTCTTCCTTTCTTCCTCTTATGCCTTTCATTTCTTAATTCTTTCCTTTATTGCCTACTTTACTTTATTCATTCCTTCTTCTCTCTTTCTTGCCCTTTTCCTTAGTTCTTTCCTTTCTTTGTTTTTTTGCCTCTATTCCTTTTTCTTTGTCTTTTCTGTTTACTTTTTTGCACCTTTGTTTCTTGCCTTCTGTACATTTTCCATGTTTTTTTCCTTGTTCTTTCTTTTTTGCGCACTTTACTTCATTCTTCTTCCTTATTTTTATAACTCTTTCTGTTTTACCTTCTTTACTTCTTTCTTTCCTTCTTTATTTGCCTTCATTACTTTTTCTTTTCTCTTGTTATTTTTGCCTTCTTTGTTCTTTCTTTTGTATTCTTTCCTTCTTTCTTTCTGTTTAGCCAACTTCCTTTCTTTCTCTTTATTTCTTACTTATTTTATGTCTTTCTGTCTTTATATCTTTCTTTCTTCTTTCTTTCCTTCCTTCCTTTTTTCTTTTTTGCCTTTGTCTTTCCTTTTTTCTTTCATTCTTCCTTTTTGACCTTCTCCCCTCCTTTCTTCCTTTTTGCCTTCCTTCTTTCCCTTTTTGACTTCTACCCTTCCTTCCTTCATCTTTTTTCTATGCCTTCCTTCCTTTTTTGTATGCTTTCCTTCTTACTTGCTTCCCTTCTTTCTCACCTTCTTTTTCAAAAGTGAGGCTAGCAGCCAATGCCAGACAGATGGCTTTTTTAGGTCTGTGTTAGCAAAGACTTCCTGATTTTACTAA
This sequence comes from Lissotriton helveticus, assembly GCF_964261635.1. Lineage (NCBI taxonomy): Eukaryota > Metazoa > Chordata > Amphibia > Caudata > Salamandridae > Lissotriton > Lissotriton helveticus. The sequence continues at coordinate 1,850,725,441 of NC_136067.1, read as the reverse complement.
AAGTATGTTTGAGCATAGTTACTTATAGGAGTTTTCAGCTAGACTTCATCCATTAGTCTGTGATTGTGTCATTCACATTTTTCTTCTACTCGTGCATCAAGGGGCACTTCATCCATTGACTGACTGCACTATGAGTTACAGCACGCTGTCCTTTTCACAAGGAGTACATCCACACACAAGACAGTTCCCTTTAGTGCTGGGTTTATCATGGTGAAGTGTTAATTTTTTCAGACCAGAAAAACACTTTTGCCATTACCATTTGTTGTTTTATATTTAATGAGGGCCCGGCAACTTCCCAAATAATAATGTTTTGCAAAACAAAACAAGAATTGCCAAAAGGCAGGCAGCCCATGCCAAACCTATTGGTTTTGCCAGTGCTTATTTTTAGACGAAATGCTTAAATGCACTATTGATGTTAACACTCTGCCATCTTTCAACAGGGAAGAGGACCTCAAATACCTCCAGTTTCTTCAAGAAGTCACAGAGGACATTTTAATGAGAGGCAATTCTTCTGCCAAGTAAGTTGTCACGGATAACAGAAAATTAAATTAATTTACTGTAATGCATGCTGGCAGTCAGTGGGGTGACCATGCTGGGCTAGCTCTAGGGCAGTGTGACCGGCGCCATGGCACCAGGCGCTGACTTCGGGAGGGTGGCAGCGTATTTTCAAATACTTTGTGGATGTAAAAGCCCCTGCTGCAGTTTCTTTACCTCCAGCAATTTCCGGGCAGCAATAAAAATATCAAGATAACTCTGGTGAATAATGGGTCTGCTGGAGAGAGATCAAAGTTTTGGCCAGTGAAGGTTTTGACTCATCATAAGGTAGCACAGAGGGTAATATGCCTGCTGCAAAGATCATGCACCAGGTAGATCACAGAAGTGCATCTAATGTAAATAGTTCAGTGGGTTACTGCTTTTGTCTAAGAGATCCTATTTTTACTTGCAGTTTATAAGTTAAAGTGCTAATATACAAGGTTGGATTGGTAAGGTGGGCACTTGGGCAATGGGCCGGTGTCTGAGTTGCAGCTGTGGGCCACTTTTTTGGCCAGCTTGGTGGCTGATTTGGGCTTTATCTGTGCTCTTCAGATGCCTCCAGCTGCCCATTGGGGGCCTGAGCAGTCTTGCTGGAGGCAGATGGGCCTCTATTACCTCCCTTTGCCAAGGGGTTGGGGGTGTCATTCCCAGTCTCTCGCTGGGCTGGCCAATTAATGTACGCACATTGAATAAGGCAGGGGGCCTTTGCAGAAGGGTCCTCAATTATTCAGGTGTGGTTCACCGTTGTGAACTAATCTGTGCACAGTCCTGCGAGCATTTTCTTTTCTTATCTCAGTGAAGTTAAGAAAACATGGCTCTTTTAAACAACCCTCCCCATCCTTCTTGATATTTAAAACACTAAAGCAGGGCTTTGCGAAAAGGCGCAATCCGCCAAGTGCCTGGGCTTATTTTGCATTCCAATCCAACCTTGCTAATATAGAACAGTGGCCTATTAACTGTCATGAAAGAGCTCCATGCACACTGCAAGGTATAGGTGAGAACATTATGTTTTCTTACTCAGTCTTTCATTATCCTAACGTCGCAAAAGGGTTCATTTGGGTAGAAATCAGTTCTCATTAGTAAAGACAACCCCCAACCATGGTGTTACATTTTAAATTCTGGATTTGTGCTTCTCGAGTACAAGCACTCTTAACTGTACTGTCTACCAGTATGGATGACATGTGACTCCTACACCTTGTAGTCCTCAATGTCTTATGTAATAATTCCTACAGACTGATTCACACGCTTCTGATTCATTGCCTCTGTGTAATGTGTGTGTGTGATGTAAAGTGCTCTGGGGGTTGTGGCCAAGATGGCGGCGGAGTAGGACGTGTTCTCGGTCTCTCCGGCGCCACAAATCTCTTAGCTTTGTTTATCATCCTGCTAAGCGCCCATCCACGCCTGAAACTGTGCTAGCGTGTTCCCGGGTGTCGTTCGGCGGTGTCTGGCACCTTCCTTTTGACGATTGGCCTGAGTGAGGAGGTGCGGCGTGGTGCGGCCTAGGCGGGAGGCGAGCCAGGGGTTCCTCCGGGCCACAGCACCGAACGGCTCCGGAGGAGTGCGGGCTTTCCAGTGGCTCTTGGGCAGCGGCTACGGAGGTGTTGGAGACTGCTCCCGGGTGTCCTGAGCCAGACAGCCGCGAGCGACCTGATCCAGCTCCGCAGCAGGGGGATGGCGGGTCTCACGGGGCGGGGGTATACTGGAGCTAACTGGGCCCGTTGAGGTCGCATAGCGGTATCGGAGCTTCCTCGCGCCCGCCTGCATCATCGGCGAGTGGAGAGTGTGTGGAGGCCATCGGGAGATACGCACAGACGGGCGATCGCCGCTACGGGCCTACAGCCTGCCATCGCCTGCCGAGGGAGTGAGGAGAGGGAGAGCGGGTCAGGAGTGAGAGGCGTCGCCCCGGCCCTAACCGGTGACAAGGAGGCCGGTCCAGCTGCGCGACTCCCTGGAGGCGGCCCAGTACCTGCGGCGGGCTTGGTTCACAGGCTGCCCGAGTCGAGTGCAGTGGAGATGCGCAGGGTGGCAGGGCCTAGCCGGGGGTGCTGTGAACAGCGAGTGACAATCTGGAACGGCCGCGGTGGTTGAGATCCCTGCTCTGCGGGTGAGTGCTCCCTCGCGGTGCAGCGCCATTGACTATGACGGTGAAGGTGAGAGTGGCGTTGGTGGCCCCTGGGGAGACGCAGTACTTCGGTCCGCGATTCGGCGGACGGTGCGGCTTCGAGGAGGGAATAGGAGTCCTGAGGTCTTGGCCAGTGGCGAGACACTTTCCCGGATTTGGGTAGGGGCGGCCATTAGAGGGACAGGAAGACTTGCTTGGCCAACGTGCTTCTTGGCGCCCCTACCCCCGCTACTGCCTGAGCGTGAGACCCTACTCGGACCGCGTTTCGGCGGGAGGCGCGCTGCCAGCTTTTGTAAGGCCTGCTTCCTCCACCTCTCTCCCGCGAGCTGCAGAGCATATCAGCTATACAGAGTGCCTGGACCTAGTCTCTGTCGACCGAGCCCGGCTGGGATTGGAATTGGTGCTGTGCTTCAGTCCGGCTATCGCTGAGTAGTCTGATCTGGCTTGTAACTCCCGCAGCTGGCCCTGATTTATGTGTGAATAAGCCGCAGCCTGGCCCTTCCTTGATGTGGCCCCGCCGGCGGTGCGTGGGGTAGCGGACAGGAGTGGTGTAACAGTGTACGGAGCAGCCTGCTAGGTTTGAGCTGGCTGACGGTGCTGTTAGGCACCAAGGAAGGTGAGTCACTAAAGGGTAGCAGGCTCGCCTTCGCCCCCATTGTGAGCCACCTAAGAAGACAAAATGGCGACAGCCAGGCTCAAGAAAGATAAATTGCTGAAGGACAATAATCAGAAACCCTCTCTGCAGCCAACTTTGCCGGTCACTGACAAATCCCCGCGCCATGATGACAACGATGCTCCAGCGACCAAGGCATTCATACTAGAGCTGTTTGCTGCCATTAAGGAGGATATTACGGAGCTATGCTCCCAGCTTGCCTCGGACATGAGAGAACTGCGGCGAGATGTGGACAATGTGGGGGAGCGAGTCGCAACTTTAGAGGAACACGATTTGGGTACGGCGGAGGATATTCACCAGCTGCAACAGGACGTGATCCGTCTCACGGAGCAGAACCTAGACCTACAGGCCCACACCGACGATTTGGAGAACAGATCTCGGCGAAATAACATCCGGATCAGGGCGGTCCCGTGAAAAGGCGAAGGTACGGACCTGCGAGAGTATGTGGAGGTCCTTTTTAAGCACATTTTGAATGAGGAGGACCTGCAGGAGATTAAAATGGATCGTGTGCACCGAGTGGGTTTACCACGGGAACCCAAGTCCCCCCCCTCCAGACATCCTCGTATGTGTGCATGACTTTCAACTTAAGGAGAGAATCCTGAGATGGGCGTGCGACCTCGTCCCCCTCCAATTTCGGGACCACCATCCTGTGTCGTTCCAGGACTTAGCGGCCTCTACATTGCTCAAGCGGAGAGACTTTAAGCCCTTCACTAATTATCTGAGGGAGCAGGGGGTCCCCTACTCGTAGGGGCACCCGTTCAGGCGGAAGTCCAAATTGGTTCAGGTTCGGTCACTGGAAGCGGCCCGTACCATTCTGGGCTTGGAAAGACCTGCTACCCCGTCTGAGACCGGCGGCTCTCCTGATAGACGCCAACGACGCTCCACAGAATGGCAGAAGGTTGGCAGACAGGCACCAGTGTTGAAACCGGACCGGTCGTTAAGCTTGAAGGAGAGAGGGAATGCGGTGGCCTCAGTGGCATTGATGACGGACGCTCCCGGAGACGCCTGAGACTTCAAACCTCTAGCTGGGCCTTTCAGGGACTTTGCCTGGCGCCGGAGGGGTCCGGATGAGGACCACCTGCGTTACTTGTAAGTGTCCTTGCTGAAAGGAATGTCCTGTATCAGGAACTGGGTACGGGGTTGGTGGGCGCCATGTTCCCCTGCCTTTGGGGCCTGTTTAACGGACTTCCGTTTATTCCTAGCTCTAGTGTTGTTAGGTTTTGGGACTTTGTGGTTTTCCTTGTGTTGGGGAGGAGGAGGGAGGGGGGCTAGGTGGGTTGGGGGAGGACTGGGGGGGCTCTGCATCAGCTGGGGACTTAATGGTGACGGTGGAGGTTTGATCTTATCTCACAGGGGCGGCGGGGGTGCGTATGGCTGGCTGCTCATCCCTTGGTTGTATTTTGTTAGCCTCAGTGGCCTGTGGAGTATTGGCTCTGCTCATCCTCCTCATGTGGGTTGGATCGGGACCTGGAAACGGGAAGCCCATAGTCTGGCGGTAGTGAGAGCAGCCACCAATGGCCCGTGTGGCTTCAGTCATGCATACTGGGTCTGGACACCGCATGCGCATTAGCCTGCTTTTTCTGCCTGAACTGCGATGACTAGAGACCTGAGAGTGGTGAGCCTGAATGTTCGTGGGTTAAATAGCCCGGTGAAGTGATCTGCGATCCTGTCCCTTTTAGAGAATGCTGATAGTGATGTGTGCCTTTTGCAAGAAACCCACCTGCTCTCTAAAGACGTCCGACGCATGCAGGACAAGCGTTACCCCTTGCAGCTCTGCTCCTCAGGCCCGAACAAGAAAAATGGGGTGGCATTATTGTTTAGTAGCCGTGTGCATTGTAAAGTGCTATCTCAAGTGCTGGACATTAGGGGGAGGTTCTTGGCAGTACAGGTTCAATGGGGTGAGGCAACCTTAACAATAGGGTCCATGTATGCCCCGAATGTTCAGCAAGAATCCTTCCTGCGTGCTGCCTTCGCGCAGGTCCTGGCGTCCCCGGATGCATTGATCTTGGTGGGGGGGACTTTAATCATGTGATGGAGGGGGGATAGATAGATCAGAGCAGCGCTCGCACCAAGCTGGCACCTGGTCGCAGGAAGGGAAGCTGTGGCTGGCCGAGGGAGGGCTGCACGATGTGTGGCGCATTCAGCACCCTCAAGAACGAGATTTCACTTACTATTCAGCAGCACACAAGACGTACGCGCGTCTTGACCACTTCTTCGCCACATCGGCCTTCCTACCTCACTTATCTGATGCGGACATTACACCATATCTGTAAAGGTCTCGCTCTGTGGCGCCAGACCTCCGTCAGCCAGTTGGCGGCTTAGGGACTCCATGTTACATTCAGATGACGTGGTGACGAAGATTCGGGACACTATCACTCACTACCTCGATGGAAATCAAGTGGTGGACACATCACTGGCGCCAATCTGGAAGGCCCTGAAGTTGGTGGTTAGGGGGGATTTCATAGCGCTTGCGGCCACATATGCTAAGTTGCGCAGGGAGAAACGCGAAGAGTTGGAGGGGAATGTACGCGGCTTGGAGGCGATCCACAAGAGGACGGGGGGCCCAAGGGTGTGGATAGAATTAGAGAGAAAGAGGCGCATGCTCAAACACCTGGATCTTGACAGAGCGGCGTATGCATTGCTGCGCTTGCGTCTCAAATTCTATCTCTGTGGCGATAAAGGGGGTAAGATGCTTGCGCATAGGCTACGAGCGCGGGTGCAGACCTATGCCATCACTGAAATCAAAGATAGCCAGGCGACGCTCCACAACACTGACGCTGCCATTCTCGACACCTTCCGCCACTTTTATCAGTCATTATACACGAGGGAAGGTGCAACGCATGAGAACATAACGCAATACCTAGCATCATCTCACATCACTCCCTTCATCCCAATTCGGTCGAAGCGTTAGACTCGGAGATCCGCATAGAGGAGGTTATATTGGCCATTTCCCGGCTCAAACTGGCTAAGTCACCAGGGCCAGACGGGTTCTCAGCTATATTCTACAAGACATTCTGTAGGGAGCTGGCTCCTTTTTTGACCCGTCTCTTCAATTCCTTTCTTGGCACTGGGGTGGTCACTCCCTCCACGACTGAGGCGGCCATAACGATTATTCTCAAGCCTGGGAAGAAGCCGACTGACTGCGGCTCTTATAGGCCGATCTCGCTTCTTAACATTGATGCCAAGTTATTTGCGGGAGTTTTGGCAGCAAGGCTTAGCCCTTTAATGGATGAAGTGATTGAACCTGACCAGGCAGGGTTTATACCAACCAGGCAAGGGGGAGATAATACCAAAAGGCTGCTCCATCTGCTGGACCTAGTCCACCGCTCTAAAGCTCAGATTTTCCTATTGTCTATAGATGCAGAGAAAGCCTTCGACTGCGTGGACTGGGGCTATATGTTCGAGGTGCTGAAAGCCTTTGGCATTGGCAATAACTTTTTACGTTGGGTTCGGTGCCTATATGCAGTGCCCAAGGCGGTGGTGAGGGTGAATGGTTGTAGGTCTGCCCCTTTCTCCATTACTAGGGGAAAGCGGCAGGGGTGCCCCCTCTCCCCGCTGCTTTTCGCGCTCTACATGGAACCCTTTGCCCAGCGCGTTCGTGCCCACGCTACTATCTCAGATATTCGCTTTGGGGCTGATGTCCATAAAATCAGTCTTTATGCGGATGACGTCATTTTGGCGTTAGACTACTACATAGCTTCCCCCACTTGGAGGAAGGCTCCCCGGTGCACAGCGCAAAATTGACTGTCGAGTCTGAAATTGTATGTACAGTTCATCCAAAAGTTAAATCAACACGATAAAGAGTTAGTTCATCAATGCTTCAAAGTGCATAAAACCAACATAATCCTAAACCGATATCATCCAATCATCAATAATCCCAATGCATTTCGGGCTGATGTCAAGCCCTTCCTCAGGGGACAGCTCTACAAACATAAAGGAAAACATCATAATGTCATTACAGTTGCCAACATTCTTGAACTAGAGGTTAGCACCTTTAAGCTTCTTCGTAATATTCGTTTAAGGCATTATTTTCAAAATGTAGTAACCGCACCCATGCAGGAGGAAGACATGTTGCGAGGACTACGTCCCCACAGCACCTTCATGGCTCCTGTTAGTCACAAGATTATCGACATGTTCGAAAACTTAGTGGAGAGAGACATCGCTCGACTTCCTTTTCAATCTAGGATCAAGCAGGACAACTTAACCAAAAGGGAGAAGAACGTCTTGCAAAAAATTGCCAACAATTCTTCGATTGTATGTCAAACTGCTGACAAGGGCGGCGCCCTTCTGATCATGGATGCCACTTATTACGCTGAACAAGTCCAGGGTCACACACTGGACCCCAACACTTATGCACCTCTATCTACAGATCCCACCAATGAGTTTGCTTCTATCCTAACTGATATCATCAGTCAGGCTTTTGAGAACGGAACCATCAATGACAGAGTAAGACGCTATCTCACACCCATCAATCCCAGACCTCCTGTGCTATACATGTTGCCGAAGGTGCACAAGCACCCGACGAGACCACCTTTGAGACCCATCGTCTCGACAAAAGGAAGCATTCATGAAACCACTGGCAAGTTTCTGGACAGATATTTACAGCCTTTTGTTCTGAACACGAGATCACATGTAAGAGATACTACTGACTTTCTCATCAAATTAAAACAAGCTTCTGAACCGCTGGAGGACCAAGAGTTGATATTGTGCACAGTGGATGTATGTTCACTGTACACTTCTATACCACATGACCTTGGAATAACAGCCGTGGAACATGAATTATCCAATTCTGATTTGGATGCTGACATGCAGGTACTACTCTTGGAACTGATGGTATTCACCTTATACCACAGTTACTTCACAGTGTTTGACAAGTGGTTTCATCAGTTATGCGGGACCGCCATGGGAAATTGTGCGGCGCCGTCGTACGCTAATATATTCATGAAATCCTTTGAAGAATCACACATATTGAATCAACCAGCATGGCAAAATTGTGGGATGCTCTATTTGAGATTTATTGATGACATTTTCATCTTATGGGCAGGAACAGAAAATGCTCTTATGGATTTCCTGAAATCCTGGAATGTAATTAATGATCGAGTTGAGTTCACGTGGAGCTTCGACAGAGAGTGCATTCACTTTTTGGATGTAAAGGTTGAACGACATGCAGGCAAAGTGACCACCACCATGTTTCGCAAACCCACTGATCGCAATTCAATTTTACATTACCGGAGTTTTCATCGACCTGGGTTGAAATGAAATTTACCTCTCTCTCAGCTGATGCGGGTCAAACGCATTGTTTCATCTGATAACTTATGCCAACAAGAAAAGCTCAACATGGTGGAGAGGTTTAAAGCTCGTGGTTACCCCCAACAGACACTGGATAAGGCTGTTACCCGATGTGGGAACATGAACCGTGATGACCTTCTACAAGTTCGGCCCAAAACTGAGAACTCTCGGATGGTAGTTGTTTCCAAGTACACTGTCATGAGCAACCAGTTTAGAAACATCATTTCCAACTACTGGTCTTTACTCAGTTTGGAACCTGACTTCCAGGGAGCCTTCACACAGCCACCGTTGTTTGCGTACACCAGGGGACGCAACCTAAAAGAGATTTTGTCTAAACCCAGGGAGCAGAATCAACCTGTAACTTTTAAGGGACTTAGACCCTGCTGCAACTGTAGCAATTGTAATAACTGCATACAAGGGAATGTTACCAACCATCCCATGAAGGGTCATCCTATCAAATTACGAGTTAATGCCACCTGCAATTCTGCTAATGTGATTTATATGCTGAAATGTCCCTGCGGGAAGTGCTATGTCGGCCACACTGAAAGAAAAATTAGAGTGCGGTTACTGGAACACAAGAGCAATATAAGAACTGGCAATATTAAATCCACAGTAGCTGCACATTTCTCTGAACAAAAACATACTGTAGCCCAGTTGAAATTTCTCATATTGGAGCAAGTAACACCGACACACAACAACAAAAACACTTTGCTTAAAAGAGAGAACAATTGGATCCGCTTCATGGCGACGATGCAGCCACACGGATTGAATGACAGGATGGAATTTCTGTGTTACCTTTGAACTGTATATCTTTTGTTATATCATTGCCTTAATCGTCCCTTTGACATAGTGTGCATATACCCAGTAACCTGTTTTTAAGCTTGATGACTTGCACATTATACTTTGTGTTGTTCATACGTGTGATTATTTTCACTGAGCATGTCACTGCTTTGGTTTTAAGCTTTAGCCAACCCTTCATTCGTTTGTTCTGTTCGCTTTCATCTTTTTTAACACCTTTCCAAGATGGCGCCGGTTTACACTTTACCGCTTAGTCCTCTGTCCATGATTAATATATACACCTCGCGTTTACTAACCTCACCGACACTTCTATCGCTCGAGGTTTCATGCTGGTTGCATACTGAGGGAGTCCGCGGACTTCATTGACTGTGAGTACCTCTGTTGAGGACTATTGTAACCGCTGCTACACTTAGGCTCATCCACCTTGGGTGGTTTTCTAACGCGAACCTATAATTTTACAGGCTGTAACTACTGTTTCTCACTGATGTAATCATATCAGTGAGTATTGAGCATGGAAGTGTTACATTTCTGGTGTGTTTGGCACACTATAGCACTATCTTGGTATCTTTGAGCACTTGGGCGTAGTTGAACGCTGTCACGTATAGTTTTTGACTTAGTGCGTTTACGTTAGTTTTGCAAACACAACTCTCGCTGATACCCTGATCCAACGAATGGGTGAATTAATGTATCACTTTCCAATTTTCAGCACACTGGGTCATGTTTTTTAATATTATGTCTCTTTTAATACCTTGTGATGCTAATTGCACTATATTGAGTTTTTAGTAGTGGTGCAACAACTATTTGGCAACTGTAATGACATTATGATGTTTTCCTTTACGTTTGTAGAGCTGTCCCCTGAGGAAGGGCTTGACATCAGCCCGAAATGCATTGGGATTATTGATGATTGGATGATATCGTTTTTGGATTATGTTGGTTTTATGCACTTTGAAGCATTGATGAACTAACTCATGAAACTAATGAGTATGGATTAAAAAACTGAGGAACCTCTTTATCATGTTGATTTAACTTTTGGATGAACTGTACATACAACTTCAGACTCGACAGTCAATTTTGCGCTGTGCACCGGGGAGCCTTCCTCCAAGTGGGGGAAGCTATGTAGTAGTCTTCTATTGTTCACGCTGATAGGGTCAGACAGCGTTCATCTCTGGCAGCACGCCACAGACATTAACATTGGTTATTATTGGATTCACTCAGCTGTGCAAGTCCTCTCTTCATTCTTTGTTAGTCATTTTGGCGTTGACTGACCCTCACTCTTCCCTACGGTGCTTGTCCACTGAGCTCCTTGCCTTCCACACGGCGGCGGGTTTTAAGGTTAATTTCGCTAAATCGCAAATCCTCAATATCTCGATTCCGGACTCTGACGTAATAGACTTACAGAGAGACTTTGCCTTTCAATGGGTGCATTCGGATATCACTTATTTGGGTATACGACCAGCTCCGACTCTCACCAAAACCCTTTCTCTAAACTATTCTGCGCTGGCTGAGCAGGTTGCTAAGTCCCTATCCGATTGGTCACGCCTTAAGTTGGCATGGTTTGGCCGGCTGGCCGCAATTAAAATGACAGTGCTTCCCCATATACTCTATCTCTTTCAGATGTTGCCCCTAGCTCCACCGCCGGGCCTATTGAGACGACTGCAGAGTCTCCTTAACAAATTCTTGTGGGACAATAAAAGACCTCGCTTTGCGTTCACGGTGACCACCTCCCCAAAGGCGTCGGGCGGCCTGGGTTTCCCTCTACTTTCTGCATATTTCCAGGCATCCTGTCTTAGATACGTGGTGGAATGGAATAGGCCCATGTCCAGTAAACATTGGCTATTTATGGATCAGACGGTGGCCGGCTGTAATATTTGGAGAGAGCTCTGGCTACCGCGCAAATGCAGAGCGTGGGGGCTGTACTCCTCCCCGGTGACGTCTCCAACGCTAAAAGCATGGGATCAGCTGGCTCTCCGTAAAGGATGGACCTCCTTCCCCTCCCCAATGACACCAATAGTGGATAATCATGACTTCCCCCGGGCTCTTCATCTCTGGTTTTTCACTGCTGGCGGGAGAAGGGTTGCAAGCGGGTGGGCATGCTTTTTGATCTAGAAAGGCTGATCCCGTTTTCGACGCTGCGGTCGGACTACTTTCCGCTGGGCCCAGAAGATGCGTTTTACCACGCGCAAGTGGTGTATTGGGTGACCCGCCCGGCTAATGTAGCCCTCATGTCGAGACCCCTAACGGCTTTTGAACGCTGGCTGGTTTGTAAAAAGGATGACCACAGCCTTATTTCGGAACTCTATGCAATGATTGTGGAGCATGTATTCTACCGGGTGCATCACACGACCTCTAACACGACAGGGACTGAATCGGCCTACAAAACAGCGACCTATTGGTATTATACCCCAGCACGCGTAAAGACGTGGAACAAAGCAAAGTCGGGCCTCTGCTGGAGGGGCTGCGGGATGTTTGGGAACCTAGTTCATCTGTTATGGCACTGCCCGAAACTGGAACACTATTGGGTAACAGTTCTTGACGAGCTGGATGCTGCTTTTCAGATTACACTGCCCCGATTGCCCGAACATACTCTGCTAGGGCTTCCCCACCCTAAATTTTTTCCCTTGCGCTCCCTCAGGGGTAAATAAATAGCGCTGGCGCTATTGGCGGCACGGCAAGTCCTTTTAGCGCAATGGGGCTCCTTGGCGATACCTGATATTCGGGATTGGTTTCAGCGGCTGTGGCACACACTTGCTATGGAGCGCCTTTCATTGGGTATGGATGGGAAAGGTTCCGAATATGCTAACCTTTTTGCAGCTTTTGTCTAAAGATCTTCGGGAAGTGACAAGCCCGAAGTACTTGCAAATACTACAACTTATTCCCCTGGAACCTGTCAGTGCCTCGACGTGCACCTGAAGGTATCGTAGCTGCAACCATGCAGAGAGAGACTGAACCATGGAGGAAAAGTGACGCTTGGATGGGCTGATGCAGAGGGGGGTGGGTGTGGGAGGGGGGGTGGGGTGTATTGGGTGGTTGGGGGTAAGGGTAGGTGAGGGGGTCCTGTTTCTCTGTTCTTTTGATTCTTCTCCCCTAAAAGCGGACATTATGCTTCCGGTGAGGTGGTGGTGATTCCTCAATCGCGCGGGGTCGGCCTCCGGGATGTAGACACAGACGCTGTGTTCGATCATTGTGTGAATCCGCCCTGCCGGCGAGTCGATGTAGGCAGCTGGGCTGTGTTCTAAGATGTCCTAACGGCATAATAAAAATGTTTGATTCTAAAGTGCTCTGACACCCTACACTAGAATGAGTGACGCAATAAAACAAAATAAATACATCTGAAAGAGAGTGGTTATGGAGACTTGAGGAGCACTGTTGAATGGTGGTATTAAGAAAATCCGTGGCAGAGGTGGTCATTGGGGGGTGGGGCGCCAACAAATATTGTCGCACTGGGTGCCACCAGCGCAAAAGCCAGCTCTATGACCACGTGATAAGAGTTCACCTGTGAATACACAGTTTCTTTCCTTCTTTGTTCTCCTTTTAGCTTCTAAATCGACTGAAAATGCTGCAATAACATTAAATAAACTATCTGCACACCAAGGACAGTCAGTGCCATCATGTTTCAATTGGCACCCGCTGTGTGCACCATTTAGTAAGCAAGAACTGGCAGTGAATAAAGATTGTGCCAAGGCCTCTCTCTTTGTGTTCCAAATCATTCTGATTACTCTGTAAGGCTGGAATGTACTGTAAGTACAGTACCGTATGGTGGTCAGCATGCAATGAGTTGGTTGTTCTGGTTCACCTGTCATTGGGTAGGGGCAACATTACTGAACCTTGAGCATCTTGGCCATTCCATGACTGCAGATGCCCAAAGGGTGCTGTGCTCACCCGAGCTTGCAAGCAAGCATCACCTGTTGAAGATGCTTCTAGATTATTTTTTGTTTTGCTTTCCTCTTGCTTCCTGCTGCTACTAGTCTTTAAGGAACTGCACATTCATAAGTATACGTTTAGCTCAGGTTTGTCATTTGCAGCACCAGTGTTGACTTTACTGCTGCATACCAAAAACAATTGTTAGCAGCTAGGGGCAATGCTGTCTTCAATGGCCAAGAGTAAACCATTTCTGCTTTCTTTGAGTAGTGTGGCATGGCTTCCATCTCTCTCTGCTGCGTGGGACTGGAAAGGCAGGCAGAAACAGCAGGGCAGGCAAATCCAAACAGTGTGAGTACTGGCAATGGAGACAGATTCCCAGATTTACAAAATTATCACGCAGCGCAGTGGAGCAGCCGCAAATACTGTCCTGAGTGAGAAGAAGAGAGCAGGAGAGCACCATATTTACAGAAATATGGCACTCACCTCCCCTTTCCCTAGCGCTGGTGCAGAAATGCACTGCTGGGCTCCACACACGCACCTTTGCACCATAGTACAAGGGTGTCTGCGTGAGTCTAGCATGGGTTTGTACTGGAAGGTTAAGCCTTCCAGTACAAAATACTATGCTTAGGCTATCTTTAAAACATTTCCCACTTTGTATTTGTGCTGTAGAGTGCTGCACACAAGCAAAGTCGGAAAAGCATGTTCCTGTGATAGCGCCTGGTTGAAGTGGATGCTATTTTTTTACGCCAAAGCCTGGCTACGTTTTTTAATGAATACAGTTTTGGGTCAGAAATTTTGGGTGGTGGCATTGGAACACCCATGCACCATCAATGGAACCCCTCCTTGGTGCTACTTTCAAGTGATTTTCCTGTGCAAAGAAAGTAAATTAGTAAATGATTCAGCGTTACTTTTGTGATGCAAACACGCCGCTAAATCTTAGTCAATATACCCCCTGGTCCCTGCCCAGCAGCTAAGTGAACCATAGGCGAAGAGACTTGGCTAGCCAGTGCTAATGATCCCATGGGCGGGCAGACATGAGTGGGAGCTGTAAGGGGAGGCGTGTCACTGTGTGCACTCTTGATTTCCTGACCCACTGCCTCATTGTGCTCTGAGACTTTTGGGGCTTTGTGGCAGAGTCAACACCTCTCCAAGTTATGGCAACATTTTCATTGTAGTTCACATTGATTTAGGTCACCAAGCCCATGGTACACATTTTCCAGTATGTGCAAAGGCCACTAACCACATATTTTGAGGTTAGTTCTGTGGTTTCTGCACACTTATTGCCATGAATACACTGCAGTGTCACTGCTTCACCTGCCGGTGTGCTTAATTGTACTCTTATCTCAAAATATTCTGAAGCGTGGGACTCGCATGCGGACGGACTCTCACATGCTCTTGCATAGGTTTGCACCCTTATGAGCTCATAGCATTGCTATGTTTCTGTTTTTCTAACTGGTTTCTTAACTTTGAGCATTCTATCTACTGTGCTGCCTTTGAACTACGGTTCTATTCCTCTACAGGAGTTAGCTTGGTTCTGGTGACTCTGTTCTAACTTTTCATCCTCATAGGTCGGTTGGATAGATTCTGTTGCATTGGATGACAGCCCACATCTGTTCTTGGCACTGAAATGGCCCAACGGGTGTACATGCTGTTTCCAAGTACACAGATTACGTTTGGTTCTGCTTAGTGTATCTTGGTCAGACTTGTGTGGTGCATGTGTTCTGGTACTGTCCATCTTGCTTGGACGCCCTCGCATGTGCCTGTGAGTCAGCACCCATGTATGGTTCTGTTATGCTCTATGCTTTCCTGTCCACTCTGGCATGCCTTATTCGGCTTCATGCTGCCTGTGCCTGTAGACTGTGTCCCAGAAATGCTTAGGGTTTGTGGTTTTATGGGTTTTCTGCCCCCACGGGTGTCACTATCCTGACACAGTTTTCCTGCAGATTAAGTTGGTGTGCCTTCTCTTTTTGTTGAATTCAAGTGCACTGGTTTGTGAAGACACAACTGCTTGTCCTCTTTAAGTCCCTTTGTGGTTTTCTTGTTTAGCTTTTGGTCTTTCTCTTGATGTTGACCTTCATCTCTTGTGCTATCATCCTTTGCTGGCCTGGCCTGGATGCAGCCATATCTCCCTATTTTGCATTCAGGTTTGTGGTAGGTTTATGTTGGATGGGGCCTTCTTTTCCTGCAGCCTTTTTCTCAGTTGTATAGGGATTTCCAGTCACTGGGTTCCATAACTTCCTTTTCGCCAATGGTGGAGCTTCCTCTTCTTCTTTGAATGTGTCCTCTTTTTTGCCTTGCATTTCTCTCTTGGCCCCTCTCTCCCAGTTTGCTGTGTGTGTTTTCTCACCTGGTCCTGATGCATATTCTTACCTGTTGTCCAGCTCTGTTGTATTCCTCCCTCAGGCCCTCGAGCTGTAGCCCTGCCCTTCTCGGGGAGGCTGTTTTTTGGAGGTTTCCAAGTAGTGGTGCTGTTCTTTCTAGGACGTCACTGTTGGGTTTTCCTGCTAGGCTGCTCTCAAAAGACTGCTTCAGATCTGCCAAGAGTTCATAATGCCTTATTGTTTCAGCCAGCTTGAGCTTGACCTTGTTTGATTCTGGTTGGGCTATTTCTATCCTTGCATATTCCCTGCTGCTGCGGGGTGTTCAGCTGAGGTGTGTCGTTGCATGAGATTCTTGAGATGCTGTTTCACATTTCTTATAGGCTGCTGTATTTCTTTCTTATTTCTGGGCCATGCTCCCTTTGGAGCTATTTTTACTTGCAAAAATGCTGCTGCCCAGGCACAATTGCCCGGCATTCAAGTATTCTGTTGTTTTTCTGTGCCTGGATTTAGGATTGCATGCGACCAAACTGAGTCAGACTCAAAGGATCACTAACTACGAAATCAAATGTTAAGGGATTTATTACAAAGCCAAAAATAACTGAACATACAAACACCTCAGCACGAGGTTAAGAAAATAAATGGGCACTAATACAAACATAATTCTACGCAAAAGTCTCATCCGACTCAGAATAAAGAGAATAGTAAATTCTAAAAGCATCAGACAAGCGATGACTGCTCCAATCCCGATTTTAGTATTCATTAACCTAGGAAAGAAAAGCAATTGATCTGTCCCTACACTATCGCTAAAGTGACATCCCTACTTGGCTTCATTCACAGGCAAGAGAGGAAAAAGCTGTCAGTACTGAGAACTTTCCTCAGAAGTACACTCACTTGTATAGGTAAGTAATCAAATCTACAGAACTCATTCTAAGATGCTCTTTCTAACTTCCCCTCTAGTCCTCACCCTATTCCTTCTCCTATTCTGCTCTCTCCTGTTCTCTCCTTATCTTGTGCTGACTCTCCTCCCTTGGGGCACTAACCCTAATGCAAAATCACAAAACAGTAGAACACACCCTTTACACGCCCATTCGGACAGGTCTTCTTTCTGTACTTTTCCATCGAAACTCTGCCTTCATCCAAAAACCATTGTAGTGTAGTTCCTATATTCCCAATAGGCTCTGCACATTGGAATAATATATCCTATAGATTAGATGTAGGACTGAGGTTGACTAGGTCTCTATCGAATGTACTAACCTTAATAGTGAGTGCCCGCTAGCTCAGAGGTCACTAGAAACTTTCTCGAATTCACAAGAAGGGATTAGTTTCTGACAACCGGGTAAACATGACAACTTTGTTTCCCAAGAATAAGAAATGAATCTCTAGAGTCGCGGAAACAATAGATAAGTATTTCACTCAGTCAATCGTGCATGCTTCGTTTCAACAGGGTTTGTAGAGAAATAGAGAGACGGGCGTTTTCAATAAAAAGTTTTATTGAACAGTCTTCTTTCTCATACAAGAGAAGTGAACTGCTACAATCGTTAAGCAGACTGCAAAGTATAATGCGTACAGCGAGAATAGTATTATAAAATAATACTGTAAAAGCATTGTATGGTTTCTAAGCCATATACAAATACATATATAAATAACATTGAGTAAAAATACTTAACTGGTGCTTCTAAATACGCCTACCCCAATGTACCTAACCTCCTTCTAGTAAGCGGGAAGAGGTAAGTATTGTGTGGCCTAGTTTTTAGTTGTTTTTTGCCAAGAATCTAGGTTGTAATCAGCTCCATACCTTGGTTTAGAAGGAAGGAGGTCTGGTATCTCTGTCTCAGGACTCAATTTTCCAACACCCCGCAAGGGAGCTTGGAAACAACGGAGCTGGATTCTCGGCGAGAGAAAGGCAGCCTCTTGATCAGTGTGTCAGCTGGAGGGTCAGCTTCCTTCGGCACTTGCTGTAGCGAGCTGCGTCAGGCAAGTAGATAGTCGAACTGCTCCGAACCACCGTAGTTTGCTATAGCAAGTGAAGGTATATTTATACCTTGATGGTGTTTAGGAATGCCATAGATTGACGTAAGTCGGGCATAATAACATCAGGAAAGAACCCCTGGGGAATAATTGTTCTTTGCAAAGTACATGAGTTCTTGGACAAATCAAGATTCAAGTAAGGGGAAGTTCCCTAACTGCTTAAGCAGATTTTCCACGAAATCGTTGTGACGTTTGGTTCGGGTGGAAGTAGCCATGCCTGTATTTGGTCTGCATGGGCTATGCCTAAATAAGGGATTGATTTTTATGCCTATATAAGGGCAATGTGAATTGACTCTATAGAAGGACATGAATCGGGAAAAATTCACTCGGAGCTCTAAACTCCACACAACACCATTAGCGCCTCCTTGGGTCCCAGGCACCTTCTCTGCCTAAAGTATCATATCTGCATTCCTGTACACTCCCATGGCTGCTTCTCCTACCATCCTAACTCCTAAAACAAAGGGTTATTCTGCCTAACGAGATGTATGTCCTTGCACCTGCAACAAGAATCATGTGAGCGACGTAACCTTGCACGCACACAAAATCTGCTGAATACATTCGGCTAAGAAGAGCAGAAAAATACATTTCAGGCCTACTCTATTCAGCTAACGTAAAAAATCACAAACGGGCCTCAAACTGAAAATCGTAAACAATCAGCTAGGCCTTTACACGTGTAAACATACATTTCTAAAATCCCTTTATGAGCATTAATTACATTACTCTGCATACATAATAAGCAAAACTACACTTGCAGAAGATAATATGATACACATGGCATGCGCCACATGGCACTTTGAAAAATGCAAAAAAGTTCATTTTTCAAAGAAATCGCAAATTACCACCAACTTGAAGTTGGTGGAAATTTGCGATTCCTTAAGGCCAAATTGCACTTTTTCTGTGCTTCTTACATTGCATTTAAGGAATCGCAATTTGCGATTCCTTAAATGCAATCGCAAAATAAGGAATTGCAAATTTTGTAATTCCTTATTTTGCGAGGCAGTTTTGCTTTCATACATACCACTGAGCCAAATTGCAATCACAAACGCCGAAATTCGCAGAATTTCGGCGTTTGCAATCACAATTTGGTATGATACATATGGCCCCAAGCAATTTGCCCAAAATCACAGGATGTTGCATGTCTTTGCCGGGCCTCGAACCCGGTTCCCCAGATGTGAGGTTGACCGCCTTAGCCGTTAGGCCAACTCCTCTCCCCATAGTAATGTCCAATGACTTAATGGCCATCTACATTACTCTGAGTCCTAACCTTCTTCATTCCAAACCTCATGTACACCCTCCCTCCCTTCTGGTAGCCTCCTCTTAGCACAGATGCTAGGACCTGTGATGGTTGGTGCTTTTATATTGACAGAATGTGCATTTTGTGATGGTCTGCATTATGAATGATGGGCCATGGACATAAAACTAAAAGAGAAGAAAATCTAATCTACAACTTTAAAAAGGATTGACACCCTTCTTCCCATTCATAGTAGATAGGGTAGAAGTCTCAGGGGAGAACTCACCGCATATAAGGACTGGGTGAGTAACTTGTCCGAAAATAGAAATCTAGAAACTACAAAGAACTCTGTAGACCAAATGGCATGTCATGAGGCAAACGCATTTCTATCTTATAATTCAGGGACCTATGCCACTGTATATCTGATCAGCTGCAAATGTCTCTGGCAATTTCAAGAGATAGAATTGGGGAGATGGCAACAGCTGGTGTACCTAGAGTTGAATTTCTCAGCTGTGGAATCAGCAGAGTGGCCCTAATAACCCCTCCTGTCTGCCACTGTCCCACTGTTATGATTTACTTGAGGAAGGGTCAGGAAGTGTTGAGAGGAAAAAGAACCGGTAGAAAGAGCACAGCCACTGATTGCAGCCCTCATACTGACTACACAATAATTATACAATGATGTGTATTGGGTACTGTTAGCCACCCTAACCTAGAAACGGAAGCAGTCATTCTTTTAAAATAAATAGACAACAAATAATGCCTCTTGTGTCAGAGTTGCTTCTTGTGGATCTGTACTTTAACTTAAGATCTAGCTACCTATATACAAGATTCAACATAGGGGAGACTTGGATAATAAACAAAATGAAATACCCTGTGTCATTTGACTACAAAGCAAAAGGCACACATTCTCTCTTTGTCTGTCATTTCCATCAGCTGATAATATGTTATGTTCCTCAAGCACTCTTTCTACCTGTTAGCATTGAGGTACTTTACAGAGGATTAGGAGAGCTACATATAAAAGTATAATAGTGCAACAGGTCATATGTCACGTTACCCATTGTTGTGAAGAGAAAAAAAAAGATAGCAGTAATGCAACTACGGTATAGGGAATGTTAGTCCTGACAGCATTAGGGTGAGTTCCCCCCCCCAACTTTTTGCATTCCTCCTCCACTTTTCTGACCTTGTGTTTGCTGGTATTAGGACTCTGTGTACTTCACCACTGCTAACCAGTGCTAAAGTGCTTGTGCTCTCCCCAATAAACATGGTAATATTGGTTCATCCCCAATTCTATTTAATTTAGTTAGAAGTCCCTTGTAAAGTGGTACTACATATACCCAGGGCTTGTAATTTAAATGCTACCAGTGGGCCTGCAGCACTGATTGTGCCACCCACTTAAGTAATTCTTTAACCGTGTCTCAGACCTGACATTGCAGAGGCTGTTTGTGCATTTACACTGTTATGACGATCTGTCAAAATAAACCTTTTGCCAGGCCCAAACCATCCCTTTTTATGCAAATGTCACCCCTTAGTAGGCCCTGGACAACCCAGAGGGCAGAGTGTAATGTATTTAAAAACAGGACATGTACTTTTAAGTTTACATGTCCTGGTAGTGCAAAACTCTCAAAATCGTGTTTCACTACAGCAAGGCCTATCTCTCCCAAAGGATAACATTGGGATTTCCTTCTTGCTTTTTATAAGTGTAATTTCCCATTCGGAAGAGATAAACTATTGAAGTCTGGTGACTCTGGAATCACAATTTAACATCCAAACTTGTGGTGAATTTGGATTTTAAATTGAAATTCTAAAAATGCCACCTTTAGAACGATTACATTTCCTTATTTTAATTGTTGATAACTGATGACCTAGTGGTCAACCAGACTACAATAAAGCAATTAAAGCTTTGGACAACATGGTTTAGTTTTGACTAATTGTTTCAACAGTGTTGATTTTGTTTACATTTTGGAAGCCAGATAATTAAAGGTTGTATGCCCTGGGTCTGGTTGTCCTCAATGTCACCATATATCAACACTTGTTTCACATGCGCATCCTGGGAAGAGCACGCACCAGTGTTGCAAACTAAAGATTTGATTGATTTGTTAAAAAAAATTATATATATATATATATATATATATATATATATATATATATATATATATATATATATATATATATATATATATATATATATATATATATATATATGAAAAAGTGAAGTTTGATTATTTCATGTTGACATTTGGAATGCATTCCATCACAATTTTCATTAGTATTATAATTTTCTTGTTTTAGCCATGTAATGCTTGTAGCCTGTCGCTGATCAAATGACTGGGCGTATTTGGCAATTGGACTTTGTGTATTCCTCCGAGTCAGTCACAATGGGAGCTTAAGTGTGTATCAATGGACCATCTGATTTACACTTGACTTGGCTGTGTCCTGTCCATACACAAAGGGATGATTAAACCTCCAGTAGTGAGTGTGGAGCTAGGGCAGATATGGAGGACATCTATGCACTTCAAAGGCATGTCTTTGAAGTCTCCCCCACTTCAAAGGCACCACTGGATATAAGTACTGGACCTCAGACACCGCCACTTCAGTACACTTCTGGACCTGTTGATACTCAGCCAGGAAGAAGGACACTGTGCTGCTGAAGGATTGCCACTCTGCTGGACTACATTCTGATGGACTCCCCTGGGTGAGAAGGACTGCACATGCATCACTTGACCCCAGAACACTGAGTGACTCAAAGGATTAGCTGGCTGCCCTCCTGATCTAAAGCCTCTGGGACATAACAGGTTTCCAACCCCTGCGCCTGGTCTATGCCATCTGTGAGTCTACCCTGCCAGGTGGTGCCACTCCAGTCCTGTACCCTTGGAAGTGGACCTAAGGTGCTTGCCAGCAGAACCGACACCTTTTCTATGCTGAGCGACACATCCCAAGCAGAACCGACTCATCGCCACTGCTGCATGGATTAGACCCATCATAAAAGACTTGCATCGCTGCCACCTCCTGCATCTTGAGATAGATACATCCCCTATGGAACAACCGCTGCTCAACGCTTTTCCCAGTGCAAGCTCCTTCCATCCCTCATCAACGGCAGCCTTGACGTTGAAACTCTGCATCGCAGCTTCACCGCTCATAGGAATCGACCCATCATCTTGGCTGCATCTCGCATCCTTGGCACTGGATTTCACATTGCAGGCCCCGTGGAAAGGATCGTCGACGAAACAGGACCTCATACTGCAGACTTCCTGCTCTTGGTGCCGGCGCATTGTCTCTGTTGCGTGACATGTCTTCGACAGAAATCCATGCAACTCTCTGCAACCAGGATTTAAGATACTTTGCTCAGCAGGCCGACCGGGGCTCTGTAGCCGGTCCGTGCTTCATTGCGGTCAGCCTGAACTTGTGAGCTTGGCCTGGTTCAGCGTAACCAGATATCCCCAATAGCGTTTTATGCTTTTTGGCACTATTTTTCACTCTCACCTTTAAAAGTAAATATCTCCGGATCTAATAACTGAATTTC
The DNA here is from genome assembly GCF_964261635.1 of Lissotriton helveticus. Lineage (NCBI taxonomy): Eukaryota > Metazoa > Chordata > Amphibia > Caudata > Salamandridae > Lissotriton > Lissotriton helveticus. Next base: position 1,850,703,064 of record NC_136067.1, on the reverse strand, counting down.
TTTTTTTTGTTTTGGAATTGTTTTTTTTATTAAAGTCAGATCTTATTTTCTATCTTTTCTAACTAATTTTGTGTGGTGTTTTCACTGTTGCACAAATACTATACACACTGCCTCTAAAGTTAAGCCTCTTACCCTTACTAGGATTGTGGTTGCTGCTTGGCCAGGCCTTACACCCCAGTCAACCAACAAGCCGATTTCTTACAGGGAGGGAAGAGGAGAAATCGGGAGGGGGTGGAGAACAAGAGGGAGAGGGTATAGGAAGAAGGTGAAAATGTAGTCAAATAACATAACTATAAGAGAAGCTTGAATATTTTCCTAGGTCTGCAAATGTAACATCTTTAGAAACAATCCTGGGTCATTTTAGGGATTATGAAACATGCCGGCCACTAGAACCAGAGCCTCAGCCTTGGAGCAAGCACAAACAATTCTCCCATGGCAACAACAGACAGCGAGCTTGGGATATGGATGTTGTGGCTCTTTTTTAACCATATTTTATTGGCATTTCATTCTTATTATCACAAACATTACTTTATGACAGATAAGTTCTTGATATATATAGAATAATTGGTATGTGAACAATGGCAAATCATTGCACTCAAGAAAGATAAAACAGTTCCCGCCTCACCCCTGGGTTGCATTGAAACACGTAAAATATTGTGGCAGCCTGTTAGCAGCCATATATAAATGTGGGGCTCAGCGGCCGTGCACAGTGGTAGCCGGGATTGTGTGTGTTAAATTTGGTGTTCTCCTAGGCCATTGCCTTGGGCCGCGTCAGCTTCTCTAGGGGAGCCCTTCTCTTCCATATCTTCCTGTCCAGAGAATGCTGTGGCTCTTTTATAGTCCAATCTGTGCTGTGTCCCAAAATGGCTGCTGATCTCTTAAAAATGGCATTACACCCATCAGTCATTAAAAAGGCAATGGCGGAGGGTCCCACTGTACCTCCAACAACACAGTAAAATGTTTTTCACAAGTATGAATAACACAATATGGTAACTCTCACTACACTGTTTTTGGACCTGATGAAAAATGCTTTCCCACACAACAATCTGACGAAGAGTGAGCATCAACAGACCCTGAAAATCCCTAGAGAGCCCTATGAGAATCTGAATAGAGGATGATAATATTATTAATGAATGGCTGGATGATACAGCACAAACCTAGACTCACTTTTTTACCCACCATCAATTTTCTCTCATGTGAAATTTAATATGCCATTAGCAAAGTCCTCATCCTTCAGCCCCTCTCTATTGGGCCTTTACCAGGGAAAAGAAGTCAGAAACGCACAAAATGTTAAGATGTTCTGCCCTAGGGAGTGGAGATCACAGGCAGGTATGATTCTACAGCACAATTAAGACAAGCTTCTCGAGTCACAAAACAATCATAATTGTACTACAGTAGGGTGTAACTACAATTTTGTTGGAATTTAAAAAAAAAAACAGTTGCAGTTTTCCGGGAGTAGTCTCTAAGCACTTGTGCATGAGTAAATGTAGCGTGTGTTAATACTTCGAGAAAAGTGCATTTGCAAAATTTCTAATTTTTACTCAATGGGAAAGCTTCTTCCCCACTCATTTTGGACGCTATATTTTCACGTGCCTACCTGAAGTACAGATTTATTGGTGACATAAATAACCTTTTGCCCCCCTCCTTCCTTGAGAGCCACGGTGGCAGCTTCAGGGGGAGTAGACTGCGGTCCACGAGACCACTGCCTGCTTTCACAGAAGTTTTCCAAAATAGAAAACGTTTTGTTTTTAAATCAGGTACGGCTCGTTTAAGGAAAGTGGGCTGTTTTAACCCCTTCACTGCTGCGGCTATTCCGCCGCAGTGCTAAGGGGGAGGGGGGCCGCGCGGCGCTCCCGTGCTCGTGACGGAACCGCTCCGTCACTAAGCCTCGGGTGAGCTGTGCTTGTGACGGAACGGTTCCGTCACGGCCCCGCCCGCCCAATAGAATGCTCAGCGCAGGCGCGGAATTCACGCCGCGCAGGCGCGGCGAGCGGGTCGTGATGGAACCGTTCCGTCAAAAGCACAGCACACCCGAGGCTTGTGACGGAACGGTTCCGTCACAAGCATGCAAGGGGTTAAACAAACAAAAAGGTTTTCATTTTGGAAAGCAATAACTGGGTTGGTGGCCTGCTGTCCTCCTCTGGTGATTGCAGCCAATCACAGATAATCACACATTGTGGCCTGCCTAATGCATAGTATTAAGGCAGGCTGTCCTGCGACACACTGAGATTCAGTATTATGTGAAAATACATATCGCTAAGGAGTTCGTTTTGTAAAATCAGATTGCATTCGCAAAAAGCCTGTGCACAGTTTCTGCCCAATTGTTTGTGGATGATATCTTTGTACATCAGGTCCAGAAGTATTAGTTGGGTTTAGGACCTTAACATGGATAAAAACCCACAGCTGACGAGGGTCCCATTCAAAGCAGTCATGAAGGGGATCTCTGATGATATCACTGCAGTGATCCAGTTTACTGCTGTGTTACTGGGTGTCAGGAGATGCTTCCACTGTCAAGTTGAAACATGGTTGTAGGAGGTCAGTGTCCCTGGGCATTCTGTTTTCCACACACATCTAGTTAAGGGCAGCAAGTAAAGAAAGACAGCTTAATAAAGCGTAAGATTGAATCCATGTTTAATTCCATATATAGTGCTGCATCGTTCTGGTCTCTTCGCCCAGGTATAATGGCCAATTTAGATATAACCACCCTGGAATAGCCTAGAGTGGAGTGGCATAGGGTCAAGGTGTAAGGTCGAATAGTGTGGAGTGGAATGATGGAGAGTAGAAAACCATAGGGTGGAATGGCATAGAGTGGAGTGGTGTTCAGTAAAGTGGCGTGGAGTGGATTGGATTGAACTGGCGTAGAGTGGAATAGCATAGAGTGGAGTGCCACTGTATGCCACTTCACTCAACTTCAGTTCAATTTACGTAACTACACTTTACTGTATTCCACTCTACACCACTCCAGCATAAGCTATTCCACTCTACTCCACTCAACTCTACCCCATGCCACTCCTCTCCACTCTACGCTACTCCACTTCACTTTACCCCACTCCACTCTAGAGTGGCATACCGTAGAGTTGAACAGCATAGAGTCAAGCTGCGTAGAGTGGAGTGGAGTGGTGTAGAGTAGAGTGGAGTGGCTTGCACGCTGTATATGCTGATGGCAAAAGAGTACATGATTGGCTAAGAAGTAAAAGGCAGCCATATTTTTTAGACCACACTTTGGCTGTGTTCTGGCTTTTAAGTGTAAATATGGTCAGTTTATATATGTGTATAAAGGTAAGTAAAAGTTGTTTTATTACTTTATGTATTTTAGAAAAGGTTTGCAGAGTGCAACGGTGGTACCATATTGTTTCGACTGCATTTAGTATTTAGGGTTTTAATGGTAAATATAGTATAGCAGATTGTTTGGATTTATTTTTCTATATGTTTTGTAACTGTATTGTACTACACTATATTTCCCCTTAAAAGCCAGAACACAGTCTAAGGGCATGATTATGATGGCGGGCCGACTTTGCCCGCCCGCCATTCCGACGTAAAAAGGAACCGCTCGCAATAAGTGCGGTAGTCCTGTGGGGGTGCACCCCCCAAAATACCTGTCGGCCCGCTATGGGCCCCCAATGTCAAAGACCACATGCCTTTCTGTGGCGGCGTTGCTGCCACGGAAAGCAAATCCCTGCATGCATCGTGATATGGATGGCGGTGTCTAACAGACCCCGCCACCATATTAAAACCTTTTCCGCCTGGTCAACTCATGGACCAGGCGGAAAACTGTCCGCCGGGGACCCCACCGCCATAGTACTATGGCAGGGGGGAAATGGCATGCGGGCGGGAGAGAATGTCAGGCGGATCGCCACCGTCATGCGGGCAGTGAGGATCCGCCCGACATTCTAATGGGCCCCTTAGTGTGAGCTAAACAATATTTAGCCCTTCCAAAATTTAATTCGTGAAATATAGTTTAGACCACGTTTAGTTGACATTCTGGGTTTTAAGGGGAATATCGTGTAATACAGTGGTTTCCATTTTTATTTACATATTTCATTTTTTGTTCAGGTTTTTTAAGTACACTGTACTACACTATATTTCCCCTTAAAACCCAAAATGCAGACTAAGTCTAACATATAACAAATAAGTATGTAAAAAAATTTTAAACAGTGCCACATTGAAGTTTTCCTTAAATATAATATAGTCGCTTTTTACATATATAATTACAAATGTGCCTTTTTTTTAAAAAAAAAAAGGAAATTTAAGTACCACAGTACTTCTTAAATAGTACTGTGGTACTCCTTTACCTTTTTTAAAAATATATACCTTTTTTAAAAATATATATATAAAAATATAAATAATTTGTCCTACCTATTACCACTTTAATAAAGTGGTAATAAGTAGGGATCAACATTAAAACCTATTACTTACCTAGATCTAAGGCCCTGATCAAGAACACAGCCAAAATCTGGTCTAAACAAGATGGCTACCTTTACCTTGTGTAAAGGCAGTCATTAGCCATTCATATACTGACTTGTTATCAGCAAGTTCTGTGGTATACCACAAAATTATCATGGTATACCACAGCCTGAGATTTCACTACATTTCTGTGCCTTATAAATACAAAACTACTGAACGGATGTTCATTAAATAGAAAAACATTATCTTTTCCAGCCATAATCTATATTCCTTCCAATTTTTGTGAACATTTGTGAAGCCATTTTGCCACTACGTCTGTCTAAAAAGTCCTTAGAACATGGATTAGTGGAAAACGTATTTTGGGACCACTCTTTTTTTCTTTTCACCCCCTTAACTAATCATCACAGAACTTTGCATCATCCGGCAATGTAGAAATGCAAATGCTTAGTGGAGGTTTGTCAAATGGGCACAAAGGTGCTGCTGATCAAAAATCCAAGGAAGTCCAATCTCTGGTAATCCTAACTATAACGACAGAGTGGCCACTGCCACTCTGTTGTGTGTGTGTATGTGTGTGTACATATGTATTTATGTATTCCATGAAAAAATCAAAAGTTATGTAGTGTAGTTCCTATTATCCCAATAGGCTCTGCGCATTGGAATAATACCTTCAATAGTAAAGGCCTAGACCAGACGTTAACTAGGTCTACTACTGTCGATATTAGACTTAAAGTTTTGGGTTTGCCAGCTAGCTCAGAGTTCACTAGAAACTTTCTCGAATGTTCAGGAAGGAATTAACTTCCCTGATTAGACAAGAAGGGATTTAGTTTCTGACAACCATAGAACATGACAACTTTGCTCTCCCCTAATCAAGAGTGTATCTCGAGAGTCGTGTGAACAAAAGGCAATTTATTTTACTCAGTCAGTACGTGCATTCTTAGTCTCATCAGAATGTAGAGAAAAGGAAGAGACGGGCGTGTTCAATAAAAAGGTGTTATTTATTGATCAGTCTCTTTTCTCATACAAGAGAAATGGATCGATATTATTGCAATACTTATAGCTAAGTAAAGTGCATACATTAAAGGCAGAAGTATAAAATAATACTGTAAAAACATTGATATGGTTTCTAAGCCATAAGATGTTTTAAAATGAATAAAATATATTACATACACATATACATTTGACTAAACGTACTCAACTGGTGTTTCTAAATACGCCTACCCCGTGTACCTGACCTAAGCCTAATACGTGGGCGGGAATAGAAAGTTACAGTTTAAGTTAAGTTTGTTTTTGCCAAGTGAATAACTAAAGAATTCTCTGCGAGGGGTTATTCAGTTCTGTACCTGGAATCTAGGTTGAATGAGGGATGGTATCTCTCTCTCTGGTCTCGATATTCCAGGCTGCCTGCGAGGGCTACCCGGAAGCGCCGGTGCTGGATTTCTCGGCAGGAGAAAGCAGCTTCTCGTTCTCAGCGCGTCAGGAAGGCGGGGCTGCGCCAGCGGGGTCTGCTCTGCTCTTCGCTTCGGCAAGTATGGCTGCTCCGTCTCGTCACCACCGCATGTGTTTGCATAGGGCAATATCGGTAATATTTATACCTTTAAGGTGCCGAGATTGACGTAAGGATGGACATAGATACGTCAATAAGGATGTCATACGACTTGCTCGTTAGCACATTCTTTTGCTGAAGTTCTCGGTGAAATCAAAACAATGGCCGCAGGGTTTTGCCCAGGTTGTCATAGGTTTGATTTGTTATGAGAACTCCGTATGCCTTATCAGGGGCTGGAGGAATATCGCTTGTCTAATTAGATCGCAAGCGTTATGACCTAATCAGATAACACGTTCCTGTGCCGTAGTGTGACTGCGTCAGATAACGGTATCTGCATCATGGGGGTTTTCTGCCTCATGGGCTGACTGCTAGTTAACTTGTTGGTTTGTTTAACCAGAATAGGGTCAGGAATAGGGGGATCGATTCAGAACCTATAGGAATACATCACACCCACTCCACGCTAACTATGGACATATTTACTAATCTATGCATAGTAAAACATACTATAGAGTATAGTGTATACCTTACCACCCCAAAATACATAAATGCATTTTGAAATTTTTCAAATATACGGAAGAATTGCAATCATATGTATTGTATGCACTCAAGCTGTAGAATAATGTCAAAGTAATCACGCATTTGTATACATTATTGCTATTTGGCATATGAGAATTTACACATGAAATGGCTCTTAATACAGAAAAAAAATTCGAGACCATTCCATCACAGAATAAAATATTTATGAACATACCAGCGGGCAGCTAATGTCTATAAGCTATCTAAAAGTAGAAATCTTAGTTCTCTAAGAATAGTTCTTACTTTAAGCAGAAGATAGTGTCCCGAAAAATTCGTAAAAATATTTTGGGGCTGCTGAAAAAAATTTCGCTGTCCGTGAACTGGAGGGAAAATTGTTCATGTGACTTTATTTTTAAAGTTGAAGGCTGAATTCAGGGAACGCCGTGTGCGAGCTTGCTCAAAAGTCTCTATTTCTGCTCTGGTGAGAACATCATATCATTTAGGCTTTCGAAAAAGTTGTCAACAGCTTCCTGGGAGAGTTCCACTAACTCGGAAATAGGTGTAACCATGCATTCGTGCGCATGATTGTCTCCATTGACATTTTGATTCGCATTGCTGACAGAAGGTCGTACCTGTTCGATGCTGCTTTCATCTTGAACTTCACTACCCCTCAATCGTAGTGGTGAAGCTTCCACGAATGCCGTCATCAGGATTGGTAGCCTTTGAGGGCAGCACAAAGCGTGAACCTTGATCGGGCTCAACAATGTTTCTGCATCCATTGGCGCATCCGATTGTAGCGTCAGACAGGTGTCTAACACGCATTCTTCTCCGCATAGCAGACACCTTAATACAGGTAAAACACATCTTTGCCACATTGGTCGAAATGATAGAAACCAAGTCATGTTCAGGTCTCTAAGCCGGGATAGTCCCAGGATTCTTGATATCCGGTCCCGGTATCCAATGGCTAGGATTGTTTCTTCCCTTGTCGCAGGTGTTTTGTCTGTGACATGGTTTGCCATAACGAAATATAAGGACTAGGAATAGGATTCCTGCAATCAGTCCTAAAATGAGGGGAAGTCCGCCAAAAATCGAATGGACGAAATCTGGAAAAATACCCAGTATGGCTTTGAATGGTGTTAATGCCATTGAAAATACTGTCTTAAATACTTTTGAGACACCGCTGGTATCAGAAATATTTAAGATTTCATTCAGGATTTCTGCGAAATGTATGGGGGAATTAGTTGATAACAATGAATGTATCTCTGCAGTCGTCCTTGCGACTTGGAGATCATACGTTTCTTTTGATGACGTGAGCCTTGTCGGCGTCTGAAGAAGCACTGTTTTCATTCTGCTTAAAGTATCTATTCGAATAGAAGTAATTTTCAAGTTGGGCCATGCCCTTGCCTCCCTGTCTGGAAAGGAGCTGGGGAACAATGAGTGTCCACAGCACTTGACCTTCGCAGTCGTAGTTACGAGATAAGGAGTCCCGGGCATAAGACTACAAGATCTGCGATCTACAATTAGAATGTAACTCCCATTATAGAGTCTTTGAAAGAATGGTTCAATCTCAGTTGCAGGTGCGCCTTGCTGGTGACATGAAAGGTTATTTGAGTTCCATTCACAGGCTCCATGCAAACTAATTCCGTTACACAGAAGTGTACCGCTTAGTGACATCGCACAATCATTGCCACTAAGAAACACTTTCTGTCCTTTATTACTGACACATGCATGTGAATAGGGCAGGTTCCATGTTGTTTTTATGTACCCTTTTCCCAATTTTTCGTACATGCCAGCCTGTATATATTTTTGGCAGTATTGAAACCTGAAGGTTGATATTGGAATATTTATTATCCCATGTATTATCCATTCACTGACAGGTCGTTCTGACATTGTCACTGGTAATCTCTCAAGTTTCTCAATGCTCAGGATTGTATAATCAGCTCCCTTTTGGGCCATACTGATTTGTCTATCAGTAAGGTTAAAGATATAGAATAGTGACGTTGTGTTGATTAAACGCCAAGGCACATAGCCTGAACGCAGATTTTGTAACGTCCAGCCAAGCTGTACAATAGAACGCAATTGAGACTGACCGTGTTGTAATAACAGTAAGTCTTGCGATATGTCGATTGCTGAAGACACAATGCTGTCCAAAGAAAAAATTCTGGAGGACAGAGTCATTAACCCATTGTCCACTACAGAAAGTGATTTTTCCAAATTAATACGGTCAATTTCCCGTATTCTCTCTGCTGTCTTAATTTGAGTAACCTTCCAGGCCTCATTGTATGCTGCATATACAGAGGCTGCTATGAAACGCTTTTGACGCTGTTTGCGTGGTCCCATAGTGAAATCACGCAAGTCAGCACCATCAGTAAGTAAAGTTAGGTGTTGCTTAATTTCTGCCAGTGTGGAAGTTTGTAGCCACTGAAGGCATAATTTGCCCACACTGTAGGTGGTTATTATCCCTGGGTGATGTCTTTGAGGATATCTAGGGTCTGGCCTGGTCATTTTGAACCCCTGTGTTTTGTTCAGGAATCTGTCTTGACAGTTATTAGTATCTGTGGGCCAGATCAACCACTGTTTCCAATCTGGATGTGTTCTATTTTGGTTTAATACATAATTTACGTCTATCTCCTCATCTGTAGAGGTATTGCTGTACATTGTTGGTTTTGGAATAGACGGTTTATTTAAGTCTTTGATTTTGGCTAGGCCAAGACAGGTGGTTTGTTGAACAGTGTCATTTAAAAATATAATTTGTTCTGGGATCATGCAGGCTCTAAACAAAGATTCTATACCCTGCACTTGCCATTCTTTTGTACCCCAAACACTTTTCAATTCAACATTTTTGTCCCAATAATCAAAACCAAAGGTATTCATTTTTTCAAAGAATGAGTCTGAATATATCAATTTTGTATTTGTTATCATGGTCTTAGTTCCTGTCTTGTTTGACAATTTGAAATAAAATGCTTCAGCATTACTTGTGTTAAACCATGAAAAGTATGAATATTTGTCATAGAAGGTTCTTGAGCTTCCTTTTGGAGGGGTTGCACAATGTTCCCATTGATTATAATTAAAAACATTTCTAGGTTGTGCAGATCTATGTAAAAAATGGTTACCATAGTGGTTATAACAGTACATACTATTATAATTTGTAGAACCCTGCAAATAATCATGTTTGGTAAATTTAGCAGACAATACTAAGTCCGACATCATATTATTAATGCTTTCGAAGTCCCAATCATCAGCAAATGAGCTTGGTTTTGCAAAGTCACTCAATGAGATCTTAATTTGGTGTGGATATTTCAGGATTTCGACCGGACCATAAATTTCATAGTCAGTGTTGTCCCAGGCTACCCCACCCGGTATCGGATTGGCTGTGAAGTTGACTGAAGAAAGTTCTCTTTTCTCGACGTGTGAAGATGTGTGTGGTTTGAGGATCAAGTTGATTTTCTGACTTGCTGTGTCCATTTTAGCATATTTTCCCTCAATGAAGCGTCCCAAAGTAAGTACCATGATGAGCCAAAGTATGAGGATAAATGCACCAAAACCCACCCAAAATTCGATCCATGGAGAAATCAGATATGTTTCTTTTAGTTGTTTCAAAAGTTCTTTTGCTTTATCTTTAAAGGTTTTTGATGATGGCTGTGTCTTTGATTCACTGAAGCCTTCAGAGGAATCATCGAAGTTTATGAAGTAGCCGGATGCAGTTCTGTCAATTGTTCCAATTGGTTCAGGATTACTGTTTCTTGCATTTGCACTTGGTACTTCATTATAGATTGGTGTGTCTCTGCTAAATGTTTTTATTTGGGTTTTCAGAGGTCTGAGTTCTATTGCATTGTTGCATAGTCCTTGTTGTTCTTCTGTAGGCGTTTCGAATGTGATGAGCCTCTTCGTTAGGACCTCTGTACTGGTAGCAAACCTTGGTGTTCGGCTACTTATTGGGAGTCCACTTGGCCTACTGTTTGTTATCGGCCACATGATTGTGGTTTTACCAGGTCGATGGATACAACTCGGTTCTCCTTTTTACCAGCAAGTGGCGGTAGTACAACTGATCTTGTCCCGTTGACAGACAAGACAGGAACTGCTTTTCTGTAAGAAGGCCCAAATTCCTTCTTTACCGCGATCTTTTCCCTGACTAGATCCCCGACTTTTGGAATCCAGACAGGTCTTGCTGGGACAGGTGGTGGTTCTTCAGTGGTTGTTGGCTGTTGTTTCAACTTTATGTTGCTCAGGTCTTTTCTTGTTTTGTTTAAGTCCTGCAAAATAGCCAAACGGTCTTTGATATCAAAGCTTTTTTCTTTCACCACTGAAGTCTGACTATCAATGTCAGAGATCAACATCCTAGTTCCAAATAACGTACGCACTGAATCCCTTCAGAGAATTTCTTGGCAAGTTATTTAGACTACGTTGGACACTTATTAGATGTTTGACCCACCCAGCTCCCGAACCTAATACCTTTGCCGTTATAGATTGCTTTATGTCACGGTTTTTTCTTTCAACAATTCCGTTCCCCTCAGGGTGAAATGGACAAGAGTACCGCAATGCCACGCCGACCATGGCCTCCTTATAAGCTCTAGAGCTAAAAGCAGGACCGTGGTCCGAATGCAGCATGCCAATTGCGTATGTGCCGATAAAGACTCGCAAATCTTTTATAACAGTTCTGGCGTCAGCCGTTCGCTGGGGCCACATCCATATGAATCTCGTGCATGAATCCACTGCGACCAAGATATATTTATAGTTACCGTCCCTTTGTAAGGGACCGCAGTGATCTAGATAAACACAGGCTAATGGTTTATCTGAGATTAGAAGGGGCGTCTGAGCTGGACGTCTCACCGTTGATACTTTCATTTTTTGACATATTTCACATTCTAGAACATAGTTCCTTGTTTGTCTTCTCATTTGTGGCCACCAGTATCTCTGTTTTAATAATGATACTGTGGCTGAGACGCCAGCATGGATAGAAGCAAGCCCTTCGTGTGCCGCTATTATTAGTCCTAACCTATGTTCCATGTTTGGAATTGCCCTATCCCCCACTCCAGGGATTCGAGCAAAAGGAACATTGTTTGCATCAGTTATGTATGAGTATTTTACTGGAAAGCCTTTCGGGAGTGTTTCTATCGAATCCTTTTCTGAAGCGCTGACAGCTTGTAATATTTCGCTGTCTATTTTTGTTTTTGACCGGGTGATGGCAGCTACGGAAGCCGTTTGCACAGCTGCCTTCGCGGCCTCATCAGCCAATGAGTTCCCTGCAACGTGAACGCCATCACGTTGATGACTCAGCGTATGTATCACGTGAGTCTTTGGTAGTTCTTTCTGTAAAAGAACTACTTGTTCCCAGAGCATTTTATGCTTGATTGTGCCACCTTTCGCATCCTTGAAACCATTCTGAAGCCAGATCTGCAAGTATTCATTGTAAGACTGAACGCAATAATACGAATCGCACACTATGAGTGTGGGGAATTCTCGATCGGTATTTTCAAGCGCCATCTTGAACGCCAGTAGTTCAGCTCGCTGAGCTGTACAATCTCCTAAAGATTGTGTTTTAGTGATTGCTGGTTTAAATTTTCCTTCGTGCCAGCGACCTTTAACGATCGCGCACGCAGCACTGTAAGCTTGCTTACCCCCCACTGCGGGTTGTGCTGATCCGTCTGTATATATTATACAGCCGTAATGATCTAGAGGCAGAATTTCGGTCGGCGGAGGACATTCAAATTCATATTGGAGAAATTCTTGTGTTTTTAAGTTAGGATCAAATTCGTATGCCACGTCCGTTGCAGCAAGAGAATTAGCCCATTGTATCCATCTCGGATGGAGCGCTTTAGCATTTGGAATGCTTGCCTTTGTTACCGCCTCTAGGGCTGGTATCGGTGTCACGATTATTATTCGTTTACCTTGTGCCAGGGCTCGTTCTTTTGCTATAGCTGTCTGTGTTGCAGTTAGAATTTTTTCCGTAGGGCTAAATTTCATTTCAGCCTTAGTGTACAAGTGTGATTTGAATGCAATTGGTACCTTTTCTCCCTCATTAGAGGTCAGGTATGTGAATCCGCATCTCCCTGGGATGACTCGAATCACAAGATTGCGTGTGTTATCACGTGTTTCTAATTTTGTTTTAATTAGCATGTCTGTTTGTAAGGATCTCAAGATTTCTGTGTGTATTTGAGTCCAATTGGATCTTTTAAAATCTGGTTTTATCAGATCATAAAGGGGTTTGACCCTTTCTGCGTAATTTGCAATGTATGTTCTTCCTAAATTTAGGAAGCCTAGAATTGACTGTAGGTTTTTTAGTGTTCTAGGTGCTTGGAGTACGGCACATTTTTCTAGAAAATTGTCAGCCAGGCTTTTGCCTTCACTTGATAATTCATATCCTAAGAACAGGACTGTCAGATGGGCAATTCTGGATTTTTTAAAGTTGAATTTGTAACCCTCTGCTGCGAACCCAAGTATTATGGTGTTCACTCTCTTCAAGTGAGTCTCCAAGTCATCATCTGTTAAGTATATGTCGTCGACATAAGATAATGCTTCATCATCATATATTTGTAGTAATTCTGTTACTCTCGCTGAGAATACTCCCGGGCTGTTCTTGTACCCCTGGGCTAACCGACAGAATTGTTTTTGAGTGCCATTTATTGAGAATGCAGACAAATATCTGCTCTCTGGTGCTATGTTTTGACAAAAGAATCCATTAGAGATGTCTAAGGTTGTTTTGTATTTTTTGCGCACTATGTTATTCATTAGTGCAGCACTATGCGAATTTTGCACTGCAAAAGTTTTGCAACATGTGTTAAGGTGTCGGTAATCCAAAACTAGACGATATGAATTGTCTGGTTTGGAGACCGGAAACAAAGGGTTGTTCATTTGTGAGGTGCAAGTTTCAATCACCCCCTGGTATTCTAGCTGATCTAGTATTTCTTTTACCTGTTTTTTTGCTTCTTGCTTAATTGGGTACTGCCTTTGTGCAGTAGGTTGTGATTTTAACTGGATTTTGTGAGGAGGAGAGTCCTCATCCCATCCCACGTGATTTTTATATAAAGCAGGAGCTAGAGCCACTGCCCACTTTCTAGCAAGTGTGTATTTTTTATGAATTGGGATATGATTTGAGAAGGCAGGCATAATTATTTCTTCGCCATGAGGGCAATCCCTGACAAACTCTGGTGGCCAGTCTTTTTCAGCTAGAAGGATATCATAGCCCTTGGAGAGATTATCCCAAAATAGTCCCCTTATTTTTCTAGTCTTATCCCCCTCTATACGCAATGTTATTTCGTATATTTTGTGAGGTTTGCTAACTCTGGTGTCTGCAGTTTCCACTTGAAGATATTCATTTGTGTCCACTGTCTCCAGATGATTCATAAGGACTTTGCGAGCTATGCTCACTTCTGCTGCGCTGTCTAGCATTGTCTGAGCCCATTCCCCGTTTTTCAGTTGTGTCCTCAGAATTCTCGGCATTGTTAACTATTTTAATGCTGGCTACCTTCTTCTTTGGAAATTGTAATTTCTTTTTTAGCTGAGCAGGTTCCTTGTCTTTGGACTTGGCGTGCTCTTCTCTTAGTTCTGATCGTCCTCTTCTTTCCGATTTCTGCGAGGAAGTCTGAAAAGATTGAGAGGGACGTGTATCAATGTCTTGATATCTATCAGGCTTTTTTATATTATCCCTGTTTCTAAGGTTATATCTTTTCCCAGAGGGGTCACTCTGGGGTGACCTGTGTCTTTGGTTCGGAGATTTCTCTCTTCGCCTAGGAGACCTTCCTCTGGACTGGAATTTCTTTTCTTTGGGATTGGATTGTTTGTTTCCATCCCAGCTCTTTTTCTGTGATGTTGAATTATTATTAAAAAATATTTTTTCAGGACTTTCAATCAGTTGTGGTTTTACTGGTATTCCACCTAAACTATCTCTACCTAGTTCCTCATAGGATTTTTCTATGATTCTGGCAATTTCAGCTGGTTGGTCTGCTATATCTGTTTCCTTTAACCTCTGGCGGATCGCCACGTTTGCTGCTTCTCCCTTTATGTTGGCTAATAATATAGCCGAGACCTGCTTGAAGTCTTTTAGTAATTTCATACCAAGAGTTAAAGCGGGTTCTGGACCGTATTCATCTTGAATTTGTTTTAGCACATCTGGTATTACCGAAATGGATGGAACACCGTGCGTTTTTGTGTAGATGGAAGCGAAGACTGTACCCCAAGTGTCACAGTCCTCAATGTGTGGTGCGATTCCCATTGGAAGACAGATAGTCAGAATCCTGTGTTTTTCTAATGGGGTGGTGTCAGGAAACACCGCCTCTATTTGGGTGATTTTCTGTGCCAACCAGAATGGTATTTGTTCCCGTTTAGCCGGTACTTTACCTAGGCAGGATTGTATGTTCTGTGGTGTAATTTTATTTGTGTTCCCCTGGTGAGGGGTCAGCTGTGGGAGTTTAATCGCTGGCTGAATTGTTGAAGTCCGCATCACATACTGGACTAATTGTCTATGTATTTTTATTAATTGTTTTAGCTGTGTTAACAGGTTAGCTGCAGACATCTCGTCGATGTCTGGATGTGGTGTGTATCCGGCTAGGACCGGCCACGTTGCTCCTGGTCTACCTAAAGGACCGAGCCTGGTGATGTGATTATTATGTTTTAGGGCGCCATCAAATAAGAGCAAATGCTCTTGAAATTTGAGTGGTACTTCCACCTCCTCGAAAGGAGTGTACGTTTCAGGAGGTTCCTCTATTTTGTAATAGTGGAAGTACTTTGTTACAGGATTTGCTGCTGGAAAATTTATCCATGAATAGTATACCTCTGTCTGCCGATATTCGTGTGCCTCAATTACGAATATGACTGTACCACCTCTAGGTGTCAGTCCATTTTCTATAAGTTTTATGGTTATAGATTTCCTTTTAATGACCGGGATGAGTATTATATCCTGGTCTGCTTCCTGCATGGTAGCATCAGCTGCTGCGAGTTCAGTTGCTAATCTAACTGCCTCTCTTTCTTCATCACTGTCTACCATTTTACTGACAGGATGGTTATTTCTTTTGTTTGCAGATCAGGTTTCTTATGGAAACAGAGATTAGATGCACAATATTTTGGAACAGTGTATCCTTCAACGTTGACTAAACCAAGAACCATACATAGGAGTTCCCTCCTGCGAGGTCTGGCGGATATAACCTTTTACCCACTCCAGACGTCTTTGGAGTATTATGGGAAAAGGGGTCTGAGTGAGAAAGCACGACTGAGTTACTTTAAATGTCTTACGTTAGTTTTATCGCCCTTTCCAAACGCGTTGGGCGCCATGTAGTGTAGTTCCTATTATCCCAATAGGCTCTGCGCATTGGAATAATACCTTCAATAGTAAAGGCCTAGACCAGACGTTAACTAGGTCTACTACTGTCGATATTAGACTTAAAGTTTTGGGTTTGCCAGCTAGCTCAGAGTTCACTAGGAACTTTCTCGAATGTTCAGGAAGGAATTAACTTCCCTGATTAGACAAGAAGGGATTTAGTTTCTGACAACCATAGAACATGACAACTTTGCTCTCCCCTAATCAAGAGTGTATCTCGAGAGTCGTGTGAACAAAAGGCAATTTATTTTACTCAGTCAGTACGTGCATTCTTAGTCTCATCAGAATGTAGAGAAAAGGAAGAGACGGGCGTGTTCAATAAAAAGGTGTTATTTATTGATCAGTCTCTTTTCTTATACAAGAGAAATGGATCGATATTATTGCAATACTTATAGCTAAGTAAAGTGCATACATTAAAGGCAGAAGTATAAAATAATACTGTAAAAACATTGATATGGTTTCTAAGCCATAAGATGTTTTAAAATGAATAAAATATATTACATACACATATACATTTGACTAAACGTACTCAACTGGTGTTTCTAAATACGCCTACCCCGTGTACCTGACCTAAGCCTAATACGTGGGCGGGAATAGAAAGTTACAGTTTAAGTTAAGTTTGTTTTTGCCAAGTGAATAACTAAAGAATTCTCTGCGAGGGGTTATTCAGTTCTGTACCTGGAATCTAGGTTGAATGAGGGATGGTATCTCTCTCTCTGGTCTCGATATTCCAGGCTTCCTGCGAGGGCTACCCGGAAGCGCCGGTGCTGGATTTCTCGGCAGGAGAAAGCAGCTTCTCGTTCTCAGCGCGTCAGGAAGGCGGGGCTGCGCCAGCGGGGTCTGCTCTGCTCTTCGCTTCGGCAAGTATGGCTGCTCCGTCTCGTCACCACCGCGTGTGTTTGCATAGGGCAATATCGGTAATATTTATACCTTTAAGGTGCCGAGATTGACGTAAGGATGGACATAGATACGTCAATAAGGATGTCATACGACTTGCTCGTTAGCACATTCTTTTGCTGAAGTTCTCGGTGAAATCAAAACAATGGCCGCAGGGTTTTGCCCAGGTTGTCATAGGTTTGATTTGTTATGAGAACTCCGTATGCCTTATCAGGGGCTGGAGGAATATCGCTTGTCTAATTAGATCGCAAGCGTTATGACCTAATCAGATAACACGTTCCTGTGCCGTAGTGTGACTGCGTCAGATAACGGTATCTGCATCATGGGGGTTTTCTGCCTCATGGGCTGACTGCTAGTTAACTTGTTGGTTTGTTTAACCAGAATAGGGTCAGGAATAGGGGGATCGATTCAGAACCTATAGGAATACATCACAGTTAAAGTGACGTTATAGTTAGGGCAATATGTCAGTGGCAACAGTAACATTTTGAACTAAACAAAAAACACAGAAATTCACCAGTTATAGTTAGCAGAGCTAACTATAACCTGTACCCCAGCCATACACTGCTTATGACCTCACATATTACATCACTCATGATAAGTTCTGTGACATCATGTATGACATCACGTATGACATTTAAAATGACATCATTGATAACATCACTGATGACATCATCAGATGAGTGTGCTAGTTTGTTTTATAGTTTACATAGTGGCAGGTAGCTACCATAGTACCTTTCTACCTTACTTTGTACAGCCTGGGTCCAGCTGATAGTTGTAAGTGTTTACAAAACTCATGTGCTCTTAATGCAAGATAGGTGTGTAGAGGTATTGAAAATGTTATAAATCTTTGTATTGGACAGTGACTTTGTGTGTAGGTGACAGTTGATGATTTGTGTTCACTATGATCCACACAAGTTTTTTTGGTACTGCAGAAAAAGTTTCCAGCAGGGCAAAGATTCTACATATTACATACTGTAAGCAGCCTTGAATAATTAGATAGAATCGTCTCATCATGACAATTTCTACTCAACATAAAAGACTGTGTCCACAAGGTATTAAGCTCTGTACATATGTTTGTTTTGCTTTAAGGGATGGGCTTTCTGTAAAGTTTCCACCACACTAGGAAGACTGTAGGTAGTATAATCTTTAGCACATTTAGCTCTGCCAACTATAACTGCTGAATTTCTGCTTTTTGTTTTGTTCAAAACGTTAATGTTTTCATTTACATATTCACCTAACTATAACGTTACTTTAACCTTTCTGTTTTTATAGTGAATTTATTTGTTTTTTAACATAAAGTAATATTTAATTACCATACGTAAATGCAACCCCCTTCATTGCATGGCTACAGGCCATGCGCGGTGGGGTATTGGCTGCAGGCCATGCAGCCAACCCCATGCTACGTGCGGCCTTTGGCCGTGTGCAGTGATGAGATGACCGCAAGCTTGTGGCCAAACCCCATAATAGTAGCCAACCCCACACTGAGCAAGGCTTTCAGTCATGCATGGCGGGGTTGTTGGCCACAAGGCCTGGCTTGTGGCCAGTCCCTTCAGCCAACCCAACGCTGCTCATGGCCTCTGGCTGTATGCAGTGGAAGGTTGCCACAGGGCCTAGTTTGGGAGCAGGCCCTGTGGCCAACCCCCGTAAAGGCAGCCAACCCCACACTGCACAGGGCCAAAGGCTGCCTTTTTTGAGGGCCTGGCCTGCAGCCAATCCTTCTCATGCCACCAACCCTACTCTGCGCACAGCCTTCAGCTGCACGCAGCAGGGGGTTGCCCCCATGTCCTTGCCAGACTGTTGTATCCTCGTGCTGCCTGCTGAACTCGCCTCGCCGCATGCTCTGGAATGTGGAATCCTATGCCTAGGTATTCCTGGATTCCAGTGCAGCGGTTGGCGTGGGCTCTTCAAATATCTATCTCGCTTCTCCAATAAATCTTCATTTACCACTAAATCGAGAGCAGTCTGTCTCCCTCCTTGACGGATACTTCACTGGCGACTTGGTGTGAACGAACCTACGCGATTTCTGAGCCTGCAGCCCCAGTATCCCCGGACCAAGATTACCGTTGCCATCATGAGATGCTGAATTCCCTCCTCTGTATCTGCCGAGCCTTCGCTATCGAATCGATGTCAGTTTGGTGAAAATCCCGCTTTCTTCACATTAAGCGGTGAGATTATTTTCATTTTAATACTTTTCGCTTTGTTTTCATCTGCGCGAGTTGACGCGTGCGCTCTACCACGCGCCTGGAAACTTCAGCGCGAGCTAACGCATGCGCTCAACATTCTCTGCATTCCAACCTGGCAGCGTCAGCACAAGCAAGTGCAAGCAACGTCTGTTCTATCTGCTATTGTGACATCACAAAGCCTTTCTTCAAGGCAAGCAGCGTCAACACAAACAAGTGCAAGCAGCATCTGTTCTATCTATTATTGTGACATCACAAAGCCTCTCTTCAAGGAACATTCCTCTCAAGAACTTTTTTACCACTGGTTTATGACATCACAATGCCTAAGTAAGACATTTTCTGCAGTCTGTTAAAGTTACATTCTTCAGTTTTTTTCCATTCATTCTTCTGCATCTCAATGGAAGGTTTTAATGCTCCTCCGCCATTTTTGGCCAGTCCCGGTGAACCACCATTAGAATGGAAACAATGGCGTGAAGGATTTGAAGCCTATCTCGAAGCCATTGGTGGCGAGAACTACACAGACAAACGCAAACTTACAATACTTAAGCATTCTCTTGGCGCAGAAGGAAGACAAATTCTTTCACATTTACCTCCAATGACATTAGATAATTCATCTGAAGAAGAAATTGATGTCTATGAAAATGCAATTATGCAACTCGATAAACAGTTCATTAAAAAAGTCAATGAAGTGGTGGCACGCCACAAGTTTCTTAGCAGAAAACAACTTCCCGTTGAACCAATTGATTCTTTTATCAAAGATTTAAGGATCCTGGCTGCAAAGTGCAACTATCAACAATTCCAAGATCAAATGCTAAGGGACCAACTTGTGCATAATGTCTCTGATGTGAAACTTCAAGAAAAATTACTTGACGCAAAAGACTTATCTCTTTCAAAAGCGCTCGACATCGCACACCGATTTGAAGATATGAAGCTAGGCATCAAAGAGTTGTCCGACAAAAAACCGAAAGAATCTTCTTCCGAAAATCCTAGTGTATCAGTGGTCCAAAATATCAAGAAGAACCCATCCACTTTTACTTCCAACAAACCTATGATGGCAGCCTCTACTTCTCATCAAAGTTTCAGAAAGGATGTTGTTTGTTTCAAATGTGGCTTTCCTGGCCATGTAGCAACGGATAAGAGGTGTCCCGCTATAGGACAATTTTGCAACTATTGTAAGTGTAGGGGTCATTTCTCCAGGATGTGTAAGAATCGCAACAGATCGAGGTATTCTAATCCTGACCCTAGACGCCCCAGATTCTCTGAAGTTCAACCTGTGGACATCGATGACAATGAATACGACGACATCTGCAACGTCTATGAAGTAGGAGAAGAAAAAAAAAGACTCACCCTTCTGTATGCTTCAAATTGGGTCCAAATCTATAAAAGTCATGGCAGACTCTGGTGCAAAATACACTCTAATAGGTGATGATGTATTGCTAAAGGAATTTCCAGATGTCATATCATTATTTCCCTCTGACATAAAATTAAGGGGGTATGGGAAAAAACCCATTAATGTATTTGGATACTTTCCTTCCACTTTATCATTTAAGGGCAAGTCAATACATGCTAAGGTTTATGTTGCTAAGGATGGATCATGCTTACTGGGTTGGCCACAACAAAGAGAATTGATGATGAAACTTGATCCCAATCACCCCGATCAGGTTTTAGGTTACTCTGACTTCATCAATTCTGTTGAGATATCCCCTGACAACAAATGGGAAACTATTTTTCCACAAGTTTTCTCCCCTACTTTGGGTCTACTCAAAAATTTTAAACACAAAATTATTCTCAAACATAACGCTGTTCCCAAAGTACATAAAGTACGCAACATACCCTTAGCCTTACGTGAATCTGTAAAAAAAGAACTTCAGAGGTTATGTGACTTAGATGTAATCGAGGAAATTGAATCCTCCGAATGGCTTTCGCCAGTGGTCGTAGCCCACAAACCTAACGGGAAAATTCGTTTATGTGTGGATATGCGCGATTTAAATTCAAATGTATGGGTGGATAGACATCCTTTACCCAATATTGGAGAAATGTTCACTAAGCTCAAGGATGCATCTATCTTCACCACATTGGATTTATCTAACGCATATCACCAGATAGCACTTCACGATGATAGTAAGCATCTGACTTCGTTTATAACCACTGAAGGTGCATACAGATATAAAAGGATGCCTTTTGGGTTAGTGTCCGCATCCTCAGTATTTCAGCGTGTAATGCACAACATGTTTAAGAATGTGTCCAATGTGTTATATTTTCAGGACGACATCTTAGTTTTCGGCAAGGACGAATGTGAGCATTCTGAAGTTTTGTTTAAAGTCTTGTCTATCTTACAAGACAACGGTCTCACCCTCACCAAAGAAAAATGCAAATTTGGGAAAAGTTCAGTAGATTATTTGGGACATTCCATCAGTAAACAGGGCATCTCTCCCAAATTAAGCTTAGTTAGGGCGATTGAAAATGCACCTGAACCGGGCAACAAGGATCAACTTAGATCCTTTCTCGGTTTAGCCGAATACTATGCCAAGTTTATCCCCTCCTTTTCTGATAAAACCTCTCACTTACGTAAATTGATGAAAAACCATCAAGAATTTGTTTGGGATGATAACTGCAAATGTCAATTTAATTTCATCAAACAATGCATAATTTCTGCTCCTGCTTTGTCCCCATTTGACACTAATTGTAAATCATTCATTGTCACTGATGCAAGCAATGTTGGCATTGGTGCTGTTCTGATGCAAAAGCAGCACAGCGGTTTCGTCACTATTGCTTTTGCATCAAGACCATTACGTGGTGCTGAAACAAAATATTCTACTCTTGAAAAGGAAACATTGGCTTGTTGGTGGGGAATTGAGTACTTTCGTAGGTATGTATATGGTACAGACTTTGTTGTACGATCGGACCATCGTCCCCTTGTAGACCTGTTTACGACCAAAGGGTGTGGCAAAGCCACCTCTAGAATCGCAAGATGGCAATACAAGTTACAAGATTTTCATTTCTCCGTTGAGTACATCCCCGGTGCAAAGAATGTCCTTGCTGACTTCCTTTCCAGGCTTCCCGTGGAAG
This sequence comes from Lissotriton helveticus, assembly GCF_964261635.1. NCBI lineage: Eukaryota > Metazoa > Chordata > Amphibia > Caudata > Salamandridae > Lissotriton > Lissotriton helveticus. Next base: position 1,850,681,142 of record NC_136067.1, on the reverse strand, counting down.
ACGACAATCATGTTGCTCCCGACAATGACCCTGACAAAGTGGTGTCAATTTGCGAAGTCTCCAATGGTTGCATTCGTGAAGATGATTGGGTTTTGGCTTGCAGTAGTGACCGTGATTATTTGGATGTTGTGTCTTATGTCAAAAATGGTTGGCCTTCCAAGAACAGTCTATCTTCTAGTGTTTTGCCTTATTTTCAAGTAGCTCAAGAGCTCTCCATCCAGGGAGAAACTCTCTTGAGAGGTTTACTGTTGGTGGTTCCGGATAGTTTAAGGAACACCGTGTTAGACATGGTTTATGAGGGCCACCCAGGCATGTCCAGCATGAAGAGAAGAATAAGAAGTGAATTTTGGTGGCCAGGTGTCGACAAATTAATCGAGAAAAAAGTAAGGTTCTGTGTCGAATGTTGTGTGAGTGATAAATCCCAAAAGCCTGTTAAATATCACCACGATTCTATCTCAAGACCATCAAAACCATGGGAGTGCGTTTCTGTAGATATTGCCGGCCCCATGTCCCTTGGTCAGAGTCCTGTGTACGCCATTGTCTTGATAGACCAGTTCTCTAGTTGGCCTGAGGTGAAATTTGTCTCTCATGTATCTTCTAGAGTGGTTATCGACTTTCTCAATTCAATTTTTGAAAAAGAAGGTTTTCCCTCTTCCATCCTTTCTGATAACGGCACACAGTTCACCTCCTCCGAGATGAAATCTTTTTGTTGCAATCATGGTATCTTACACAAACGCTCTTCTGTTTACTATCCTCAAGGCAACGGAATGGTCGAAAGATGGATTAGGGTGCTCAAGGAGGGTCTGCAACTTGCTGTGTGCAACGGTGAGAATTGTCTCGAGGCTGTTAGAAAACTTTTATGGAGTTATCGGAATACTCCTAAGGCTAATGGTGAACTGTCTCCTTTTGAAATAATGCGGGGGAGGAAAGGTATATGTAATTTAAGTCAAACCTGGATGCGAGACCTTGTAGATGGTAAACGTTCTACTTGTCGTTCTCCTGTGGTGTCTTCCAATTCCAGCAATCCATGTAAGGTTGGTGATTGGGTACGTGAAAGAAAGTCTGGTTTTCTTAGATCTGGTGTATCTCGCTTTTCTGACCCATTGTTAGTTGTTAGAGTGGGCAGGCAGGTTGTAGAGCTGTCAGACGGGAATGTTTGGAGTCTCTCTAAGGTTGTCAAAGTTCCACTTTTTCTTAGCAGTTCCTTTACTCCCAACCGTTCAGGGACCTCTCCCTCTAGTTCCAATTCTCATCACCCTCCTGCTTTACCTCGTTCCATTCAGCCCACTTCCGTCCGTTCCCCTCATTCAAATTTTTCCCGTCTGAGGAAACCTCCTGTGTGGCATAAAGATTACATTGTTAGTGAATAACCTTTTTTTTCCAAAATGTTCTCAATGTGATGTGACTACATTAATGACTTTGTTTATATGAATTAACTGTTAAGATTAATTCTTTTCTTTTCTAGTAAGGAGGATGTGTTGTATCCTCGTGCTGCCTGCTGAACTCGCCTCGCCGCATGCTCTGGAATGTGGAATCCTATGCCTAGGTATTCCTGGATTCCAGTGCAGCGGTTGGCGTGGGCTCTTCAAATATCTATCTCGCTTCTCCAATAAATCTTCATTTACCACTAAATCGAGAGCAGTCTGTCTCCCTCCTTGACGGATACTTCACAGACCCTGTGACCAGACCCTCAAAAGGCAGCCAACCCCACACTGCACCCGGCCTTCAGCTGTGTGCTCCAAGGGATTGGCCATAGAGCCTGGCCCTAGGGACCCATCCCCCAAGGCCTCTTTTTTATTAACCTTTCAGAGACTCTTTAGGCCCTGGTGACCCCATCCCCAGGGCCATTTCTAAAAATAAAGGGGAGGGGAGGGGGCCACCTGGGCCATTATAGGACCTGTGGACTCCATCCCCCATGGCGACCTATTTATATAAAGAGAGGAGGGCCATGCAGCACCCTCTCCCCGAGCCTTGTTAGGCAATGGGGACCCCATCCCTCAGGGCCATTTGTAAAAATAAAGTGGAGGGGGACTTTATTGGCCCTGGAGGCCCCATCCCTTAGGCCTTCATCACCTAAAGGTTGGTTCCCGGGTGCCCACCAAGGTCACCTACCATAATCGCGTTGTGGGCTGCCGGGGGAGCTCCATGGCCCCCTCGGCCCCCGCCAGCTTCCCGCATGAGGAGGAAGCCGGCATTGCTCTCATCCAGAGAAAGCAGCTCCTGATGCGGCTCCCTCCTGGTGGAAGCAATCTTTTGATCTGTTTCCCTGCCTGCTTAAGTGCGGGCAGGCAAACCTACCAAATGTTCACTCCCAGCGGGCCAGAGCATTTTTAAAGCAAACACAGGTTTCCCTGTCTGTGCCAATGGGGGCAGGAAAAGTACTTCTCCATTTTGTTAAATGTCAGCCCCGGGGTGTGCTCCCCGGGGTCTTTTGAGGCTTGAGGAGGGGGGGCAGCATGGACCCCCTTTTCATTTAAAATAATTTTAGACCGTGATGGGCTCACTGAGGCCTTTTGAGGCTCGGAGGGGCCGCACGAACCCTCTCCCCATTGCCATATAGAGTAATTTCAGACCTGATGCTGGGCTCTCCAGGGGCTCTTAAAGCTTGGGGACGGGGGCCACGCAGCCCTCCTCCCCTTTAAGAATCCAGCTGTGGGGCATAAACATTGTGGACGTGGCCGGGCAGCAATTTTGTGCTTTTGTGTTTTTTTAATCTCATGTGAGTCCTGCAGGATTGCCGATTTAAAAACTCTTGCTGACCCAACTGTCCAGACATACAAAAATGTTTCAATCTTAATATCTCAAAAACGAATTACCGGATTTACACCAAATCAAAAAAAGCACAATATAGCTTCCTGCCAAATTTGGTGTAATTCCATTCAGCAGTTTTTGCTGTAGCCTTGCCTAAATTAGTCTATGATAAATGCATTGGTATTTCTTGCTCAGCCCCAGCTTTATGGATCACTCCAAAACTTTCCATGCACAAACAAGTCAAAAGGTTGCACCTTTTTAGAATGAGTCATGGAGATTCGTCAAATGGAGCCAAAGTTATTAGCAACACAAAAAAATGCTTTTCCTATGGGACACTTGACCTAACTATAACTACCTAGTGGTGACCACCATTAAGTAAAATATATATATTGGGAGAGAGAAATTCACAAAAGAATTCTGGAGTATGTATAGTAGTACTCTTTTACTTACTCTTACATACCTTTGTGAATTGCCCCCAAAATATCTATAATGGAAATAAAATGGGCATGTTTATGGAATATTCATATTCAAATGCCCTCTTTTCACTTATGCTACTATGATGTTAGACATTTCGAGGTTGAAGTACAAAGGTATGTATAAGTACATTCAAAAGTACTGCTGTAATACTACTTATGTTACTTATGTATAAGTATGTACAAAAATGCTGCTGTAATACTACTTACGTTACTTATGTATAAGTATGTACAAAAGTACTGCTGTAATACTACTTACGTTGCTTATGTCTAAGTACGTACAAACGTACTGCTGTAATACTACTTACTTTACTTATGTATAAGTATGTACAAAAGTACTGCTGTATTACTACTTACATTACTCATACTTGCTTTTGGTGCTTTTGTAAATCGGACCCAGAATATATAGTGACAGAATATGTAATGTGAAGTCAATATATTATATATACAAACACTGTATCTGTATATTTTTAATTTGCTTAGCTCTTTACAGCATGATACCAAAGGGAATGATGGACGGAGCGTTTGAGCAAATCTAACACTCACCCCAGTCAACTGATCTGGGTTTAATCCATCACCATTCTTTAGCTCACTCCACCACCCCAGTTCAGAAATGGCCAAATGCAAATCAGTCTTACCCTGTGCCTCATGGGAACAGTCAGCCCAAACTGCCAAGCCATGTCTTCCCTGGACCGGAAACAAGCATCCTCAGACCGGTTTTGGATTCATAATCCTCATCAGTCAGGCTTTTTACAGCAGTACAAGAAATGGGATAATTAATGTTCACAGTCAGTGTAGTTTCTCTCCTACACTTCTCATTCGTATCGCAGCAAACTTTTTATGATCATTTGTAGTAGTGTGCTTTGCCTCTTTAAGCTGCTGCAGTCAGGTGACATCTGTCAATCACTTCCAGTCTCTTGTCAGACTGCATTTATCCCAGATCTCAAAATGTGGACGGCTCGGTCCTGAATGTATAGGGCAGGATGGATCCGGCAAGTCCTCGCTCTCTCATCCTCTTTTATTCAATAATATGCGGTCTGTGACATTTCTTGCTCAGGGAATTAATTCATTTCAGCCTCGGAGTACGAATGTACCGTCGTTCCCCTGCCATATGCTCTCCAGAAGTTCCAACACCGTATGGGAAATGCTATGGTTTGCAAACTGAAGACACGAGTCATATTATTCATAGGAAGTAGGTGTGCCCTAGCGGCTAGAGCTGCCTACTTTGGACCATGGGGAGTAGCTAGGATCGGATTCCAGCTTTTGCTGAACATCATGTGCTTCTCAGCAAATTATTTAATCTCCCTGTGCCTAAGAACAAACGAAATGTGTAAACGAGTCTGGTTTTGTTGTTTGGCACTCTAATGCCCTTCGAACAAGTCTGGGCAATGAAAAACTGCAAACAAATCATGTCATGTATCGTGAGTTTGCATTGCATTATGAGGAATTAAAACAAAGTATTGGTATAGAGCCCTAGCAATGTGCCATGACAAGTCTGTTGATTGATTTCCTAATGAAGTACAACAGGAGCGCTGTGGAATAAATGATCTCTGTTTCCCTTTGAATCATGGGCCAGCCACGCTTTGATTGGCAGCTTGAGTGGTTGGCACTGTCATTTATAATAGATGTCTCAGGCAGAGCTTAATTTCTGCCGGTGGCTGCAGGGAAGGCACCGGCACTCATTTTTAGGGAACGGATTTTTTCAAATTCCATTATAACTTTAATCTCATAATAATTAAATTGTATTAATTTTACACATAAAAAAGATAGGTGAGGCCTCTAAACATAAAATGTAAAAACGTTACTTATCGCGGTATGTCACCTATTTAAAACATGCACAAATACCACAAGCACCATTTGAAACCTGATCCGTAAATTTCAGAAGTATGCTGATCATCATTCGAATTGTGACACATAAACAGTATTTCGTTTCTATTTATAGCATAATTCGGTTTTCATTACAGAATGTTTATTGTTTTATGTTTTACATAAGTGGGATCAATAAAGTCTTTTTAAAAATTAAACAATATTTTACTGCGTTATTACAATTTCTTATTCGAGCTGTGTTCCTTTCACTTCGAAGGTATCTCCTACTTTTCATATAAGCAAAGGGCAGAGGAATAAAACGTGAAGTAAAGGTTCATTTTTATACCCACAAAAGCGACTAAACAATAGCAAAACAGTGACCATGAGAGAAAGTAGGGATGAAAATGAACATGCAAGGGTTGGATTAAGAGTGGAAGAAAGATGGATGATAGGAACTCAAGATGTTATGTTATGTTACTGTTGTTTTGTTATATAAAGGTTGTTTTTGTTATATAACGTTTGAAATTGCAGACAGTAGACATCGCAAGTATTACAAATATTACAAATATGTTAAGCATGGCTTTGTAACACCAATTTCAATAAAATATAGTGGATCTTAGCACAGAAATGTTGATAGCCGAACCTCGAAATATATTGGAGATGTATAATCTAATGTGTGAAAACCAATTTCAAAAAGAAAAGAAATGAAAAAAAAGTTTCAATAAACAGATTTAAACAAACAAAAAACAGTTAGCTCAAAATGTCAGGTGGGGGAAAACAAAGTGCTCCAAATCCCCCCTGAACCAGTTGCATCTGGTTCCCCCAAGTCCTGTACTACAAACAAAGAGAATCTGAGTATAAGTATAGGTGCTGTAACCCCATGAAATTGTTCTGTTCTGTGCTTGTTCCTGACCTTGCTGGGGCGTGCTGCTGCTGGGGCCCAGGAGGAACCACCATGAGGGCTTGCCTCCCTGGGCCCAGCATTGCACCCTTATTCTCTAAGGACTGGCTGGGACCTCTTGCCCTATGAGCACTTTGCTTTTTATATTCCAGGGCCTTGAGGACTTTGACTGCATCTAGCGCCTTGTGAGCGCTATATTGTTATTCTCCCAGAAGGAGAAGCGGAAGGCAAGGGCTTCGGAGCGCTGTGCTGCAGCCCCTCTTAGAGGGAATCCTGGCGTGAGGGATTCCCCTGTGATGCTGTAGCGATGCGGGAGCCCACCCTGCGGTTTGAGTTATTTGGCGGGTGCCCACCCCACTTACGAGTGTTTCACGGTGCCCACCCCGCTTTATGATTATATTAAATGGGGCCTACCCCATATCACCGCCGAAAGGAACCACCGGGCCGCTGCTAAATGGGACCCGGAAGTCAGGCAGGACGAGCCTGAATGAGGGCGCAGGGCCGGAGGTGAAGACGAGCCTCGCCAGCCCAAGCAGGGCTCCTGTGAGCTGTTGAGAGCCCCGGTACCGAGGGAAGGAGAGGGAGGCCGGCAGGAGCCCACCCCGCCTACCTAGGGGCCGCGGAATGTGGCCGGAGCAGGAGAGAAGGGAGCCTTACGGGCTCCATTTCCGCTCCTCCTCATCTTGGAGGAAGGGAGGCGGGTTCGCTGCCCGGAGCCTCGCAGCTCCACATAAAGTCCCGGACCCAGGAAGGGGGACCAGGCAAAGAGAGAAGATGAGAGGAGTCCCAGAGGAGTGGGGGCTCCCCTGTTGCCTGCAGCCTGGATTGGAGGAGTCCTGTCCAGAAGCCTGGTGAGTGGGGTGATCGGGAAGCAGCATTTGATGAAGTTAGGAGTCCCCATAGGGGCTCCATGTGCACATCATGGTGCCTGAGCAGTCCCGCCTTTGCGGGACGCTCCAATGTTTGGGGGCACATTGATGGTAGGGCCCTAGTAGGGGTCTAGAGGGCACAGAAGGGCCAGTGCCCCCTTGGCAATTTGTTTTTCAGATTCCCCGCTTGAAAGAGGGCAGCTGCAACTGTGGAGCCTGTTTGTTTTGAGAGCCGTGGTGATTCCGAGGGTACAGTGGTGCCAGGCCCCCCCTTTGGGGATATTGTCACAGCTACCCCGCCTGACAGTGGGCAGTTGCAACGTGGCGCATGTTCGTGCAGAGAGCATCAGAGCAGGGCCTCTTGGTGATTTCTCAGTCGCGCCGCCGTAGTTGGCAGCCGCAACGTTTGGCACATATGTTTTAGATGTCCCTGAGTGGGACAAGAGAGGGCACCGTGGTGCCAGGCCATCTTTGCTTCACAGCTGCACGGCAAGTAGCGTCAGCTGCAACGTTTAGCCCATCATTTCTTTGGGGGCATTGTGAATGAGATAGGAGTGAGATGCACTCCTCTGCCCCAGCGCAATTGCACACTTGTGAATTCTGCTGCATTGACAGCTGCCCTGACATTTGGGACATAGGGCATTTGAGCCCTCTGAGAAGGCTAGTTGGCCAGGGGGACAGTGTGAGGTTGATAGGGCGCCAGGCCCTACTGTGATTTAAGGGGTGCTAGGAAATGCCATTTACGCACTATGATTTATGCCTCTACTATTTATGTTTAGGAGGTTATTCCCTAATCTAAGAGTTCTGCTTGTGAGGTTATTGTCTAATGTGTTTAGATTTATAAGATGATCGCATAATGTGTTTATGCTGGTGAGGTTATGGCATAATGTGTTTATGCTTACGAGGTTGGCGCAGAATGTATTTCATGCCTAATGTAATGCTGCTTGCTTAATATGATTTATGTTGCAGGAGATGATACCGAGTACAGTATTTTGCCAGTAGTTACTGGTTGTGTTCTACATTTATTATTAGTTCTACATTCATTATGTGTACTTGTGATGGTTCTCACAGTGGCCCAATTAGCCCTGTCATATGTATATAATTCTCTCTAAATATTGCCTAGCGCCAGTTGGCCCAGTGTATATTGTGTGATTACTATTCTAATGTGTTTATGAGAATAAAAAGGCTATTTTTGATATAATCTTGTGTGGAGTTCCTTTTGTGGTGTGCCTAATGTGTTGTTGCTGTGTGTGTGTTGTGCAAATGCTTTGCACATTTTATTTTTTAATTTAAGGAGTTTTATATAGCGCTGGCCCGACCCGAGGGTATCGGAGCGCTTTACAACAGATTATAATGCAGGAGACCCAAAATAAGGCATAGGTATACAAATTGGTTCATAGCGTCCTGCCGTGTGATGCGACAAATGAGGTAAGGCAGTCCTGGTAGCCTCGCACCCTGTCATGAACGGAACCAATTACAGGGAGGGGGGTAACAGGGAGGAAAGTAGGGGCACTTGGAGGAGGTAGATGATTGTGAGAAAGTGGCATGGCGCTGCAGAAAGTCGGCAAGTGTCCAACAGCGAGGGTTAATTGTTTGGGAAGGCACGGTTGAGGAAGAGGTCTTTTAGGAGTTTTTTTTAATTTTACAAAGGACGGGATAGTCCTAATATGTGCTGGGATGGAATTCCAGATTTTGGGTGCGTTTCCAGCGAAGGATCGTTCAGCGTTTTTTTGTTTGCGTGTTTTCAAAGGGATGAGCAGTAGGGAGTTGGAGCTCATGTGGTTCCTTGTCTGGCCAGCCTTATTGAGTTTGGAAGCCAGGTACTCCGGTTTCCCTGTGTGGAGGGCTTTGTGCGTGAGACAGGCAGTTCTGAAGCTGGCACGCATCTCTACTAGGAGCCATTTTAGTTCTTTGAGTGCAAGTGCAATGTGCTCAAATTTCCTGACTCCGGTGACCATTCTGGCTGCTGCGTTTAGAGTAGTTTTGGGGGGGGACAGGTGGGATTTCACTGTACCAGTGAGGATAGCATTTCCATAATCAAGTCTGGATATCACCAGGGATTGGGTGGCTTGTTTGAGGTCTTTGGGTGGGATGAAGGGTTTTATTTTCTTGAGAAGCTTCTGATTGAGGAAGGCACTTTTCGCTGAGTTCTTGATGTGTCTGTCCATGTCCAGTTTAGGGTCTAGGGTGAGTCCTAAAGATTTTATGGAGTTGGCCGGGGTGAGATTACCATTAAGAGCATTGATTGCTTTGATCCATTCCATGGTTTGGGGATTTTCTTCTTTGCTGGAGATGAGGAGTATTTCGGTTTTGTCTTGGTTGAGTTTGAGGTCGTTTATGGCTAGCCAGTGTTGGACCTATTTGAGAGTGTTGTTTAGTCTCAAAATATCTTCTAAGGAGGAGGTTTCCAGATAGATCTGGGTGTCGTCTGCATAGAGGTGGAAGGTGATGTTGTCTTTTTTAAGTATGGAGGTGAGGGGTTCCATATAAATGTTCAACAATTGAGGGGAGAGCACTGAACATTGTGGGACACCTCTGTTGACGGGGTGTGAGTCGGATGTGAAGGATTTGAGTTGTATTTTTTTGGAGCGGTTTTGTAAGAAGGAGGAGAACCATTGTAAGATCACCTCGTTAGCACCTGCTCTGTCTTGCAGAGCCTTGATGAGTAGATTGTGATTCACCGTGTCAAAGGCTGCCGATAAGTCCAAGAGGATGAGTTGGCAGCATTTGTCAGTATCTAGAGATATGTGCATGTCGTCCACGATGTTTAGGATTGCGGTCTTGATGCTGTAGCCTTCGCAGAATCCCGATTGGTGGGGATCTAGCAGGTTGAGGTTGTCAATGTGCTCTGTTAGTTGTGAGAGAACGCATTTTTAAAGGATTTTTGAAAGTAGGGGGAGGTTAGAAATGGGTCTGAAGTTGTTCAAGTCATTGGTGTTCAAGGCCGGGTTTTTTCAGGAGAGGTGTGACTTGGCCGACTTTGAGGCAATCGGGAATGACGCCGGAACTCAAGGAGCTGTTTATGATCTTACACCAGAATGGAGCTATTGAGAGTTGCAGTTTTTTGGTCAGTTGGGTGGGTAAAGGGTCAAGTGCGTGAGATGCGGGTTTGGAGGAGGCGATCAGTTTGAGAATCTCGTTTTCAGGTACGGGGTTGAAGGATTTCCAGGATTTCGTAGGGTATTTGCATGTGTTGGCTTCAGTTTCTGGGGGAGGGTTAGTGCTTGAGGGGTTAGGGTTGATGTCAAGTGAGAGCTCAATCTTGGAGATTTTGTCTTTAAAGAAGTTGGCGAAGTTGTCGCATAGGTCTTTGGAGGCCTGGCCAGGGGCAGCTGAGGGCTTGGATGTTTGTTGGCTTTTGATGTTGAAAAATTATTTCGGTCTATTTTTCGTGGAGTCCAGAGTGGTGCATAATAAGGTGGCTTTTTCGTTGTTAATGTGTTTTTCGTATTTACTTCAGGTTTTCTTGAGATGCTTGAGGAGGAAATTGGAGGGGTTGTACCTCCATAGTCGTTCTACGGCTCTAAGTTGTCTTCTTTCCACATTGAGGTCAGAGTTGAACCATGATCTGGACGGAATGTTCCTGGTTTTTTTTGTTTCAGGGGGGCTCCTTGATCAAGGATGGAAGTCATAGTAGAGTTATAGTGAGTGGTGAGTTCCGTTGTAGAAAGATCATCCGTGGCGGAGTGAGCATAATCGTCCTTTAAAGTCGTCCATGGAGATCTGTCTAAGACTTCTTGTACATTTGAGGATGCCTTGGGTGGGGGGGGTTGAAGTTTGATTGGTTGATTGAAGTGGAAGAGGATAAGGTGGTGGTCAGACCAGTCAACAGGTAGGATCTGATCGATTGTGGTGGTGTCCCATTGGGAGATGATGGTATCAAGGATCGCTCCTTGGTCGTGGGTTGCTTTTTAACATTGCTGGGTAAGGTTGTTGCTGAGTAGCAGCTCATTTAGGTTCTGGATTACTGTGTTGTTGTTTTCATTTCAGTGTAGGTTCAGGTCTCCCAGAATTAGGTTGTTGGCGTCTCGGAGTGAGCAATGTGCAATCATATCAGACAGATGTTCAGTGAATGTGGAGTTGTTTCCTGGGGGATGGTATAGAATATGGCACAGGAATGACTTGTTGTCGCTTGTGTTGATGTTGACGGAAAGGCATTCACAGGGGTTGTAATTAAAGGTGTCGATTTCAGTCACAGATATATTGATTTTATGGATGATTGTTATACCCCTGCCTTGTTGGTTATTTCGATCTTTGTTGATGATTACAAAGCCTGATGGCACGTGAGTGTTCAAGATGGGTGTCGAGCAACCGTTTAGCCACGTCTCTGTGATGAAGGCTATGTCTATATCATGGGTGAGGATGGATTCAGCTAGTTCAGTTGCATGTTTAGTGGCTGATCTGCAGTTAATGAGCATGCAGTTAGTGGGGGGTTCCTCGTTATTGGTGTTCTTCTTAAGGGGGGCCCTGGGAATGTTGGTAAGGGAGGCAGGGGGTCGAGGGTGATATTGAGGGGAGAGGTCCTCCGGGATAAGCCTGACTGTTCGTGCCAAGCTACCAAGGGGGTGAGCAGGGGTTATCTTTTGCGTGTAACTCCCTTGCCCTGACTAGAGTGGTGGTTTCTGCCTGGCTTTGGCGCAAGCCTTAGCTAACTAGAAATCCCATTTCTAACATGGCCCAGCGGTGTCTGTGATTGTTGGACCTCTCTGAGGAGTCTGTCTTTAGCTATCAACGCTGCGTTTAAAGCCTCGTCGCTTGAGGCGTGAAACTGAAGCAATTTAAGGGGCGTTTCTATGCGGATTCGCAATCTCCTCGGCCTCGATGGGAGTGTGAAAGTTCTTGATAAAGGGGTGTAAGTGCAGGAGGGTGGGGAGGCAGGGAGCTGGTCAGGCGGAATGCTCCCCTACTCCAGATTGAAATCAGGCTGCCCTGGAGCTCGCTGGCAGAATTTTCACTTTCATCTGAGACGTGGCAGCCGGGCGGATTTCAAGGACTTCTGAAAGTGCACTGGGTTTCACTCCAGCTAATAGGGGCTTGCCTCTAGAACTGTGCCAGGCAGGGAGGATGAAAGGCGGTTCCGCGCTGTTATTAACAGTTAATGCAAAGACAGCACAGAGGAGTTCGGCACAGTCGGAGTTGCACATCTAGAGGGTCCCAAAAGTATCCGCACATTCAAGAACACTGAACATTAGCATTAAACTGCCAAGGCAAAACACAAAAGAGGATGAAAAGGACACAAAAGCCAAGCTCCTGATAGACAGGCGGGGCGTGCGTCCCCCTGCAGTGCTTCTGTACCCGGCGGTCAGTGAACCAGAGGTCTGGGTGGGCCAGTCATAACCAATCACCTAGGGACAGACAGTATGCACAAGTCTGCCCTCCAGAAGAGGGGTGTCCAGCTCCGGCCAGGAGGGCCGGATATATGTCATGTTCTTACTGTAGACACCAGCTAGTGACATCATTGCCATTCAAGTTAACTATATGGCAATGCATATTAAATAATATTACTGTACCTGCCCATGCATGATTTCTGCCACTTCAAAGCACTGTGAATGACAGGAATTACTATTACAGTTTAACAGTAATTGGCCTCAGAAGCACAAAGTCCGAGTTGGCCTGACCATGTCAGCGAATGAGCTTTGACAACACTGAGCCATCTTGTTGGCTAAAAATAAATCATATGGGAATGGCCCTCCTGGCCGGAACTGGACCCCCCAAAGAACTTCGGCCTTCTCGGACAGAGATACAATCCCACCCTCCCCTCTACCATCTGTACCGGCATGAATGAATGAAAGCAGTCTTATATTGCGCAGACTTAGCCCATGGGCATCAAGGCGCCTAACAAGAATAAATCCAAGAGAAGTGAACCAGGAGCTAGCTTACAGGTATGCCTCTGAAAATAGCCATGTTTTTAATGCCTTCCTAAAAGGACCGATGGCAGGTTGTGTTTTTAATTCCGGGGGAAGGGTGTTCCACAACCTAGGGGCTAAAACAGAAAAGGCCCTTCCACCCCACCTAACTCTCCTAACCCGGGGAACAGTCAGGAGGTTCTTACTGGAGGAGCGTAGGTTTCTACAGGGAGTGTAAGAAACTAAGAGAGATCGAGTATCTTCAGAGCCTTCTCCAAATAGTGCCCCGTAGACAAGGCATAGGATCTTAAAAGAGATCCTGGCCTGAATCGGGAGCCAATGCAGACTCTTCCTGGCAAGAGTAGCAGATGAGCGGCTGGGGACATCAAGAATGAACCTCGCTGCCGCGTTTTGTACAGTCTGCAGCCGTTGTATCAGGCCTGAATTAATGCCCGAGTAGAGTGCGTTACAATAATCTAGCCGGGAGATGACTAAGGACACTACAGTCTGTTTTCGGGCTTTCAGGGAGAGATAATGAGTAATTTTCCTCAAGGTCCTGATGACACCCCAGCAGGTGGAGACCGTCCTGTTTACCTGCTGGTCCATAGCGAGAGAGGTATCAATCATCACGCCCAGATTCCGGGTGGATTTAGTGGGCCGTGGGCACTCTCCAAGGGATGGGGGCCACCAATCAATTGACCAGGCATCCTGGTCTCTCCCGAAGATCAAAACCTCGGTTTTCTCTCCGTTCAGCTTCAGTGAATTGCAAATCATCCACCGTGAAACTGCCTCCATGCAGTTCCTGAAGCTGAGAACGGAGGTACTCGCCGAGTGGGAGAGCGAGACCAGGATTTGGGTGTCATCGGCGTATGACACCACCTCCATCCCAAAAGATCTTACCAACCTGGCGAGTGGGGCCACATATATGTTGAAAAGAGTGGGGCTTAAAGCCGACCCCTGTGGTACCCCACAGCACACAGGTTTAGAGGGGGACACAAACTCTCCTAACTTGACCCTCTGCTCTCTCTGACTAAGGAAGGAAGACAGCAGACTAAGTGCAGAGCCCTCTACCCCTATCTCCCCAAGGCGAGATGTTAAAATGTAGGGAGATAGGGTATCGAAAGCTGCTGTCAGGTCTAACAGGACCAGTAAAGTAGTCTGCCCTTGATCAACCTTTGTACGGATATTGTTAACGACCACCGTGAGGGCTGACTCGGTGCTATGGTGCTTCCGGAAACCATGCTGCGATGAGTCCAGAAGGCCAGAAGAATCAAGAAAGGCAGTTAGATGAAGGTTGAGATGTGTTTCCAACATTTTTGCTGAAGCCGGCAACAGTGATATTGGACGGTAATTCTTTAATATCTCTGGGTCTAATGACGGCTTTTTCAGCAAAGGCTTGACCACTGCCTTTTTCCAGGCCACTGGAAAAATGCCCTCCATTATAGCAAGGTTCATCACTTCCAGGTGGAGGGGTAGTAGAACTTCCCTACAATCCTTCAGGATCCTAAGGGGGCAGGGGTCCAGTGGGGAGCCAGACTTAATCCTGTTCAGGAGCAAGTCCAACTGCTGGAGAGTAAGTGGAGGGAAATTAGACAGATTACTAGAGGAGTCCTTTGGCCAACAGTCCGTAGGAGATGGAATCGAGAGAGGGAGGGGATCCAATAGGTCCCTTTGCGATTCCAGAGAGGTATAAATATCCGCTATTTTTGTATGAAAAAACAGCGAGAGCTTATCGCACAATTCTTGAGACCCAATTACCGGGTCTGGAGTTTGTAGGGTACACAGGGAATCCACGATCTTAAACAATTCCCTTGAGGAAGTGAGGGAGGCCGTTATGTTGGAGAAATAGGCCTGCTTTTCCTCAATTATCTTCTTCTTGTACTCTCTCAAGAAGATTTTGTGCTTCTCCCTTTCTCTGGAGTCCCAGCCAGTTCGCCAGAGCCTCTCCTGCTTCCTACAGTCCTGTCTGAGAAGCCTAAGAGTCTCTGAGAACCACAGGCCGAGGGTCGCTTTCTGGCAGAGTAGCCATAGGAGGCGGGGGCTAGTAGATCCACCGCTCTAGCGATGGCATTAGAAAGGTCTAACGCCGCATCATGTGGCTCCATTAGGGGGGTTGTCCTGATGTTGGCCATAAGGGGGGCCAAGGTGTCATTAGAGATGTTTCTATAGTTCCGCTTGGGTTCCCTTTTCCTAAGGAGACATGGCCCCATGAAAGGGGAGGAAGATTTTAATTCCAGGGGGACAGCCAGGTGATCTGACCACACCAGCGGAATGGGGGGACCCGTTGTTAGTCTAGGATCGTTAGAAAAGACCCCATCCAGTGTGTGCCCCGCTTGATGAGTAGGGCTATCCACCAGTTGCAGAAAACCATATGCCGCTAGAGAGTCCACCAGGCAGCTGGTGTCGCTAGAGCCTGAATCATCCAAATGAAAATTCCAATCACCCATGATCGTCAGATTAGACCTACCAAATTAAGGCTCTAGAATGTTAAGTAACTTGTGGCAGAAACCTGATCTGGGGCCCGGGGGCCTGTAAATCAGGAGGCCTGAAAAAGAGACCGAGGGAGAGGAGTTTAGGGAATAGAAAATGGCCTGGAAGGGATCCGAGGGGAAGGAAAGGGTTTCAATACGGCAGGAGATCGAGATCTTATACAAGATACCCAAACCTCTACCTCTACGCCCAACCCTACGCCCAACCCTATCCATTCTGGCCAACGCATAGCCTTCTGGGATAGCGTTAGCCAGTTCAGGACCAGAGGAGGCAGAGGCCCATGTTTCTGTAATAAAGACCCATGAGGGCTTCCTAGCCGCCACAAAATCGTTAACAGCTATGTTGTTCTTTACCAACGATCTGGCATTAATAAGAAAGCCCCCGTCTAAGATGGTATTATGAGTCCGCGAAGCAGTAGGCGACTGCGTGTCAGACGAAGCAACGGTTATAGGCTTAATAAAGCCAGTATAACAGCAGCAGTGTGGAGGCCCCCGAAGGGCCTCAGGGATAAACTTATGATGGCAGGGAAGTTTGGGGGGTTTCAATGCAACTAGAGCCTGTCATGAGTAGGTGCAACTTACTCGGAGGCCTCTCGACAGCGCCGCCTCTTCTCCAGCCCCCAGCGTGTCCTCAGCGCGGACGGGCGCAGACGGGCTGGACTTAGGCGCGACTTCGGCGCGCGCAGGCTGATCGCGGAGAGAGACATCCAGGATTAAATAGGGGCCGACCTACAAGGCAAAGCCCTCGTGACCCTAGCAGCCAATGAGGAAGGAGAAAAGCTATTCGCCGTCGCCCTCCACAACAAACGGGAGATCCCGCGGTGGAACGGGGCGCTGGCAGGGAGGCGTGAGGTAAGAATGAAGCTTTTGACCCACAGTGCAAGTCACAGATAACACGTTCTAAAATGTCTGCACTTAAAAACAACAGCGTTAACATCAGGCATCCGAATGTAGCCCCGGCACCATCGACTAAGCGACTAAACCAAGGACTGTCCGACTCCCACAAACCAGCAGCCTGCTGTCGTCTGCAACCCTCCTGCGTCTCTTCCAGCGCTGGGAAACATGTTCAGGGGTTCAATGGGATGAAAAACTAGAGGGGTTCTAAAAGGGGCATGGCTTAAGAAGTGTAACGCGGTATCATCGCGGTGTCTCCGTTAGACACTTAGCGCCCTTTTTCTCTCCACATCCTTCTGAAACCCTCCATGTGTGTATCCCACGCCTCATCCCTTCCCTCTTCAGCACCTTTTTTCCACTCACTCTCCTTTGCATATGCTTCCTTACATCTTCTTCACCACCCCAACACTGCACCCACCCACCTGTAAGTACTGCATTTTCTTTTACTTTTGCCCTGTCAATATTTTGAAAATTGCTCTCCTTCTTAACATACTTTCAACTACAATCACACTAACCATACTCGACCACTGCTCTGCAGAGAGGCCAAGGATTGGAAGAGCATGTATTCAGAACACTTTTGATGACTGCCTTCCGCATCAACTTCAGAGCTCTCTATCATGCCCCGTCATAAAAATCTGAACTAGGGAATGAAAGTTAAAGTGTTAAACAAATGAAACCCGGATTAACAAACACTTATTTGACAGTTTTTGTTCAGAAATTGATCAGTGGTTTGCCTGTAAAGTTAAGGAAAGGAATAAAAGTAGTGCCACTGGAATTATGTGGCAGAGGACCAAATTATGCATGGCAAGAAAATGCAAATTATCTAAGGTAATGCGACACATTTTGTGATAGAATTACTACATTAATTTGTCATTTTTCGGCCTCGCTCTGGAGACCTGATCTATCTTATCTAAGTGGCTTGTAGCATGCCCCTCGCTTGCCATTTGTTCTTGTGTGTGCTTTTAAAAATTCCTTGCCTTTCTGTGGCTATTTCCTCACATTTGTCCCTCCTTCCTGTGGGTGGTTCTTGCCGCTGGCGACTGGCCCTGTTACTTTAATGATTGCTCGTTTGTTTATTTCTCTTTGTTTCCTTGCACTCTTTTATCTGTCTGCTTTGGTTTGTTGTTTTGAACAGCTGTTTGCACACGTTCGTGCTCTTCCCTTTTAAACAGCACTGGCACTGCACTGTTATCACAAACAACAGAATAAAGAAGCAGGATTTAAATACAAAACAATAGCCACACTTCACATGTTAAGATGAAACAATATTTAAAGGGTTTGTCTTGATGCCCGCTCCCACCCACCTTTATATGTACGTTTATTTAATTTATTTGGCTGCGAACTTGTTGCACTTTATCCTCTTCAGAGGGTTTAAGACACTGTAAGCAGATGGAATTTCAGAAAATGCATGTCATAGACCAGCACAGCACCACCACCTCAGCTTGACTCAGCACCACCACAGGATCACTCCGCACAGCACCATTTTAGCACCACAGCATTACCTCAGCACCAGCTCAGCATCAGTGCAACACTATCGCAGCACCTCCCCAGCATCTGCACAGAACCACTTCTGCACCAGTCAGCGTCACTCATCACCACTACTGCAGCACCACCTGAGCTTCACTCTCTGCACCTGAGCATCACCACGACCATAGCACCACCTCAGCACCACTCAGCCCAGAGCAGCAACACCCCAGAATAGTTCCACCTCAATATCACTGAGCACCAGGAAAGCACCACTTTAGCACCACCTGAGCACCACCGCAACACCAATGGATCAGTGCAGCACTACCTCAGCACCATATCCATATCAGAGCAGCACCACCTCAGCACCAGTCAGCATCACTCAGCACCACTTCCGCAGCACTACCACAACCATCAGCACACCACCACCTCAACATTATTCAGCCCCAGCGCAGCACCACATCAGCACCAGCGCAGCACTACCTCAGCACTAGTGCAGCAACACCTGACTTCTAACACAGCACAACCTCAACATTAGTGCAGCACCACCACCTGAGCACCAGCACAGCATTACCCAGCACCACCATCTACTCAGCATCACTCAACACCACCACAGCACCACTGCAGCATCACTCGACACCACCTGAGCACCACCACAGCATTACCAGAGCACCACCAAAGCATCGCTCAGCACCACCTCAGCATCACTGAACAACACCTCAGTATTGCTCAGCACCACCTGAGCACCACCTCTGCACAAGCACACCACCACCTTAGCACTACTTCAGTTTAACTCGGCATGATCTGAGGTCTAGCGCAGCACCAGCACAGCACCACCTCACTAGCAGTGCAGCACCGCCAACTCTGCAACAGCGTAGCACCAGCACAACATCATTCAGTGCCGCCACAGCATCACTCAGCACCACATCAGCACCAGCGCAGAATCTCCTCGGCATCACTCACCACCACCACAGCACCACCTCCGTATCAGCACAGCACCACCTCCGCATCAGTGCACCGCAACATGCAAAGCACCAGCTCAGCACCTGTGCAGCCCCATCACAGCAGCAGCGCAACACCACCTCAGTACCAATGCAGCACCACTTCAGCATTAGCACAGCACCAACTCAGCATCACTCAGCACCACCTCTGCATCACTGAGCATCACCTGAGCACACCTCTGCACAAGCACACCACCACGTCAGCACCATACCAGTATAATTCAGCATCACCTGAACATCAGCACAGCATTACCTCAGCACCTGGATAGACACACTGGACGACATTGTATATGTTATTTGTTTTTTTAATAGGGTCCTTCGTTTGTACATAATGTATAGTAGGTTCTATATAAGGTAACAAAAATGCTTACAACACTTTATTATAACTTTTCAACAAGCTGCACAGCAGCCGCATTGCTCTACAACATAGCTTCAATACATTGGCAAGGTCAATCGCTCTGGCAAAACAATTATAAGGTCCGAAAGGCGAGACCTATTGGCTATGCCAATGCTTGTTTTCATATTGTTGTCTTGGCCACTGTAGATGTGGGGCCAAAAGAAGGCGCCCCTTGCTCCTTTGGGCCTCAGAGCCCTTATCCAGCACTGGAGGCCCAGGGAACGGGTGCCCTTCTCCTAGGCCTCACAGCACTGCACCATTTCTATTTCTAGGGAAGATCATTAGACCATTTGACTGCTGTCAAGTCATATGCAAATTAGAGAGGCCTCTCACATTCCTTTTCTGCACAGGGCCCCAAAATTCCCACAGCCTAATTTGTGGTCGAACTCCTTTCATTAACAGCATTCACATGGTCGAATGATTTTCCCTAGAATTACACACATTCCCAACAATACAGAACTTATAAGCGCTTTGAAAGCTTTTCTTTCCTAGGTCACCTAGAGTCTGTAGTAGCTGCAGCTGCACCACCAGTGACTACACCTGCATCTTGACTAGCTCGGCTTCCAGTGTGGATGGGGTTTACTCTTTGGTCGTGGCTCTGATCCAGGAGAGGCATGTGTTCTGCTGGTAGACATAAATCAGTGTGGTAAACCTCCAGTGGCCTGGCAGCTGTCAGGGCCACTGGGAGACCAACAGGCCGGAGAAGCAGGATATGGAAGGCTACACACAGTGCCAGGGACCTTGTCCTGACACACATAGTTTAAAAGAGATCCTATTAAGTGATAGACACTGCAAATTTTTGAAATGATTATTGTTTTGTTTCATAATGTTGATAGTGTCTGGTTCTTTTTTCAGGGTACTGAACAATGTTTTTCAAGCGCAGTTTGAAAACAGACGGCATGACCTTGATGAAGTGAGTAGACAACATGGCCATCTTTATTGTGCAAAAAACTACCATCTGTGGTAAAGTACCAATCTGATGAACATTAACACTAAAGCAGGTTTACTGCCCTGAGGTATTGAAATTACACATTACTGTTAGAAATAAGCAAAAGAGGAAAGGATAGAGCCTAATGGCGAGAGCTGCCGGCTTTGGAACTGGGGAACCAGTCTGGGCGTCGGCTCAACATCCTGTGATGGCAAGCAAATGACTTAGGGCCTGATTACGAGTTTGTCGGTGCGGCGCCTGGTCCGCCGTACCACCAAACCCGTAGTGTGATCGCCCGCCAGATTATGAGTGTTTCTCAGTCTGGTGGGCTTTCTTTTTACGTTCCTGCGGCAATGCCTCAGAAAATGGGTGCCGCAATGGGAACGCCAAAAACAGTTCCTAAATGGCAGGGACTGTAAAGTCCCTATCATGCATGAACTGGGGTGTATGCACACATGTGGGCACATGTTGTGACCCCTGCATGCACCCCATGGCCCAGAGGCAACAGGGGCCCTCCCGGACCCCCTTTGTTTCCTCTTCACCACAGTTTTCAGGGAGCAGGAACCGCCATGAAAACCGTGGCGGAGAGGAAACTTGTACTATGCTTGGTGGGACCACGGTAGTCCCGACAAGCATATTGCTGCCTCTACACCACCGCACCACTGTCAGGGAACGGTAGTTCCCTGTCGGCTGCGGTGGGGCAATGGCAGTCCAACCGCCCATATTGTAACAGGGCAGTCGGAAGACCACGAGTCTGGCGGTCCACCACACTCATAATCGAGCCCCTAATCTGCCCATGTTTAACAAAAAATATCTTAAAGATGAATGTGTCCTTGTTTAATCTAACTGGTGCTCAGGTAAAGTGCGCAAATACCTTCGGGTTGCGTTTGTCCTATATATCGCTGAAAGAAAAATAGTGAAAGGGTTACTCACACTAGGGTTGAGTACTGTCTGTGGTAAAAAAAACTGAAGCTAGAAAAAAACTAGTTTCCATAGTTTCTATGCTTTTATACAAATACCGGGGGGGGGGGTAAATTAACTACCGGGGTGCAAAAAGACTACCAGACTAAAAATACATTTAGTTTTTAGGCCAGAGATAGGGACCCTCCAGGATAAAACACTCTTGTGTCCTTTTTTAGGTGTTGAGCACAGGCACAAATCCTCACACTTGTCATGAGTCTTATCTATTTGAAGATCAGTGCAGAAGTGATCTTTTTTTGGGCAGTAAATTCTGCCAGCTCTAGTATTATCTTATTTTGGGCAGTAATTTCCATCAGCCCTAGCACAAATATTTTCCCTGTAGTGTGGATTGGCAGCACTAATGAAATTAGCACTGACAATTTTTCCAGCAATTTTTCTGGGGCCAATAACCTGGTGGAGTAATGCAACAATGCAGATTTTATTCCAGCAACATAACAATAGCTCTAGAGGTGCGGAGGGGTGGGGGGCCTGAGCTCCAGGGGCCCCCGCCAGCACTATGCACGAGCGGCAGTCCCCTGGCCTGAGAGCTCCTGAGTGGGTCTGGGCTGTAGGGTCCCCGTCCATGTATTTTGCAGGGGGGCCCACTGAAGTTTTGTGACGAAACTGTTTTATTCTTGTTTTCTGATATGTGCGATCTGTGTGATAGCGACACTCTCTCTTTCCATATATGGACAATAATCTCAGCATTTCTGAAGAGATCATATAGGACATCATTTTTTTGTTCCCTGGTAATTAAAGACCTCTGTGCAAATTACCGTTTGCGCAAATATGAGTGGGTCGTAGTTGACTCCATCCAGTAATTACTGGGTGCGATAATGTCCGCATCCCCTTGCTACATTTCGGTAGGTCAAACCAATTTAATAGATGGAAAAGGCCAGTAGATACTACAAAACGTGAATTTTGATGTAGAAAGCTAAAAAATCTGCATCTTATTTCCCATTTTTAGGCGAAACTCTAAATAGGTGTTGCTTATCGCATCCGATAATTTCCGATCCCCGTGGTATCGGATTTTACCAGGAGCGGTAAATATCAGATTCCCCACTGGACCGCTTGTAATCAAAGCTGCAGTCACTATACATTAATCTCCTTTCAGCCATTTTCTAGACTAAATCTGATAATGAATAACTGTAGTCAGACAAAGGGTTTGTGTGAAATTGGTATGATACAGGTACAAGTATTCAATGTAAGAAAAAAGCATTGGCATAGCCAATAGGTCTCGCTTTTAGGACCTTATAAGTATTTAGTTATGCAGCAGAATATCCTTGGTGCAACAACACCAACTGTTGCATGACTAAACGCATATATGGTCCCAAATGTGAGACCTATTGGCTATGCCAATGCTTGTTTATTTTGAGAGGGAGAGTACCAGCACTTCTCAAGAGAAATGCAATACTTTTAATCGGAGAGTACCGGCACTTCTCAGAAACAAGCAGGTACTCAGCTACAGAGTACCTGCACTTCTATTTTGCCATTTCAAGCACTGCATACAGGCGTTATGGATAAAACTATGTCCAACGTCACCAATCCTGCTCAGAGCACGAGTTCTCCTGCAGCTGCAGCATCTGAGCCCCAAGAACAACGCTCACTCACGCCTATGGCTGTGCATTTCAGTATTACGCTATCACCTCCCCCATAAGCAAAGGGCGGAGCGGCTGAGATTCAACAGTCACCTGAGGAGTAGAAACCGCGCAGGAACCCGGTGACATGATTTCGGACGGCAAACTTGTTGGAAGTATGTACCATATTATCTTTACTGCGAATTTCATATTCACAGAAATGCTGGCCTGTAAAACAACCATCTAAAATCGAAATAAACCTCTTTTTCATGTTTATTTACACAAAACCTGAGAGCTTTTTTCTACACCTTACCCAATTTAGCGCGCCATCCTTTAACTCGCCACTCCCGCCTCACCCAGGCTCGTAGTAAAGCTGCAGGGTAAACCACTGGAGTCTACAGAGAGGCGGACGTCTGACTGACAGTGAACCTCGCGCCCTTCATCCCGCCCCGTGGAATCGCTTAGCGCAAATGTTTCCTGATGAAAATGAAAAAGAAACGAGATGAGATGCATTCCAGCTTTGGACTTGCAAGACCTGGGCAGACCCGGGGGACTTTTCGCTTTGGAAGCAGAAGGTTGTATTAGACAGGCACTCCTGTTTCCAATGAGACTGTCCAGAAGGCGTTTTGAAGGAAGACCTCCTAGGACCCCAAAAGAAGACTTTTAGGCAGCCTGTGTTTAGGCAACGGCTATCTCTGCTAAAACATCTGGCTGTGTTATACAGACCACACTTTCACTGGTAGAAAATTAATCCAGCATTTGTTTGGACTGGTAGTGAGGCCTTGAAGCAGACAGACAGGACTGGACAAAGTAGGCATCTTTTGTTGACAATCAAGGGAGACGGGGCCTAAAGCCTGCGGTCTCTTGGGTGCAGGGAGTAAGGGTCAGAGCTGCCGACATTGGAACTGGTGAACCAGGTTCCAGTTTCGGTGGTCGGCTCTACATCCTGTGACTGAGCAAATCACTTACTCTCCCCTTGCATATCAAAAAATGAATGTATTATTGTGTAACGTAACTGGTGCTCATGTAAAGCGCTCCAATACCTTCTGGTCAAGTACGCGCTATAAAAAATTGCAAAAAAATAAAAAACAAAATGTAGTCAGCTTCCTGTTTCATCATTGGAAACTAATTTTGGCTGTTGTGAGGTGAGCAGTGCAATTGCAGCTGGCAAGATGGCAAAGCGGGTAAATAGTGACGTTGTCTGCAAGGCACGACTTCGAATCCCACCAACTCAACCTTTCGAAGCCAGCAAACCGATGGTAAACTGGGTGATAGTAGCAACTGCTATACAAGGGTACTGCATGAAGCGCTATGTGAAAAACGTTTTGCTATTATGCCGGGGCACAGATTCTTGTCTGCAATGTATGCATCACGATGGAGCAAATTGATGCAAGTTCAATGGATGTTAGTGGGAAGTCCAGTGTAGGAAAGATACAGGTCTTTCGTACACTGATCTTGGAGTATGTGCGGCATACTAAAAAAGCATGCTTTCAGGATTATTTAGGCACTGACAACTTTGCCACGGCGGCAGCAGGGGGAGGAGGGGGGCCTGCGCGTTTCACTTGCGGGAAGGATAATTACTACCATATGGTGCCGCTCACTCCCGCAAGTGAATCGCCACACGTGCACACGTTGCCATTGAAGGCAATGTAACGCGTGCACGTTTTTGGCTGAAAAGCCGAAGCCCTTGCTAAAGGTCTTTTTGCCTAAGTAGCGTGTGCGCGATGCATAGGCGAGACCTAAAAACAAGTATCCTCAGTATGAAAAAGATGCAATACCTTCAGCATACAGGAGAAGGTTGAGCTCTGCAAGCTGCAAGAAAGCAGCGTTTGGGCGAGGGGGCGCGGGTTGTACAATTGACAATTTGTAGTGTGAAAAAGCCACTTTATTGAAGCAGGTGTATATCACAAAAAATGCAAAGCCCTTGGCAAATTGCCTTACAAAACTAAACACCTCACTTTACATGAATACACCTACTGCT
The DNA here is from genome assembly GCF_964261635.1 of Lissotriton helveticus. Taxonomy (NCBI): domain Eukaryota; kingdom Metazoa; phylum Chordata; class Amphibia; order Caudata; family Salamandridae; genus Lissotriton; species Lissotriton helveticus. The sequence continues at coordinate 1,850,656,805 of NC_136067.1, read as the reverse complement.
TATCCTACCCCCCACCCCTGATTTTTATCCCCCAACACTTCCCCCTAAACTAGACCATCTGTCCCTGCACTCTACATTGTGAACTTAATGAACTAACATTGCTTCTTCCAACTGGAAACCTTTAACTTCCAGTCTTCCGAAAGTATAAAGTAGTTACACCCCTCTTCGACTGCTTTCTTTCCCCACTTAACAGCAATAGAAACCCACTGAATCTATGAAAACCTCTCGTCAAACGCCACCTTTGCACCTGCTTCACTCACAGCGACGAAACTTAATAAAAACAAACCTTCTGTGTGCACTTGGTCCAACCAGGGCCTTCATTCTCCAAGAAAATGTACCCTTCCAAACCTTTTTCTAATCAGAGGGTGGGAGGGCGTGGCAAAATACATTTTTGTCCTCACCTTCCCGCTACCAGACAGCGTGGGCACCTCTACACAAAATTGTGGCTGGTAGCCCAAACCCTGGCCTATTTAACCCCTTCATCCTCCTATCAAAATAGCCCAATGTGACGTCACTCCTCCTGGACAGCACCAATCGCCTAAATTAACCTGGGGGCATACTTCCTGTGTCAGCTGCCCCCTAAGCCTCCATTATAAAAAAACACTCCTATATATTCCACCTATCCCCCGCATCAGACTGCAAATTAACAATTTCAACTTGCTAAGGCATGCAACTTATCGAATTTTTACATAATGCAGTGAAATGTTCAAATGAAAAGCTTTTTAATTTCAAAATATATGTATACCCAAGAAGGAGTCGTCAAATAAAATGAAAAGTATATCTGACTTAAAAAATGTGTTCAGCACACTTCATTTCTGAAACTGCTTGATCCATGGTCGGTTACTCTCTGAATTTGTAGAAACTCTAAATAAATAACAAGCACCATTATATGAAACTGGGTGCATGGTCTTGATCTGCATCACTGAGATCTTAATTGGCTGTGCCTGGTGCAAACCAGGGCCTTGCACCCAATTACAATAAAAGTACTCTGTGCCGCGCAGCTGTCAATTTAGGCTCTCGTTGCAATTTTAACAGATATATAAGGTGGAAATGCCAGGGCTGAAATAAATAAATTCATCCAGTATTTCCCCCGTCAAAATCCGACCATTACACACAGACAGGAACATTTACAAGGAAATGATGGAGCACGGAGCTGCGGCAAGTTTTGCAGCGCCATGCTCCACCATTTCCAAAACGCAGGGATGCACCGTATTTAGAGAAATACAGCGCACCCCTGTGTTTTCTCTAGCGCTAAAAATAGCTGCCTAGCGCCAAAGCAGACACTCTTGCGCCATACAGGCATTTTGCTCTTTCCGTGTATACTGTAGATTGCAGCACACATAGAATAAGCAAAAACGAGGAGAAATAAAAGTATTTCTGCTTGTTGCACCATTCTAACGCCTGCTATTGCATGGCGTTAGTTTTTGGCGCTGCCTCAGATTTACACCTTCTTGTAAATCTGGGGCAGCGTAAAAAAGCAATAGGTGTTGTGGTGGAACGCCCACAGAGACACCCATTGCATGCTTCTTTGACGCAAATACCTGCGTGAAAGTGTACCATATTTACAAAGTGGCTTTAAGCACGCAAAGTGGCTTAACACCACTTTCTAAATATGGTGCAGGAAACTGCACCATTGGAACGTCAAAACAAGTGACGCTCTGGTTCACAATCCCCTTTAAATATACCCCAGAATTTATTCGGTCCTTTTCTGGTGGTGTTCCCCAATTCAGAGGAGAAATTTGGCAAGACTTGTTACCTGAGGTTGTGTCTGGTGAGCATCCGCACCCGTTAGAATCAGGGCTGGTGCTCTCACACCTAGACTTTTAGTTGCAGGAACACCAGACCACTTGTGATCAGGCAGAGCAGTGGATTCTACTCCACGGCACTCATAATCAGGGCCCTAGAAAGATTGTGCCTGTTCTAAAGAGAGCAGTGGAAAATAAAGTGGCAGGTCTCAAACTTCTGCTTCAGCATTCACTGCCTGTGGACGGCCTTGCTTTAAGCCTTCCTTGAAGGGGTGTAGGGTTGGTCAGTGTTACTGGCATCCTCGATGCAGCAGCCCAAAGAATGTCCTTGGGTGGTGGACTAACTGTGCGCCACTTCCTCTGCGCTGCAAAATCTTGGTCTCATTTGTGTCATATTGGTGTAGGGCAGGGCATGCTGCGCTGCCCTATGCCCAAGTGAAAGGGCAGGAATGCACCATATTTAAGCAATACGGCGCATTCCTATCCTTTCTGCTTGCCCTGGTGCCATTTTGGCTGCTAGCGCCAACGTAGGCACCGTTGCACCTTGGTGCAAGGGTGCCTCCGTTGCAGGCAGGATTGTTTTTACGCATGAAGGGGCACCTTCCTACACAAAAACAATCCTACGAGGCGTTTTGCTCTTTATATGTGCTGCAGAATAGAAAGAGGACAAAACAAGGAGAGGGGCGTACGGATTTGGCACTTCCCCAGGTTTACATCACTTTGTAAATCTGCGGCAGTATCAAATTCCATGGGTGTTGCATGGGAAAGCCCACCGCAACTGCCATGAAACGCCTCCCGGGCGCAGAATAAGGCGATGCAACAATTTGCGCTGCATCGCCTTACTCATAATTTATGAGGTCACTCAAAGCCACGCAGGGTGGCTTCATAAATCTTTGAGAGCCCTGCGTCACGCATGTACAACTTTACGTGGTTCAAACGTGATGCAGGGCTCTCATAAATAAGCACCTAAATCCTCTCCCCTCTATGCAGGCATCGGTAATATAATGCAAACACCAATATATTCCCTCTTTTGCAGAGGAGAGAAAAGTATGTCTGTGCGATGGGTATAAAGGGGCTGTGAAAGAGTTTACAGACCTTTCTAAAATGTTTGTGCAAACACCCACTAAGGCATGGGGCGATACAGTGATAGGGCTTCAGGGTCAGATTACATTCAATGCCTAATGTCCTATAAATTATCATTAGTCAACAGGTAATTTTGCCCCACCTAACCAGTGCGGACTTGCTCAGTCATGGTTACAAAGTAATCTAGCCCCAGGCTTATAATATCACTTGCAGGGCTGGAAATTGAAGGATGCGATATTTAGGGAGGGCAATTTGAGCAATTAAGAATACACAGCCGAGAAAAGCTGAAGGGGAAACGAGGAAAGTGTGACCCTGTCTTGCCAGGAGAGTAGCCTCTGTTGTAGACAAACACCAAAGAGAAATAAACTGTACAGAATGATGAGATGAGGAGCAGGTCCCCCTCCAGAAGCTGGCCTGGTATATAATGTCCACTAGTTAAATTGGGCACCTTGCTCCAGTCTAAACAACCCTTATGGTGATTTAAGAGGTCAAAGATAACCTTATAAAGCTATCCAAGTGGTAGCTGTGGAGAGCAGCCTTCAGGCTGACCCCCAGATGCATCAAGCATCCATTTTGTGATTCCTTAATAGAGAAAAATAAGGATTCGCTAATAAGGAATAGCAAAATTCTATGCATGAAGAAATCGCTAAAAAAAATTGCGATTTCTTAATATTCCTTAATTGCGACTCGCAAATTGCAAGTCGCAATTAAGGAATACCTCCCTATAGGAATGAATGGGAAGACATTCTCAATTTGCGATTCGCAATTAGCGAATCTTCCCCTTTGCGACCAGATTTTCCTTTCATGCATCTGGGCCTTAGTCTTGAATGAATGTTAAGCAGCTTGTTTTACTAGAACGTCACCTTAATATACTGTGATAAATGAAAGGGGACCACGCCAGATGTCGTGGTCATGGCTAGTGAGGGGAGGCCTGCACTGTGTTGCCCATAGTGCAGCTAAGCTTTGGCTCGGTGAGCACTATAGTTTGCCACTGCTCCCAATATGACATCTTCGATGAGCAAAGGAAACCAAGTAAAAATGTTAAAATGTGCGAATCTGTATGCGTGTCTGCTTACACTTACAGTTACAATATTTCTAAATCATTGAATTGGATTTAGGAAAGTAGAAGCTAGAGGACAGGAAGGTGCTCTGTCTTTAGCTTTTGCAGTAAATCTCTGTGGAGTTTGACTTTTCACTGCTTCATGTTTGGCAGTCATGTTCACTGCAGGCACTCGTTGTAGGAGGACTTGAGACCCAGGGCAGGACTCTATGATCCGGAGAGGCCCCCAAAGAGTGCATCTTCTTTCTGGGGGTGACTGTTGTCATTTTACTTGGCTGGAAAGGGCTGGCGGTGGCAGCATTGATCACATATGTAAAGTCAGGCATTTTCTATGTTACCTTCCGTGGGAGAGTGCATACTGGCGTCTGCTGTTTAATTTGGTTTGTCAGTGACTTTTCGCCTGAGCCCTTCCTACACTAGTGCAGAGAATGGATGATGAGTATGTATTTTCTGCATACGTGTGATAGAACTAATAGTATGTGTATGTGTGTTTGACTGGAGACAGTAATCCTCCTTTGTGCAAGTGGCCAACCAATCAATCAATCAAGAACTTTATTTCGATCACTATAGATCATAAAAATGGAACAAGGAAAGTGGTCAACAGGATGAAGACCACGGCTGAGTCAGACAGGGATGGAGGGAGTCCCCAAGATCATTCCAGTGGTCTTTTTAAACTGGACCAGGCTTCACTGAAGAACTAACGAGGCTCAAATAGTCTTTTGTTGTGCAAGATAGCTTCAGTCCACTTCCTGCTTCTTCTCTCCCCAAGAGGTAGGGTACAGACAGAGATGATTATTTGACAGATATGGAAGGGCCATATTATCAAGACCGTCAATAACATTATCGCTGCTTTAGCAGCAGGAAACTGCTGCTAAAGCGGCAATAAGGGGGCTTGATAATATGCCCTTGTGAATTCCCATAGAAGCCCAGGTTCACACCAGAACCTAGTCTTCTAAGGGAATTCACAAGGGCATATTATCAAGCCCCTTATTGCCGCTTTAGCTGCAGTTTCCTGACGCTAAAGTGGCGATAATGTTATCGCCGATCTTGATAATATGGCCCGAAGTTCTTTTGCCTTGTGCATTTGCTATTGCCAAGTCACGGCTCACTCGCTCCTCACTGCTTCCCGCCAGATCCCCAGATCAAAAGCTGCATGGCTGAGCTGGTGTTAGAGGGGATGAAGACCTCCCAAGATTACAGAATACTCAGGGCAGAGTAGAGCTCTGCAATCTACACTTTAGTCTGCTCGGCGGGTTCAAATAGGAGGCATAAGCTCTATACTAAAGCTCCATGGACCTCTCACTGACTGCTGTCTATGCCATGCACAGCAGATGCCGGAGAAACCTTCTGAATCCCAGGACTGGTGTCTTTGGCCCCAGTCTCTTTATCCGATGACGACAACACCTAAAGGCCTGTAACATACCTGCTAGACGTGCTGCTTGGAAGGATACTTTTATGAAGGCGGTATCACTGAGAAGAATGTGGTACTGGAGCTATGCCTACACCAAGGAGCTGCCAGAAGAGCGGCCTGCATCCCAGCTCCCTGAACGAATAGGGAGCTGTGTGGGAAAATACTGAGTGTAAGCACTGAGAGTTCGGAGACTAAGCAGCGCCCACAGCTGAGATGAGGACACTCCTCCTGTCCCACTAGTGCTCAGCTAACCTGTTACTCCTGTTGTCTCTGGTCTAACGTGGGTCTCATTAGCCTGAGTGGAGAAGCCTTGGTGTGAGAAGCACAGCGAGAATTGATTTTCATCCATGTTGACGGATTTGTCCCAAACCTTTGTGGTGCTGAAGAAACCCTAAGCAACTGTGAAAGAGTATCTGAAGGGATAATACTCATAGTCTAGTCAACCCCCCTTTGTACCGTAGTATGAACACTCCCACAACCCAAGGAGCTGGGTGCATGGGCACTATGCATCAACTTAAGTCTCCCATTGGACTTGAAGACTCCCTGCACCATCTTGACTTTGGAAACCTGATTTTCTGGTGTGCTCCTTTGTCCATTTTGGTTGGTAGGTTTTGTTGGGCCTACATGACTGCCCTTAGCTGCATACCAAAGATTTTCTGTACCTGAAAAGCAAGAGAGCCACAACCATCAATGCTGGGCTGTACTTTACTGCTGCTGCAAGCTTACTCCATTGCACAACAACCCAATTGTCTTCTTCGCATGCGTCTGAGTGACAAAGACAGCTGACTGTCTGTAGTCGAAACTGCCATGGTCTGGTGCCTCCAAGGATGGGTGAGATTTGAAAGATTCTGCACAAACTCTAAAGCATTTCTAAGCACAACACCACCTGCACAGTGGGTGTGGTCCCTATCCTGGAAGGACTACTGTTAATGGACTACAAGTACCAGGATGCCCTGGGCAGCTAAACAGAAAAACTTGAAGTGACTGTGGGGCCTACATACACAGCAGCAGGGGGAACTGTTACACTATTTGGACTACTCCACTACCATTAGCCATAGACTTTTGATTTCCCACTGAGCTGTGTAGAGACCTCAGTCTGTTTGATGAAATGTGCAGATTGCGTTGTGAAGTAGAATAATGTACTTTTCTTTACTTCTAAGCACTTGTTGTTTTTGATCTGATGAGTCCTGAGTTTATAACCCCACATCACGTACCTGAGTAAGCCTTGCACAATTCTGCTTTCAGACCTTGAGAATTTAGTGCTAAACAGATGTACTTGGTGTAAGAAATTGGAGTATTAGTTGAGGGGGTGAGAACCACAACAAATAATCATAATCTTTGTCAGGGTGAACCACTAAAGTCACTAAACAACCCTGTATTTAAGCCTCTGGTGGCTTGCCACAAAACAGTCAGGCTTAACCTAAAGGCAATGTCTTAAGTACTTATGTAGTACTCAGTCATGAAGTGAAAACAAAACTCAAGAAAAATCCCAAACTAATTTAGAAACATAGAGAATACTTGAATAAATAAAATGAAACCAAATTGAAAAAAACTCCCATTACAACCTTTTATATGAATTTTTAAAGTTTGAATTAAAAATAGCTCCAAAATGACAAAGCTCCAACCGTGGGTATCTTGTCATGCAAATCTTGGTCAAAGTCCAAAGTTAAGGCCGATCAGGATGTAGCGTTGGTCAAGTAAGGGACTAGGTTTGTCCTGTTGGAAAGTTTACCTTCTGACTTAAATGGGTCTGGTGGCTTAGTAGACTATAATGGTCTGTGTCCCGGCTGGTCTACTCAGCCTTTTATCTTTCTGAGGTCAATAAAATGAGTACCATTGAGTTGGGTAACAATAAACATCTGTTGTTATTCAGCACCAAGACACCGTGGGTGAACCTGCGCTTTACAAATACAGTTGTTATGTTGCGTAGAAATTTTGATTGGGAAAAAGTGGTGTTTGAGTCATTGACATGGCAAGCTGCAAGCTGGATCCGAAATGTGGCTCAGTGACAGTAGTTTGCTGAGGAGCGGGATCACTTGAAGCTCAGAAAGGGGCTGGGCACAGTAACCAGGCCATCCTGACAAGGGAGGAGTACCCCCAGACTGTGGTTTGTTCAGCATGGGGAAAGCCTACTCAGGGGAGAATCCATCAAATGATGTTTATATTTGTTGAGAATCTTCCTATAACGTGAACTTGTAATTCCAAAATAAGGTCTACATCTTGAATACTTCCCAAGCCTTTTGTTGCGTTTGTTTGTGAGTGCTTCTCTGAGGTCTACAGGACAGGCCTGGATCGCTTGTGTTTGTGGCCAGCTTCAACATCTGAGTATTTTGGATTTGTCAGGCTGCAGCTTAAGATGACTGGAGGTCAATCAGTCTTTCACCATGACCGGACGTTGTACAAATGTGGATGTCATGAATCCACTGATGTTCTTGAATTTGAAGATGGATTGTTTGCAGTTGCTACAAGAAAGACCAAAGCCTTGAATTAGTCCATGCAAAGCATTGTAGTAGATGTTAAAGGGGAATTATAGTTGGGCATTGGGGGACGCCGGTCCCCGGTAGTAGTGTCTGCAAGTGCATGATGGTAGGTGTTAGGCCTGAACCATTTAGGTAGCGTTTCCCCAAACTTTTTACTTTGCCCTTACGGGTTTTGCTTTGTAAATGCAGTGCGAAAGTGCGTGCACTCTTCCTACACATATTAGGAAGTGGTGCTTACCTACGGTTGCAAGCCTGTGTCAAGCCTGCAACTGCAGGCTGATGCGCACAATGATGCATTTGCTTAGACAGGCCTTCTTAAGTCACTAGCCATCCAGAGAGGACCTTTCACCTCCACCGAGTACCATGAGGGTAATTCTTAAGGGGTGCAGCGAGTGGAAGGTGAAAGGCAGAGTAGGAACACATATGTCCCCTGCCCACATAGTGAGGAATACCCATGCATGTTTACACTGCATATGAGGTTTGATCTTTCCATTTGCTAACATGAGAAAATGGTGGAAATCACTTCATATTGCAATAGTGGATTACATGGAACAGCCTCATGATGTTTCATATCCCTTGCAACCCCGTGCCAGCGGCTTTGTCATAATTCATGCAGAAATGCAACTACAGGAAAGTGGGCATTTCTGTGCTCTAAACTCTTTGTGTGCCTTGATTCAGCATTTCGTCCATCATCTGTTCTTTTTGCATTTGTCGCCCTAAGTGGGAAGGGTATCGCCAGACGTGGGTACTGTGCTCACTACGCTACCAGATTCATGCTATCCTGGCTGATGAGGGGTGTTACCCCAAACAAGTCCCAGGATGCTTATTTCTGGTCCGAGGGGGGCCTGGCCTGGCAGTTCGGGCTGGGGTAGAGTCAGACTGTTTTGCATATAGTTGGGTCCAAACTGGAATCGGGTGGTGTTAGATTTGTGGGTCTCTAGTTGGCACAGGTAGGTACTTCTGACAAATAGGGAGCCTTGCCTCTAGTCAGGGTACGGGGGTACACTCCTAAAATAACCCCTCCTCACCCCCTTGGTAGCTTGGCACGAGCAGAGAGGCTTATCTCAGAGGCAGTGTGTAAAGCATTTGTGACCACATACAGTAACCCAGTGACAACACTACAAATGGAGACCACACAGGTTTTATATAAAAAATAAGTATACTTTATATAGACTTAACACAAGACCATTAAACAATAAAAATCCACAATACTGTATTTAAGATGGTAGTTTTAGCTTAGTTTAGTTCAGTTCTTAAGATGCGACACTTTGCATCAATGTACTTTACGATGCGTTGCGCTTCCACAACGGCAATGTTGCAGCGATGGAAATGTGACAAGGTTCCAGTGCAAAGAAATAAAGATGACGCTCTCTCCTTGATGCAACACGCTTCCCGGTGATGCGGCGGCATCTGCTGCGACGTCGATCCTCTTCTCCGGTGATGCAAGATACTTTAGAAGATGCGAGCCGCGACAGGCCCTGCGACAAGCTTCACAGTGATGCGGCGGCGTCTGCTGCGATGTCGATCCTCTCTCCTGGCGATGCGAGTTGCTTCCACAACGATGCAAGCCGCGACAGGCCCTGCGATACTCTTCTCGGAGATGCGGCGGTGTCTGAGGAGACGTCAATCCTCCTCTCCTGTGATTAGCCACGACAAGCCCTTGCGACACGCTTCTCGGGGATGCGGCTGCGTCTGATGCAACATCGATCCTCTTCTCCTGTGACACGCTTCCTGGTGATGCGGCGGCGTCTGCTGCGACTTCGATCCTCTTCTCCGACGATGTGTGGTGCTTCGTGATGTGAAGCGGCAGCGGCAGTTCGGCGACACGCTTCTCGATCTTGAGTCACGCTTCCAGCTCCTTGCGACACGCAAGTCCCCAAAAAGTCCAGCACAGCGGCAGACACTTCAGGAAGACTCTTGGGGAGCTGGTGGGTGAAGTCTGTTGTCCGAGACTTCAGCAGGAGGCAAGCTCTGTTCCAAGCCCTTGGAGATCCTTCACAAGCTAAAAGTAAAGCACAGAAAGTTCTTTCTCCTTTCTTTGGCAGTCAGGCAACCACTGCAGGCCAATCCACCAAGCAGCACTTCAGCTTAGGGATAGTTTCTCCTCAGTTTCTTCAGGTTCCTCTCCTCAGCAAAGGTTTCTTCTTGTAGTCCAAAAGTGATCTAATTTCTTGGGATCAGGTCCCAATATTTATACCTCAAAATCCTTTGTCCTCTGAGGGCAGATGGGCCTTTGCCCAGTCCAAACCAGTTCTGGAGCACTCTGTTTACATGACTCCTTCTTTCCTTTCACAGTGCAGGGCAGAAACATCAGACATCCCACGGGAGGTGGAGCCAGCATTGTGGAGGGAAAGCACAGCCCTGGAGCACTTTGTTGACAAGATTTCTTCTCTTCATTCACTGCGCAGGGCAGAGACATCAGCCCCACCACAGGAGGTGGAGCCAGCATTGTGGAAGGCAGGCACAGCCCTATTCAGGTCCTAGGTGCAACTCCTCCCACCCATCTAGATGCAGATCTCTCTATTCACCACTGGGCTGACTCATTCTGTCTCCTAGAATCCCCAGCCCTGTCACTCAAAAACTCCAGACAAGGAATACACAAACTAGCAGAGACAGGCTTGGTTAGTTAGACAAGAAAATACCTACTTCCTAAAAGTGGTGTTTTCAAACACAGAATGTTAAAATCAACTTCACTAAAAAATGCATTTTATCATTCTTAGTCCAAGCATAATAAACTCGAATTTCTACCATATTCCCTGAGTCAGTTAGGATTATAAAATGTAATAATCTAACTGCCCATTCTGGCCTATGGAGAACAGGTAGCCTTGCAATAGTGAACAGCGAAAATGGCTGTAATTCATTATCAGGACATGCCACACACACCAGGGCATGTCCTACCTTATACTTACAATGCACCCTGCCCTTGGGCCTACCATAGTGGTGTCTGTTATGAAGAAAAGGGAAGGTTTAGAGACTGGCAAGTGGGTGCACGTGCCCAGTCAACATGGCAGTACCAGACTGCATACAGGCTCTACAATGGCAGACCTTAGACACATTTTACAAGGCTGCTCCTGTGGGTGGCACAACCAGTGCTGCAAGCCCACTAGCAGCATTTGGATTTACAAGCCCTGGGCACTCCTGGTGCACTGTACTAGGGTCTGACAAGTAAGCCAAATAGTCAGTCATTGAATCACCAATTAATACATTCATTTACAATAGGGAGCACTTGCACTGTGGCACTGGACAGCAGTGGCACAGTGCCCAAATCATCTCACACCAGCAAAAACACATGAGGCAACAGCAAAAATGGAAGAGAGACCCACGCCAATGGTGCCAGGTCTAATATGTGGCATGCAGAAAACCATGGATTCAACCCAGAACTGAGACTAGGGGTGAATGTTTAATTAATTCACCATTCCGTCCATCATCTGTTCTTTTTGTATTTATCGGCCTAACTGGGAAGGGTATGCCCAGACGTGGGTCCTGTGCTCACTACGCCACCAGATTCTAGCTAGCTTGGCTGAAGAGGGGTGTTGCCCCGAAACCGGTCCCAGGATGCTTGTTTCTGGTCCAGGGAGGACATTGCCTGGCAGTTCAGGCTGGCCTGTTCCCATGGAGTACAGGGTCAAGACTGATTTGCAAATAGCTGGGTACAAACTGGAATGGCGTGGCATGCAATAAAACAATGGATCTAACCCAGATCTGTGACTGGGGTGAATGTTTGAATAATTCAGCATTCTGTCCATCATCTGTTCTTTTGGCATTACTAGAAAGTGGGCTTTTGCTGTGCTCTAAACTCTTTGTGTGCCTTGATGCTTGGCTCCAGTCCACACTGGAGGTTGGGGGAGCACATCTGGGCATTCCCCAGCGATAGCTATAAAACACTGGGCATGCAACTGAAACGACAGACCTCTGCCCTTTGCGGGCCAACTGGAGAGATTGGAGGAAGAGGTTTTGACACTTGGCCTCTAGAGCCAGATCATGGCCCCACTAAAGATAAAGATCTACGTCCACATCCTCATGACAAACAGGAATGAAATGTAGGGGATACATCTGTGGTTTGACCCTTTGAACCACCCCTACCTTCAAAGGCATACTCCAGAACAACTACTGGTGCCATACTTCAGCACAGGGTGACATACGCTTATGGGGATGTAGGACTGGAGAACCTGGACTACATGATGCACATTGCCAGAGGACCCTGTTGTGCACAAGGATGATTACTGCCATTAAAAGGGGATCTGTGCCTTTCCTGAATAGTGGCTGGCCTGGGCTGACTACCTTCTACTTTGTGGCACCCTGAAATGTGCTCTCCAGGGGATAGTTGAGCTTCTCCTCTGTTCTTTCGAGGGTCCCAGGGACATCAAAGATCTCCTAAAAGAGACCCACATTGTCTACCTATGACACCTGAAGTGCAGTGCGCTCTCAAGTGCTCACATTGTCTGCTGGCCGTGGAACTAGGAACTGTGGCTGGAGACTGGATTGCCTATTGATCCGGAGTCTGGCCTGAATCTAAGGTGTTTAGTACCCTAATTGTGGGGATCTCAGCACACCTAAGTGTCTTGTGGGTGGTGAATGGGTTCACTGGTTGCGGGACCCAAATGGCCCTTTTTATCGATCGTTCTACATCTCTCTTGTGTGACATGCGGACTGCATGTTCATTGCGTGTGGTATCTGATTCAAAGGTTATTACCTTTGGATATGGGGGAGAAATGTCGTAGAGCCTCATTCTACCTCATGAAGCATTGCTGAACTTTTGCCTGTGTGTGTGACCGAAACTGTCTGGTGTGATCAATATCAACGTGCACCGGACATTGTCTCTCATTTCCAGGGAGGCATGGAATCTGCATTTCATTGTGTGTGTGACCGGAGTTGTTTGGTGTGACTAACACCGATGTGCACCAGATGTTGTGCCTCCTTTCCATGGAGGTACGGAATTTGCAACTCTTCATTATGTGTGACTGGAATGGGCTGGTGTGACCCTTATCATTGCGGAACCAACTATGTGCCCAGATTACCTGGGTGCAACTCTGATCAACATGTACCTAAAGGGCTGCCACCTCCTTCCCAGAGCCCTCCCCTCTTCATTCTCCATTTATCTACTGTTCCCTTACTTGGCCCTTAGTGCGGCAAACCATTTGTCCTCTCCTCATTCGGCCTTCCCCGATGACGCTGTGTTACCAGGTTGTATTGCTGGCTCAGGCCTCGGTGGTGAGAGTGACTGACCAGATGGAGGAATGCTTCTGAGAATGACCGAAAGCGGGTCGAGTGACTGCATGACCCCCCTGCGCTTTGCAGAAGTGGGCTAGTGCCAAACGGCCCTTGGCTACCCCTTTGGCATGAACGTTCATTGCCCTCGGCCCGTGCCTGCTCCGCATCCTGTGGGTGAACTTCTCAAGGGGTTGCCAAACCCCTCTTGCCGACTGCCTCCTAATTAACCTTCCTGCCTACACCCACCTGCTTCCTGGGATCCTGACTAAGAGTGACTTCAGCCGCTTGTGGTCTAGTACCCGGTGGGGAGGGCGGGGTGTGTCCATTTCTGGGTTTAGGATAGTCGGAGTGCGTTGGAGGGCGGAGGGAGGTTTGGGGCCTTGAATTCTGCAGTGTGTAACCAATTGACCTGCTGGGTATCAGTGCACTGCATCAGTGCATATGTGTGCAAGCACTTCAGTACGGACTTGTCTGATATCCATTGCACAAAGTAGTGGTGTGGAGTGAGTGTGTGCGTGGCAGTGACAGTGGGGAACCGCCCGTCATTCACAACACTGGACGGCGGTTCGCTTGGTACGTTGACATCTTGCCCGAATAACAATAAGGGTGAGCGCAGGTTATACAGTGTATTTAATCACCCGCCACTGACAGGAGTAGTAGGTTCTGCCTGGCTGTGGTACTGCCTCAGCCAGACAGAAAGTACCAGTTCCAACAGTAGGGAGAGTATGTAGCTACAAATGTATAAGGAGGAAATCTAGTGGAACACTGTAAGCGGTCAAAGACAAGTATAAAGTCAGTGTGTGATAGGACAGCTGGTTTATATACTGTTAATGCATTGTAATATAGTGTTATTTAAAAAGATGTCTCTTCAACCGTTTCCAAATTAGATTGGCGTTGGGGCTGTCCTGATGGATTCAGACATGTTCCAGATCCTGTGTGCACAGATAGAAAGGCTGCAACCTTTTTTTTCGGAACTACTTAGTCTGTTGTATGATGGTATCCTGCCTACCGGTGTGCTAAGAACCACGGGAGATAGTGAGCTAGTTTGTAAGATAAGCAGACATGCTTGTTGTGATGCCTTTGTAAATGATGCTGCTGGTTTTGAAGTTAAGTGGAGTCAATGAACTTGCATCATGATGGGGGAATTGTGATCATATTCCTTCAGGCTCTGGATAAGGTGTGCTTCAGCAAGCAGGATGCCCATAAAGGGTGCCAGAGTCCAATCTGGGGGGCCATTGTGCAGGACATTGTCATCATCCAGATGAGAGAGCACGAGGGATAAACAGCAGTTCTGAAGTCTCTTTTTGGAAGAAACAGTTTCACTTTCTTTTAAAGAGACAGCCTGTACCAGGCTTAGTTTTTTGGCACTGTGTTACTTGAGGGTGAAGTTGGTGTCATGCCCAGGGTAATTCCAAGTGACTTGGCATTCAGTGCAAGTTGGGGTTCGAAGCAGGTTCATATATTGAGCCAGGACTGTACTGTTTCTGTGCTGCTATTGAGAATCACAAGAATTCTATTTTGGTTGGCGTCAGATTCAGGAAGGTGGTGGACATCCAGGTCTGAATGACGTGAAGGCAGTGTTTAAGACATTGGATGTTGAGACTGCTTTCAAGTATCATCTGTTGGGCAGCATATTTGTCAATCTTGATGCTTTTATCTGTGTGTTGAGCATCAAGTGGCTTGTGATTGATGATGATGGGGTAGCATGGAACCCAGGACAACTCCACAGATCCAGAATAGGAGTGTTCTGTAAGGTATCCAGGGATTCCTTGTCCATGACAAATACTGCGTTGTATGCTCCCTGTCTAGTTAACATATCAGGTATTGGTTCATGTGTATATAATATATTTTTATATGGGTCTTGTAGTCATGAGCATCCGTTTTTGGCCTACTGGCTGAGTAGGTTTTGTCGCGTGATTGTTCTCTGGTGAGTGAGGGTTGATGGTGCACTTATAATATCTTTGGGAATACCACATTCTTTAATCTGATTATAGTTCTGTGTTAGTGCAGAGTGAGGTGTCGGCTGGCATCCTTGTATTGTGTCAGCGAAGCAAGTGCTGGACTTGATTTTCCTTTCCCCGGTTCCATCATGGGAGGGAAGTTGGCATATTGATTATCATAGAAGTATTTAGAGGTGTCCATACATGACTAAATGTTAGCTGGCAGGCTTCTGTTGACAGTCCTTGTTGCTTCATTTTGGGAGTGTTTTGTGATCTGTTATGTTATGTCATGTTACCACTATTTATATAGCGCAACAGCTGCCCCAGCAAAGGGGCGTCCCGGTGGTGATCTGGTCCTTAGTGTCTTACATTTGCCCTTACAGTGCTCACTTTGAGATACAGACCCATTCCTGCACTAAATCATCCCAATGCAATGCATTCTAGGTATATTTCTCACCATTTCCACCACTCCTCATCCTAGAGACATTATCACTGCAGTGCACCATGCGCCCACTAACCCAATACTAGTGCATCTTAGGGCAAATGATCCATCACATTATGCAGCAATTCTAGGGTCACCTAGTGACTGGTTCCAATAAATATCTGGTTGAGATCCTCTAGGAATGAGCAATTCAAAACTGCTAATAAATTATTACATGTAATAAATTATTACATCTCAGGCAGTAAACTAAGTAATTCCTATTCTTTAACGCATTGAACTAGAATCTGGAGGCAGATACAAGTCCTGCAAACGTGAATCCTGCGCTTTTCCTGCATGGTTACGTCATACGGGCCGTGCATGGCTGTCTCCAGCTGTGCTCCTTTGTAGTTAGTACTTGTATTCTATTTCTTTCTCTGCTCGGTTTAGATGAACCAGAATATATTGTTTTGGGCAAAAACAGCTTGATGCATCTGTTTTCAGAAAATTTGAAACTAATTAAGGAATGTTATAAAAATGTGAACGCTTCTATACAGACCAGTTCGTAATGCCTCCTTACAGGACCCTTTTTTAAATGTTTGAAAAGTTCAAATGAAAAGAGCCAATCTTTAGTTTACTTATAAGTGGCTGTAGGTTTACTACAGGACCCAAATAGAACTAGAAATGAAACACTAAACGGATTTAAAGAAAACAGTTATTGTGAGGATACATTTGTATAGGGTTTGAGTACAGGCAGCTTACCTCTCTGCCACAGCAGATGTCATCGACATTAAAAACATACAGAGATGAGCTTTGAATCAGCCTCCTTTAGTCAGTGGCATTTTTGGGTCAGCCCTCTTCAGCCATCACTCGAAGAAAGTGTCAGTCACATTTTGCATCAGTCCAGAGAAGCATTTCAGTCTTACTGTTAGCTGTTGCTTTTCAGGAGTGCTAGTCCTCCTTCATAAAGAGTGCTTCCCATTCCAGTGCATGGACGGTAAAGAGAAGCCCCCCTGAACCCCTAAGAAGGCCCATTTGTGCGCATTAACAATGTGTGCGCGCCCAAACGTTTGTACCTAAATGTTATTTTGCAGCAAAATCTGTTTTGATCCTAAGTGTGACGTTAGCTTGTAACAGCCTTGGTGCCGATAGTGCACCAACTGTGCTTTTGCACCCTAAAGTGATTTTGAACCTAATGATGGTGATGAAATGGTTTTGTAGCCAGAAGTGAGTTGGCACCTAAACATGATTTGTGCTCCTAGTTGTTTTCCAAAGTCCCACTGTTTTTGCATCTTACTGTGGTGTTAACCAGATTTGATGGCATATTGATGCATACCTTGCAAACCAACACAGAAATTGTACTACAGTATTTTCTCTAAAATGTTCACCTAATTATGATGCCATACTCCTGCCGACCTGGTACCAAGGAAGATTTTACACCTAAATATGTTTGTGCGCCTAAATGTAATTTCAATCTACTCTTGATGTTGCACCAATGGTGATTTGGACGCTAAATCTGTTTTTGCTCTTAAATGTGATTTGGGTTCCTAGAAGTGTTGTTTTTCTGCGGATGGTGCAGTAAGAGTTACTTTGCACCTAAATGTAATTTTGCTTCTAAATGCGTTAGCACAGGGCAGGCTCCTTTGAACTAAGAGTGATTTTGCACCCATACATGTGAACTCTAACCTGGGGTGAGGATACAGCGTTACTGCCAGAGCTGCCGACTTTGGAACTGGGGTGGCAGAGTGGGCTAAAGAACGGTGATGGATTAAACCCAGATCTTTTGACTGGGTGTGAGTGTTTGATTGGTTCATATGCTCCGTCCATCACCACCCCCTTTTGTACCGCTTTTGGCCGCCATAAGTGTGGCAGGGTATGCTCAGACGTGAGTCCCTTGCTCACTTTGCCACTGGATTCAAGCAAGCCTGGCTGAAGACGGCTGAAAAGCCAGAAACCGGTTCTAGGAAGCTTGTTTACGGTCCAGGGAAGGCATGACTTGGCAGATCGGGCTGGACTGTTCCCATGAGGCACAGGGTCAGACTGATTTGCATATGGCCATGTCCGAACTGGGGTGGCAGAGTGGGCTAAAGAACGGTGATGGATTAAACCCAGATCTGTTGACTGGGTGTGAGTGTTTGATTGGTGCAGATGCTCCGTCCATCACCACCCCCTTTTGTACGACTTTGGAACTGGGGCAGAAGTACGAGTCTCGGCGTCAGCTCAACATCTTGTGATTCTGGGCAGATGACTTAATCCCCCCATGCCTATAACAAATATTAATGTGACTCTGTGTACTGTAACTCATGCTCATGTAAATCACTCCAATACTTTTGGGTCGAGTTTGCGCTATATAAAACCTCAAAGATAAAATACAAATCACTCCTGCTGAAATGACAGTAAAGGCAATGAAGCAAATTGAAGCACTCTTAGTACACAATTTGACATCTTTTTGAAAAATATTCTCACTTTACTTTTGACTTAAATGTGATACCACACTCCTGACTTGGCAACAAATGTAATCTTGCCCATCACTGAGAAATGATGCTGGACTCCACCGTCTCACTCTGCAGCCAGCGCTTCTCAGAAGGCGAGCAATGGGTTTTGGGAAGGAGTCTCCAGCGATGAACTATAGATGCAAAACATCGATAGGTCAGTTCATGGCTGATGGTGGTGTCTGTCTGTGGTACAGATCTGCAGCTAGGTGCACATCAGTAACTAAGGGTGAAGTGTTCGGGCTTTATTTATGGAATAGACACAGCAATATCATCTGCCAGTCACAAAACTCACGTCACTTCTCAAACTAACAATGCCTCAGTTATAAGGTATCATTCCATTCGTGTCTCATTGAAATTCGGGGTCTACAGTAAATCCGCAAGCCCGGTAATCCACACCCAAGGACTCCCTCTCCACCAAAAAAGAAGCCTTCACCGGGGCAATCAGACTTGGAATTACCCATTTTCCCCAGTGATTCCTCATTTCTTTTAGGAATCTCAGATCTCCACCTGTATTCCCCATTTATCTGCCTCCTGTAGTTAATGGTGCGCCCAGTATTGCTATGTATGGAGTCCAGGGGCGGGATTAACGGGTCAAAGTTCAGGACCCTCGTTATGAGACTCTAAGAGTTCATGACAAATGTAGCCAGCACTGCCTGTGAAGATAAGACTTCACTGGCCTTCACATTCCTTACAAGCATTTCACTAGTAAGAGCATATCTCCTCTTGCAATCACCACTGCAATGTAGGTAGTACAACTATATAAAAAACACATTTTCCCCAAATATATTCCCATAATGGCTCTCTTAGTAACTTTGTCTTTCCTGTTTAGAATATATAGTCATCAGTTCATACACTAAAACATAAACGTATGCCCCACAGTAACCCTTCCACACACATCAGTCTTCACTACAAAAATCAGATTTTGTCCATTGGTGTCTTTTGTTTGTTTTCTTTGCTCAGCTTTGCCACTGGTAGTTTGCACAACACCTAGGTGTGGATTGAAGTAAAGCAGTGACCGTGGCGCCGCGGCCAGGGCGACTGACGCTGGAATCTGGGGACCACGGTTCGATCCCCGACTCCGGCGGCAGGTTAGCCCAGCACCATGTGACTCTGGGCGATAGCTCGCTTAATCTTTCCGACGGCCCCCAGCGCCTAGAGACCCTTACGGGTGATTGTGCGCTTTACAAATGTGGACTTTACTTTACTACATCCTGGATTCAGGACAATTAATGATCTTTCAACGATTTGGCTACTTCCATCCAGTTGCTCAATTTCCTGCTCTCTTAAACTAATTATAACATTTTCCATGTTAAGCTTTGATTGCCATTATTTCTCCTTAGAAGATTTAATTAGCTGTGATCATTCCTAACGAGTGTAATCATTTTGGTCCACACAAGTTTATCACAGTTGTAGCCAAATTGTTATCTTTTCCCACTTAATATTTACAAACTTAAATTTAATAGATTTTTGCATACAAATGTGATTTTTGCTACTTTCCCTGAATCATGAGCTGCTAAAATGCATGAAATAAATTACACGTCTTTTCAATTTGGGCAGAGTTAACACGCACTTCCCATAATGTAAATGTGATCCTATTAATGAATGCACCTCTTGTTCTTTTGCATTTCAGTATTTTTAGATGTCCAATGAGCAAGTGTTCACTTTAGATGAAACTAGGTTTGGCTTTTAGCTAATATCTTACTTTTCCATTTGAGATGAGGCGACTGCCAGCTGGAATCAGCATCACAGAAACTCTCAAACTTTATTGGTTTAAATGGTAGATAAAGGGCCTTGTATATCCCTAGAAACAAACTCGACAAAGTGCCAGCATTGTAAGTAGGAGCTTTGCATCTGCGATACCGGTGTGCAATATTGATATTCATGACATACAGACTATACCCTACACTTAGTTTATGGGACTTTGGGTCAGCCTCTTTTTTACTAAAACCATCAGCTGTTGGTGTGATGCATTATTAATCATGCCTCGGCTCAGCACACATGAGTATGGAGTAAGCATGGGCGTAAAATCCGCTCCGATCGCGGATTTTTCGGATTTTCGGCAAATTCGCAATCCGCGAACTCTCGCGAATTTGTCGAAAATCCGTGAATCCGCTCGCGGCGGATTTTTTGCTTGGTTGCGGCGTGCGGCGCGCGGCGTGGTGCACGGCGTTCACTTTCCGTCATTTAGCGTTTGCCGAGTTGTTTTTCTTTGCGAGTGCCGCGCCATTTTGGATCTTGCTGCGTGATCCCGCAGGAGTTTGGCGCCCGCGAATACGTAATCGCGGCTTGCCACCTTGCACAGCACACCTCGCGAGAGTTCGCAATTGCGAACACGTAGTTGCGGCGGAAAGGAACAATCTCGCACTCGCGAAATAGAGATTTTGCAATTCTGCACAAGAAAATCACCAGCAAACAGGATAAACCTTCAGAAAATTATGATTTTTATCAGAATCACTGCTCAGGTTGACATTTGCATGGCCTTTTTTTTTGCAAGGAGTCCATTTTTGGGGGGGGGGAGGAAGGAAGTGCCCCACAGTCTCCAACTTCCTGTTCCTGTCCAGCAGGCTCCTCCCAGTGCTTTGTCCATCTCCTGGTCACTTTCATTTGGATCTGGAGCTGGAAGGATTACTTTTTGTGGGTGCTGCTGGATATTTGGATTTGAGGCCTTTTTGACTGTCTTTGGATCACTTTTGGATTAGAAATCAACTTTCACAAGTAAGTTTGTTTGGGGCATTACAGTTGCTGCATGTACAATTTTGGAACTTTTTCAGAACATTAAATAAATTATATTGTGGGTAGCCACAGTATCCAGTAGGACCAGGGTTGGTTAGGGGTGCATGATACAACTGTTTTGTTGAATTTAAACACCATTGAGGCCATGGATGGGCTGGGATTGTGCTGATTTTATTGTTTTTTGTCGTTTTTTGGGGGCTGCTGGTGTGGCCTTTTGCCCAGGGGTGGTGGTGCATGGACTGAGTGTGCCTGTGGTGTGGTCTCACTCTCTTTAATGTAAACATCATGGATGGCATTGGATTGTGGTGATTTCTGGCTGTTTTTCTGTTTTTTGGGGGTGTACTGTTGATGTGGACTGGCCATGTGGGTGGTGGTGGTGGCCATCTTGAGTGCTGGCTGGTACAGGCAACATGTGCTTGGGGTGTAAGGGGCCATTTTGAGGAGAGGCAGTGTCTGAGGCCTGCACTTATTTTGCCTACTTTTCATCCATTATGCCATGGGGTAGTGAGTGTTGCATGGGCCTAGTGTTTCTGAGGGGTGTCTTCTTGAATTTAAACACCATTGAGGCCATGGATGGGCTGGGATTGTGCCGATTTTATTGTTTTTTGTCGTTTTTTTGGGGCTGCTGGTGGGGCCCTTTGCCCAGGGGTAGTGGTGCATGGACTGAGTGTGCCTGTAGTGTGGTCTCACTCTCTTTAATGTAAACATCCTGGATGGCATTGGATTGTGGTGATTTTTGGCTGTTTTTCTGTGTTTTTTGGGGTGTACTGTTGATGTGGACTGGCCATGTGGGTGGTGGTGGTGGCCATCTTGAGTGCTGGCTGGTACAGGCAACATGTGCTTGGGGTGTAAGGGGCCATTTTGAGGAGAGGCAGTGTCTGAGGCCTGCACTTATTTTGCCTACTTTTCATCCATTATGCCCAGGGGTAGTGAGTGTTGCATGGGCCTAGTGTTTCTGAGGGGTGTCTTCTTGAATTTAAACACCATTGAGGCCATGGATGGGCTGGGATTGTGCTGATTTTATTGTTTTTTTGTCGTTTTTTTGGGGCTGCTGGTGGGGCCTTTTGCCAAGGGGTAGTAGTGGTGCATGGACTGAGTGTGCCTGTAGTGTGGTCTCACTCTCTTTAATGTAAACATCATGGATGGCATTGGATTGTGGTGATTTCTGGGTGTTTTTCTGTGTTTTTTGGGGTGTACTGTTGATGTGGACTGGCCATGTGGGTGGTGGTGGTGGCCATCTTGAGTGCTGCTGGCTGGTACAGGCAACATGTGCTTGGGGTGTAAGGGGCCATTTTGAGGAGAGGCAGTGTCTGAGGCCTGCACTTATTTTGCCTACTTTTCATCCATTATGCCCAGGGGTAGTGAGTGTTGCATGGGCCTAGTGTTTCTGAGGGGTGTCTTCTTGAATTTAAACACCATTGAGGCCATGGATGGGCTGGGATTGTGCTGATTTTATTGTTTTTTGTCGTTTTTTTGGGGCTGCTGGTGGGGCCCTTTGCCCAGGGGTAGTGGTGCATGGACTGAGTGTGCCTGTAGTGTGGTCTCACTCTCTTTAATGTAAACATCATGGATGGCATTGGATTGTGGTGATTTCTGGCTGTTTTTCTGTGTTTTTTGGGGTGTACTGTTGATGTGGACTGGCCATGTGGGTGGTGGTGGTGGTGGCCATCTTGAGTGCTGCTGGCTGGTACAGGCAACATGTGCTTGGGGTGTAAGGGGCCATTTTGAGGAGAGGCAGTGTCTGAGGCCTGCACTTATTTTGCCTACTTTTCATCCATTATGCCCAGGGGTAGTGAGTGTTGCATACTTGCATGTCCCTAGTCTTTCTGTGGGGTGTCTTCAATGTAAACATCATGGATGGCATGGGATTGTGCTCATTTTTCTGTGTTTTGTCGATTTTTTGGGGTGTATAACTGAACTGATGTTCCTCTGTCTTCCATTGCTTTTAGGTGCACAAGACTCAAGAGAACCACCAGTGCCAGGAAGAAGTCCTGCAGCGGTGTGTGTGTGCAGCATAACGTCACGCGACGTCACGTCTGGACACAGACAACTCTGCAACTCGTGCAACTGCTGCCTGCTGTTCTGACCTGCTCTGAAGAAGATGGCCCCAAAAAAAGTAACCCGTAGCTCCTCTAGCAAGAAAGGTGCCAGTAAGGAGCAGAAGAAGCAAGTTACCAAGGAGACTGGTGTGCCGCCCGCCCCTTTTTTTGGTGGTAAAAAAAAAAGTATGCCTGCAGCAGCAGCGGGATCTGCTGGGGACCAAGCTGGCAGCAGCACCCCCGCTCCATTGGGCTCAGTGCAACCACCACCACCACGCCAACTTAAGTCCAAGCCCTTGAGTGCTGCAGAGGCAGCCAGTATAGTTCTTCAATCACCATCGACCAGTGATGTTGGCTCATGGCAAGAAAGCAGCAGCAATGTCCCTCAATCAACACAGGTTGTTGTAGCTCATCTGACGAGTGTTGAACAACCACAGCCGCAACAACAATCACATGTGCAAGTACAAGCCCAAGTACATGTGGAAGGAGAGGCAGCGCAAGGAGATGCGCAAGCAGAGGTGCATGGAGGGTCACAAGTGCCCACAATAGTTGTCCCTCCCGAAGTAGGGGCACATCAGGAAATCGACAATCAAGGCGAGGTATCATTTGAGGAAGCCACTCCTCCTGATGATCCTTCATTGTCTTCCACACCCCTAGCAAGGAAGAGATCAAGGGTGGTGTCTACATCTTCTTCAAGCACACCTCCTTCTGATGATACGGATCAAACTTGGGAACCAGCACCACTGCCGTCTGAGAGTGAGGCACACCATGATCCGAGAAAGGTAGTTAAGCGTAAAAGGAAGCTCGTCCAAAGTCTCAGAGTTATGGAGTGTGATGAGGCTCAACAAGAAGTGGCGGATACTGCTGCTGATGAAGACTCTGCCAACGACGACCCAGTCATCATAAAGGTCACTGCAGCCCCAGCGGGCATGCAGCAAACAGACATTTTGACCCTAGCCCGAAGAGCTGCTGAGCGTGATGATGATGATGTTGTCGATGAGGAGGCAGTGGAAACACCACAATCATTGGAGTTAAGTAGTACACCAACTCGTCCCGCTTCCATATTTCTTTCTGGCAAGAAGAGACCTCCATCCACCTCGACCTTAATTAGTGGCGGTGAAAGTGCACAACGTACAAAAGTTGGGCAATCCAGATCCTCCACTTCATCTGGCATTAGCTTCATGACCACCACCACCAGTATCGCCGCCTCCTCCAGGTCCCACAGACACTTCAAGTCCCCAGTTTGGGACTTCTTTACTGTTTGTCAAAAAAATCCAAAGTTTGCCATTTGTACCCTTTGTAAGCTTGCAGTTAGTCGTGGTAAGCCAGGTACCAACTATGGTACCGGAGGCCAGAGAGGTCATCTTAGGAGACAGCACACTGTCCAATGGTTTGCGCACCTGGATGCGATCAAGAAAGGCCGAATTCAAGGAAACGTTGATGTTGCATCTGATGATGACGAGGAGGAAGAAGACGTGTCAAACACTTCCCTTACACCCAGTACCCCTGTCAGCAGCACACCCAATGTGAGGCACACTAAGAGTGTTGGAGCGAGTGAGACACCAACGCACAAAAGTTCACCAGCGAGCAAAATTGGGTCAACGAAGTCATTATCAGCCCGTAAATGCTTGGTCCAGGGCAACATTAGAACAATGCTTACTTCAGACGTGCCATATGAACGCAACCACCCACTGACGCGTCTGTATAACACTAAGCTGGCTAAAATGCTAGCTCTGGACCTTCTCCCTTTTTCTTTTGTAGAAGCGGTAGGTTTTCTAGAATTAGTGGCAACGCTCTGCCCTAAATGGAAGGTTCCTAGCCGGTTCTATTTTGCCAGAGTTGCGGTTCCAGCACTACATGAAGATGTGCTGGAGGCGATTGGGGCAGCTTTGCAGAAGAGTGCTGTTCACACAATACATCTGACAACAGACATGTGGACCAGTGGCGCAGGCGCTGATTACATGTGCATCACTGCACACTGGGTCTATTTTTCAGGTGTTAAAGCAAAGCTAAACGCAGGTGTTGACCCGGACAAAGTTTTCAAAGCTGCTCGGAAACATGCAACACTAGCCATGTTTGGCTTGGAGAAAAGTCACACATCCCAAAACATTTTGGACGAGTTTGACAAAAAGGTCTTGAAAATGCTATCTCCAATAAAACGCAAGATTGGTTATGTTTCCACGGATAATGGCGCCAATATAGTTAAGGCCATGTCGCTGGGTGACTATGTTAGAGTGCCGTGTTTGGCGCACTGTATCAACCTGGTAGTTCAAAAATTCTTGAGTGATAGAGACAGTGCAGCGTTCGCGGTAATGGCCACCTGCCGCAAAATGTGCAACCATTTCAGCCATTCTTTTAAGGCCCGGAAGCATCTGAGGAGGCTGCTACTTCAAAGTCGAATACCAGTGAAAGCACTCATCCAGGAGGTGGCAACACGTTGGAACTCAACCTTCTACATGCTTGAGCGTCTGTATGAGCAGTATACGGTACTCGATCACTATTTCTTAACAGAGGGTACAACTCAGAAGGAGGACCTGCGGATGGCTGCGGCGCAATGGGACATAGTTAAAAGCCTGACAGACATGCTTCGTCCTTTTGAGTTCTTCACGCGTGCAGTCAGCTAGGAGGACTGTAATTTGGGAAAAGCTATCCCATTGTTGTGCATGCTGGAGCACCAACTGATGGCGGTGTCTTCTGAGTTTGAAAAAGATGTACAAAAAAAAGACCATTTTATTTTGTCTGAGAAATTATTAGAGCGCCTACGTGGTGATGAACGTCTTCAAAAGATCAAGTCAGATCAGCATTACATTTGTGCTACTATTCTGGATCCACGCTACAAAAAGGCGCTGGCAGGCGAAGCATTCTTTCCTTTTGCTGATGCAGATGTTCAAAAGTACAAACATTGGTTAGCCTGGTCAGCCAAGAGGTTTGAAAAAGAACGGCAGGTTATTGAAGGAGAAGACAGTACATCAGCATCAGCAGGCCATCCCCAGTCACAAGAATCCACTTCTGCACCTGTGGCTGGGGCACAAGTAACTTCTCAGCCGTTAAAGAGACCGGCAACTGGATCATCTGCACCACACACAACACTAACAGTGGCTGCTGAGGAGGATTGGCTAAGTTTGCTTGGGTATGGTTCTCGAAAAAATGTCAAAGGCACAGCAAAAAGTAAGCAAAGTGGAGGAACCGTTGATGACCTTGAGTCGATGGTGCAGGACTATATGAATGACTCAACAGAGGTCTTTCTTAATGATGAGCCATTGCAGTATTGGCATGGCAAAAAACCATTGTGGCCACAGCTCTCCAACCTGGCTATAAACTATTTGTCTTGCCCACTCGCAAGGGTGTCTTCTGAACGAGTTTTCAGTGCTGCTGGTGGCATTGTAACTCCCAAACGGAGCCGCCTCTCGCCCAAAAATGTGGAGCGGCTGACAATGATCAAGATGAATCAGCACCTCATACCACCAGATTACAAAGTACGAGAAAGCACGCCGCATGAAGACGAGGAGGACGGCAACGTAGATGAGGGGATTTGTTCTCTGTTCGGTGGCACTGACCTCATCCTGCCTGAATTCGCAGAGTATGATGACGAAATCTTCTTCTTATTCCCTGACACCGAGCCCTGAAAATGAGACAATGAATCAAGAACTTTCTTTTTCGTCCTTATTCACTTTTATTCCTGTGTGTCTCTCTTTCTTTGTTTTGCACAGTTAATTTAATCCAAACTTTAATCACCTAATCCCAAAAACAAGACCATCAGCAGAACTGTCTTCACTTGTTTGCTTATTGATTTGAAGGTGCCGCAGTCTACATTCCTCAGGTTCACAAGTTCTGAAGAACATGCTCCTCTATCCTCCTCCTCCAGACTGCGATTTCCCTCAAAGCAGAGTGCTGGATTACGCCCAATGAAGAAAGACTCAGCACTTGTGGGGGTGTTGTACTTCTTTGCGGGTGAGTTGACGGATTTGGGCCCATGGCTGTGAAGCTCTAATAATGGACAAAAGTGTTTTGGACCAAATATGAGGTGGAAATTTCTTGCCGTTTTTGCTGACTTGCTTGCCTTTGAGGTGCTCTTTGGCGGGGTTCCGGGTGTTTGTGGGTGATTTTTGGTGTCTGGGAGCACTGCTGCGACAGTCTAATCTTGATTGCATTTGCTTTTCAGGAAATCCGTGGTGGAAAACAGGAGTTATGATGATTGATGATGATGACCTAGCTGCACAGCGCCGCGTTTGGACCGAAGGCCGAGAGATATTGTAAGTATGAGATTTAGCATTTTCGCTGTTTGGGGGTGTTGTCGGGTGGTTTTTTGCAGGTGGGTTGGCGGGTCTTGCCTGGGGCATTCCTGGGAAGGTCTAATACCGGATAGAAGTGTTTTGGACAAAATCCTTAAGGAACAGCCTTTTTTTGCTATTTCTTCTGACATCTTGCTCAATGTAGCGTTTTGGGGGGCTTCCTGCTGTTCGTGGGTGGGTTGCGGCCGGGGTCTCTGTCGAAGCACTGCTGCGACAGTCTAATCTTGATTGCATTTGCTTTTCAGGAAATCCGTGGTGGAAAACAGGAGTTATGATGATTGATGATGACCTAGCTGCACAGCGCCGCGTTTGGACCGAAGGCCGAGAGATATTGTAAGTATGAGAATTAGCTTTTTCGCTGTTTGGGGGTGTTGTTGGGTGGTTTTTTGCAGGTGGTTTGGCGGGTCTTGCCTGGGGCATTCCTGGGAAGGCCTAATACCGGATAGAAGTGTTTTGGACAAAATCCTTAAGGAACAGCCTTTTTTTTTGCTATTTCTTCTGACATCTTGCTCAATGTAGCGTTTTGGGGGGCTTCCTGCTGTTCGTGGGTGGGTTGCGGCCGGGGTCTCTGTCGAAGCACTGCTGCGACAGTCTAATCTTGATTGCATTTGCTTTTCAGGAAATCCGTGGTGGAAAACAGGAGTTATGATGATTGATGATGACCTAGCTGCACAGCGCCGCGTTTGGACCGAAGGCCGAGAGATATTGTAAGTATGAGATTTAGCTTTTTCGCTGTTTGGGGGTGTTGTCGGGTGGTTTTTTGCAGGTGGGTTGGCGGGTCTTGCCTGGGGCATTCCTGGGAAGGCCTAATACCGGATAGAAGTGTTTTGGACAAAATCCTTAAGGAACAGCCTTTTTTTTGCTATTTCTTCTGACATCTTGCTCAATGTAGCGTTTTGGGGGGCTTCCTGCTGTTCGTGGGTGGGTTGCGGCCGGGGTCTCTGTCGAAGCACTGCTGCGACAGTCTAATCTTGATTGCATTTGCTTTTCAGGAAATCCGTGGTGGAAAACAGGAGTTATGATGATTGATGATGACCTAGCTGCACAGCGCCGCGTTTGGCCCGAAGGCCGAGAGATATTGTAAGTATGAGATTTAGCTTTTTCGCTGTTTGGGGGTGTTGTCGGGTGGTTTTTTGCAGGTGGGTTGGCGGGTCTTGCCTGGGGCATTCCTGGGATGGCCTAATACCGGATAGAAGTGTTTTGGACAAAATCCTTAAGGAACAGCCTTTTTTTTGCTATTTCTTCTGACATCTTGCTCAATGTAGCGTTTTGGGGGGCTTCCTGCTGTTCGTGGGTGGGTTGCGGCCGGGGTCTCTGTCGAAGCACTGCTGCGACAGTCTAATCTTGATTGCATTTGCTTTTCAGGAAATCCGTGGTGGAAAACAGGAGTTATGATGATTGATGATGACCTAGCTGCACAGCGCCGCGTTTGGACCGAAGGCCGAGAGATATTGTAAGTATGAGATTTAGCTTTTTCGCTGTTTGGGGGTGTTGTCGGGTGGTTTTTTGCGGGTGGGATTGTACTTGGCGGGTCTTGCCTGGGGCATTCCTGGGAAGGTCTAATACCGGATAGAAGTGTTTTGGACAAAATCCATAAGGAAACACCAGTTTTGGCACTTTTTGTAAGTTAGGGTTCGTTAGGGTTCGCCCTAGCAGCAGGATTGCATGTGTTTCGGGGGGTTCTATTGCAACGCAGTTCTGGGGTTTTAGAGCACTGTTGGAGCGATGCTGGCTATGGATACTTTTGCTTGCTTGCAAGTGGTTTGAATACAATCCACGGTCTGTATTTGGGCCTACTGTTACTTTCAAAGTACGTTTTGTCACCATTTTTCTGCTAGGCATCGTTTTTGGAGATCTGATTGGGGGTCTTCTACATTTTTGCGACTGGCTTTAGTAAGGGTCTTGGTGGGAGCATTGCTGGGAAGGTCAAATTTTGTCCTAAAACACAGTTTACAGTACACCTACCTTGAGGGGAAAGATCCGCTATAGTATTTTGGCCATACTTATTTATCCTTAAAAAGGTGACTCAGACAGAGCACGCAATTTCAAAAATATTGTACTGTCTATTAGGGAAATCAAAGTGTCACTTTTTGCACCACACAGCGTACATACCTTTCATTTATTTATCAGTGGTATTGTAATAGCACTTCCTGTTTTCCGTTCAATAATTACAGGCCGGGTTTCAGTCAACATCCGCCAGGCAGGCAGTGGACAGGGTGTCTTCTGTCAGTGGTCACCAACATTGATGGACGAAGCGTCAGCTGGAAGGGAGGAGTGCCGCCAATAAGAGGAATTGTTTGCTGCATGCAACTTACTTACCAAATTCAACAGGACAACTCCAACAACATACGCAATACAGATACAGTATCCATTGTTTTATTCTATGAGTGTGACTGCATGTGCTTAGCTTTAGTTTGTACCCAAAAATTCTCTTTATCTTCAATTATTGTTTGTCCATGCTGTGCTTTTTTTTTCTTCTCTCAACAAAACCTACCCAAAAAGAAACCCCCATTCCCATCCATTTTCCAAACCCTAACCCTCTTCCCCCGGGCTGTGTTGTTTTGCTTGATGTCTGACTAAAATGACATCAATAATTCCACACACTTGCTGGGGAGGATAAGGTCATAGCAACAGGCTGGTGAAGGAATACGAGGATATCTTCTAGACTTACTCAGCTTCAGTACTATATCTTCTAGTAGTAGGAGCCAATGTCAAATAAATTCAACGCAAGTACTAGTTATACTTGCAAGCAAATACTTTACCATTTGTTAGGCTACATTATGGCACTGTTCTAGTGTACTGTCACCTGCTATATTCTCGATCGTACCGTAACCGTTGTAATGCTACAGTAAGGACAAACCAGGTTTCGTTTTCTTTTTTTCCATAGGCATGCAACTGCCACTGTGTCACACCACTAGTACCACCGCAATGAGGAAATTTCATCCGCCCAGGATTGCCAACGTTAATCCCCATTTCACGTGGAGCCAGCCCTGGGCCTAGCCCTAATTTCTAACACAAATTACAGGTAAGATAAGCGTTTGGTGGGAGGTAGTATAATGGAGTATTATTTAGGACTAGACGAGAGATTGACGGTAGTACTACTAAAGTCCTACGACTGTTCAGGAAAACAAACTTACTGTTACACTCCCGTCCCCCACCCACCAGACTGAAAAGCAGTAAAAAACAGGTATGGTCAGATAAAGTTTAAAAATGTATATTTATGTAGCCCTAACAAAATAATCTCCCTCAAGACCCACCCTAACCCCAACGATTGTCTTTGAAAAGTCCCAAAACGATCCCAACTCCCAAATCCCACCCCCCAAAAGTCTATAAAAAAAGGGCAAGGGACACTCCACTACTGGAGGGTGCTGGACCTGGTGCATTTTGCGGCATGGGCATCATACTCCTTGCGGAGGGTGGCAAGCTCGAAGCGGAGGCCCTCTACCAAGTTCTTATAGTTCTGGACCTCCTGCTCCAGGTAGGACATTCGGACTCCTAGGCGGCGTTGGCGTGCCTTGCAGCTCCTGTGGGGGGCAGCTGGTCTTTCTGTTGCTTGGCGGTGGCGGTTGGCTTTGTTAGCCCGGCTCGGTCCCGCTGGAGCACTGCGCATGCTGGCGTCCTGTGGGGTCACGGAGGAGGATGCAGCGGTCCCAGTCGAGGATGTTGTTGTTGCACCGGTCGACTGCGTGTCCTCCTCCTCCTCCAGGGCCACCAGCCGCCGATATTCGGCGACAGTGGCATCCAGCCTCCGTTGCCGGGCCATTCGAGCCTGCTCCCTCCGTGATGTTGATTTGGAAGGAGCAACTATATGAAGAAAGAAAGACATAGTCTGTAACCAATGCTCCTTAGCATTAATAACACAAAGTGATTGAGCCGAAAGTTGGGTCACAGTACAAGTAGCACAGTGAAAGCACAGTACATAACTATTGAGGACAGTATCTATGTAACCTCCCACTTCTGCATCCTTGCTCTAACATTAGTGGTGGTTTAATGAACAAATTCTACGACCACTATGGACTTCCATTACAGTCGACTATGACAGTACACCAGTCTTATTCTTCTTCTTCTCTCTTGTTTAGGAAAATTGGTACGTTATCTTATGCAAGCCGGCAGAATGGCAGCACAGTGAACTTGCACCCGAGAAAAACAGTTGCACACCATGATGAGTGAGACAGACTTGCGTTACTGTACCCGTCCAGTACATGCGGGTGGTGAAGCTATTACTTTTCTATTACGGGTGGCACTGAGAATACTCTGTTACAAGGGCTACTGCTTAATTAATTTACCTTTCACCCTACAGTGCAAATGAGTACTAGAAAAGGAAAATGAAGAAGCTAAATAATTTGATTATCTATCACTTCACATGGGACGTATTTGATGACATATGGGATGACTTTAGGTGCTTTGCTTAATATTGAGTGAACAGTGATACACCCACACATGAATGACGCACTACAACTAAACTAAAGTTATTAAGAGAGGTACGGAGTGTCCACCGTAATAACCAGATATATGCTGTGCTTGCAGTTGCAATACAAAGTACTGCTACTATTCATGGTAGTATTGGACACATTTACAATTTCTTTTCCTTGCCTTCCCTACACTGGAACGGACGTGCGGGTGCGGTGGTACATGCTCTTCAAGGTAACACTTAGTTCATCCAGCGACCATCTACTCTCTATAGATACACATGTGCTATCTAAGTGTCAGAGAATACCATGCTCCAGGCATCCATTCATTCAAAGTATACGCACACATACAGTTTCTGTTTCACCCACCCAGGCTGATGTCCTTCCACCCATCCTTGCTTCATCATTGACCCAGCCATGCACCATACCATATTCTTTCCTTCCCAGCCACCTCGGGGGCCAAGCAAACACATATCGTTCTTCTTTGCCAGCCATCATACAATTTCGCGTCCCACTTACTTACACCCTTCTTTCGCTTTTCGTTCATCCCATCCATCACGTTCGTCTAAGAACTTATTGGGATTCTTCTCACCAAAAACTTCACAGCTAAGTCGAAGTACATTTCGAGGAGGCTACTACCTGGTTGATTTGTAATACACCCGTGCAGAAAGCACACTATGCAGTCTTCAATCTCAATAAGTAAGGAATATATAGCTTACCTGTTCCCGCCACCACCGTGC
The DNA here is from genome assembly GCF_964261635.1 of Lissotriton helveticus. Taxonomy (NCBI): domain Eukaryota; kingdom Metazoa; phylum Chordata; class Amphibia; order Caudata; family Salamandridae; genus Lissotriton; species Lissotriton helveticus. Next base: position 1,850,624,749 of record NC_136067.1, on the reverse strand, counting down.
GAACCCCCACAGGACCGTCCGCCGGCTCTTGCACCGCCTCCTCCCCAGAGTCCTCCGAGTCCTCGCCCAACACCGCCACCTCCGCGCTGGCCCCGTCACCAGATGTTACACCTACAAAGTACATTTAAGAATGTTAGAATACACCACTCACTACTATATAATATTTGGTCTAGGAGAAATGTTAAAAAAACAGAATACAATGTAATAATTTGTGACTGTCTACTCTAAAGTAAAAATGTCCCTTTTTCCAGGGAAGGCTGTTGTCTTGCTGCACTTTTATGCACAACTGATGAATGCTTGCTTTTTATTTTTAACACGCACCACTTTTTCTCCTAACAGACAGAAGCTTGACTCCTAAGAACATGACCAGGATCAAGTTCAAACCAGGTGAGAGCTCGGCTCGACCACAAGAAATGTGTCCAATTAATCGTCAGCACTAAGCACTTTTCCGTTTTCAGTTAAATAGTTTTATGACAAAGTAGATTTTAATAAATGTGTTTACTTTTAATAAAGCTTTTAAACTTAAATAGACTCTGTGGTTTTTGGTCCTCCAGACTAGAGTGGATGAGCTAAAGGTTTTGGAATTTTTGCAAGCATGAGTGCCTCTGACACTTCTTGACTGTGCTGTGACTCCGTACTCTCTTGTCCTGCGTACGATAATCTAGAGATCATTGGGGATCAATCATCGGTGACTTCGGGAGCTGAATGACTCTGCCACACTATCTAGTCAGTAAGGAGACAGTGCATAGAGCTATTGCTGAATAGAATGGGAGTCCAATGGAATTGCCAAATGTCCAATCTTAGTTAGCTACACAGACAGACTAATAAGAATAATCTAGTAATACCACAGGGAGTCATATTCGAGCCAGGATAAGAATTTATATCCAGTCTACAAGAAGATCAAAGACGATTTAGAAAAAATCGAATGAGGAACGCTAGGAAAAAATAGGTACTCTTTATTACAATTAAAACTTACTGGGGCCAGCAAAGGAGCCCTCGCCTGCCCGATCCTGGCCTGCATCCTGAACAGCACCCTCCTCCTCCTGTGTCCTCTTGCCCTTGGGGGGAGCTGATGTACAACATGAAAGAAAGAAAGACCAGAAAACATGGATGAGATTTGTCAACCAAATCAACCATTTCAAAAGAACAATAACAACATTTTTTGGAGAAATAGCAAATAGATAGACAACTATTCCACGGGATCTATCTCATGTGGTATACTACGTTATTCGTATTGCCTGATTTGCGGACCGTTGACTTAGAAAGTTCCTATGTAACTCAATAAACAGACTACTAAAGAGGTTTGCCTAGGCCTGGCACTGCAGGCAGCAGTCCGCAGCACGCGAAGTGACAGACAAAGTCCATCCTGCTTGCAGATCAGTGAATACTCAAACTATCAATCCACCCACCACCACCACTATTTCTTCTTATAGCCATGTGTCTAAAGGAAGGACTGGACTTCAGTCTGTTGGGGCTGATTTAGAAGTCCCTTGCGGCTCTTTTTCCTCCATTGTTGCGTGACTTTTGTGACGCAGCGGCAGAACAAAAGACTCGCCATGGTGTTGGTGCGGCGTATATATTAAAAAAAAAAAATTATGGGCGATGCATCACGTTGTAAAGCCCTGCGCCATCAGGGGGCGTTCCGGCGCAAGGGAGGGCGTACATGCGCAGGGACGAATCCTAAAAGTGGCTGAGGGAAATCTACAAGATGTCAATCAGTCACTTTTAAGACAATGATGCATGAGTCAAACCCTGCGCGCTTGAAGCCGACGTACGGCTTGATGCAGCATTGGGGAGATAGGGTACCCCAGAGCATTGCTGGAGCTGCGCCATCGTTGGCACGCAACTCCAGCAATGCGCCGCCTTTACGGCACAGATGCGTAAGGCTTCTGTGACGTTTTGGGCCAATGGGTGGTGGTGGCATGGCACACAATTACTGCCGCATCCCTGCTACTTTGCAGGGATGCGCCGGTAATTGAAAATATGACCCTTAGTGTCTAGCATTACGCAGTTCTTATCTTTACACTACACTCATACATAATTTCTCAGGCCAATGAAATGAACACAATTTACAAAACAAATAAGCATAGTAGCAAGCAAGGCTACTGAGAAGGAGAGCAGTGCACCTGAAATGCATAGAAGATTTTGAAATATAATTTACCTACAATGTAATCGGCAGCATTATTGCTCTTGGTAAAGAACAAAGATTTGCAAATAACAGAGTCGGATAAAACAGAGTAGTGATGAATAGCTACTACTACTCACCAAGCCCGGGGACCTCTACGCCGAGCGCGTCCAGCAAGTCCCGTTCCCGGTCCATGACATCGGTCCAGCGGTGGGTGGCCTGGTTATATGTGCGCCGGACCCCAGAGAGCTTATACATGGCCCGGCACACCTTCTCCCACCGCTTCCGGCGCTCCCGGATGCCATAGCCAGTTGCGATCTTGCCGCCTCCCAGGATCGTCTTGGGGAGGCGGCGCTGGACGTGGAAGATGAGTGCGGCCACCTCCTCCGCGCTGAAGATCTCCCGCGGCACCACTTGCTCCCCCCTCAAACGCCCGCACGGGAGCCGGGCACGGGGTGCGGGACCCTTCCCCTTCTCAGGGTGCTTCCCGGCTCCCTTTACCATGGTCTGGGCAGAAATAAACTTAAATGATAAAGAAGAAATAGAATAGTGAAGAAGAAAAGAGTTTAAAAAAGTAGTTTAAAAGTAACTAAAAGTAGCAGAAAACACAAAAATATACAGCTAGAAAAATAGAGGGATAGATAATAAGTAAAATAGATTAAATAAACTTCAAACAAGCAAAGGATGGCAGAGATTCAGAGAGGATACAGAAAGCATGCCCAGAACCATAGCAATGAATGAGAAACAAGATGGCCGCGCCCGTTCACGACCGCGTGGGTAAGTTCGCGCGAGATTTTCCTCGCGAACACGCGCGAAATTGTACTAGCGAGCAGCACAGTTTGCGAGATTACACATAGCGGCCGGAAACGGAATTACGTCACGCAAACAAGATGGCCGCGCCCGTGTACGACCGCTAGGGTAACTTGGCAAACGTATAGCTACAAGCGCCTCGCGAACACGCACAAAAGCACGCGAACATACACGTCGCAAAAAAAAAAATTGTGTATTCGCAAGCAAGTAGACCATAATGGTCCTGTGAAAAAAAATTTCACTGCAACAGAAAGCAATTTACAGATAAGGAAGGAAGCAGGTGCCAGCCAGACTGGAACTTTCTAAATAACTGACACATTAATCAACCCCAAAATAATTCATGGCAGTTGAAGTAGGGGAGGTGTGCTTGCTTTTTTCACCCCCCATAAACTACAGTGATAAACAAACCTAATGGGTGGCAGTGAGGATGTACCAGAGGGTGGCATGGGTGTCCCAGAGGGTGGCAGTGGTGAAACAGAGGGTGCTGTGAACCTGTGAGATAAACCAGACGTAGAAACAACATAGTCGCGGCCGTTGCGTGCGAAAAGTAAGTTCGCAATTACGAAATTGTCCCAAAATCGGCGCGAACGCTCGCCAACACAAAAAACGGGAAAATCCGCGAGAGTTCGCGTATCTTCGCGGATTGCGAATCCGTAAATCCGCAATTTCGCGTACGCGAGATCCGCTAGATCCGCCCATGCTTAGTATGGAGTCTCCCTGCTTTTCTGTTGACTTATCGGAGTGTGTCCTTACACTTCCATTGTAATGCATGAAGGATTATGTTCAGTAGCGGCTGCTACTAAATGGGGGTGATGGGACTGGTGGAGTAGAGGGGGGAATAAAAAATGTAATTAATGGACTTGACTGGGTGCCGCCGGCTGCCGCCTCTCCTCCGTCGTCTTCTCCGTGCCGCAACAGGAAGCACACAGCCTCCCAGAATCCCCTGGCCAATTACGACGCTGCCTTACAGAAGCGTTATGATTGGTCTGAGTGCAGTGGTTCAGCGCTCAGACAGGGAGGAAGGCTGTGCATGTTCCCTATCCGGCTGTGTAATGCAGCCTGGTGCAGAACATGCAAAGTGCGCCGGACGGTTTGGCCGGCTCAAGAGGGCCTGCCAAACCATCCTGCGCACTTTAGAGTGTGTTTAACACTCCTCCCTCTGCCCCCTGCTCTGTTCAGCCAAGCCCCACCCGCCCTGCCCCGTACCTTAGCAGGAAGGAAAGCTAAAATGATAACATTAGTTATTATCACTTTAGTTTTACTTTTTAAACTGCTCGCAGAGCAGTGGGGCGACACTCCTCCGCCTTAGAGGAGGAGCCGCCGCTGATTATGTTACAGTCAGCACATGCCCTGGTAGTACTGACATTGAGCACTAACAAAAGCATCTGAAAACTAGTTGCTGCAGGAAGTAAGTATTGCTCTTTTTTCTGCAGTATCTGTTCTTCAATGGCTTTCGTCAGTGCTCGCTCCTCAGTGCTGCCACACTGTTTGACAAGTGAGCATAAACTTGGTGGCCATGTTGAAATTATATTTTATATACTCTGTAATTGTTTTACCATTCCAAGATGGTGGTCATGTGTATAGTCCGTGAGGAGCAGAGCGGCAGAACTGACCAGAGCAGATGAAACTCAGCTGCTACAGAAAAGAAAACAATGTTTTTTTCTGTAGCACCCATTTTCAGATGTTTTTTGTCTGCCCTAGTACACAAAGAAGCATTGCCAAAGGCAATATCATGCTATCGCAAACATCAAGCCTATTTGTTTGCCAATGTTTGTATATATAGTGCTTTTCAACAGTTTAGATATCAGTTATTTGCCCAGTGAGGTCAATAGGCTGGCAGACATGCGCTGATTGACAGAAGTTAAAAATAGAGAACCTAGACCACATAAGTCTTCACAGAATCCCGAAAGGCTGCAAAACCATTCAGTTTAATTTGGAAAGTTGTTAAGCTATAAAAGAAACATCTCCCTGAATCTCTAATCCTCTTCACCTTGGGCACAATCAGAGTCACCTTATTGCATTATGGGTGTTTATACAACCTAATCTTGTTTTTCCTACACTCGGGCTGTAAAATGACTCCATGTTCAACCACTAAAAGCCTCCAAAAGGTTATGCGTGACTGTACTGACAGACACTGAAGCTGTCACACCACAGGCGATGTCCATTCTCCTGGGTTTGCCAGTCACAATTATGGCTGTCTGACTTGACGGCTTGGCTGGAGAGGCCCTTCAGACTGAATGCAAAACTCATTCCACATTAATCCACCTTTGTGTTAACAATGTCTCAGTCACGACAGCCTGGCTTTCCTGGGAGAGGAAATGGCTTATGTCTGCAGTTTTAAAATAGAGGCTGCTGTGTTCACCTGGAATGTCGTCGAAGTCTCGAGTCCAGATGTATACCAACCTTCTTTACCTCTGAGAATATACGATTTCTGTCTAACTAATCAGCAGTGCAGGAGATAACTCTGAAAATTGCCAATTTACCAGCGGGGGAGCAGGAAATAGGCTCTCTGTTGTCAACATTTAAATGTAAACAGTCTTTCTTCATCCATGCCCGGATGTTCCTGTAAACGTGTTGCTTCTCTTTAGGTCCATCACTCAGCCCTGATGCGGGCTCTCTAATTGCTAACATTGGCCATATTGACACACGATTCCATAAATCCTATCTTATGAGCAAAATAAATAAACGAGACACCCAGATTGGATTCTCCCTCAAATGGATTGTATACCTCGGTGCAGAATAAATAACACCACAAATTAAGGACTGTTCTGTGATTTTTATAACACACACTAAGCCTTCCACGACCCAAAATGTGTTTGCAATATATTTTAGTTACAAAGCGTTGTTTGTGTTGTATATGCGTGTCAGTGTATGTTTTGTGAAGACGCTGACTATAGTTGGGTAATAAAGCATTTCATATAATTTACAAACACTACAATTGAAATGTAGTTTATTGATCAACTACTTCAAGCAAATGAAGTTTGAGTGTTCCCAGTGGTATCTCTTGTAATGCTGATCAATCAAAAGTAAATTTATATAAGTAGAATTCCCCACCCTAGACAAACAACATATCTGCATTAAAGTATATATAAAACATTTTCCTTATTAAGAATACTTATTTAATTGTGGACATGTCCGACATGACGAAGCCCACACCTCGTCACCCCAGCACAATGGTTGCAGTTCTTGGCTTTCTGTGTTCATACCTGTGTGATGGTGCCTACCACTTACTTAATGCAGGCCTTGGTTTGATGGTGGTCATTCTTGGTATACTGTGGGCATCTTTAGAACGATGGTGCCCATCAGTGAGGTGATGGTGGCCAACCACTAAGGATCTCTGTCGTTACTGTACGACTTGATGAGGGCATTGGCAGAAGGGTGGCAATTTTATAATATTGTTCCCAGATCTGGGATGGGTGAGTGTTCTCCTGACAGAACTATGGCTATTCTTGGAATGTTGTGTGCATACTTACCATGATGGTTCCCATTCTTGGCATAATGTGGGACCTGGTATAATGGTGATCATTCTTGGCGTGATGGGACACTCTCTTGGCATACTGCTGGCCATGCTTAGTATATTGTTAGCTTGCGTGGCATTATGGAACCCAACCCCGGCTTATTGGTGGCCCTGGTTTAATGATACAGACACATCAATCAATCAATCAGGGGATTTGTAGAGCGCACTGCTTACCCACTAGGGTCTCAAGGCGCTGGGGGGAGGGGCTGCAGCTAGGGGTCGAGGAGTGTGGTTCTCAAAATCCGGACCCTGTTGTTCTCCCGATATCGAGGTCCAATACCCGTGTCACGAAACCTCAACGTACCGAGACGATTTTGGTGTCTACGAACCGATAATGATTAAGACGTCATTCCTATGTATTTGCGTTCCAATCGAGGGTTGCCAACACCCCTAAATCACAGTTTCCGTCCCATCCCTTAAACTCCATTTTGTGAACGGCATCCATCTTGCATCTTGCCCTCATGATAAGTCAATTAAAGGTCGAGCTTGATCCAAATAGACACGTCCACCTTTCGTGACTTTCCCCTGACCTGTCCCAACTGACTCCACTGTCTTCGGCCAAACCTGTTTAGGCAGCTCCTCGCCCAGTGGCCGAATGCGATAGCATCTACGCATAACATTCCACGAACCATTCACTACATACAGACCATGCTTTCTGCAAACATGCACCTGTCCACGTTCCTTGTTTATGGCCAGGTTTATGACTGGGTTACACCTTTCTTTATTGAGGTTTCATCGATATCTGATGGGAGTTCCAGGCCTAACTGGGTAATCTATCAACGAACTGGACATCTAAAATATGGGCTTGCTTACATGACTTCGCTCTATGTATTATTGTAGAAATATGTATATTGCCATACCATAAACTCAAGAATTCTTGCTTGAAGCCATGTATCTTGTATATAAGGAGAAGGCTGGTTCTGTAAAAACGAACAGTCTCCCTAGAACCTACTCTCCGTGTGGTGTACTTCTGGGACACGTGTTACTTGGTAGCTACCAATAAAACTTGATCTTTGACTGCGACTAGAAGACTCCGTGTTTCTGTGGTCCGGAACAAGGGAGAACTCAGAGGTCTTCGTGTGTTATCCCCTGACACCAGCGGGTTCCTAAAAACCCGTTACCTCAGTTGGCGCCCAACGTGGGGCGATATCAAGCGGTGACGGTCCAAGCCAGATGTTCGTGAGGAGCTTCGTGTGAAAATTCCGGAGGACGGCCAGCCACTTCAGCGTCCCCTGTATGTCGACGTGGTTCCGAAGGTCTTTGCTGCGAGGTTCCCCGCGTCCCGACGGCTACGAAGGACTGCTGCCCTGACTATCGCCTTGTTTTGGACCCAGTGATCCTTGGTAGAGCGAAACGATAGACGAGTCTTCTAGCGACGTCATCGATCTTCAAATACTTCAGTTAAGTATAAGTGGAGCGTCTCCCAGTCCTTAGTTTGTCCTTAGTTTTTGGTATCCTTGAGATACGACTTGATTTGGTACTTGCAAGCCCCAAAGCCGAAGGACTCGTGTATTCACGAGAAATATCGTAACAGATAATCCTTTGAAGTTTGAAGCTAGACTAGTGAGCGAAGATGCCTGGTTTTAGCAGACTTGGAAACTTGTTTTGTCTTGGTTGTAGTAAGGACTCCCAATTGGAAGATTCTTGTCCGGTTCCTCCAATTGGAACTCCAACGTATGAACTCTATGTGAAACACGGCGTAGGTCCTATAACATATAACGAGGTATGGATAAAATACACCCGCAAGGATGGTGTTTTAAAATGGCCCCAATATGGTAGTTTCGACCAAGAAATATTAGATAACTTAGAGGTCAAATTGTTCAAGAAGAAAGCCCGGCCGGCGATGTTTGACTCTTTCCGCTTATGGCGCAAAGAAGCCAAACAGAAAGAAATAAGATTAGCAAAAAAGAATAAAAGAAGTATGTCAATGGTGCAAGCTGCCGTTGCATACAGAGATAACGAGGAAGAGCGGGAGAGCGAACAGATGCTTAGGAGCAAGAAACTAGCAGTAGATAAATGTTACCCGATGTTACCAAATAAGGGACAGGGTCAAGAGAAAGGATCCGAGAAAGATCCATTAATGTCCCACCTATTAAATTCTCTGCCACCCTATGCACAAAATGCCACAGCACCTCCGCAACCTTTAGTTGCACCTTTGGTAGCTGTAATACAGGCTCCTTTACCGCACCCACCGGCTACTCTTCAGCTGGCTCCTGTTTCTTTGGCACAGCCTCCTCAAGGCTCACCGATCACATCTACTTCTCCTACCGTTCCTTCTAAAATTTCGCCTAGCGCACCTTCTAGTCTCTCTGATACTCGTTCTACGAACATTTCTGTTTCTGCTTTGCGTGACTCTGTTCTACTACCAGTTATTCCTCCACTTTCACCTTCCGTCTGGCATAAAATGGCCAGCATTGTTACTAACTTTCCTTCACCACTTTTTCGGTCACCTAAAACGACCCCTAACACGGAACGAAGACAATTACGAAGCCAAATGCCTGATTATCAGGAAAGGGAATCATTGAATAAGTTAGCACGAAATTGGGCTATGGATACAGCGAGATATGATGTAGAGTCTGTCATGAACGTCTTCCGTCAATGGGATGAACCAACGCAAAGATACGTCTTTGAGCAGATGTGTGTTTTCCTGTGTGAGGATTTGGAAGATAATGGTCAGAAGAGCAACCAGCAAGAGTTGTGTAGTGTGCGATTTAAATTTGGGGAGGGTATGATAGTTGGTCCCGATGTTGAAAAAGCAGTTGAGATATTATTATCACATCGAAGTACGGGTGGTAATTCTGGGTCGTCCTCTGACAGTGGTACGTCTAGTAGGAAAAGAGCGAGACAGTACCCCATGAGAGAGGTTCCTCCGGTTTGGAGGGAAGGTGATGCAAACGCAGTTCCACCGGTTCTGCCTCATTTCCAGCGTGTATGGGTACATGTCCCCTGGAAAAGATCCGAAGTTTTAGCACTCAAACAGACACTACCCGATCCCCGTAAAAACCCGACTGGGTATTATAAGGAGTTGTCCCAAACTGCAAGCTCATGTATAATGAATTTAGCGGATATAGACATGTTGTTTGGGAACGTTGTTCCACATCCTTTATGGAGTAAGATACGTCATACGGATCATGACCAAGAATTAGGTGACTCATGGGCGAACATTGCGACTACAGATGCTAGACAAATCGGTGGTTTCAAACCTGAGCCGTTAATAGCTGAACTCCCTGGTAGAATTATTGCGTACATGAAGACAATTATGCCTGATGTACGTGTAAACTGGGACAAGCTATCCGCGTGCAAGCAGAAGAAAGACGAGAATGTGTCTGACTTCTTCACGAGATTTGAGGAAACTTTCACTGACCATAGTGGCCAGGATATGGCTACCGAGGGTGGCCAAAGACTGTTTGTAGACAAGTTTGTACACAATTTGCTTCCTGAATTGTGTGCTAAACTAAAAGACTCAGAAAGTGCTTGGGCTGTCTCTACGTCAGCGCAGATTCTAGCAACAGCCCAGTACTATGAAAATAGGCGTAAAGACGAGTTAGACAAGGCAGACAAAAAGACGAAAGATTTGAAAACTAAAGTTCTTCTCCAACAGGCCTATCCGCCTCGTATGGCTAGCCAGCCCAATTATCAACAGAATCAGCAGTACTCTAGAGACGCGCAAGGAAACGAGCTTTCCCATCAGCGTCCTACGTATGGCCCGAATCAATGTGCGTATTGCAAAGAAGAGGGTCATTTTAAAGGTAATTGTCCGGCTCTTGCACGACGTTTAAACGGTGCCCAAGGTGTAAGGGGAAGAAGTGTTCAGCATGCCTCTAGAGGTAGAGGCCGTGGAAATTTCACTCAGAATATAACTTCTTTTCCGCCTCAGAAATCCATGAATAGCTTTGATCAACAGAGTAATTCATCGTCCAAGTCAGCTCAGTACTATGCTGACGACTATTACACCGAACACGACAATGAGGGTAACGATCGCTAGGACAGCCATGGACAAAGAGAGGGAGTTGTTTCAGTTCCAGTAGATCAGGATGGACCTTATGTCGAGGTAATTACCTCAGGAGTGTCAGAGCCATTTCTGCTGGATACTGGTGCTACAAAAAGTTCTATTATGCACTCAAAACTCCCTGGCGAAATGAATGTCTCAGTAGGCTTCTCTGGCGCCCCTGTTAGAAACCCGATCTCTAGTCCTGTTTCCCTTTCTGTTGGCCCCTGTGAATTAGAAGCACCCCTCATTCTTACAACAGGTTGCGGTGAAAATTTGTTAGGATTGGATTTGCTAAAGAGGTTGTACGCGACTTTGTACTGTTCTCCCTCGGGAGTACAGCTTACTTTAGGGAAAAAAGTCATTTCTCCAATGTACTTGTCAAAAGAAGGTATCCCAACCGAATTGTCATCACTTCCGGATATACTGTGGGCTAATGGTTCCAACGATGTAGGTCGTTTAGAGATAGCACCGTATGTCATAACTTTGAAAGCAAACGCCAGATTGCCACGTATTCCCCAATACAAAATATCTAACGAATGCGAGAAGGCATTATTGACGATCATTTATGATTTGATCGATAAAGATGTTATCGAAGAAACAACAGGAAACGTTTGTAACAGTCCAGTTTTACCGGTCTTAAAACGTACTGATCCTTCACAGCCCCCTGTGTATAGGTTTGTGATTGACCTCCGAGAAGTAAATAAGGTAGTTATACCGCAGTTTCCAGTCGTCCCCGACATTACCGCTTTATTGACAATGGTTCCAGCTTCAGCAGCTTGGTTTTCGGTGATTGACCTGAAGAACGCTTTCTTCAGCGTCCCGATCGCCGAAGAGAGTAGAGACCTTTTCGGCTTCAATTTAGGAGGACGAAGCTTCCGCTTCAAAAGCGCTCCTCAAGGCTACTGCGAAAGCCCATCAATATTCAGTCAGGCTCTGAAAACACAACTAGACACAATTGTACTGCCAGATGGGTCAACATTGATTCAGTACGTAGACGATCTACTGATCGCTGCAGACACTGAAGAGATTTGCAAGGAAGCTACGTTGTCGCTATTACGTCACCTATGTGACATGAAGCACAAAGTCTCCCGTTCAAAACTGCAATTTTGTCGACAAGAAGTAACCTACCTAGGTCACATCTTATCGAAGGAGAGAAGGAGACTGACACCAGAAAGAATACAGGCAATCACAGAACTAAGCGCCCCAAGGACACAGAGAGGTGTTCGAGCCTTTTTGGGCATTACATCGTACTGTAGACAATGGATACCGAATTTCTCACTACTAGCCAAACCCTTACTGTCACTACTCCGCAAAGACACGCCTAATCCTATACCTTGGTCTGAAGATTGTCAGACGAGTTTCCACGAGTTGCGCGACGCATTGTGTTCGGCTCCTGTGTTGGGAAACCCCAACTACAGTAAGCCTTTTACATTGTATGTCCACGAAAAAGAAGGTTGTGCATTATCAGTCTTAACGCAACTCTTTGGGGACAAACAGCGCCCATGCGCGTATTTTTCGGCAACTCTGGATCCAGTGGCTAAGGCACTGCCAAGTTGTCTAAGAGCAACAGCCGCAGCAGCTGTCTGCATTCGACAGTCTGCTGGATTAGTCATGAATAACACTTTGATCGTTATGGTTCCGCATGCAGTAGACATTTTGCTAAATAGGACAAAGACACAACACCTTACTAGCGCTCGACTATCCAGTTACGAACTTACCCTGCTAGCAAGTCACATCCATATAAAGAGGTGTGATACACTCAACCCCGCTACGTTATTACCCATCCCGACAGAGACAGACAAGATTGACAAACATGACTGCTGTTTCAGGACCGAGGAAGAGACAAAAGGGAGAGTAGACTTACAAGACACTCCCCTTCCCGAATGCAATGATACTCTATGGGTTGATGGTTCATGTTTCAAGTTGCCGAATGGTGATACGACTACAGCATATGCCGTAACGACGTTACACACCATTGTAGAGACTGCACGCATTTCCCACAGTTCTGCACAAGCTGCAGAGTTGATAGCGCTTACTAGAGCATGTGTGCTGGCGAAAGGAAAGCGAGTGAATGTGTACACTGAAAGCCAATATGCCTTTGGTGTGGCTCACAGTTTTGGGAGATTATGGCGTGAACGTGGGTTCCTTACGTCCCATGGTGCAAAGATACAACATGGCCAGCTAGTCAATGGATACAGAAAAGGGGGTGGTGATGAACAGAGTGTCTGAATTAAGCAGACCACTCTTACCCAGTCCAAAGATCAGGGCTTGATCCATCACCGTTATTTATCTCACTGCCCCATCCCAGCTCAGAACCTGGCTATATGCAAATTAGTCTGTCCCTGGCCCAGTGCATCATGGGAACAGGGCAGACCAAACTACCAAGCCAATTCTTCACCAGAAAGGAGGGGACAGGAACAGACTAATTTGCATATAGCCAAGTTCTGAGCTGGGATGGTGCAGTGAGCTAAAAAACGGTGGTGGATCAAGCCCTGATCTTTGGACTGGGTAAGAGTGGTCTGCTTAATTCAGGCACTCTGTTCATCACCACCCCCGTTTTCTGAATCATTTTGTCCACCATAAGCGTGGAAGGGTATACTCAGATGTGAGTCCCTTGCTCATTGCACCATCAGGATTCAAGCAAGCCGGGCCGACGACGCCTGAAATGGCAGAAACCGGTCCCCGGAAGCTTGTTTCCTTCCCAGTACAAGAATTGGCTTGGTAGTTTGGTTTGCCCTGTTCCCATCATGCACTGGGACAGGAACAGACTAATTTGCATATAGCCAAGTTCTGAGCTGGGATGGTGCAGTGAGCTAAAAAACGGTGATGGATCAAGCCCTGATCTTTGGACTGGGTAAGAGTGGTCTGCTTAATTCAGGCACTCTGTTCATCACCACCCCCCTTTTCTGAATCAGCTAGTCAATGAGCTCCTTGAGTCACTCACCTTGCCCCTACAAGTCGCCATTATAAAATGCAGTGCACACAAAAAGATTCAGGATGATGTTGGCCGTGGGAATGCATTGGCAGATGAGGTTGCGAAAGAAACTGCAATGAACACAATGAGTCGGATGTATGTCATGGGTCCCGCTTGATGGATTGCTGATGTGGGAATGTGTGAGGACACCATTGAAAGCGTAAAATCGATACAAGCCGAGGCCACTGAGAACGAGATGAATGAATGGAGAGAAAGCACAGGTAGATTGGATGCGAATGGTTGTTGGGTCGAATTATCGGAACACCAGCGATGGTTATTACCTAATGCATACGTACTTGCAGTAGTAACGATGGCTCACGGAATGGCACACATCAGTTCGAGAGGAATATGTAAACTATTGGCCCCAGTATGGCAGAATAGCAACATCCCAAAATGTGCAAAGAATGTGGTCGAAAAGTGTATGGTATGTTTGAAGTACAATCCCGGTAGGGGAACCCCAACTCCAGCTGGTCATTTTGCGCCTCCAACGTACCCGTTCGAGGTTTTGCAGCTCGATTTCATCCACATGGAGAGGTGCAACAATCTGAAATACGTTCTCGTTGTTGTTTGCGCCTTTTCAAGGTGGGTGGAAGCTTACCCCCTTAAGGACAACACCGCCTTATCAACTGCCAAAGCCCTTGTCAAAGAGTTCTTCCCTAGGTTCGGTATGCCTAGAATCGTCTGGAGTGATAACGGAAGTGAATTCGTAGGATGCGTGATGAAGAGAGTGTGTGAGTGTTTAGGCATCCACCAGAAATTTCACTCTGCAAATCACCCCCAATCAGCTGGATTAGTAGAGTGCTACAATGGCACTCTAAAACTCAAACTAGCCAAGATCCAAGCCAGTACAGGTCTTAAATGGCCTGACGCCCTGCCTCTAGCACTTTTGTCAACCAGGACGACTGTCCACTCCAGGTTAGGACTTAGCCCCCATGAGATTGTGTTTGGCCGCCCAGCCAACGTCTGGGGCGTGCCAAGACCCAAGAAACTAAGCGAGATAGAACACCCCGTACTGCTTGACTATTTGTGCGAATTGACAACTAAATTGCGTGTTTTACACCAACAGGTTCACAGTTCTTCTCCACCAGCCTCTGACGATCCAGGTCACCTCATCGAACCCGGTTCGTGGGTTTTGTTGCGGAATTTTCAGCGCACCAACAACGGACAACCGAGGTGGACCGGACCGCACCTAGTTAGTACTACTTTCAACAAGATCTGCTGTGCGAGTGGAAGGCAAGAAGAACTGGGTACATGGGACCCACTGCAAACGGGTCCCTCTACCCCTTCCATACGACCGGTGGGTCAACAAAGGACTTGCCGACTCTGAGACAGAATCTGTATCTCGCTTCATCCCTTTCAGCGATGCCCGTTTGAAAGAAACTAGTACCGAAAAGGAGAGTGATCATATTTTGCAAGGACTTGTGTCACCATCTATGCAATTGGACACTACTGAACCTGAAACGCTGTTTGAAGATCACACCGTACCTGGGAAACGACGATACAACCTGCGGTCTAGACAAAAGAACTAATAAAAGTTTGATCTAATGTAATTTCCTTTTTCCCCTAAGAACTATTTTTGGATTTTCAGCTCTCTCGTCCCAAGGGAACTAGCTCATTTTTGATTTTTCGAACCGCCATCCGGTTCTGCTGCTAGGGTCGCGGTTGAAGTCTGGGGAGTGCAACTGGGAAGTTCTAGGTCCACGGTTCTGATTGGTCCACGGGAGTTACCCCGGACTGAGCAGAGCGCGCTCCCTGGGAGAATCAATCAACCACCGCGGGCAGCAACTAGAGGATGGAGTTTCCAAGGGTAGAGAGACCTGTCAGGCTCACGAACTTCAGAAAACAGTTATGCACGATACTGTCCAGAAGAAGATTCCTGATACTGTGTGTTTTAATGTTATGTAGCATACTTGTGTTTTTTACTAGTTATACTCTATTCGTATTTAAAGTTACCTTCTCAAATGACACCCAGACACCACCTCCTCCCACTATTTCTCCACACTACTTTCACCCTCTACCTGAACACGAGTCTGCCCGAAGACTCGAATTTGTAAACAACTCTTTCATGCAGCTTCTACACCAACACCAGTCCATAATGAACACGTCAAACTGTTGGATATGCGGACTTATGCCACACACAACCGATAAGGGGATCCCATACTTCATTTTGCCATTCAGCTACTATGGTTCTCTGTGGGCTTTCCAGACCATGTTCTTATTCACCCTAGAACCATACCCGACCCGTTCCGCTGCGAGCGATTCCAGTAACAAGGCACTAATTGCAGGGATAAGGAACATGAGTAGGGATATCGACACATATCTGACAATGCCCAAAGATGAACTGAGTCCCTACACCCGTCGGAACGTGACTAAACATGGGGTTTACCTGGTCAAGAGCCAGGCAGCACAGAAATCTCGCCCAGTTTGGATAGTTCCCCACCGAGGTCACTTATGCTTACAGGGTATTGGTAGGAACCCCACAGCACAGTTAGGAAAGAGCATTTGCACGGAAACATATGTATTTACTTCCCGAACTTCCCCTATACTCTTGGCAGCCAAAGGCACGTATTTCGTTTGCCACGACCAAGCCTACACGTGGTTGCCCCCTGATTTCTCAGGTACATGTTTTATTTCATTTCTGCTGCCTCCTACCTACACGGCCCGAGCAGATTACCATCGGACAAGGACAGCTAGAGGTGTTGTGAGTAAAGACGACACCGCGGGTCAGGAATTCGCTGACTTCGCAAAGGGTTTTCTACCATTTTGGGGGCCTATGGTGAACAGCAGGAATATTCGCCAGTTAGCACGGATAGTTGAATCCGCCGTGATTACTACGGCCGGAGCCCTTGGCAATTTGACAACAGAGCTTCAGTCGGATCGACTTATGACCCTTCAGAACCGAATTGCCTTAGACATCATACTCGCCGATCGTGGTGGTGTGTGTAGAGTCATCCAATCCAGTTGCTGCATATTCATCCCTGATAACGCACCGACAGTATACCAGGCCATCTCCAAACTGCACGAAATATCTGGTTCCCTTCACATTGAGAAAGGGGATTGGTCCCTGCTGGGGTGGTTCTGGGAACTGATCACTGCCTGGGGATGGAAAACTTTGATTTTCATTGGGATGATCTTGGCACTTCTGTTCATGTTTTGCTTGTGTATACAGTGTGCTCCTGCACTATGTGGCCTCTGTGCTACCTCGTGTGTACGGAAGCCTGTGTCGCAGGACGAGCTGAGTAACAGAATGATGCTACAGCAACATCTCCACGAATTTCTTCATACCGATTTGGACTCAGATTAGCATGAGTAATTGCCTTATATGAGGGCAAAAGGAGGGTCTGTGGTTCTCAAAATCCGGACCCTGTTGTTCTCCCGATATCGAGGTCCAATACCCGTGTCACGAAACCTCAACGTACAGAGACGATTTTGGTGTCTACGAACCGATAATGATTAAGACGTCATTCCTATGTATTTGCATTACAATCGAGGGTTGCCAACACCCCTAAATCACAGTTTCCGTCCCATCCCTTAAACTCCATTTTGTGAACGGCATCCATCTTGCATCTTGCCCTCATGATAAGTCAATTAAAGGTCGAGCTTGATCCAAATAGACACGTCCACCTTTCGTGACTTTCCCCTGACCTGTCCCAACTGACTCCACTGTCTTCGGCCAAACCTGTTTAGGCAGCTCCTCGCCCAGTGGCCGAATGCGATAGCATCTACGCATAACATTCCACGAACCATTCACTACATACAGACCATGCTTTCTGCAAACATGCACCTGTCCACGTTCCTTGTTTATGGCCAGGTTTATGACTGGGTTACACCTTTCTTTATTGAGGTTTCATCGATATCTGATGGGAGTTCCAGGCCTGTAGGGATTGTACATATGCATATGCACACGAGCTGTCACGAGCAGTCAAGTGTTCCGGGTTGCTCGTGACAAGCTCGTGTTAATATAACGTCATGTTGTCTTTTAAAATAGTAATGGTTGTCGGTTATGCTCGTGATCTGTGATCCGGCATTACTGACTAGGAACTTGATGCGAGAGGAAGGAATAAATATCCTGGATTTACAATTTGCCTTCTGTGTGATTATTGAGGACTTCCCTACACTGGCGACGATCGGGATCGGATTCTACGAAAATAAGGAATTACTATACTGCAAAAAAAAAATTTCTTCTCGTTTTTTTTTTTTTCTTTACAGCAATTCGACATAATAATTGACCAGCACCTTTAAAAATTCAAACAGCAGTGTTGGATCACAACACACAGCGTTAGAGGGAAGAAGAGGATCTACAGAAGAGCGATAACCTACTATTTGTTGTAGCGTTTTTGGGAAACCGCCGACTCCAACGCTCGAGCCTTCATTGCCGAGATACGCGTGCAAAGACTCGCGCATGGGCACTGAATAACGCGCTGATGTCATCACGCGACTTTCAGAAGAAGTAAAGACGGGTTCCTAGAAACTGTCCTTCCGGTACTACGGACCCAGTCAAGATACTTCCTGAACATTAAAGGCACAGCGCGCAACAATCATTTTGTGAACTCCACAAAGAGACATCGCGTTGAAGATCTCATCTACTAAAAGGTTTTCAGTGACACGCACACTGCGTGTCCCACAATTTAAAATTTAATAACTTTAATAATTAATAATTTAACGTATTTTATTCAAATTCCTTTCTTTTATACCCTGCATTTGACTTATATTTAGTGTGTTTAAAGTGACTTATACTCAGTGTGCTTAACAGAGAATTAACATGTCAGGCATTGTACCTCCACCTTCATTTTTGTCCTCACCTGGTGAACCACCCATGGCTTGGGAGATTTGGGAACCTGTTTTTTTGGCTTATGTTGATGTATTAGAAGAAGGGGAATGTGAGCCAGAAAGAAAACTATCACTCCTAAAACATTGCTTGGGTGGTATAGCTTTGAAAGAATTTAAAACATTACCAGCCCTAGTAAACCCAGGGAACATCAATGTATATGAATATGCTTCTTTACAGTTAAGTTTAAGATATGGAAAGAAAAAGAATGTGGTCATGGAAAGATTTATATTTTATTCTCGCAAACAGCGAAATGATGAACCTGTAGAAGATTTTGTATCAGCTTTGAGATCATTGGCTGTCACATGTGATTTCGAACACATATCATATGAACAAGTGTTAAGAGACCAGATTTTAATGAGAACTAACAACAAAAAAGTACAGGAACGTCTTTGGACAACATCTGATATGTCACTTAATAATGCTATAGATATCGCTAAATCTATAGAACATTCAGAGAAGTTTGTCAAAGAAATCAGAGGCAATGATAAAAGTGATGTTTTTAACATAACTAAAGATGCAGATAGACCTAAGAAAAGTTTTTTTCAAAGAAACGAATACTCTTCTAGGAGTGATAACAAATTCAAGAATCAGAAATATGAAAGGAAAACTTCCAAACTGCTATGTTTTAGATGCGGCAGTGACAGTCACTTAGCAGACTATAAGAATTGTCCTGCTTTAGGAAAAACATGTTCAAAATGCAACAAGAAAGGCCATTTCACAAAATGCTGTAGATCAGCACAAGGGAAAATGAACTGTATACATGAATACTGTGATGATTACCAATCAGATAATGAAGAAAGGTTTCAGGTTAATACTGTTATCAATGTATGTGGGGATGAAGATTGCAAAAAATTCCCATCATGCATTATAAATATTGATGGAGTGAGTTTAGAAATTTTCGTGGATTCATGCGCATGGTATACCATTATTTCCTTAAATATATTTAGAGACAAATTTCCGAACAGAAAATTACTGGAGTCTGATGTTTCTCCTGGTGGATACACAGGCCACAAAATTGACTTAATTGGTTACTTTATAGCAAACATACAATTTTCTGACCGACACATAACAGGGAAAATCTATGTGTCAAGATCTGGATTGTCACTCCTAAGTTGGCCACACCAATACGAATTAGGAATGAAAATTGATCCCAGGGCCAACCCACCTGTATACGTTGAACAAATATTGAATGTTTCAAATGTCACTGAGAATAGTTCACTAATAGTAGAGAAATTGCGTGATTCTTTCCCTACCGTTTTTAGTAATAAGTTAGGCCAGTATAAGGGATTTGAACACGTCATCAAGTTAAATGAAAACGCCATTCCTGTAAGACATAGAGTAAGGAATGTCCCTTTATCATACAGAATCAAACTTAAAGAAATGCTAAAAGATCTCTGTGAGAAAAACATTATTGAACCTATAGAGTCATCACCTTGGGTTTCCCCCATTGTAATTTCGGTTAAGTCCAGTGGGGAACTCAGATTATGCATTGACCTCCGCAGTGTTAATGCAGCAATTTGGGTTGATTCACATCCCTTGCCCAATCTACATGAGATGGTCTCGACACTGGCTGGCGCACAAGTGTTCTCGTGTGTTGATCTAGCCAGTGCATACCATCAAGTAGTACTTGCTGAAGAATCCAAAAACATAACCGCATTTATCACACCTGAAGGATTATACAGGTTTTGTCGCATGCCATTTGGTTTAGCGAGTGCGGCCTCAGTGTTCCAAAGATTAATGAGGGATACTTTGGAAGGTTTAAGTGGAGCCATAGCATTTCAAGACGACATCTTAGTATATGGAAAAGATGACATTGAGCATGACAACAATTTAAAATGTGTGATTGCTGCATTAGCAGACAAGGGATTAACACTACGCATTGACAAATGCAAATTTAAACAAAAAGAAGTAGAGTATCTCGGACATACTATAAGTGGAATGGGAATCAAACCTAAGAAAAATCATGTCAAGAGCATTATAAATGCTCCTGTACCAACTTCAAAAGAACAACTTGTAGCATTTTTAGGCCTTATCGAATTTTATGCCAAGTTTATCCCGAATTTTTCTGTGAAAGTTGACCCATTCAGGTGCCTACTAAAGAAAAATGTAACGTTTAATTGGACTGAAAAAATGACAGATGCTTTTCAATCTTTAAAAATGTTTATTGTTAATGCACCGTGTCTCAAACCTTTTGTGGTTGGCATGAAATGTATCATCATGGTAGATGCCAGTTCTTCTGGTTTGGGTGGAGTACTTCTCCAGAAAGATAATGAGAGAGAATGGGTTGTTGCTTATGCATCAAGGGCTCTCAGGGATGCAGAAAAGAACTATTCTGTAATAGAAAGAGAGTTACTGGCGTGTATTTGGGGAGCTGAGCACTTTAGACCTTTTTTGTGGGGTACAAGATTTTTAATTAAGACTGATCACAAGCCTTTAGTATATCTCATGGCTCCAGGTGGAGGAAGAACTATGTCGGCACGTCTTGCAAGATTAGCGTCAAGATTACAATCTTTTCAGTGCACTATTGAATATGTTCAAGGAAAGGCGAATATGCATGCCGATTGCATGTCAAGATTGATCTCTGACTCAGATACCTCTGCAGCAATTAATGAAGAAGAGTG
The DNA here is from genome assembly GCF_964261635.1 of Lissotriton helveticus. Classification (NCBI taxonomy): domain Eukaryota; kingdom Metazoa; phylum Chordata; class Amphibia; order Caudata; family Salamandridae; genus Lissotriton; species Lissotriton helveticus. The sequence goes on along the minus strand of NC_136067.1, from coordinate 1,850,603,880 downwards.
TGAAGTAGCTTTTACTTTTCAAGACATTAATTTAGTGTATGGTGAACAAATGTCATTACAAGAAGAAGTTTGGAAGGAAGAGATGAGTAAGGATTTAGAATTGTGCAGTGTCAAGAAGTACATTGTTCATGGTTGGCCAGAACAGAGGAAGTTATCAGGGAATTTGATGGGTTTTTATAAAATTCAAGAAGAACTTGCAGTAGAGAATGAATTGATTCTTCGAGGCGATAAAATTGTACCACCTTTTACTGTTAGAAACTCTATTCTTAGGATTGCCCATGAGGGACATTTGGGGATATCTTTCACCAGAAGACGTTTGAAGGAGTCTTTTTGGTGGCTGGGCATTGACTCGTGTGTGGACCAATTTGTACGTTCTTGTTCTTATTGCTCAAATAGTGACAAGACAGCCGTCGCTTTGCGTCCTGAACCATGTCCTGTCGAGTTACCTTCAGGTCCTTGGCATAAACTAGGGATAGACATCATCGGACCTTTTAGTTGTTTACCAAGACAAGAGGCTTTTGGCATAGTACTTATAGACTATTTTTCTAAATGGCCAGAGGTCAAGATGGTGAAGGAAGTTACTTCGTATCAGGTAATAGAATTCCTAGATGAGATTTTTTGCAGGGAAGGTATTCCTCAGGAGATTGTGACCGATAATGGTCCGCAGTTTGTGAGCAAAGAAATAGAACAATTTTTTGTTAAGTGCGGTATTGTTCATAGGAAAATTGCAGTTTTCCATCCAGAAGCCAATGGCCAGGTTGAAAGGTTCAACCGTGTAATTAAAGAAGCTATACAACTATCTATCAAAGGCAATTTGAATTGGAGAAATGCATTACAATCCATGTTGTTAGCTTATAGGACATCACCTAATTCAGTAACCTTGGTCACACCTTTTGAGCTGCTAAGAGGACGGAAGCCTAGTACTAAATTAGTCCCATGGTGGTTAAAAGGAAGTTTAGCTGGTACTGAAAACTGTCTGAAAGTAGATTTTGAAGCAGTAAAAAACAGAGTTCAAACGTATAAAGACAAAATGAAACATAATATGGTCAAGAGAATTGGTTCTTCGACTTGTTGTTCCATTAAAGTGGGTGATTATGTACGTGTAAAAAGAAAGGAGGGTGTAAGTAAAGGTTTACCGGTTTGGTCAAGTCCTAAAGAAGTTATTGAAGTCTTCAGAAACGCAGTCAGGGTTGATGGTGGTTCTGTGTGGAACTTAAGCAGAATTTCATTGTTTAAAGGTCCCAGTCAATTAGTAGATGATATTGACAGCAATGTATTTTTTGATGTTGGAAAACAGAATGACAATATGGAACATATCCATGAAGAAAATAGCACCAACAACACCAGAGCGACACGCTGTCATCGTTTACCTGTTCGATTTAATGACTTTGTAATGAACTAAAACTTTATTTTAATTTGTTTTTAATTTTTTTCTATGTTTTTTTTTAAAGGGGGGAAGGTGTGTAGGGATTGTACATATGCATATGCACACGAGCTGTCACGAGCAGTCAAGTGTTCCGGGTTGCTCGTGACAAGCTCGTGTTAATATAACGTCATGTTGTCTTTTAAAATAGTAATGGTTGTCGGTTATGCTCGTGATCTGTGATCCGGCATTACTGACTAGGAACTTGATGCGAGAGGAAGGAATAAATATCCTGGATTTACAATTTGCCTTCTGTGTGATTATTGAGGACTTCCCTACAAGGCCTAACTGGGTAATCTATCAACGAACTGGACATCTAAAATATGGGCTTGCTTACATGACTTCGCTCTTTGTATTATTGTAGAAATATGTATATTGCCATACCATAAACTCAAGAATTCTTGCTTGAAGCCATGTATCTTGTATATAAGGAGAAGGCTGGTTCTGTAAAAACGAACAGTCTCCCTAGAACCTACTCTCCGTGTGGTGTACTTCTGGGACACGTGTTACTTGGTAGCTACCAATAAAACTTGATCTTTGACTGCGACTAGAAGACTCCGTGTTTCTGTGGTCCGGAACAAGGGAGAACTCAGAGGTCTTCGGGTGTTATCCCCTGACACCAGCGGGTTCCTAAAAACCCGTTACCTCAGGAGCCAGGTCTTAAGCAGTCTTCTGAAGGCTGGGAGGTCTGCGGTCTGTCCTAGGTGGAGGGGGAGGACGTTCCAGGTCTTGGCGGCGCGGTGGGAGAATGATCTGCCCCAGGAAGTGGTTCTGTGGATGCGCGGGACGGCGGCCAGGGACAGGTCGGTGGAGCGGAGTTTCTTGTTGGGTACGTAGAAGGAGAGTCTGTTGTTGAGGTAGGCTGGGCCGGTCATGTGAAGAGCTTTGTGTGCGTGGATCATGAGTTTGAATGTGATTCTTTTGTCGACGGGGAGCCAGTGCAGGTCTCTCAGGTGCGGGGTGATGTGGTCCCGGCGTGGGACGTCTAGGATCAGGCGTGCAGAGGCGTTCTGGATTCTTTGGAGTCTGTTGATGAGTTTGGACGGGGCTCCGGCGTAGAGGGCGTTACTGTAGTCGAGTCGGCTGCTTACGAGGGCGTGGGTGACGGTTTTCCGTGTGTCCGCCGGGATCCATCTGTAGACCTTGCGGAGCATACGGAGGGTGTGGAAGCAGGAGGAGAAGACTGCGTTGACTTGGTTGGTCATGCTGAGCTTGGAATCGAGGATGACCCCTAGGTTGCGTGCGTGGTTGGTTGGTGCCGGGGAGGTTCCCAGTGATGCTGGCCTTCAGGAGTCGTCCCACGCTGAGAGGTTGGGCCCGAAGATGAGGATCTCTGTTTTGTCCGTGTTCAGTTTGAGCCGGCTTGTCTCCATCCAATCGGCGACGGCTTTCATACCCTGTTGCAGGTTGGATTTGGCGGTGAGGGGGTCCTTGGTGAGGGAGAGAATCAGCTGGGTGTCGTCGGCATAGGTCTGATGATAGAGACTCGCGGCTCGGCCAGGAGAAGGCTGCTTTTAGAACGGGGAATCATTCCTTTTTAAACAAAGAAATCTTATTGCACTCTGATCAGTTGTACTTAGCCTGGGGCAGAGTGGACGTGAAGTCTGACCATAGAGACTCACGGCTCAGCCAGGTGATCGTGGTGTTTTTAAAAATTATTGTCTTGATTTATTGTCTTTATGATTTACGCTGTTTTTGCACATACATCAAGATTTACCTGCTAAGTTGACATACCTGCTCGACCCCAGCACCCCGGTCCGTCGCGGCAAGTGCCGATTGAACGGAGGGTGCCTAGGGGGATAGAGCAGCCACTCACTTCCGGGTGGGAGGTCCGGCGCCTTGCTTTGCGCTCTAGTCCTCCGACGCCCTCAGCTTACTTAACTCAATGCCGATCCGAACGCGCAGCGGGCGCGTGCAGCGGGCACGCCGTGGGCGTGCCAAAGGCGAGCCCGTCTGCACCCGTCCGCACCCGGATCGGGCCGAGGGCTAGAGCCCCTGACCAAAATCAAAAAGGCCCGGGCAGGATTAGCTACTCCAGCCATGCTCTATACACCCTTAATGGGGTGACCTCTTGTCCCATCATAAATCTGCACTCAGAAATCAAACAGTGTCCGACCTGCAACCTTGATTTCTTGTTCTCACCTGTGAATGATTTGAGTTCACGGGGATCACAAGTTCTTAAAACAGAGTCGAAACTAATCAAGGCGGGTCTAATTAACGCTAGGTCCCTTGTAAAGCATAACATCCATGCAGCTGAACTGATTGAATCCCAAGACCTTGCCCTCCTCTTCATCACTGAAACGTGGGCAGATGAGGCATCAGATATAGACTTAGCGGTAGCCATACCGGAAGGGTTCCAGATCGCTAGGGCGGACAGGAAGGGGAAACGGGGCGGCGGCGTGGCCATTATATCGAATAAGAATCTTAAGATAAGGAGCTCTGATAAGGGAAGTAGCAGGGATGGTGAGACACTAGATTTTCAGATCAAAACCACTAGTAATTATACTTTTAACGGACTCCTACTCTATAGACCCCCCAAATCCAAAATGCCACTCATCCATTTACTAAACCCTTACCTAGAATCCAGTGTACGAGGCGCCGATTACACAATTTTAGGAGATTTTAATCTACATCTCGAGAAGAGCTCGGACACAGCTGTAGCAACACTTAATGATGCCCTGGCAAATCTGGCCATGGAACAGCTGGTTAAGCAGGACACCCACATTGCAGGACACACGCTTGATGGCTTATTTACCTCTAACAGGGGGGTGAAAATACTGGAAACCTTAGTGGTCCCTTGGTCAGACCATAAGGCGATCATTTTTTCAATTGAGACAACAGAAGTAGTAGCCAGGTCCACCCGACAACCAAAGACAGTCACATATCACGACTGGGCCAAGATAAACACGCAGATATTACAAGAACAACTTCAGTCATTGTTCCCCAAATTGACCCCAGACAGTAATGCGGCCACGGAGCAAATTACAAATTGGATAAGTACCGCAGTGAGTGCTGCAGTCCTGTTCAGAAAGGTCAAACATAAAAGGAAAACACCATCTCAACCTTGGTTCTCGGAAGCGCTTAGGGAGAAAAAAGAAACTGCAGGAAAGCGGAGAAAGTCTGGAGGGCGAACTACGAACCAGGGCTAAGGGAAGACTACAAAGCCTCATTGCCAATATACAAAAAACTTATAGTGACAGAAAAAAAGCAGTTACTATACGTTTAAAATCAACGAGGCCAGAAACTCAAGTAAGGAGCTATTTGCCACAGTAAAGAAACTGACAAAAATAGGCAATAACGACCCGGTAGATATGAGCTCCGATTTCTGCAACACGTTGAGAGACTTTTTTGTTAACAAAGTCTCCGTAGTATATGAATCCTTCAAAAAAACAGATTTATCCACAGAGGTTTAGTCTCCTTTAGATGACAATGATATAACTAGGGAAAACCAGTTAAACGTTGAGATTAAGATTGCGCTCCCTATGACACAACAGAGCACCCAGTTTATCTTCCAGCCACCATCAGAGGAGCAGATTCTGCAGGCAATTATGACCACCCGATCTGGCTGTCCTTTGGATCCATGCCCTCCCAAGGTGTTGCAGATTTTTCCCGAACTTTTAAGTAAACAGCTGGAAAAACTGTTTAGGCACATTGTAACATCTGGAGTTTTCCCGGCAGCCTGGAAATCCACGTCAGTAATGCCACTCCTAAAAAACCTAACCTTGACCCGGAAGATCCAGGCAACTTTAGACCTATAGCAAGGATTCCTTTCGTGGCAAAGGTGTTGGAGAAATTACTGAATAAACAATTAGCCCAATTCCTCTCAAATGGCAATATCCTTGATCACTCTCAGTTTGGTTTTTGGAGGGACATGGGACTGAAACGGCACTGCTTATGGCAGTAGAGGAGCTCAGGAGTGTTCTCGATGCCGGGGGGAAGGCCGCCTTGGTCCTTTTGGACCTTTCGGCGGCCTTCGACACGGTCAGCCACGAGACACTCCTGGATCGGCTGGCCAAAGCAGGTGTTCAGGGCTCAGCTTGTATGCTCCTGGCCTCATATCTGAGCAATAGATCCTTCACAGTAGAGTTGGGAGAAGCAAGATCGAAGCCTTTCAGATCTCCGTGCGGTGTGCCGCAGGGGTCCTCCTTGAGCCTCACCTTTTTTAATCTGTACGTGGCACCACTGGCGGCAATTATCAGAGATAATGGGTTCGTTGCAGTCTCCTATGCTGACGACACACAAATAGTTGTGTCCATAGCCAGTGATGTTGAGGAAACTGCGATAAAATTCAAGACCTGTATGACGCAAATCAAACAGTGGATGCAGAGCAACTGCTTAAAATTGAACGGGGAGAAAAGTGAAGTTATGATGCTGGGATCGGATGCCAAGGTATGGACACCAGAATGGTGGCCAGTCAGCTTGGGCAACTGTCGGTCCCCGGTTCAGAAGGTAAGAAACCTCAGGATAACGTTGGTTAACAAGCTCTCCTTTGATGCTCAGGCTAATAAACTGACATCGGCAGTATGGTATATTTTAAAAATGATAAGGAAGCTCCTACCTTATATCCCGCTTGATACAAGGAAAACGGTGGTTATAGCACTGGCCCTATCAAGGCTGGACTACGGAAACGCGCTTTATGCGGGGGCCCAGGCCCAAATTTTAACCAAACTCCAGCGCTTACAGAATGCAGCAGCCAGACTGGTGTTGGATGTCCTGAAGTACGAGTCAATTGCCCACAGATAGGATCACCTCCATTGGCTCCATATATCTAAAAGAGTGACGTTTAAATCACTCTGCCTGGCATACAAGGCCCTGCATGGCTCAGGCCCTCAGTTTCTTAGAACACGGCTCAAACCTTACGAACCATCCAGAACCCTCAGATCTGGACAGTTGAGACTGCTTCAGGTCCCAAGGTTCAGACAGGCCAGATGGGGAGGAAGGAGCTTTATTCTGCAGACGGCTAGGATTTGGAACCTACTCCCACTCACGATTAAAAACAGCACTTCTCTGCTCTCCTTCCGGAAGGAAGTAAAAACTTGGCTGTTTAAGGCAAGATAGATCGGAGCAAGCCGGGCCATGTGTCTCTGCACCAGGATTAGTGCCAAGACGCCCACGGGCAATCGCGCGCTTTATAAAATAATAAATCAAATCAAATCAAATCAGATTATGTTGAGGTCGTGTAGTCTGGTGATGCGGGCGAGGGGCGCCATGTAGACGTTGAACAGCGTCGGGCTGAGGGAGGATCCCGGCGGGACGCCGCAGATGGTTTTGGTGGTTCCGGATTAGAACGGGGGGAGGCGGACTCTCTGGGTTCTGTCGGTGAGGAAGGAGGAGGTCCAATCCAGGGCCTTGCCTCGGATCCCTGCGTCGTGGAGGCGTGTGCGAAGTATGTGGTGGCAAACGGTGTCGAAGGCGGCAGAGAGGTCCAGGAGGATGAGGGCCGCTGTCTCGCCGTTGTCGAGTAGTATTCTGATGTTGTCTGTGGCGGCGATGAGGGCGGTCTTGGTGCTGTGGTTGCTGCGGAATCCTGACTGGGAGGGGTCCAGGATGCTGTTGTCTTCTAGGTAGCGGGTGAGCTGGGTGTTGACGATCTTTTCGATGACTTTCGCTGGGAACGGAAGCAGGGAGATGGGCCGGAAGTTCTTGAGGTCGCTCGGGTCCGCCTTGGGTTTCTTTAGTAGGGCGTTGATCTCGGCGTGTTCCCAGCTCTCAGGGAAGGTGGCGGTTCCGAAGGAGAGGTTGATGATGTTGTGCAGGTGGGGCGCGATGAGGCTGTCGGCTTTGTTGGCGATGTGGTGCGGAAGGGGATCAGACAGGGAGCCTGAGTGGATGGTGTTCATGGTCTTGATTAGGTCTTCGGTGCTTACGTTGGTCCAGGTAGTCAGAAGGTCGTGGTGGGTGGGGTTCAGAGTGTTCGTTGTGGCGGGGTCCGCAGGGTTCAGCCAGGGGTTGAAGCTGTTGTGAATGTCGGTGATCTTGCGGTGGAAAAAGGCAGCGAGGGTGTCGCATAGGGCTTGTGACGGCGGGATGTCGTTGGTGCAGGAGCTAGGATTGGAGAGTTCTTTCACGATGTTGAAGAGCTCTTTGCTGTTGCGGGCGTTGTTGTCAGGGCGGTCTTTGAATGAGGCTCTTTTGGTGGTCCTGATGAGGTGGTGATGGTTGCGGATTGCGCCTTTGTGGGCTGCGTGGTTGGCGGGCGTTCTATTGCTGAGCCAGATGTTTTCGAGTTTCTGGCAGGTGCTTTTGGAGGCCAGGAGGTCCGGGGTGAACCAGCTGGCTCTCTGGCTGGTATCTCTGTCGGTGGGTTGTGTCACTGGTGCTACGGTGTTGGCGCAGTTCTCCATCTGTGCGGGCCCCCTCATCGGGGTCAGTGGGGCTGGTTGGTGGATGAAGTGCAAGGTGTGTTTCTAGTAGTTCTCTGGTGACTTTGCCCCAGCGTCCGCGGGGGATCTGTAGGGTGCGGTGGTGGGTGACGGGTTTCTGGAAGGTGAAGTGGACGCAGTGGTGGTCGGTCCAGGTGAGCTCGGAAGCGTGGCTGAATGAAAATGGAAATCTAATGTTTGGATACTAAGCATGTGTTAACTAAAAAAGACATAGTATTTGGAGGCAAAACATTTGTTTTCATTGAAAAGACAAGCTTTTGAGTTTATGTATCAAAAAAGAAATTATTGTGCAGGTAGCAAAATGTGTGTCTTTTCAAAAATTGTGAGCTTATGTTTGGTGAGAAAGGGGTTTAATTTTCAAAATCTATACGCAAGGATGATATTTAAGTGATAATTCATTCTGAGTTTGGGAGACCTACTGCAGGTGTTGGTTCCGGACGACGGGTACTACTGTGGATGCTGTTCCATGGCCTATATAGGGACATCTTATCTTCTATGTTCATAAAGATTGTTTGCAGTCGTGGCCGGCATGACTCGCAGGTGGGGGGGTCGCGCGGGTGGGATTTAAAAAGAAAGATATAAACTAAGCTTAAATGGTACCGCGCCACCTCCGCTTCTGGCCGGGTCCTGCTGCAGGAACAGGAAGAAGGCAGCCTCCCTCCCCTAAGCCAATCACAGCACTGCAATTCAGTGTTGGTGAGGACGGCGCCCAGCCGGGTGCCTATGGGCAGCCCACTTTCTCTAGGTAGGCTGCATGCAGCCTACCTAGAGAAAATCCAGAGTGCGCATGATTTAAAATACCATTTTATGTTTCTACTTCTCGCACTGCGAGAAAGCAGTGGGGAGACGCTCCTCCACCCTAATGGAGGAGCCGCCATTGATTGTTTGGTATTATCAGTGTGCTGAGTCTTGAGCCTATAAGACGGGTGTAACATGTATTTTGCCTGAGCCCCCAAGGGCTCTGTAACAAGAGTAGTAGCCATGTTTTAAGATGTTCTATCTCTGCCGTCCAGGACCTGAGATTGAGAGATTTAAATGTTACGCTCTGCCTTTTCTCGGTCCTAAAAGAATGAATGAATGATAAGTTTGTAAAGTGCACAGCTACTCAGCAGAGTGTCCCGGCACTGACAATATCCAGAGGTCTGTGGCTGAGTCGCCCTAGCCTCATGCAGAAAGATAGGTTTTTAATGCCTTCTTAAACAGGTGTTCCTGGGAGATGGCCTTCAGGGGGTGGGATATCAAATTCCATTCCTTGTTTCAAAGGACTAAAAAAGCATGAACCCCACAGCAAAATAACAGGTGTTGGGCACCCTAACACAGCTTGCCGGCGTGGAGCTGAGGGTACTGGGGATGATAATGTTGGATACTTTAAATCAAGAACCCCGTTTGAAAAAGGCTCAATCTGTAAATATGAATGACAATCTACTTAAAAAGAGCCAGATAAAAATATGGAAGGAAGTGACAAGTAAAAGTGAAAATAACATCCTAGATACATTTTTAAAAATGGTAGGTCATGTGAAATTGCTTCCTCAGATTGTTTGAACTGCTGCTTGTCCCATGAGTCAGCAGAGTAAAGCATTCTCTGAAGGACTGTGTTTGACGGTTTGCAGCCGTTATCCCGCATTTTTTATCCCGTGGACTTTCAGGCCACATACTATGATACCGCAAGGTCATTGACCCCGCATACCATCATTCTGCATTTTTTACAACGCATGTGCTTTTATCACGCATGCCTTTACAACGAAATACGTTGTAAAGGAATGTATGGTAAATGCATTTGCGTTGTAAACCACTACGATGAGAGAGGTAAGTGGGTTTGGGTTAATTTTATAGGGGTGGGAGTCGTGCTGGGGTGGGGATTGTGTAGTGTAGTGTTGTGTTAGTGTAGTGTAGAGTTGTGGTGGTTGTTTAGTGTAGGGTCGTGCTGGGGGAAGTGTTATAGGGGTTAGGGTAGTGTTGTAGTGTTTGTGTAGTGTAGGGTCATGCTGGGGTGTAGTGTTTTAGGGTTTTGGGTAGTGTTGTAGTGTAGGGTCATGCAGGGGTAGTGTTTTAGGGTTTAGGGTAGTGTTGTAGTGTTTGTGTAGTGTAGTGTCATGCTGGGGTGTAGTGTTTTAGGGTTTAGGGTAGTGTTGTAGTGTTTGCGTAGTGTAGGGTCATGCTGGGTGTAGTGTTTTAGGGTTTAGGGTAGTGTTGTAGTGTTTGCGTAGTGTAGGGTCATGCTGGGGTGTAGTGTTTTAGGGTTTAGGGTAGTGTTGTAGTGTTTGTGTAGTGTAGGGTTATGCTGGGGGTAGTGTTTTAGGGTTTAGGGTAGTGTTGTAGTGTTTGTGTAGTGTAGGGTCATGCTGGGGTGTAGTGTTTTAGGGTGTAGGGTAGTGTTGTAGTGTTTGTGTAGTGTAGGGTCATGCTGGGATGTAGTGGTTTAGGGTAGTATTGTAGTGTTTGTGTAGGGCCATGCTGGTTGTAGTGTATTAAGGTAGTGTTGTAGTGTTTGTGTAGGGAAGTAAAGTGCTTTATTGTAGTGTTGGGGGGTCGTGCTGGGTAGTGTAAATGTAGGTAATGGACTGTGTGTCAAGGGTGGGTGGTGCAGGGGTACTACATTAGAGTGTAGTGTAAGGTAGGGTAGGGTACTGTTATTTACTTTTACTACTTTTACAACAAGTATACTATTGTAAGTAAGAACAACGCCTTGTAACTTGAAGTCCTTTATTAAGCAAGAACGTAAATCACGACATCCATAGCCCTGCCAGTCATGAACTGACAGGAGTGCGTCTTAGAACGTTGACAGCACAAAAGGGGTCAGCCCAACTGGGGCAGAACAGAGGGGGGTTGGAATGTACCAACCTTACATTTTAGGTAGATACAACACATCTCCTACCCCATAACAGAACAGCTCACCAGGGTACTGCACGAGATGTGAAAATTTAGTCTTCCAGGCAACATTAGAACATCTCCAGTGACAAGGATCTGAGTAACCACACTTTACCTTGTATGCATTCTTCCATGTCCCATCCCAGACACTGGTCAGAGAGTACATCTAGAATACCAAACCTGATATTCCTTATTCTTCCTGCTTCTTCCCGTTGTCCTCCTTCTCTTCCTCTTTCCCCTTAAGTCTTAATGTTCCCATGTTAGTGCCTGGTCTGTTTGCCTTTTCTGATTCCCCTGTAGATGACCTCACCACGCCGAATGGCATGATTAGGTACAACCAAATTGTTTCCTCAAGTGCTTTTCTCACATTGACCTTAGAGTTACTAACCATTTGTAAAGTCTCTTCAATCATCTGAATTACTGTCTCAAATATTCCATTCACTCTGGTACAGTATAACGTAGGACCTTGTTGAGATGCAACCCAGCTATTTCGTCCCTCCCTCATCTGTGGTAGGACTATCTGGACCCCATTTTCCAACACCAATGTTAGAGAAGCTCCTTCATTCCTTAACTTTTCTTGACAACACACTGTCACTAAGTTAATGGTCTCCTTTTCTACAATCTTTTTTTCCCCTCCACTGGAGTGATAGCCTACCAGGGACTTGTTGCATCTAGCTTCCCCTTCTTTTGGCTCCCGGGGTCCTGCAATGCTCTTTACTGATTTCTCCCCAGGAATGGTAGGTACCTCGACTGCCAATATGCAGACCTCCTTGCTTACTGTAGTAGTATCACTCTCAGTACAACACCTGCACTGTCTGGAATACTTCCCTACCATGGTTTCCTCCATTGGCCACCTGTAAAGTATTCTAACTTTGTTTATCAATAAATTGCGACCTAATTGACCACCATGGGTTTTAGTCACTGTACTTCCTCTCCTGATCTCCTGTGGTACTGTTTCACGCTCTCTATCCAAGTTCCTTCCCTGGAAGATTAGTTTGTTTCTTCCCTCCCTAAACTCTTCCTCCTGCTCTCCTAGTTCGATTAAGGACCTTGAATCAAAGGCCATTTCCTCTTCTTCCTCATCTTCCTCTTGACTAGGGGTGATCCCTTTTCTCCTAGTGCTTATATCCATAGTCATGACCATGTCCCCTTCAGTGTCCAACTGGCCCAGAGGAAGAACACTCATTAATTGATGCTTCCCTTCCTCACAGACTAGTCCCTTTTTGTTAGTGCCCCCATCAGTTCTTGTTACAATGGGCACATCTCCTTCTGAGTTTCCTGCAGGTTCTATCTCTTCCTGCCTTAAATACTTTTTTGAACTCCTTTAGAGATTTCCTTTCCCACAAATGATTTCTCCTTGCACATTCCTTTTTTCCCTTCTATCACCTCTTCACCACACACCCTTTTTCCTGATATCACAACCGGTTCTTCACTAGTAGAGTCTAGTATAATCCTTAAGTCTTCTTGTTGGGCCCATCCCAGTAAGTTTAGCCCGTCTGTCACCACAAGGATCTTTCCTAACGTGCTTCTTCCCTTAAAGGATATTTTTCCTGTGAACATCCCTTCTAATGGTATTCTCTCACTGTTGTAGCCAATCGGGCAAATATCTGGTTTCGTCAACTTTATACCTATTTTCTCAGATTTTTCCTTGTACGTCTTAAAATTGATGAAAGTAAATTGAGAACAAGAATCTGTAAATACTTCTATCATATCACCATTAATATCAATAACACATTTTGGTAAATCTACCCTCTTGACGGAGTTTACATCTTTGTTGCCAATGCATAACACATACACTTCTTCACACTCATCATTATTGCTTACAAGATTCACAGATTTTCTTTTAGAATTATCTTTGCATGCTCTTTCAAAATGCCCTTTCCTGTTGCAATTCCTGCACGTAGCTGTTCTTGCCATACATCTGGTACTATTCGCTAAATGTCTTGAACTGCCGCATCTAAAACATTTCAATCTGTCTTCCTCCTTGTACCTCTCTTCGTTTTGTTCTCTATAGGACTCTTTCCACTTTATGTTCTTTACGGCAAACACTTCTCGGTTGTCCTCCCTACCGCCGCAAATTTCATTTACCTTACTTCCCTCGACTATATTCATTTCTTTCACGCATTCTGCGGTGTGTTCTACACTCTTGGCTAGGTCTATGGCATTTCTCAAATCTGGATTACCTACCAACAACTTCTGGATTTTCTTATTGTTGGTGCACCTCACCAGCTGATCTCTTATAAGTGATTCTGTTAAATCATTAAATTCACAGGTGTTCGCTAATCCTCTCAGGTATGCTATATAGTTCCCTACCTTCTCATTTTTCCCTTGTACTCTTCCATAAAATGTGTGTCTTTCTAACACCACATTTATCTTGTCTGCATATTGCAGTTCTAGTTTCTTTAAGCTTTTATCATAGATATCCATGTCCTCTTCTCCACCTACCCCTCCATCCAAGTCTGGTAGGCTGTCAACAACTTTCCTTCCCTCAGTTCCTAGATTTATCAGGAGTATATTCTGCTTTCTAATAGCTGAAAACCCACTTGCTCCTATTGCAACCACATATGATTCAAAACCCTTCCTCCAATCCTTCCATGGCAGCACTGGCTCCCCTTCCTCTGTTAAGAAAGGTGGGGGTTGATTCATGCTTGCTGCCGCCATTTCCAGGATGACTACGGAGATGGAAGTTCTAACTCCCTATTGTACACACACTAGTGCGCTGCCTACTAGGTATATATATATATATATATATATATATATATATATATATATATATATATATATATATATATATATATATATATATATATATATATATATATATAGCGCAGTTCCCTGTACCAATTCTACCACAAGTTAGCCTCTCCCCTAGCAAAAGTTACACTTATAATTTCACAGCATTACGCATTGCTTCCTTAAGCCTCTGGATGCTACAATTATCTATTTCAATTCACTTCCTTTTACCATACATTTCAAACACATCTGCTCTTTTACTAAATTATTTCCTGTCGCCTTATAAGGGTGCTCCCCAAGCTTGTGTTTCCCCCCACCATATACAGTTCCTTTCTTCTTTCCCTTATTTCTTCTACTTTTTCCTTGAATCTGCTAATCAGTTTCACCAGCAGTTTTCCAAGTAGTCCTCTTACTTCACCCAATGTTAAACCTATGACCCCAAAACTTAAACTACTGTGCCCCCACACCTTAAAAATGACCTGGGAAAATAAGGGCAGCTCAGTTAATAAATTCCTCCACAAGTTGTTTGCTCCTTAATCAGTTATTATGAGGAATCTGCCGATGTGGTTTACAGGGTCTTTTGACGAATCTGTCACTGACGGAATCTTCACTCTCCGACGCGTCTCTCTCTCGTCTCACCCGTTTACCTCCACTCTTCTGAGAGTGTTCCTTCCTCATGAAGTCTCTTCACACGCACGAAATGTCTTACTTCTTACATGCCCTGGATGCCTCAGTCTGTCACCTCCACCCACCCACAGCTTCCTCTTTTCTCACGAAGACTCCCTTTCTCACTGGATTTCCTCCTCAATTTTCCTTTGCGCTAACCTCCGCCGTCGCACAAAGTGCCGCCTCGCCGTCCTCCTACCAGCCACAACTTGCTCCGATTCACGAAGGCTCAGTTCCTCACAGGATTCCCTCTCACTCTCTTTTCACCGACACGCCGCCGCCTGCTCTTGACACCACGATGATTCCTCTCACCTCTGGTTGCCTGATTCCTCTCACCGCAGATTACCAACGCCTTGTCTCCTTCACTCGGATGCCCCGGTCACCACCATGGCTCCGCTCTGTACGTAGACGTTCTGTCACACAGTCACCTCAGCTGGCACCGCCACACTGTGAGTACCTCATCTTTTTTTTTTCACTTCTTTCCACTAATTCACTGCCCATTTACACCCGCAGATCAGTTTAGCAGCCGCCTCAGCTGGCACCTAACGCCGTGATCACCACTTTTTCCCTTCACTTTTCCTCTCATTCACTGCCCATTAACACCGGCAGATCAGTTTCACATTCGCCTCAGCTGGCGCCGTCACGCTGTGGGTACTTCTTTTTTTCTTTTTTTTTCCTCAGTCACTGCCCATTATCACCAGCAGATAAGTTTCCTAGCAGCTGTTCTCACCTTCCAGCTTGCCGATTTCCATGCACTTCTCTCTACATCTGTCTGCTTGTTATCGCTTGTCCTTTGAATATTTCACTTCAGTTTACCTGCAGACTCACTTTGGTCAGCTACGTACATCTACTTCATGTAGCTCTCGTTTACTCCGTTTCGTTTACTTTTCCTTCCTCTCTTCTTTCCACTGGTCCTGGGTAACAAATGGAGGGAATGTCGTACGTTGGCCTCCTCCCAACAATCGTCGCCAGTATTGTAAGTAAGAACAACACCTTGTAACTTGAAGTCCTTTATTAAGCAAGAACGTAAATCACGACATCCATAGCCCTGCCAGTCATGAACTGACAGGAGTGCGTCTTAGAACGTTGACAGCACAAAGGGGTCAGCCCAACTGGGGCAGAACAGAGGGGGGGTTGGAATGTACCAACCTTACATTTTAGGTAGATACAACATATACCTTTAACATGCATGCCTTTTCGTTTTAAAGGCATGCGTGCTAAAGGTATATTCGTTTTAAAAGTTTGCGATCTCTTCGTTTGCGGACTAATAGTACTTGCGGAATTATTTTTGCGGGATGATGGTATGCGGGATGTTTTTATGCGGGCTAACGTCATATATTCGTGTTTGACTCCCTTGTGACAATTCTGAATCCCAGCAGGTCCTTTCAGCCTTTCATCCTCTACATGTAAACTGACTCATCTACCGATAAGCATCTGCTATTCACACGCATTTCTTGGGGTGCATGTGAGCTTCACCGATGCACACAGGACGTACAACACGTTTTTTTAGCTAGTATGTAGGGAAAGTGTGCACAAAAATGCAACGTTTGACCTGGGGGAAGGTGTACTCTTCATAACCCCAGTCCCGCACCTGGGGTGACTCTGGCTTGCCGGGCATATTAAGAGAATTGTGGACGATTGAACCAAGACCCTTGAGGACTTTGTAAGAGGAGATACAGATGCAATAAAATAACTGAAAATACGGATGGAATAAACAGGATGGCAAGTCGGTAATAACGAAATATGCTAATGGAGCGGTGGGGAGAGAGGAGAGGTCAGGAACAGCGGGGCCCCTTTCACTGAACAGTAACAGAAATGTGCCGCCATTTTCTTCTGCACTTGGTTCTGTGTCAAGCTCTGGAGGCCACAGAGATGATGCATTTGAAAGCACTGTCGGTTCTAGTGGGCAAAATAGACTCTAGGATCAGTGCATTCGTTTTTTCTTGCAAAGTTGCTGTTCTCCGCTGAGAATTTCTTGAAAGTAATTGGCTTTCATTGATTAATACGTAAACCCGGGTCAGTTAAGGGGAGCCGCGCGCTTGCTTTAGTCCAAAGGCCTCGGAAAGCGCGGGCGCCTATCAATCCGCACGTGCGTGGCACAGTGTCGGCTCGTTCTCTGTTTCCAGGAGAAGTAATGAGCCTGACACGCGCGGTAATGTGTGGTGGCAGGGGCGGTGGGTGACATTTGAAAGTGGTGGGGCGCAAAGTGATTTGCATACAGCACCGTAGCGATCGAGCGAGCCCGACCCCCCCGCCCCCAAGAAATTTTTTTAAAAAAAGAAGAAAAATCGTGCATTTTCAAGCAAATTTGAGAAAGCAGGAAGGTTAATAAAGCAATTGTGAAAGTGCAGTTATTACATTAATACATGGCATAACATAGGTAGCTGCTTATTCAGTATAACCACAGAGCTTCATATATTCCGTCCTATTACGCTGCTGAATTCAGACTATAAGACTCATGAAAATCTCAGCTCTAAGAGTAGAAGAAGTAGAATAATTTCTCCACATGAATTTCCAGTAAACCTAATCTTGAATAACAAATATATAACAATAATAATAATAACAAATAACCCTGTTCTTCTATATTTTTATAGAGGTGTTTCTCCATATACTAATAGACCCAACATAGGGCCTGCTCATGTTTACATCAATTAGTCTTATTGTCTAATCAAAACATTTAAACATCTCAGCTATCTGCTAGGAGAAAACCATAACAGATTAGGTAAGGACAGAAAAGGCTGTAGGTGACTAAAGATATGGTATCACTTATTAATGGCCTGCACACTGAAAAGGGAGCCTTAATTACTCTTTCCGCCTCCTACATTTGTGAAAGACAAATTGAGATGGATGGGGCTACATTGACAGGTTCCTGCAAGTAGGCCTGATTTTGGTTGTCAAAGAGTTTGCAGGCTGTCTTCGGAAGGCAGGCTGTTAGAGCTCTATAGAGTATGTCATTTTAGAAAGAAAAGAAGAACATTTCTTACACCTGCTTGATTTTGATTTTGCTAGCATCAGAAAAAGTGCCAGCCTCTAAAACAAACAAGCAAGTCTTTTAATGTTAAAAGACTGCAGTTCTTTGAAACGTCTGTGCGCCTGTGCTTAGTAATGAAAACAGTGAATTTCAGGACGATTGGGATAAAACGTGCTCCTGATTGCTGCTAACTCGGTAATTCCAACTTTTTTGGCCAACCGCGATTTCGTTTTAGCTGGTAGAATGCCTGGAGCTGGATTACCAGAATCCGCTGTTCCCACATTCTTGGTCATGTCACAATCGGCCAGAAGCATGGTTTCTGTCCGGGAGATACATAGGACTCACGTGGGGGCCTAAGGCGCGTGTTTTGTGCATTGTGGACATTTTTCACACAACATGAAGTTCAAAGGAATCTCTGAGCCCTGGATCCTAAGAACAACCCACCCACGTGTCACCTACATGTAGTCTGACCGATCTCTTAGAGGCACACCGTGAATCAGCTTTGGCAAACCTGAACGATTCATTCATCTTCCTTGATAAATGCACAAACTGGCATTAGTGGATTCAGGAAGGGCGAGCACACTTTCTTTTTAGATCAAGCTACGTTGGCTGTGATTTTTTCATCCATTAAAATTGCAAAAGCCAATGGTTTACGGTCCATTTTCACCACTGCAAAAAAAATTGCTAATAAAGTAGGACGCAGGTATTTTGTTCTTTTTTCGCTAAAACCATTATCCAATATCGTATGACTTCTGAAGTGGCAGGCTCTGTTTATTATTAGATCACACCATGCCACCAGTAGGGAGCTATTACAGATAAATGAGTGGAGACAAGCATAAGCACAGTCCTTATCTTCAGTTAGAAGATTTTTTTTTCAATCTTCACCAAAAAACAAATCCTGTCAAGGGAAGGCGAGGATGCAGTTCCATTCACCTCACAGGAGTAGCAGTGAGAACTTAAGGCTTGTTACACTGACATATTAGCGGTTTTCTCGTGACATGACGCGCTTTACAAACAGTGCATAAGGCAAGCAGAGAATAATATATACACACAAATAAGGGTAATGGTTTCTGGAAACGGCTTTTTTTACTATTCTATACAAGACTCATTGAACGTGGCACGAAGGAACAATTACAATTCCTATGAGTCTAGTAAGATTTCAAAATTAGCAGAGTCGAAAAATAGGCTATATGCAGAGTGGGAGAGGGAATAACATTTTTGCATAGGAATGTTACGTAGAGTTTTTACGGCAACCGTTGATGGATGTAATTTGATTCCACCCTGCCAGCTCGCAGCTCCATTACTTAGTCCACAGTCAAACACGGGCCGGGCGGCCTGCCCCCAGATTTCTGCCAGTTTGAGTCAAACTTGCGAAAATCAGTGTGGCGTATGCAACGCTGCATGCCAAGGGTGGGGCCTTGCTTTCATATTCACAGTCAAAGTGGTGCCCCGATCTGAATAGCTATTCATCACTTACTTCCCACGCTCACCAACAACACACGGCCGCATGCCCTTTGTGTAAAGAGGTCTCCCACAGCCTGCACATATAGCGACAGGACAGTCCTGTGCTGCCCTGCACACCACCACACGCGAGGCGCTGCCTCACAGCCCTGCGAGGACAGCACTGCATGCACTTTGGCTGCCAGTTAGTGCAGCTCATTAATTGTCATCGGCTTCCTCACTGCCATCAGACACGGCAGTCGCAAGTCAAACCCCTGCAACGGCTTTCATGTGCACGCCATTGATTGAATCTTAGCGCCTAGTCGTCCCACTGCTCTGTTCACAGAGGGTGCACTACTCTCACAGTCGGTTGAATGCCTGGTGAAGTACCCTCCTGCACGCCCCCTGGGAGAGGAGGCTATTGGTAGTGCCCCCACTGGCAGAGAGAAAAAGACATATCCGGGTGGCGGGGCCTGGCCCACAGCCTCGCACACCGGGTGGAAAGGGCCTAGGAGCACCGTGATAGACAGAAGCCCAAAAGTCCACACACTCAGATTCACTGCTCCCCAATAGCATGACCGGCCTGCATGAGGTTCAGTTGTTGCCAGCCAGGCCACGATTCCACGAAGAACCTAGAAGAGACACCAATAAATGGCTGCCCCGCCCAGAGTTTAATTAATCCCCTGCTGCCTTACACACACTGGGAGGCAAATACATACCCAGAAATCGGTCACTGGGGTAGTGGCCGCCCATGTCCCCGCAGGGGTTGGGGTTCAAGGACGCTATTTACATCCAGGCCCGGCCGCTCCGGCCCGCCCTCTGCACAGCTCGTGAAGCTGCGGCCTGCGCGACCGGGCCTGTGTTAGCTACCGGCTTTCTTGGTGGCTGTGACTCGTAATAAGTTTAACGGAGCAGGAGGAACAAAGTACAAAGAATGCATTTTTTATTTTACTGCAGTGCATCGATCTATCATGATTATTCGCACACCTTGAACTTTACTTGAAAAGCTCCCCGCCAGGCCCGCCTCCTCGCCAAGCTTATCTCTGACTGAGTCCTGAATCCACTGACTCCAGTCCGGACCCACTTCTTACCATGGGCAACTGAACTTACTTGACTTTGTGTTTCTCTGCTTGCTTGCTAGAATTAGAATCCCCGGCCCAGGGAAGGATCCGTAATAGCTGTCTCTGCTGCGCACGAGGTGGCGAGCTCCAGGGACCAGGCTACAGACCGACGTCACACACAGCAGCGCGCGCATCCCGGAGAAATGGCCAATCACTGCATGGCTTCACATGAAGTCACACAGTGATTGGCCATTACAGTGCTGCTGAGGCGGCAGTGTGCCACCCCCACGAGCGGCATCCAATAATGGATTGCCTGCCCTGCTGCTCGATGGACCAGCCAATCCTGGCGCTGGGGCACATTTAGTACTCGCCCTGTCGCCCTTTCTAAACCCCGGGGGCTGTGGCTGGCTAAACCAGCACCCCCTGGTCCCTCTCTCTATTGGAAACTACAGTTTGCGCACGCTCGGGCTAGTTTCAGCCCCACATTGTACTTGCGCATACTATGGTCTGCTGCAGCCTGAGTGTGTGGACTGTCTGTCACTCAAGCTGTAGCAGGCCACACCCCCCTGCGCACTCCGAAATCGCCGGGTGTGTCCCTGATTGCCCGTGGCGGCTGGCGGATTCTAATTTAATTAAAATGGAAGGATTGCGGGATTTATTTGAAATGCATTTGAGGCAGCGCCGGCGACGGTGGTCCATGTGGCTGGTGGGGCTACGCCCCTACGCCCCAATGGACGCACCTTTCCCACAAATGATTTCTCCTTGCACATTCCTTTTTTCCCTTCTATCACCTCTTCACCACACACCCTTTTTCCTGATATCACAACCGGTTCTTCACTAGTAGAGTCTAGTATAATCCTTAAGTCTTCTTGTTGGGCCCATCCCAGTAAGTTTAGCCCGTCTGTCACCACAAGGATCTTTCCTAACGTGCTTCTTCCCTTAAAGGATATTTTTCCTGTGAACATCCCTTCTAATGGTATTCTCTCACTGTTGTAGCCAATCGGGCAAATATCTGGTTTCGTCAACTTTATACCTATTTTCTCAGATTTTTCCTTGTACGTCTTAAAATTGATGAAAGTAAATTGAGAACAAGAATCTGTAAATACTTCTATCATATCACCATTAATATCAATAACACATTTTGGTAAATCTACCCTCTTGACGGAGTTTACATCTTTGTTGCCAATGCATAACACATACACTTCTTCACACTCATCATTATTGCTTACAAGATTCACAGATTTTCTTTTAGAATTATCTTTGCATGCTCTTTCAAAATGCCCTTTCCTGTTGCAATTCCTGCACGTAGCTGTTCTTGCCATACATCTGGTACTATTCGCTAAATGTCTTGAACTGCCGCATCTAAAACATTTCAATCTGTCTTCCTCCTTGTACCTCTCTTCGTTTTGTTCTCTATAGGACTCTTTCCACTTTATGTTCTTTACGGCAAACACTTCTCGGTTGTCCTCCCTACCGCCGCAAATTTCATTTACCTTACTTCCCTCGACTATATTCATTTCTTTCACGCATTCTGCGGTGTGTTCTACACTCTTGGCTAGGTCTATGGCATTTCTCAAATCTGGATTACCTACCAACAACTTCTGGATTTTCTTATTGTTGGTGCACCTCACCAGCTGATCTCTTATAAGTGATTCTGTTAAATCATTAAATTCACAGGTGTTCGCTAATCCTCTCAGGTATGCTATATAGTTCCCTACCTTCTCATTTTTCCCTTGTACTCTTCCATAAAATGTGTGTCTTTCTAACACCACATTTATCTTGTCTGCATATTGCAGTTCTAGTTTCTTTAAGCTTTTATCATAGATATCCATGTCCTCTTCTCCACCTACCCCTCCATCCAAGTCTGGTAGGCTGTCAACAACTTTCCTTCCCTCAGTTCCTAGATTTATCAGGAGTATATTCTGCTTTCTAATAGCTGAAAACCCACTTGCTCCTATTGCAACCACATATGATTCAAAACCCTTCCTCCAATCCTTCCATGGCAGCACTGGCTCCCCTTCCTCTGTTAAGAAAGGTGGGGGTTGATTCATGCTTGCTGCCGCCATTTCCAGGATGACTACGGAGATGGAAGTTCTAACTCCCTATTGTACACACACTAGTGCGCTGCCTACTAGGTATATATATATATATATATATATATATATATATATATATATATATATATATATATATATATATATATATATATATATATATATATATATATATATATATATATATATATATATATATATATATATATATATATATATATATATAGCGCAGTTCCCTGTACCAATTCTACCACAAGTTAGCCTCTCCCCTAGCAAAAGTTACACTTATAATTTCACAGCATTACGCATTGCTTCCTTAAGCCTCTGGATGCTACAATTATCTATTTCAATTCACTTCCTTTTACCATACATTTCAAACACATCTGCTCTTTTACTAAATTATTTCCTGTCGCCTTATAAGGGTGCTCCCCAAGCTTGTGTTTCCCCCCACCATATACAGTTCCTTTCTTCTTTCCCTTATTTCTTCTACTTTTTCCTTGAATCTGCTAATCAGTTTCACCAGCAGTTTTCCAAGTAGTCCTCTTACTTCACCCAATGTTAAACCTATGACCCCAAAACTTAAACTACTGTGCCCCCACACCTTAAAAATGACCTGGGAAAATAAGGGCAGCTCAGTTAATAAATTCCTCCACAAGTTGTTTGCTCCTTAATCAGTTATTATGAGGAATCTGCCGATGTGGTTTACAGGGTCTTTTGACGAATCTGTCACTGACGGAATCTTCACTCTCCGACGCGTCTCTCTCTCGTCTCACCCGTTTACCTCCACTCTTCTGAGAGTGTTCCTTCCTCATGAAGTCTCTTCACACGCACGAAATGTCTTACTTCTTACATGCCCTGGATGCCTCAGTCTGTCACCTCCACCCACCCACAGCTTCCTCTTTTCTCACGAAGACTCCCTTTCTCACTGGATTTCCTCCTCAATTTTCCTTTGCGCTAACCTCCGCCGTCGCACAAAGTGCCGCCTCGCCGTCCTCCTACCAGCCACAACTTGCTCCGATTCACGAAGGCTCAGTTCCTCACAGGATTCCCTCTCACTCTCTTTTCACCGACACGCCGCCGCCTGCTCTTGACACCACGATGATTCCTCTCACCTCTGGTTGCCTGATTCCTCTCACCGCAGATTACCAACGCCTTGTCTCCTTCACTCGGATGCCCCGGTCACCACCATGGCTCCGCTCTGTACGTAGACGTTCTGTCACACAGTCACCTCAGCTGGCACCGCCACACTGTGAGTACCTCATCTTTTTTTTTTCACTTCTTTCCACTAATTCACTGCCCATTTACACCCGCAGATCAGTTTAGCAGCCGCCTCAGCTGGCACCTAACGCCGTGATCACCACTTTTTCCCTTCACTTTTCCTCTCATTCACTGCCCATTAACACCGGCAGATCAGTTTCACATTCGCCTCAGCTGGCGCCGTCACGCTGTGGGTACTTCTTTTTTTCTTTTTTTTTCCTCAGTCACTGCCCATTATCACCAGCAGATAAGTTTCCTAGCAGCTGTTCTCACCTTCCAGCTTGCCGATTTCCATGCACTTCTCTCTACATCTGTCTGCTTGTTATCGCTTGTCCTTTGAATATTTCACTTCAGTTTACCTGCAGACTCACTTTGGTCAGCTACGTACATCTACTTCATGTAGCTCTCGTTTACTCCGTTTCGTTTACTTTTCCTTCCTCTCTTCTTTCCACTGGTCCTGGGTAACAAATGGAGGGAATGTCGTACGTTGGCCTCCTCCCAACAATCGTCGCCAGTATTGTAAGTAAGAACAACACCTTGTAACTTGAAGTCCTTTATTAAGCAAGAACGTAAATCACGACATCCATAGCCCTGCCAGTCATGAACTGACAGGAGTGCGTCTTAGAACGTTGACAGCACAAAGGGGTCAGCCCAACTGGGGCAGAACAGAGGGGGGGTTGGAATGTACCAACCTTACATTTTAGGTAGATACAACATATACCTTTAACATGCATGCCTTTTCGTTTTAAAGGCATGCGTGCTAAAGGTATATTCGTTTTAAAAGTTTGCGATCTCTTCGTTTGCGGACTAATAGTACTTGCGGAATTATTTTTGCGGGATGATGGTATGCGGGATGTTTTTATGCGGGCTAACGTCATATATTCGTGTTTGACTCCCTTGTGACAATTCTGAATCCCAGCAGGTCCTTTCAGCCTTTCATCCTCTACATGTAAACTGACTCATCTACCGATAAGCATCTGCTATTCACACGCATTTCTTGGGGTGCATGTGAGCTTCACCGATGCACACAGGACGTACAACACGTTTTTTTAGCTAGTATGTAGGGAAAGTGTGCACAAAAATGCAACGTTTGACCTGGGGGAAGGTGTACTCTTCATAACCCCAGTCCCGCACCTGGGGTGACTCTGGCTTGCCGGGCATATTAAGAGAATTGTGGACGATTGAACCAAGACCCTTGAGGACTTTGTAAGAGGAGATACAGATGCAATAAAATAACTGAAAATACGGATGGAATAAACAGGATGGCAAGTCGGTAATAACGAAATATGCTAATGGAGCGGTGGGGAGAGAGGAGAGGTCAGGAACAGCGGGGCCCCTTTCACTGAACAGTAACAGAAATGTTCCGCCATTTTCTTCTGCACTTGGTTCTGTGTCAAGCTCTGGAGGCCACAGAGATGATGCATTTGAAAGCACTGTCGGTTCTAGTGGGCAAAATAGACTCTAGGATCAGTGCATTCGTTTTTTCTTGCAAAGTTGCTGTTCTCCGCTGAGAATTTCTTGAAAGTAATTGGCTTTCATTGATTAATACGTAAACCCGGGTCAGTTAAGGGGAGCCGCGCGCTTGCTTTAGTCCAAAGGCCTCGGAAAGCGCGGGCGCCTATCAATCCGCACGTGCGTGGCACAGTGTCGGCTCGTTCTCTGTTTCCAGGAGAAGTAATGAGCCTGACACGCGCGGTAATGTGTGGTGGGCGAAGTCTTCAATTCAGTGGTCAGCAGCAGACCCCGTAGCAGTCCAGAGCTCCCAGCTTAACTCCGTTTCTATTACCGCCTCTGCCTCACGGTCATTGAAGGCATTTACCACTGATGGACGACGAGGCGCCCTTGGAAGACACACAGTAAAGAGCCCATAAGGACGGCGTTTCGCCACTCATTGAATTCCAGCTTGGTCAGTGCGTGAGACCTTAAGAGGCCGAGTGATACCGCGGCTCCGCTGAAACCACTTTGAAGGAAGCAGATGAGAAAGAATATGCAGAAATTGAGCTCCAGTGTGTACTGCACGGCTCAGCAGATGGTCGCTTCTGCACTGGCGCCCTCTAGAGCATCAATGTGGCATAGCGCTCAGGCGCTCCCTGATGAATAAAGTACATCTGTATAGCATAGGAAGGAACCCTGCTAGCCTTTGTAGTAGGAACAAAGGTCCACATGCATCAATATCGGCTTTTGCGAGTTCTAAATTGCGAAAAATAACGAATCGCAATTTAGAAATCGCAAAAGCCTATGCATGAATATTTTAGCTTTTTTTTTTTTTGCAATTCGGTAAAAATCGCTATTTTTACCGAATTCCATAAAAAATGCAAATTTTCAATTGCGAATTCACAATTCCCATTCATTCCTATGGGCCAAAATGCCCATAGGAATGAATGGGAATTGCGAATTCGCAATTTGAAATAGAAATTCATCAATGCATTTCAAGGGTGGAGAGGGGGGTGCAAATGACCCCCCCCTGCACCCATGAAATGTACTTTTCAGTATAAGTTACAGACACACATGTCCTAAGGACATGTGTGTCTGTAACTTAACAGTTTAAAAAATGCATTTTTGTGCATATTTGAACAATTTCGCAAATTACCACGAGGTTGAACTTCGTGGTAATTTGCACTTCCAATTTGTAAAATCGCACATTTTTAAGAAATGATGCATAGCATTTTAGAAATTGCACAATTTCGATTTCTTATGTGCTATCGCAATTTTAGAATTTGCAAAAAAATTGCAATTTCTAAAATAGCATGATGCATCCCAAACAGCACTTTTGCATTCGCAAACGGCCGATTTTAAGGAATCGCACCGTTTGCGACTCCAAAAATGCTTGATGCATGTGGGCCATAGAGATGAATTAAATCGCAGATGGCGGAGCGGTTCTGTAAATCACAGCTGGGCAGCTGCATGTGGTTAGTAGTGAATGCGTGCTGTACAAAATAAACATGGTATTTCATATGTTATGCTAAGCCATGCTATGTTTTGTGTCGCTTGACACACGTCGAGTTTGTGTCATGCGATGAATGTAGCACTTTAACATTTTGCTAAACTTTAAAGGCTTACCCTGTACTTACCGTGGATATGTTGTTCTTGTTGGTTGTAGCAAAGATCTCGAAGTAAAAAGAAGGTCGTAGAGAACGGAAGAATTGGCCAAACCCCTTTCGGGACCCCTGGAAACACGCCACCATGCTACCCTACCCGTCCTTAAGAAACCCCTGGCAAATCCCCTGAACCATGTCCAACCACAAGTCCCTTTCTTTGTGGGCAGCGAGGTCAGGACTGTGTTACCTCAAAGACTATGAGGCATTGCGTCCCTAGCAGGGCTCGAGTCGGGGTACCACGCGGGTGGACGGCGTCCCCCCACTTATTTTAAAGGGTCTTACCGGGTGGACGCCGTCCCCCCTGTGCAAAAGCTGTGCTGAGCTGGCGCTAGCGCTGTCTACGGCTCCGGGTCATGTGCTGAGCCGACAGTTCCCAAAGACAGTATAATTAAGGCCCCAGGCAGGGCACCTCCACTCCAGCAAGTGAGCCATTACCGACACAGGCACCCCCCGGCAAGCCCATTCAGTGATACGTCATGGCTGGAGTCAGGTTACAAAAGCACAAACAGCCCCTCCAAAAGCTCCTCGAGTGCGATTTCGAGCCTCGCCCCGCCTCTCTCGCGCTCCTCCTCTTCGGGGTAAACTGTCTGGTTAGCTAGCTCAATGGGTAAAAGCAACTGCATTAGACATCAGTGTATGCCTTGCAAGGCTCATGTTTTTTTTCTCACTTTTCCACCATCTAGTTTTACCCGAGTGCACTGGGCAAAAGTTGGGCTGTTGCAAACTTTGTCTACTAAGTAAGACTATTCTTGATTACGGACATTCTTAGTAGGTCATTGCGTCACTTTCAGATGAGCTCTGTAGAATGATATATGAAAGGTTTCTGCAATATTAGGTACTCGTTGCCGTTTTGTAAATTATTATTATTTATTTTTTAACTGAATTTTGAACTGGTTGGGGTTTGCACAGGCGGAATGTGACACGCCAGCGAGGCCGCAAGCCCCCTTCACACAAAAGATAGCCCCCTCCAAGCATGAGCGTCCCCCCACTTCTAGTTTTTTTTACCTTTCGTGACGTCACTTCCGGTCGTGCCGTCACTTCACGTATTTGTGCGTCCCCCCACTTCTAGGATTTTTACCTTCAGTGACGTCACTTCCTGTTGTGACGTCACTTCCGTCTCTGAGCGCCACCCCAACTTCTTTATTTAGGACTTGTGCCCTGGTCCCTAGAGACAGGATTCAACACACTCACAGCATTTCAAAAATAACATTCACTAAGTAAAGATTGACTCAAAAAGAAAGCTTGAGATCAGTAATTTAGAAAAAACATGGAGAATTATTAATCATTAAAAGTGCGATACAGAAGGCAAAAATATCGTTGTTAATTCAGTAAATCAATGGTCATAGAATTATTTGCTGTGAAAGCCTTAGCATTTGAAATAGATGCAGCAATAAACAAAATCAGGAACATATTTTAAGTCCAAAGTGTGCAACAAACCATCCGAAAATCAGGTAGCATCCCCAAAATGATCCTAATGTTCTACTCACCACAGAAAGGAGGGTCTTTTATATTGTTTTCCTCCTTAGAAAATGACAGAAACTGCAATGCCAGCATGTTGAGAGCACAAGTATCATTATATCAGCAAATCACATTTTAACATTTGAAAACGTCATGTAACACTCCCATCTTCGCCCTAGCCTCTAATATGCATACATTAAACCCTTTCTGATCAAATGCCATCTGAGGTGTAAGACTAAGGATGTTACATGAACAACGTAAAGATGAATAGTTAAAGAGCTGTCAATGAGAGGGCATGAAGAGCCTTGGAAATTGTTGCAAATAGGCGCCCTCTGTAGATTCTTCAAGATCAGTAAAATATTACAAAATAAACAATGCAAGTCTTGCCACATGTGGTGTCAAAAAAGAAATATGAACACAGAATTAACATTCTGGAACACCAGCAGCCATCTTAGTTGAGTCCTAACTGGGGCTTAGTTAGCCTAGGACAAGAAAAACACATTGTAATGATTTTGTTTCACTTGCAATAATTGCATATTAGTGTATACATATAATTTCAAGGTCTTTAGCTGGATAGGTTAGAAGGTTCTATCCGATCCAGCTAAAGAACTTGAAAAACATATCGACCCCCACCTCACCACTCACTCCAAATCCAACCGCCTCCTGGACCAATGACTGCCAGTATTCAGATCAAATCACAGTAATTTTTTTTTTTTTTTTTTTTTATTTATTTGAATTTTATATAGCGCATAGCTACCCTCGGGCATCCCAGCGCTTGTCCAGAATGGAAGCAAATGGCGAACAGGCAGATACAGCGGCATCAGATAGGGAAGAGATGAGACATCCGATATTACTGCCACCGACATTTGCTTAACTAAGCCTGTGTACCAGCCGATGCCTGAAAGTATTTAGCATGTAAATCAAATAACAGTCCGCTTGTCAAAATACAGTAAAGTTTCTTCAAAATTTGAGTGAAAAAGTAAAAAGGATGATTTTACTGTATTTCTCGGTCAATTAAATTATATGGCATTGGGATAAAAACAGAAGCTAAATTTACAATTGCCACCACTTCTAATTTTAGTATCAACAAAGAGAGGCTTTTTGAGAAATTGGGTTATTGGTTGGGAGGTGGGGTTTAGCCCCACTCTGGCAACTATCACAATCCTGGTCAGGGTGCACCACAAAATTCAGTAAATTAACATGTGCTTAATCCTCTTGTAGCTTGGCGCAAAGCAGTCAGGCTTAACTTAGAGGAAATGTGTAAACGTTTTATGAAGCACATAAACAGTAAGAAAATGAAAACACAAGACAGAAAAAAACTCAAGCCAATTTACAAGAGTAAATGCTAATACATAAATTTATACCAGAACGACAAAAATCCAATCACAAGAACCATAGATATTCAGTTTAAAAGTTTCTAGTGAAAATAGCACCTAAAATTCAGGGTGCTACTTATGGTCATCTAGTTGCATTAGACTAGGGGGAATTCACAAGTTCACGCCAACCGTGATAGAGTGTGGGTCGGTTGCAGGGACCAAGTTAGTCCTGCTGAAAAGTTACCTTCTGGCACAAAGAGTTCTGTTCGCTTTGGAGGATGCTGCGAGGAGGGGGCTACGGTGCAAAGAGCAGGTCGAGCGTTGCAGGTGGTTGTTGCTGTAGTGCGAACATCCAGTCATCGCTGGAACTTTGTGTTGGAAGTCATCGGAGGCTGGCATTACTATAGCAAAATGGCAGGTCTCGGGTTGCCGGTTTTTGCAGACGGTCGCTGTTGGCACAAAGAGCAGGTCTCATCGGAGCTTCCCATTGGTGGTCAGCCCGAACAGACCCGTTCATGGTCCTTAGGAATCCAAGACCTTAAAAAAAATCAGGCCCCATCCAGGAGGTCGAAACAATTCAGCGTATAAACGTGGATTGAGGGTGACTAGACCCACAGTGGTAGAAAGTCGATCTAGAGAAACAATAACTACTGAACATCCAGAAGGGCTCAATGTGGAGCTTTTTTGCTTCAACACCCAAGGGCCCATGGACTTTAGGCCTTACTACAGTGAAAATCAACATTAGATATTTTTCACTGCCTGGACATGTAAAACTTGAGCATACATGTCCTACTTTTCAAGTATAATACGCCTTACTGTATGAGCCTTTACCTTAGGGGTGAATTATAAGTATTAAAAAGGAAGATTTAGGCCTGACAAAAGCTTTATTTGGCCAGGTCAAAATGGTGGTTTAAAAATTGCACTAGAGGCTGCAGTGGCAGGCCTGAGACACGTTTTGAAAGGCTACTCTACTGGGTGGCACAATGATTGCTGCAGCCCACCAGTAGCATTTAATTTACAGGCCCTGGATACAGATAGTAGGATTTACTAGGGACTTACAAGTAAATGAAAGTGGCAATTATGTGTAGCCCGATTTCATCATCGGGCTACACCTAATTGCCACTTTCATTTACACTAAGTCAGATCTAGCATCTAGCGCTGACCATGTTATGTGCCCTCCATCATGTCCTGGGGCAGGCGCTCAACACCCATTGGGCTCACCGGGCTTCAGCCCCCCCCGTTGTGTGTGTCATGCGGCACCGCCATGCTTGTGACTGAACCACTCCATCACGAGCACGCTGTGCTTGTGACAGAGGGGTTCCGTCACGGCCCGCCCGCTCAATCGAACGCCCGCGCAGGCGTGAATTGCTGCAGCGTGGGCGGGGCGGCCGCGCCATGACGGAACCACTCCGTCACCAGCACAGCGCGTCCGTGGCTCGTGACGGAGTGGTTCCGTCACGAGCAAGGGAGAGGTTAAAAGACCGTTTACTTGTAAATTAGGCTTTTGTTGTGCTTTCACCCCTTTTTACAGCCGCTCTGGTTATGGCTGGAAGAATTAGCCCCCCCCCCAAATCTTTTTCAGCCCCCCCCCCTCGAAATTTGGCTCTAGTTGCCCGCCTGTCCTGCGGTGTCTAATGCGGTCTACATCTAGTCCCACAAAACCGCTATACTGCTCTATGTGCGATAACTCATGATGAGAGGATACCTTTGCCATTAAGATGTTCTTTGTATAGACATCGGCTGCTTCTCTGACCGGGGTAAGTGCAAATATCTTCCGCCATGCTGTAGAAGAGGCGAGTGCGCATGCGCCGTACCATCTCATAATAGAAGTGCAGCTTGTCAGTGCTGTGTTGTGGTAAGGATCAAAGGCAGGCGCCTACACTGGAGTTCTTTTTATTTCCATCAATTTAGTTTCTCCGGGTGCTATCAATAAAACATCTGCGGGTCTTCAATCCGTCGGTCACAGTTGACTCAAAAGCAGTATGTGTTTTTAGGTCTCGCTCTCGAGACCTATTGTTGTTGAGATGCCTCTCAAGGGAGACAGGCCGGGGCACGCGCAGATTTTTGCAGATTCTGCTTTGTGGACGCGCACGTGAGACGTGCCTGCCACAAAATGTGTGCGGGCGGCGCCATGTGGAAGCTTCACTCTACATTTACCTCCGGTGCCCGACTGCGCCACTGCCCATCTCCGCACCCACCACCGTCCCGTCCCACACCACCACGCCCCATTTAATTTTATTTATTACTTCATTTATGCATTTTTATATAGCGTCGACTTTAGGACGACAAGCATCAGAATGCAAAGAAAAAAAAAACGTACCTGTTGAGTTTCTCATACATGGATCGAGGAAGCTTGAAAGCGTTGCTCAGCGACTAACTAACTACATAGTGACCAGATTTACTCTTGGCAGCACTAAAAGTGTTATTTTGCATCTCTAGCCAAGAAATATCACCACGGAGAAGCACACGGTGTCAAAAAGCGAAATGGCCCGTTATCTGGTGTCATCATGCATGTGCGTGTTGTTTCAGCCGCAGCCTTCAGCACCATCACCTGCCCGGCTTGTTTGCAAAAGCAGGCTCTCCGCTAAAGTCGACTGCAGTGGTGAAAAAGCTCTAAAACCACAAACACACAATGACATCAAAACGAGGCTGGCCAGGTATTGTAACGGGGTGTCCCGATCCGGGGTACTCGTCCTGGATACCGACCCCCCTCATACCCCTGTGCCCCCGTTTACTGTCCCTAGTAACTGCTCTTCTATCCCTCAACAGACTGACACTCACGGCACTTGGGAAGACAGTCCCGATGGTCCGGATGCAGAGCAGTGCTGGCCCTTTAACTCAGGAGTGGAAGAAGAGTGGGCGGAGTCCTGGAGCGACGGAACCTCGTCAAAGGAAGCCGACCAGAAGAGCCGGGTGTGTCTGTACACCCAGGGCGGTTCCGCAGAGCAAGCCGGAGAGACGGACGAACACGGAGACTCGGCAGGAGGGAGAACGGCCGGACCCGGAGGACGATCGCCAGGAGGCCAACGACCCCACCCATCGCCCAGCCACTCACCCAGGGGAGGTGCGTGGCTCACGCAGGTGCGTAACCGGCTCCGGGGCTTGATGGGACACCGGGGAGGTGCGCCGCATGTGTGACAGGTCACCCTGGTTTTTCCCCGTACACTGCTCAAGAGTCCTGCCCCTCACTCAAGCCCGTATCCGCTCTGACACCCTGAGGCATAGCTAGAGCGCTAGGGAGCACGTGTGTTTTGGGTGATAACTCCCTCACTCCCTTACCCGGTAAAAACGGCCGAGGCAGTGCCGAATACCCTCCTAAAAGACTCTTGTATTTTTCTTTTCATTCTGCATACGTCACCGAGCCCGGGAGGCACAAGGGGCCACGACGGATCTGAGAGACCCAACAGCACGACGGAGCCTGTCGGACGACAGGAGGACGTCACGCCCAGAATCTCGGAGGAGAAGACGGTCCAGAAGCCGATCCCCCAGGCGTACTCCGGTGTCAAGAAAGACTTGTTCCGACTTTTTGTTGTCCACAATAAAGCCCTCTATCACAAAGACCCGCCTCTTGCCCTTTACTGCGGAGCCCCCATCCAGCGCCAAGCTCACAGGTATTCAAACAGCTGCGACGTTACCTGCTAATAGACGGTTTACTTTTCGTAAACATCACGCTCGGCTTTACAGCAGCGTGCCTGTGGGCGCGCGAGCGCTCATGACTCCGCCATTTGTTTCCAATTGACCCGAGACACTTTGATATGACTGACGGACAAAGTATATAATCAGCGCGCGCTTGATGTTTTTCGATAACATGCCATCCATGGAGGTTTAATGAAAGATATGAGCGTCGACTGCAGGCGGCTCGCGCTGGGAGGTCTGCGGCGGGGCCCGCCCCACCCCTCCCACGCATCACTCACTCCATGAACACGGGATGGCAAGACGCAGACGAGAACATATGACCGTCCGTGTCTTTTGAAGAAAAATTATACCCCAAGGACCCGGCTGTCATACATCGGAGCTGAGGGACAGAGAGAAATACACCCAGGCTATCCTATCCTATAGCCTGGACACGACTGTGAAATGTTTGTTCACGTGGATGCTACCGAGGACCTGGGTAAGAAGGTCTGGGAAATATTGCCCAGAGACCCCACTAGCATGATGGGCAGAATACTGGAGTTCATCTCAGCCTCTGGCATCCACTCTGCGCTGCAGTGAAGTCCATCGTGTTTGACTTGTCTGTTAGATCAGACAGGCAGATGTCATGTTACCAGTGTTGTGTTGCCCCTGCGCACAAGGGATGGGCCAGAGCGGACTGCTAGGCCACATAACCTCGGAATGGGACCGAAAGCACCCGCAGGCTGGTTTCATCCTTCTCTGAGCTTCATCAGGGAAGTGCAGCTTGACTCCACGGCACAGCTATTTCTTAAATGTGTGTATTTATTGAGCAATACCTGCCCATTTCCAATACCCTGATAATATCATGTGCATTGTGTCCCTAGCGCGACCCCCGCCATACCACCATCACTTAAAAGATAAAGTAAAAGAAGGGCTGCCTTACAAGGGGGGAAGGGGTAGGGAGCAAACTGGAAAAAATAACAGACTTTATACTGAAGTCAATACATTTTCCAGATGTGCTGCATCTGCGTGGTGGCAAGTGTATTTTAACAGACACAGCACCCCATCTAGAGCTGTGCTAAGGCCATGAAAGTCACTTCACATATATACATGGAACAACTCTCAGCACAGGTAGGGCTCGAACCAGTGTGCCTAAACGTCGCAAATCCTACATCTTACTTGGCACCACCTAAAAAAAATCACATCTGGATCTTCTGTGCACAAAATTAAAAACATCAGAAAAAACTACCACTGGAAAACCTACGCAGAGTGAGACAAACTTGGGCTGTGCAATATCACAGTATACTGCTTCCTAATTATTTTTACAGTAACATTCTAAAGAAGGATGTTTTTCAAAATGGATATATGAATAAACTACAGCTTAAAGTGTTGTCTTGCTGCATCAGAAGTTGTTAAAATCCACTAAGGAAAGCTATCAGAAACTACTTTCCAAGTCTGGGCATCTGCATAATGGATATGCCAATAGGAGTTGCTTGTATGCGCACATCATTGGCCTAGGATTAGAACCTTCACATAGACACTGATGAAAGGCCACAAGAACCATGTAGTCTGGCCCACAGGAAAAGCGCGGTCTTCCAAGAGTCAGTGAAACCGTAGAACTGTCTCTGGTACGCCAATTATTTCAGGAAGATCCAGCTCATGGAAAAAGCTACACAAGTGGTTTTAAACTAGGATTTCTCTTATTAACAGACCTTTCTGGCACTATTTTGCAGTGTCACGCTGGGATGAATGTCAAGGTTGGCATTCAAGGCTAGGGAGACCCTCCACGTTCAGTAGCTCAACAAGTTAATGTACTAACCATCCACCTTAGTAGGACCAGGACTTAGTGAGCAGCGAGGAGGCCTGCGATAAAGAGCAAGCACAGACCAATGGTTTGTGGAAAAACTTCTCAAGCCACATTTATTTCTACACAAGCAAAATCTTGTGGAGACAATGATTAATAACCTATCTGTAGTCTGCAGTTTCCTGCTTGTCCAGGTTTACGTCGCGGCATAGTTTTTCATCGCAAACTGGTAATGTTTTTTTTATTTTAAAAAAATGTATTTGGTAAAAACCAAAAATACAACTAAAACCCCATGTCAGCACTTTGTATCATGAAGGAAACCATAATAATATACCTGGTAACCCCCCTGGATGAACCACTCCAGACCTTCCCTCACGGGAATAGGATATACTACATCTATGATGTACAAGAATAAATATACCCTTATTCTATCACCGATATATCATCGAGAAGGCACCTGTAGCTCCCCACATCTGCTGAATTTTTTCCCCACTTTCGGGGCATCCCCTACCCTCATAGGCCTGGCGTTCCGCTGCCCTGCACCAATCCATATCCCTTTGCCACTGTTCTACACTCGGTGATTATGCCACCCCTCACATGCATACAATATTACGTTTTGTCACTGCAAATCCCAGAGCGGACAGGAGCAGTGGTGGCGGCTGCCAGGCAGCAGTAGTGTGTGTGAGTGTGTGTGTGTGGGGGGGGGGGGGGAGAACAGGTGCCGGGGGGATGTGTTAAAAAAGTATCACTTACCTGCCACCACTCCTCCTGCCTGCCTTTTCCTTCTGGGTGAAGAGGAAGCGGCAAGCGCCCAGGCTCGTCTAAGCCAATCACAATGCTGCTGTCAGCATGGCAGCAGGGTCGTGATTGGTCTGAGTGCAGTGGTTCGGTGCTCAGACAGGGACTGAAAGTCTGGGCATATTCTCCACCCAGACTATACAATACAGCCGGTGAAGAACATGCAAAGTGGCATTACATTTTGGCCTTCCCAAGCCGGTCGGCTGGCCAAACAGTCATGTGCACTTTAGTGCCACCAATCTTTCTCTGCCCAGTCCAGCCCAGCCCCACAAAACTGCCTCAATACGTAAAAATAAAATTATAAAAACATTGCATTATTATCATTTTATTTTACCTTTTTTGCAGTGCTGAAAAGCAGTGGGGCAAAGCTTCTCCACCTTAGCGGAGACACTGCCCCTGGACAGGAGTCTGGGTAACTTGCTTAGGTTTTCCTCTCCCCATACGTTCAAAAGGACCATTTTTATGTGACCTCAGAGCCGAGACCCACTGCCTGTCCTAGATCCTCCTGAACCCCAGCCCAGAAGTCCCTCAACCTTGGACAGCCCCAAAGGGTGTGCAAGAAACCCACTCCCCTGTAAACCACACCCTCTGATACACCTTTCGGAGGAAGCCCGTCCCATCCTGTGCAGAAGTACCTTTGTGTAGTAGGATATGTGCAATAAGTGTAACTGCACTAGTTGAAAGCTCGCGCCAATAACTACCTCCCTGTGTTACCAAATCACTTCCTCCCACTCCTCATCCTCCATAGCTCCCACATCCACCTCCCAGACCTCTCGAAGTTTCACCAAGGAATAGGAGCGTTGTGCATCAGTTTACTATAACAAACGGAGATCACACTCTTATCCATTGGTTTAGTCAAGAGTCTATCGTATAGATGCGAGTCATCCTCGATTGGCGTGTTTTGTTCCATATGGATCAGCAAGGTGTTCCGCAGATGATGGTAATGGAGGAACTCCCCGGGTGCCATGTCATACTACTCCTGTAATGTTTTCCAGGCAACTAGCCCCCCCCCCCCCCCACATCACCCAGAGTGAAGATCCTGATAAACTCCCACCTAGATAGCGCAAATTGGTAATGTTTACTCATGAGTACCAGTTGGACCTAAAAATGGATGAGGAGTTTTCTCACAAGTTAATTTATAAACTCTTCCTTGACATATTACAATTAGATTGTAGATGGCAACCTTAGTCTCTTCAAAACAACGTAAAAGGAGCAGTAACCTACAGATTTTAATGTGAAAAATCGACCTGCAGAAAACTTTGCAAACATTGCAGGAGAAAAACGTTTGAAAAGGTTCCACTCACGTGGAAGATATGCAATTTATACCTTGACATGACTGTTGCGCTGAAAATGCTTCATGTTAATTGCGTCTCTCTACAGCGCTTTAGGCCGCATTGGCAGTAACCTGTGGCCTAACAAGGTGCAGGTCTAGTGCACATTTTCTCAACCTTCAAGTTCCTCAAGCACGCCTTCTGATTGAACATGGGCTGCCAACCGTTTCCTTCACCCAACAAAGATAGGGGCCTAAGGTAAGCAAAGTACAGGAGAATGTAGCTCTCCCAGAAGGCAGCCAG
Organism: Lissotriton helveticus; assembly: GCF_964261635.1. NCBI lineage: Eukaryota > Metazoa > Chordata > Amphibia > Caudata > Salamandridae > Lissotriton > Lissotriton helveticus. The sequence continues at coordinate 1,850,567,364 of NC_136067.1, read as the reverse complement.
CAGGGCAAATAAGGATCACGGGACACCAGTGGAACACAGGCGATCAGAAACAAAAGCAGCCTCATTATTAATAACACTGGCAAAGCGGGAAGGTTATTTGTACGGCATGCTATTGGCTTTGCCAATGCTTGTTAGGTCTCGACCTGCCAATGAGCAAGCGCATTGCAGCTCGAGACATATAGAGTTGGATCACGAAATCTGATCAAGAGGCTTTAGCAGGCGGATTACGCAGAGTGCATGTGGAAGAAGGCTATTGTGAAGCCTCTGATGAAGAAGCAGAACAAATCCCCTACTGATTTTACCAACATGCGCCCTATTTCACTACTACCTGTCCTTGGTAAGATCACGGAACAGTTAGTACATGAAGAGCTAAAAACTTTTGTAGAGACTCGTAACATCCTGCATCCGCAGCAGTCGGGATTTCGTTCCGGTCATTCCACCGAAACAGCTTTGATCGAACTAGCTGATTCCATCAAGTTCTTGCAGAATGAGGGTAGGCAGGCCGTCCTCATCCTGCTCGACCTAACAGCAGCGTTCTACACTATCTCGCATGTCATCCTGATCAACAGACTGCGAGAGATCGGCGTGACAGACACAGTCCTGGCATGGGTTAAATCCTTCCTATCTAATAGGTCCCAAACTGTGTCCTTGGGTCCCTATCTATCCAGCGAGAAACCTATAACATCAGGAGTCCCCCAGGGGTCCATATTAAGTGCTCTCTTTTTTAACATCTATATGGCCCCCCTTCTCGCTGTGATAGAATCTCATGGGATCCTCGTCACGTCATACGCTGACGACACACAACTTGTCGTCACGATTGACAAAAAGTGTATGAGTGCAGATTTGCGTTTCCAAAATTGTCTCTCCGATGTCTTCCAGTGGCTTAACAAAAACCATTTAAGATGCAATAGTGCCAAGACTGAAATCATACCGCTGAGCAAAGATCTATCCTTCTGCCCGAAGGACTGGTGGCCCACAGGATCTGAGGCCCCACCCAGCGCTGTACCTTCAGCGCGGAACCTGGGCGTGCAATTCGATTCATTCCTCTCTTTCGATGACCACGTCAGGATCACCGCTGGACGTTGTTTTGGACTTATTAAATCTTTTAAAAAATTCTTTGATCTCCTCCCCATTGCAGCTCGAAAATCAGTCGCGGTAGCTTTAATACTCTCCCGACTTGACTACTGTAATGGATTAATGGCCGGAGTGAAAAAGTCCACCCTTAAACAGCTGCAGAGCATACAACATGCAGCTGCTAGATTGGTGCTGGGACTCCCTAGAAGGTCATCAGCTTCAACGGCACTGAACATCCTCCACTGGTTACCATTGCACAAAAGGATTCTTTTTAAACTCCTTCTTACCGTATTCAAAACTGTGAAAAACACAGGTCCCCATTACTTTGCAAAGCGCTTCACACGCTACAACCCCTCGCGATGTCTGAGATCCTCTGGTACAAATCTCATCACTATTCCAAGATTTAAGTACAAAACCAGGGGTGGGAAAACCTTTACCGTCCTGGCAGCTAGGGCATGGAACAATCTACCTGTCAATCTTAGATTAACTGATAAGGAGAGCCTTTTTAGAAAACTCCTAAAGACATGGGTGTACCAACAACCAGACACCTCTGTATTGGCAGCTATCTAGTTCCAGTTTCTTTATCACGCACCATCTGTCACGTACCCACTGCACGCTAATCCTAGCGCCAAGATGCTCCTTTCGGAGCGAATGTTTGCGCTCTACAAATACCCACAAATATCAAAATATCAAATGTGCCCGTGCACGCGCTTGCCATTTGCTCCCCGAGCCGCCTCGCATCATCGCATCAGGCCCGCCACAGCAATGACGAGAGCTTGAGCTTCAGATTTCAAAGGAATGCTCTCCCCCCGATGTCTCAACCACTTCACAAAATATTTTACAACATGTTGCTTCCCCGCTCAACCGCCCCCTCCCCCACCCCCATCCGACTTGTGCAGGTCACCATTTGCCGCTAGCACTTTCCCTCCCCCCTCTCCTACTTCCACTGACTGCCGCTGATGCAGGCGCTGCCCCCACGTCACTTAATCTCCCAGAGCCGTACCCCCAACACCACTTCATGCCCCTCGCAGCGTGTTTTTTTTTTTTGCTGTTCGAATGTGTATGATTTGTTTTTATTATTAATCAGTGTTTATTTACTGCTCGTGTCTTTGCTGCATGTTCAGTGTCACCACACTAAACTCCAGATCCCTCCTCCTGGCGAAATCGTAACAAGGAAGCTGAAAACATTTTTTTTATCTACTCCACTCTGTTCTATGCGTGATTTTAAAAAACGGCTATGCAGTTGCCCGCTTGTTATGAAATCTTGTTATGGTCAATCCTTGAGAGGAGATTGGGTGTGATTCAAAGGTTATAGCCTATTAGTGCTCTCAAAAGCATAAATTTTTACACACGAATCGCAGAGGGAATTGCGATATCCATTAAAGGACATGGCATCTCGATTTATCTCAATGCTCTGCCAATTATCAGCATGTCAAAATGCCTTTAATGTGATGACAGCACTAAAGAAGCGATCAGTTCAATTGAGTGAAGCTTATCCTTTAAGAGTTGAACAAATACACTTGTTGAAGCGCGTAATAATTATCTGCCAAAACCTGGGTTAATGCTAGCAGTCTTCTTTTATGTGCTGCCAGGATTTTACTAAGATTACCCAAAGTTGTACAATGGTTCTAAAAGTTGTGCTACATCTAGCAGCAAAAAATGTCTCAACAACTTCACGAAATATTTTACAACATGTTGCAGCAGGGGAAATTGGAATACTGTATAGATTTTGCATCATACGGACAAGCACAGTTATGCACACTTGCATTCCATTAATGTACTTTAATTAAATCACAGCCGGAGGAAGTTGTGGGCAACGTTATTTATAATGAATACATCTGAAGCCCCTTCACTGCACTCCGTAATTTCTAATGCACTAGCGGAAAAACTTTTAGCTAACTATATACTTCCGCATAGCAGACTCATGCCCTGAAGCACTGTTTACCAGGGCCCGAGTCGGGGTACCACGCAGGTGGACGGCGTCCCCCCACTTATTTTACCGGGTGGACGCCGCCCCCCTGCCAAACAGCTGGACTTCACTTTTTGGCCTCTCTGGGACGAGAAGCTCGGAATTCACAGCACGCTGCACACGTGCTGATTTCTCAGATGCTATCGCATCTAAGGGGAGGCAATGAGCCCGATGGTGCAAGCCACCTTTCGTGATGTCATGACCTGTCCTGATGTCACTTCCGGTGACAGCGTCCCCCCACTTCTTTTTTTAGGACTTGTGCCCTGCTGTTTACTGTCTCCAAGAAAAATCCCTTACCCTAATCTGCCACACCATCTATTGTCCGCCCTCAATTAGCCGCTAAAAAAAACCTCTAAAAACAGACCCAGGTTTGTATACCACATGCTGCGCTTTTGCCCGAACCCATAAAAGATTCCATTACAATTACAAACAACAAACAGGTAGTTAGCTATCCCCATCGACATTAAGTTCCCTTCTTCCCACTTGGTGTATGTCCTGACCTTGCTGTTCTTGTAAAGCAGTAACATTTAGTGTTCTCCGCAGAGAATTCACTGCCGCACCAATGTGTAATAACAAACCATTTACCTCAGTCACTTTCTGGCTGCCACACCTTGTTTTGGTTCGACAATAACTGCCATACCACACAGGGGGGAAAGGCCAGAGGACACATCTGCACGATCGTTCACGGACGCTTCTGCAATGTTTTAAAGGCAGCAGTGTAAAGTGGTGTGTTTGTGTGCGCCTGGTAGGTGACTTTTTACATCTCCTTGGCACTTTCACTTTACGAAACCACGGTGCTATATGTGCGCACAAATTTACATCACGGCGCTTTAAATTCTGGCACGTGACTTTTTACATCTCCATGGCGCTTTCACTAGCTTTACCCCGAATGCCATACCACAAATGTGGCACGTAATGCTCCCCTTCCCCGCCAATTTACGACCTATTTGAGGACATTCTTCTTAAATGTATTTTCGAATTATTCATCAACTATTTTTTTATTGGCTAGCCAGTAAATATTATAGCTCTTTACTAGGAGGTGCTACAAAAAGGTAAATGGAATGCAAGTTCTGACAAGCACACGGGGTACAGATGTACGGAATACGAGCAAGCCACTGGTCACTTCATTAAACTGCAGCGCTATGTGTGCGCAATGATGTTAGCGCTATAGTGTAGATATATACAATAATTACCATACCACGCAGGGGGGAACAGCCAGAGGCCACATCTGCTAGATCGTTCCCGGACACTTCTGCAATGTTTTAGAAGTAGCAATGTAAAGAGGTGTGTGTTTGTGTGCGCCTGGTACGTGACTTTTTACATCTCCTTGGCGCTTTCACTTTACCAAACTACGGCGCTATGTGTGCGCAATGATGTACATTGGGGCGCTTTATATTTTGGTTTGATAGCTGAGTGTACTAGTGTGCCTACGAACTGCAGGAAGACGTGCCACACCCAATAGTCACAGGCTCAAATTTGTGCTAGTCCGCCTGGTTTATCAGCCTCCCAAAGTTGATAAATCATTTGTAATTAATTGGACACAGCACTTAATCTTCCAGTGCTCAACACACATATATATCCTTTACACTTGTCATCTCGCCATTGTGTGTTTGTGTGCGCCTGGTAGGTAACTTTTTACATCTCCTTGGCACTTTCACTTTACCAAACCGCGGCGCTATGTGTGCGCAATGAACACTGCACTCAATGCAACATACACTCCAAACAATACCACTCAGTGCCACATAATTACACACCACACAATTACACTCTACTGAATACAACATACACTCCACACAATACCACTCAGTGCCACATAATTATATGATACATAATTACACTGCGCTCAACGCAACATACAATCCAAATACCACTCAGTGCCACATAATTACATGCCACATAATTACGATGCACTCAATGCAACATACACTCCAAATACCACTCTGTGCCACATAATTACACTGCACTCTGTTCTGATGCCGACCGGCCCAACACCGCAGGAGTGAAGAACGTCCCAATCCTCTACCCTCACCGTGACCCCCAACACCCGCAATCAAAACGGATGGTGGAGAACACGACACCGGGAGAAAGTGGGTAACAAAACAAGGGAACCCAAGGTCTTGGGGAACACAACTCGTCTTCTCTGGCTTCTCGGCAGCTGACAGCTTGACACAGATGAGACCGCTAAAATGAAAGGAGACAAGATTAAACACACCCCTACTACTATTACCAGTGCCAAGTACACACACGAACCACCGACCTCCCTGCTTACCCCAGATAACAAACGGGAGTGGCTTGATACGAAACAGGAATTCTTCCACTGCAATCGTATTATTTGTTTCTTGCGTAACCCCAGACCAACCACGCCCCCTCGGGAAACACCGAGAATGACTAAGGGGGTGGAATTCACAATTCTTAGGACAAAAAAGGACAGGGTAAAAATGGCATCAAAGGGAATACGAAAGACACCCAAAAAAAACCTGGAATCTAAAAAAGAACACGAAGGTAGCACAAAAACGGCCGTTATTCAGCTCCTTCGTGAAACCACCCAAACACAGCGTATAACAAGATGGTTTGGATACAAATAAGGGATAATAACGGGAGTTAGAACTCAAAGGAAACGCAGCCGCGAATCCCAGAACGTCACCGAAGATCAAAAACAGGTCCCCAATAAAGGGTTCAGAAATGCCCAAGGGAATAGGAAAACAAGGGAGCAGGGGAAAAAAGGGGATCAAAACCCAGCACTAGAAAAGACCGCTGGAAACGAGCTCGAAGGAAGGGAAACAAGGTAGAACCACAGGAACAGGAAACACACGGCAAGGGACCAATAAAGAAACCAAGCACCTGTTTCCTGTTGGCAGCCCCCTTTTAAAGCGAGCTCTAGGGAGCGTCCATAAATTCGCATATGCACTTGGCACTTTTCAGAAAAACCGCTAACGGGGAACTAGACAGAAGGAACCAGGCCCCCTTGAACCCCAACACACTCAATGCAACATTCACTCCAATTACCACTCAGTGCCACATAATTACACACCACATAATTACACTGGACTCAGTGCAACATACACTCCAAATACCACTCAGTGCCACATAATTACACACCACATAATTACACTGCACTCAATGTAACATACACTCCAAATACCACTCAATGCCACATAATTACACGCCACATAATTACACTGCACTCAATGCAACATACACTCCAAATACCACTCAGTGTCACATAATTACACGCCACATAATTACACTGCACTCAATGCAACATACACTCCAAACACCACTCAGTGCCACATAATTACACGCCACATAATTACAATAATTATTTAAAAAAATTAAAAGCCATTGTTATTTGTAATATCAATACATCTAAGTCACGTAAATACAACACATATTGCATTACAAATGCTATAGGTGTCACATTTGCGAAAGTTATAACTATTGGCATTGTAAATGACAAAGCTATTAATTTCGCTATTTTCAAAACCAACACATAAATAAAAAAATAGTCATTTACAATACCAATAGCTCAAACTTTCCTAATGCGAGACCTATTGCATTGCAAATGCTTGTTTTAGACAGAGTTGGGCCGAGTGCGCCCCTGCACCGCGCACGTGCAAAGCGGCTGACCTTAAACTGCCGACACCCCAGAAAGGCGTCCAAGATCAGAAGAAATTGCGGCCTCGGCCGCCGCAGGGCCCCGCGCGGAGACGCCGAGATGCACCGGTGACATTTCTTTATTTCCCGCACAGGGCTCTGAAATCCGCTCCTGAGCTGCCGGTTAATGAGATGGTGGAAATTCAAAGTCAGAAGTCGAGTCTTTGTCTGCCGAGCGTGGAGGCAGCGGCTTTCTGTGCAGAGCGAAGCATTTCAGCCGAGCTCAGGTCAGGTAAACAATGCTTGAGTCCTAATTAAGGGACGTGCTCAGGTTTGCCGAGATTCGTTATTTTATTTTTATAGAGCCACCTCTGATGCTGCGAACGAAGTGACAGGTGAGGCTAATGTGCGGAGCTCCTCCGTGCAGGCACACGTCAGGGGTAGTAAGCGCTATATAAATGCAATTACATACAATACAATACACCATTCTGCAAGAGTCTCGCTGCAGACCTGCTCCAGCCTGACCAGCCACCGCTTTCAAGCAATGAAGCTAAAGCAGACATTTTTAAGAAGTAAGGTCTGCTGCTTGGGAATCTCTCGCTCTGCAGCTTTACAAAGGGTAAGAAGTATGCCTTGCAGAAGAAATGCAATGGTAGGTATTCGTGTATTTAAGCCCAACTGGTGTCTCCTAGTTAGATGAAACATTTCTTGTTGTCTCATAGAGGAAACATCTCAGAAATTCAATAAAAAGAACATTTGTCTTGAATTCAGTGTACCACCCACACACTCGGCAATCTTAACCAATCAAAAAAGATGGGCTAAGAAAGTAAATCTATAACTATACATATTCACTTCAGGTGACAGGAAGTAATGGTTCAAACTAATAGACACATGCCACAAAAAATGTCCAACTATGATTAGCGATGCAGAGTTAACTTGCGTGCTACTGCACTGCTCATGACCTCACAGACGGCACAAGTTATATCATCCATAATATTACTGCTGCCATCACATTTGATCTCACCATATACATCTCTATGGATACACAATTGTTTGTATATATGCCCTTATTTACAGATTTTGCGTTGCTATATGCTAATATTGTTATCGCATATCACCTGTACCCAAGTATGGACAAAATTCCACTTCAGGGGTTGAGCACAGGCCCTGCCTAATGACCTGAACCTGCAACTTCCTCCCTAACCCCTGTTGACATAACCCACAGCACACCGCCATCAAATGTGCAGACTGGGGGTTTAGGACAGGTCCTTGCCTTTGACCAGGCAATATCCTGATCTTCTTTCTGGATATATAAATAACTATGCATAGCCTTTTAATGAGTGCAGCAGAGGTTGTGTACAAGTCATCGTCTCGGGTAGATGCGAAGACTAGACAACTGTGGACATAAGACACTGTGCATAGCTTGCATCTGTTCCTTTTGCGGATTGAGGGCAGAGCTTGCTTGAGCCCTCATATGGCAACAACCAACTGTGTATAATCTTTGGTTGTGCAGCGAACGGGTTGAGAACCGGCATGTGGGCCTAACACAACGTGCACACCTATATAGGATGTTGTTAATGGCTAGAGAAGCCGTCTTCGAAGCTGGGGAACCAGGCTTGAGTCTGGCGGGAGGCTCAAGCATCCTGTGATTCTGGGAAAATCCCTTAATCTCCCCTTGCCTGGAAATTAATGTGTCCTTCTGTAATGCAACTGGTGCTCATGTAAAGTGCTCCGATACCTTTGTGTCAAGTTTGTTTTATATAAAGCTGCAAAACAAAATCACAGCAGGAGTTGTGCGCAGAGCTCGGCCTTGCACCATGCTCTTTGCCCACACCCATTCAGACCCAAGCCTCAGTGACAGACACCAAAGTAGCCTCTTCCATCTACATCAATTTTCAGTAATCAAACAGCATTTTTTAAGGTAGATTTTGCACTCTTATTCCATTTATTACAGCAATAATGATTTCCAATTTAGTATCTGTGCCACCTTCAGAGTAGAGACTGCTCAAAAGAAAGTAGCCCTGTCTAGAGATGCTGTGCTTTATGTCTCCGCTTTGTTGGTATGCCTTACAATTGACATCAGTGACATCCGTAGGGACACCAACATGGTATGACACTTACACAGAGGCACCGAGTATCCCAGCGACACCAGGAGGCTTGCGTGGTGGGGCTTTGGTGGAATGACTCCGTAGACCCAATGCATCCCTGAAGTTTTTTTTTTTAAATACTTGCAAAGAGTTTATTTTGGCATTTGCGAGTCAGCTGACTTCACAAATGTTTTTTTTTCAGTTTAAAAACGAAATCCAGTCTATGGCACTTAGAATGAAATCATATGAGTTTATTTGTTCGGGGCACTTTATACCGCTCTTTGCATTATATGCCGGGACACTAACTTCGGTGTGGCAACTTCCTCCTCTTGCAAGTCCTGAGAATAAAAGTGAAATTATATGGTGACAGAATGCATAGACTTCTTGGTCCTAGGCTATGGCCCAACCTACCTCCACATCTTCATGCCGTTTGCACACATTTGGCCTTCCAGAAGGTGTAGAATACCTTTCTATTCTATCATTTTCATGTTCATTTTCTTATTCCCCTTGGTATAATTTGGTTACATCTGTCATTATCAAGAAACCTATGGTTAATTGTGCTATTAAAAATCTAATGTCAAATTAAATCCATTGGGGCGTACTCCTGTGGTTCAGAGTAATGAATTGCTTAATCTCCCCCAACCCCCTGTGGTCCAATTTTTTGGGTTGCTCAAAAAGGCTCACAGATAAACCACATGTCCTAAAGGAAATGTCTGCTACTTCAGAAACATTTCTATGGTGAGAGCCAATTAGGTTGCTTGGATACTCAGACAGCTTGAGGAGCTCTGGATCCTGCAATGGCTGACAGGAGAAAAAACACTTTCATCCAATCAACTTTACATGTTTTTCACAATTATTGTCTTTGAATTATACTAAAGTCCAATGATAATTTAAGGATAAACCATTAAGATAGGTCTGAGGTTCCCTTGCATCATGTGGCGGGAACAGAGCAGGCCAACAAAAAACGAATATTACCTTCTGTCGTACCCAATAGCCTTACCCTGGTTGCCAGTATGTAGATAAAAATACTAAGTGGGGAATATGTCAACCCTTCAACATTGTCACCCTGCTGAATTTACATTTACTTTCTTGTGAATGTCGTTGCCAAATCTCCCTTCCCCATGTTCCGCCACTCCCAATAGAAAGTGATTAAAGGGAGGTACATTTAGATATAGCTTTTAAAGAGGTGAGTGGTCATTAACTAGGGATAAACAAGGATAGAAGAAGGTTCCCTTTTTGCCCTTTCCTACCAATGGAAAGACCCTGGATACCATTTGGTCTGAGTGGTCATGAAGGCAAAGGCCGAACAGGTAACAAACAGGGCTCTGAAAGAGTGTTGAGTGGCAAGGTGTAAGACAAGGAGCCACGTTTATGATGTCATCCAGTGGTCAAAGTGGGTCTCAAATAACACAAGCATCCCATCACATTATGGTGAATTGATGTCTATGGAGGACTTGTTTCTGTTTTCTGCCTGCCAGTAGGCAGATAGGCAGGCTTAAAAGATACCTGCCAACCAGTGGCGGCTGGTGACATTTGAAAGTGGTGGGCCGGAGACTGATAATCATACTGCACCGTAGCGAGCGAGCGTAGCGAGCGAGCCCGAACCCCCCAAGTAGGGTTCGGTGGGATTTCCCCACGAGAAAATTTTGAAAAAATAGTGGAAAAATGGAGCATTTCCAAGCAAATTTGAGAAAGCAGGAAGGTTAATAAAGCAATTGTGAAAGTGCAGGTATTACATTATTAAAGAGCTGTCATATAACATACTAGGTAGCTGCTTATTCAGTATAATAACAGAGGGAGCTTCATAACAGACTTCAAGATACAATGCTGAGAACCTCACAGATTGTTTTTATTTAAACTGCAAACAACAAAACAAACAACTTTTTTGATTTAAACTGCAAACAACTTTCTTCCCATAGGAGGAATGTCTCTCTACATAGTTGTTGATGAGCTTATTTTTTTCATGTAGAATAGTTCCAAAATCTTATTTCAGTAATAACAAGGGTGGCAGACCTTAATGTATACGTGTGGTTATGGCACACATTGTAGTTGTTTGCCTAAGCGTTTGTTTTACAGTATTTTTCGAGTCTGACTTTTTACTGGTAGTAGATGCACCAGATTTTTATTCTGATAGACGGACTTTCATCTTTTCCAGATTAATTTTTTTTACCGTTTGTTCCCGTGCTAGACGGACTTTCATCTTTTCCAGATTATTTATTTTTACAGTTTATTTATTTTTTACAGTTTGTTCCCGTGCTGTCAATAAGTGTGCGTTGTCTGGGGGATGGATTGAAGTAAACCTCTGATGCTAAGGGCCAAACCAGAATAGATTGCAATGTGACAACATGTTTATGGATGACACATATAAATGTGTATTCAAATTCATGTTAACATGTTACAGTACTCGTGTGGCCATATGCACTGTCTTTGCACCGGTCTTGGATTTCTGCAGTTTCTCCAAAGAGTTGCAGACCGTGGGAAATAAGTCTCAGGCAATGTCTTAGTATGGCTGAATCCTATTGTACACTCGTCTGTATCACGCACTTCCCAATCCCTCATTTGCTAGCCACATGCATTCATTTTTTCCCAACTTCTCGTTGTCTCCCTCCAGTTTGTCTTACTGTTTCTCTCCCTTTCATTCATATTGTCTGCTCTCGTCTTTCTCTCTCGCAATCTCTCTGGCCCACTCGTACCTTTTTCAGACTCACTATCTCCTTCTTTCATAGCACCTACAATCTAGCTGCCACTGCCCTTCATTCTCTCTGTGCCCTTCCTCTCCCCGTGCTCTGCCTGTTCTATGCCTGTGCCTCTCCGCGGCTTGACCTGCTCGGTGGATTGTCGTCTTCCATATCTGCCTTTCCCCTCCTGTTTCTCACCGCATGATCTCTGTCTGCGGCACTCTTCTTCCTCAAAGCCTGCCATCCTTTCTCTCTTACTCCTTCTTTGTGTCTGTTTCTCAGGCAGTTTCTGCCTTCTATCTCCCCTCCTCTCCCTCCTTCCCTCTCGTCCTCTCTCTCCCTCTCCCTCTCTCCGTCTACCTCTCTCCCTTTCCCTCACTTCCCTCTCCCTCTCTCCTCTCTCACCCTCTCCCTCTCTCTCTCCTCTGCCCCTCTCTCTCCTCTCTCCCTCTTTACCTCCCCCTGCTCTCCTTTTTCTCCCTCTCCCCATCTCCCCCTCTGCCTGCTCTCCTCTCTCTCCCTCCCCTCTCTCTACCCTCCGTCCTTCGCTCTCGTCCTCCCCTCTCTTCTTACCCTCCCTCTCTCCCTCTACCCTCTCTCCCTTTCCCTCTCTCCCTTTCCCTCTCTTCCCTCTCCTCTCTCCCCCTCTCCCTTTCCCTCACTTCCCTCTCCCTCTCCCTCTCTCCCTTTCCCTCTCTCCCTCTCTTCCCTCTCCTCTCTCCCCCTCTCTCTTTCCCTCACTTCCCTCTCCCTCTCTCCCTTTCCCTCTCCTCTCTCCCCGTCTCTGTCTCCTCCCCCTCTCTTTCTCATCTCTCCCCCCTCTCTCCTCTCTCTCTTTACCCTCTCCCTGCTCTCCTTTTTCTCCCTCTCCCCATCTCCCACTCAGCACAACCACAGCATCACTCAGCACCACCACAGCATCACTCAGCACCACCACAGCATCACTCAGCACCACCACAGCACCAGTCAGCACCACCACAGCACCAGTCAGCATCACCACAGCACCAGTCTGCACCACCACAGCACCAGTCTGCACCACCACAGCATCACTCTTCACCACCACAGCATCACTCTTCACCACCACAGCATCACTCTTCACCACCACAGCATCACTCTTCACCACCACAGCATCACTCAGCACCACCACAGCATCACTCAGCACCACCACAGCATCACTCAGCACCACTGCGCCATCACAGCACCACTCTGTGCAACCATTCAACAACAACTGGTTCAATTATGTTCTCTCAATGTTTCAAGATTTATTACAAATGTCACAAAAAGATGTTAATATTTGACTTCTGTTCTTGGATTTTCGTCACAATAAAATACACTGAACATAATCTTCACAAAAGTTTTTTACAAAAGTTTAAGCTATTGCCATTATAAATTACAATCACTTTTATTTAAGTATTAATTACTTAAAAAATTAAAAGCCATTGTTATTTATAATATAAATACATCTAAGTCACGTAATTACAAATCATGTTGCATTACAAATGCTATAGGTGTCACATTTGCGAAAGTTATAACTATTGGCATTGTAAATGACAAAGATATTAATTTAGCTATTTTCAAAACCAAAACAAAAATAAAAAAATGGTCATTTACAAGACCAATAGCTCCAACTTTTCTAATGCAAGACCTATTGCATTTCCAATGCTTGTTACAGGAGCACTCTACAACATACTTCTATGCTCTACAAAGAGGACAATCTCTTTATTTCAAAACCATCGGTCCATTTTACAAGGGTAAACATTACATCACACTTGATGGAGCCCTCTGGGGAGATAGTAGCAGGATACTTATAATATGGTTGGGAGAGAAGCCCATCAATGATATTGGATGATTGGTATCTACACTGTGTTATGGCCTGTTGCGCTCGCCTTTCAGCTGCGGCGCTTCACGGTGTGGCAGACAATGGCACATTAACATACTCAGACTCAGTTGGTTGCAATGCCACTTACACAGATTTACACAGCTAATCTGTGAAAATGCCTAAGTAGTACTACCCTTCCCTAGAGTATGTGAAATATTTGCTTCCCCTTTTAAAATACTCCATTATTTAAACTCCTCCACAATATATGCTTCAAGAATGTTATTATGTAAAGCTCTCTAATGTGTACTACGTCTTAGTGCATCAATATGTAATAGAAGCACACCTAGGGGGTTTATAATTAGCAATATCAAGCAAACCACACTGTGCCATTGCATTGTCTGTAGCAGCACCAGACCAGCATCACTCAAAGACCCGCTGGTCTAGTCTCTTCCCTCAGTTCACAGCCAAGGGCTTCGTACATCTTTCATGTCAGGCTTTAGTGTGACAGATTGACTTTTCCCAGACGAATAGCCATCATTATTTCATTTCCAAAAGGCCTGCTTTGCCACACTCACCATTTAAGTGAACGGGGTGAGCAGGGCACGGTTGTTTCACGGACTATTAACTGCTCACATAACAGTGCACTAAATTAATTTCAGGTCCCGCCTACTGTTGGCTAATGGCAAAATGTTCCTAATGGCAACACAGACTTAAGGGCAGCGTACACATAAGTGCAGATGATTTAATCATTATTCAATTAACGCAGCATAGAGAACACATTTGTTGTGTGTGCAAGGGGATAACTACAGCACAAAGCCATGTCGACCGCATGGACAAGGGAAGGCCAGTGTGGCCTGGCACAGAATGTGGCTGACATTGGATCTGCTCTTGGATTTCAGCCATTAAGATGTGCATGGTAGAGCTTTGCTAGGAGGATATTGTGTGAGTATAGATCCCTAAGACAGATACAAAGTTTAAGCCAACAGTTGGGCACGGTTCTTCCACCCCAATGCTTTGCAACCACTTACCAATCGTTTGGCCAGCAGCATACTACATCGGTTACAGGGCCGTTTTTTTTTACATTACAACATTGTCCTTTCTGTCTGTCCTTTCCTTTCGTGGTTCCTGTGTCCCTCTCCTATCTATCTTCCTTAGCCCTCCTCCCATCACCACTAGTCTATCCCATTCATTCCCCCTATCCCACTCTCACCCCGTCTGTCTCCCCCCTCACTTTCTTCCTATCCCCCTCCCCACACCCCCTTGCTCCATCCTCTTCCCTCCCCTTTCTTCGATCCCTGTTCTCTTCTTCCATCACTCTTCCATTACTCCCTTCCTCTCTCTGCGTTTCCCTGCTCTCCCGCTCGTTGTGCCGGCCCTCAGTCAGCTCCCCCGCTCTCTTTCACTGTCCTCCCCCTGCCCCCATCATTCTTAGAGTTCCACGTGCCACAGTCGCACCGTGGGTGTCTCATTAGACAGGTATTCCTGGGTAACCAAAGCACGCTCAGCTGGTAGAGTCCGGTGCATCACGTGACATACAAGCATCCATCTTAAGATCAGCTTGCATGTGCCCGGCTGCCCCCGAGGGAGAGTCAGGGAGTTTGTGCCTTCTCTCTTCTCCTCAGCAGGTCCTGCTCCAGCCCCTCCCCCAACCCCCACTAACCTGGAAATCTTAATAGACATCTCTCGACTCTTACTTAACTGCCAATGCTCACACGTCATTAGCAATACTTTCGACTTTTTAACCCACAGCATGTTGCATTCTGGAACTTGTAGTTTCACTGCTAACAGAGGAAGGAATCATTCTAAAAATTCCAGCATTCTAAGTGCTGCTGGCTAAAAAGCCCAGACTCACCGAAGGTGTCACACATGGCATGATGTCACTTGGCGCCCATGTCCGCGCTCCACGTTAAAATTATATCAGACACAGACGCAGAAAAAAAGTCTCAGCGATGATACCATCGTTATTAAACAGTCGTTTTCGTGCGGGATAGTTGTGGAACTGTTGACATTAGGATTTTAAACCTTGTTCTACTGCTCTTAGTTAAAAAGCGCACGGCAACGTTTTCAAGGAAATGCTTTGCCCTGTAATGACGCGCGACTTCCCTCCTTTATTATCGACATCGAGACCAAAGTTTATGAATATCTGTCTCAGACCTTCACCGTGCTGCCTCTCACCTTCGTGTCTCCTTGGCATGTCACAGGGCCTACTTGGCGCTCTTCCAGCAGCGCGCAGGTCTCTGCCACTGTCTGGATCCTTCCAAGGCCCCTCGTCTGGGCGCCTCGATATCTCCTGCAGCCTGTGTCCCCCACGGTCCCCTTTCACCAACCCCCCTCCCCCACTGGCACTGCCCATTACGTCCTGCCACCGTGCTCTCTCGCTGACTACGTCATGGTCTGCCACAGGGTTTGCTGTGTTCCAGAGTGAAAGTATGTGGTGGGGTCCTTCTCAGCCTGGCGTGCCTTCCGTGCTCCCTCGCCCAGGTGGTCGCCCGCCTGTCCTTTGCTCCACAGGTCACGACCTCCCTCCAGGTGCTGCTGCCTCCCTTTCGCTTATCACGGTGCTCGGTCCCCTGCAGGCGTCCATCTGCCATACAACCGTGCTACCCCTCGACCCAGTCCAACCCTTCTCCCACCTCCTGTGTGACTTCCATCCACCATCTGTGTTGTGGGTTTCCAGCAGAACTGTACATAATCCAGTCAGCCAATTCTTGCAGCGTATTCTATTAATCAAGAAAGGATGAAAGGCTGAGTCAGTTCGACACTGGCTGAAAGCTTACCCTGGTTGTTTGAAAAAGCCTGACTGAGTGATTCGATATTTTTACAAAACCATACGTTCATGTTCAAGCCAGCGAGACTTCGTTCCTTCGTGAATCTCTGTACTTTACTACTTTCACTTTCTGCAGCAGTGCACCACGCACGGTGACGTGACGGACAGCGTAGAAATGGCCAATCACCTCGACATGGCTGGAATTAGCCATATGGTGATTGGCCATACAGTGCGGTCCCTAAGCAGAGCAGCCAACAACCACGGGCGCCACCATCCTGCTGCAGCAGCCAATCCTGGCGCAGCGTTAACAGCAACACTGCGCCAGGATTGGACTACGAGCAGGATACTATCTGCCCATTAGGAGACCGGGGGCCCCGGGTCCCTGCCTGGCAGTCCCTGTGTCTCGAGTAGCATAGAGGGGGGGGGGAGGGAAGGTCTACTACAACGCGCATGCGCGGGCAAGTAGAAATTTGTAAGACTCCTGGGTTCCACATGCGCATTGTTGCGCTGTCTACTCGGAGTCTCCGACTGCTCTGTTGTGCGCTGCCCCCTCCTGTCACTCTCTCCCTCAGCCCCCCACGGCCCACTTCCTATACGATGCCCGATTCTGTCGGGCTTTTCCGGGCAGCAGGTAGCGCGCAGTGCGCTAGATGATTTATTTATCAGACATCGATCGATGCATTTTTTTAAAAGCCTTTAAATGCATTTGTGGCGTGTGGGGTCGTCCTTGGCTAGTGGGGCAACGCCCCAACGCCCCCAATGGACGCACCGCCACTGTTGCCAACCCCTCTCAATGTTTCAACTACAGAAGCATGAGGTGGTAAAATGGTGTAACTCGGACTCTCCCCAACACAGCACAAGTATACGTAGAAAGTATGATTTACTTGCACCACTATTTTTGACTTTTCTGGCAGCAATATTTGCCTTAGCTTGGCATCTAGAGTAACTTGTTGTTTGTAATAAAGTTCACTTTTGAAATGTCGACTTTAATTAAAATCGAGTTGAAGCCAGTCCTTGAACCCTACCCAACCCCTTAATGATATCCTTCCCTGAATCTGGAAAAACCTGTTACCAGTCCCCTCCATCATCCCAAACTTTCAATAACTGCTCCTCTCTATTTTTAGCAGGAGATTGCCCCGTTGACCCATCTACCTGTACACTTTCTTTTGCTCTATAAAGTACATAATTTTTTTTTGTAGCCACAACTTTTTTCTTTCAATTTTTTCAGTAGACGACCTTTTTTCCACAACTTTTTCAGTCAGTTTTTTTTTTGCTGCAGGCTGACCCTGTAATTAAGGGCCCTAAACTCCACTCCACCAAGGGAGTTGGCACAGTTTTGTCCGCTCTGCTGAGAGCACAGAGTTCAGCAAAACTCTTCCAACAACAGCATGGTGGTTGACTCCACTCTGCCGCAGAGTTTTGTCCGCTCCGCTTAGAGCAAGGAGTTCAGCAAAAACCCGCCAACCGCCACATGGCAGAGTTTTTCTCGCACGTCTATCAACTTCAAGTTGGCGAGTGTGAGTGATAAAAAAACGAGTGCTAGACCGCCTGCCGTAGAGATTTCTTAACGCAGGTAGTCACAGCAGGCTGCTACTGCTTGGGTTGAGAAAGTTGCCACTCGCATTGCAAAAGCTGCTGATCGAGTAGAAAAACTACCCGAATGGCAGAAAGAAGCAGTGCCCTCTGACACACCGCGTGGTGCCATGTATGCTGATTTTACAGCACGGGACAAACCCCCAGCCCTAAAAATCAGCGTGAGCAGCACAGCAGACTGAAATTCCACCATTTGCGGAACTCCGCAGAATCTTGCAGAGTTTTTAGGTAACTCCGCCGAATTCCACCGTGTTAAAAACTGCAAGTTCTGCCCACCCCGACCTGTAACTAAAGCCAGAGCTGTGTTTTCTCAGGCAGGGCTCTCGGCAGGGTGCTCTGGTACCAGAAGAGAAAGTCTAAGGGCCTGATTACGAGTGCAGTGGTCGTAAGCCGCCACACTCGCGCTAGCGGTGATCCATTTGCCTAATTACAACTTTAAAAGCCATTGCGGCGGAAGACCACAGGCTGCGCCAGGGATCAGTCATTCCTTGGTGGTGGCAGAGCTGTGCCACAATGTAACATGCAGAGCAGGACTGGTGCAGTCCCACTGAGCATATTACGAGTTCCTGCACCGCCAGCTATTTGATGGCGGGAGCCCCGCTGGGAAAAGGCTGGCGATGCAAAAAAAAAGGAGGGACCCCATGCCCCCCACCAACGGGATACATTAAGGGGGGCACAACATGTTCTCCCCTTTCAGTATCTCCCCGAAGTTCCAGCATGGCCTGAATGTCACCGTCCATGCTGAGCTGGAACTTTTTTTTCCGTTTCCAGTGCGGTGCCTGTTTTCCAGGCACCGCCATGGGAAAGGCAAAGGTACGTCCACCTTACACCAGTTCAACTCGTAATATGGCGGACAGTCCTTGCACGGCTTTGGCGGTGCTGTGTCGGCTGAGAGCCGGCGCAGCACCGCCAAACTCGTAATCGGCCCCTTAGACTCACGTTGCTGAGGGGCAGTTGGCTCAATGACTTAAAGTTCTGCCTGAAGGCTAGTTTAATGTCTCATGCTACATTAAAATGTTATTAGCACATTTTGGTGGCACTGTGAGCAAAGTATTAATATTGGAACAAAACATTTCAATCTCAAACCACCCATAATTCTAATGAAAAGCATCCGCGAATAATTCCAAAGCAGAATTGTATGTCCGATTCAAATCTATATTTGCTCAGCCTAGGTGTTTTGTGTTTCTTGGACTGTGGTGCAGGCAGCCCACGCGCCTCTCAGCCAGTTAACCAGGAGAACTCTTCATTATTCTCATTAGAGGGCAGAGAAGCAGGCTCCTCTGCCACCGTGACAAAGAATGCCCTTGAGAGGGAGCGCTGCCCAATGCATGACTCTCAGCCTTTGGAGGCAGGTTTACACAGCACCGAGAACAAATCACTCTGCAGCAGGTGTGAGCACGAACGTGTGCACGACAGAGATAGATGGGAAGTAAGTAATGCACGCCACTTGACTGACAGGGTGCATCCTTTCGTGGAAAAACAGCGCTATATGAACTCTTTTCTTATGACCTCAAAAGTCATCTTAACAAAAAAAAAAAACGTGTATTGTTAAATATTGAGATGACACATGAAAGAATGGATAATAATTATTTTTCCAAGAGGTTTAACACTTCCTTTCCGTGACTCGAAGAGGGAACTACGAATCAACTGAGAAATATAAATAACTTCTGCAGACATAAGATGTGAAATAGCACTCATTTTGGGAGTTTTTTTTTAAATTTAAATTAATTATGAATTTGCCCAGTTTTGGTTTTATCCATTTCAGAATAGTTATGGAAGCATTTAGTGGCTTGAAGCTTGCACCGAATATCTACCTGCAAGTCTCTTTAAAGGTGATATTTGTTCTCCACCCATTCTGTTCCAGGGGCGTAGCTTCCCATGGTGCAGCAAGTGCAGTGTCACCGGGCCCAGAGGCCTCAGGGCCCCACTGAACTATGAATATTGCTGTATTTCAGAGTTCAAACAGTGGTCAAGGGTCCATTTCTTTCCTTCCACTAGGGCCCATGACACACTGACTACACCACTGCTCTGACACTTCTTAAGGCAATGAGTCCCATTTAACAGACAGGAGCTGTGTTGACAAGTGTGAGGGCGGAAAAGACAGCCAGAGGAGGGCAGGCCTATCCCTGACCACGCCCCATCTGGCAACGCCGCGGGCCTATCCTTCTCCCTATTGCCTGTCGATGCGCCCTCCCTCCACTATCCCGCTCGCCGAGCCCAGGCACGCATCAGCTATACAGTCCGCAATTACCATCCTCCTCACCATCTTTCCATGTACGTGACTCGGAATTATCTCAGGGAATTGGAGCAGGGGTGCATAGATCCCCTACAGCAGCCCTGGCCAGCAACCACCCCCAGAAGACCTGTCCTAATTCTTCAATTTCAGGGAAAGCCTTCCACCCAAGTTGCATTCCGAACTTTTACCTCTTCTTCTTGACCCCCTTGATTGCTCTGGCCACCATCCCCACATTAAGTTACTTCTCTCACACTAAAATCATGCTCTCCCAGCCCACCATGTCATGTTCTTTGATGCCATTTGTTGCTGTTTGTTTTTGTTGGATAATGTGGGTGCACCCAAGATAGTCATCCACCCTTTAAAATCCTGTCACTCTCCCAAAAGCCAAAGGAAAACGAAGTTAGTGCTCCCAACACCTCCAACCTATGATGGCCTGGCCCGACTACACCTCATCACGTATACTTTTTCCTGGGATCTTTATTTGACAATATAATTATTATGGGAAGTGCAGTCTTGGCTTGATTCCATTGGACTAATTGAAATAACTTACCTAATAGAAGCTACTTTTTAGATTAAAAGTCCAGTTCTCAAAATAATGGCCATGAGGATATCAAAACAGTTGGCCCCCATACCTCCACTGCAGGGTCTTGAAATCCGTTCATTGGTGGAGTTGCCAAAGCACAGATTCCCATACTGAATATGAGAAGTGTGGCTCAGGGGTTAGAGGCGGCAGACCCGGAAGCTGAGATCGGTCCTGGACAGGGTTCAATTCCCCGCCTCGGCGGGTCTTGGGCTAAAAATTCCACGGACTCGATAATTCTCGCCCCGGTGCCTCCTCGACTCACGGGTTCACACTCTGCGACTCTGGGCAATAGCTTGCTTAATCTCCACAACGGCCCCTCGCGGCGGGATGCCTGACTTTCACCTTGTGGACACCCTGCCGGGGTTTCTCACAGGGGAATACCAGGACGGGTTCCCTAAGCAAGCGCCAGGATGCCCTTTGGGTGACAGGTTTGCGCTATATAAGTACACCTACATTTACATTTACATTTACAATATCTGCTAAGCCCCTTGCACACCCCTGCTGTCAAATCTCGCTGTAATGGTGTAATAGAGTCACACCCTTTATTGGGGATCTTAAAATCAGATTTTTACCTAGAGGACCTGATGAGCATGAACAACCAAGACTTTTATCCCTCCACTGTAGCACTTTTCCTATCACTTGCCTGGCTGGTGTTTAGCACCCCTGTCACCTCTTCCATCCCCTAGAAGTTGCTCTATCAAAAGCACAAAGGAACAGAAGACAAACATTACAGGGGAGAGAGACAGGATATGACATGAGACAAGATGGAGTAGTACTCCATGTCACCATCTCAGCCCTCGTATTCTGCCACTTGGGCCTAACGAGATGCTGCTGTGCAAGTGGAATCTGTCTCTGTGTGCAGTAGCCTTACTGCACCCGATCAGCCATCTCACCCTCCCTAAGTTCTCCTAAAGGGAACTTGGATGTGTCAACGTTTGATGGGAAAGATATAGTGGGGTGAACCAAGTCAGAGGTGATCCGGGAGTGTGCTGGTTCCCGTGAGAAGGCATGATCATGGGGCCATGAAGCACGTGAATGAGGAAGCAAAATAATACAGTGTCAGATCTGGTGATCAGAAGGTACCAGAGCACAGGAGGAGGCACCAGACATTTTGCAGAGGGTATCAGAACTCCACTTAAAGAAAAATCCAGGCCACAACATGGTGATCCAATTAAACACAGGTATTCCCATCGATTTATACTTTTTTCATACCTATCTCAGCCCACTATTGAATGTGTCTCTGTCCTCTTGTATGTGCCCTTGTTCTTTCAACACTTTGCGTTGGGTTTGCTATTTTTTTTAATGTAGACCGACACAAGGTGTTGGGTTGGTATTTACAATCCAACCCAAATCACCATTTGTGTTGGATTGTAACCTAAAGTCATGCTGTGCAATGTAAGGCCTTGGGTTACTTTGCATCAAGGAGGCGTTCCATGGGTGGTGCATGAACATTCCCATCCATCCAATCATGGAATTCGACACAAATCTAGATCTACAAAGACTTGTAGTCATGGAGTTGCACCAGAATCCTACACCTCCCTGAGACTGGTGTACTGGGTAGAAATATTTTTTTATTTCTCGTCTTTGCATGTGACTGGATTGGGCAGCACACATACAAAGAGGGAATTGCCTTTCCGTTTAGTTTTGGTGCAGAAAGGGACTCCTTCCTGCTCAAAAGCAATGCTGACCACAATGTAAACACCCTTGTACTATGGTTTTAGCGTGTCTGCACTGGCAGCATAAAGTGAGCCAGTGCAGGGAAAGAGCAGAACGCCACATCTTTGAAGATATGGCACTGTTCTGCTCTCTCTCTTTTCATACAATGGAATGCAGCAACTGTGTGCTGTTGCATGATATATTTGTAAATCTGGCCCATGGTATCCTTCATCTGCTGCTCATTCCAGCTGTCTCAGATATAGTTCCATTGCTCTGTCTTTCTAAACTTCGAGAATGAGCCGTCAGTCAGCAAGGTGTTGGCAATCTTAATTTTAAGGCTCTCTTACCCTCTAAGGAGTCTATTTTCAGACAAGTTACTCAATTTTTTGTTAATTCCCATCTAATTTCTTGTTACTCTATACATACTTCTTATGCCCCTAGATCTGTTTGACATACCATTCTTTCTTCATGTTTCCGTAATTTTGGTTATAGTCGTTCATTATTTTCTTCCGTTAATTCAAATCATTTTTACGAGCATTTGCTAATTATTTATTTATATCATTTGTAGAGCGCACTGTAACCCTGCGGGCATCCTGGCGCTGAGAGATAGGTCAAAGTAAAGCAGTCAGCCGTGAGAGCAAAAAGAAGGTCTACCAGCAGGAGTCTATTAGTATTGCACCTGGGGGATTATACCCTCGGAAAGAGCCAGGTCTTGATTTCCTTACGGAACAGCAGTAATTCGTGAATTTTCCTGATTTCAGGTGGGAGGCTGTTCCAAAGATGGCCTGCTGCCACGCTAAATGCTCTTCCACCCTGGGTCGCTTTCTTTATCCTGGGTATTCTGGCAAGGTTGGTGGAAGAAGAACGGAAGGTGCGGGTGGGCTCATACCATTGGAACTTGTCTTGGAGTGGCTTAGGGCCCTGACCGTGCAATGCTTTGAACATGATGCATAAGGACTTAAATAAAATCCTCTGAGGTACTGGGAGCCAATGTAGGTCTGCCAATGCTTGTGTTGTTGAAGATCGGCGAGTTCGAGAGAGTGCTAACTTGGCTGCTGCTGTCTGGATACTCTGTAGCTTGGCAATCAAATATCCAGGTGATTCCAGTAGCAGGGCATTACAGTAGTCCAGGCGACTAAGAATGGTACTCCTGACTACAGTTGTTCCTGCCTGTACAGGTAACAAAGGCAGCAGCTTCCGAAGAACTCGTATTAGAGTGAAGCAACTGCCCACCAGTTTGTTAACATGGGTCTCCAGATTTAGATTTTCATTAAAACTGACCCCCAGATTACCTACCGTATTCACTGGTGTAAGTGGACCATCCAATGCTAAAGGCCAGAAGTCTGCCGGCAAGCTTCGGGCACTCCTCCCAACATTGCATTGTAGGATCTCCGTTTTTCCGCTGTTGAAGTGGAGCGAATTTCCCTTCAGTCATTTTGCCATTTCGTACATACAGGCTTGAAAGCTATCTAGTGAATCTGCCTGGGCACCATTAAGGGAAATCATAAGCTGTGTATCATCCGCTTATTTAATCACGCTGATGTTATGAGCTTTAATGATTCCCAGCAGGTGTTGCATATAAGCATTAAACAAGATGGGACTGATGGATGATCCCTGCGGAACCCCATGTGAGATTTTGACAAATTCAGATTGGTACGGAGGGAGTGCTACCGCCAGCCATCTATCAGACAGATAGGATCGCAGCCAATTAAGCACCATCCCTTTCACCCCAAAGGTCTCCAGCCTTGTCAGCAGAATGTTGTGGTTCACCGCATCGAAAGTGGCGGACAGGTCCAGCAAGATTAGAATTGCCGACTCGCCCCCGTCCGCTCGCATTCGAAGGCTGTCCAATACCATCACAAGAGCTGATCCTGTCCCATGGCCCGGTCTAAAACCAAACCGTTCCTCCTCTAGTATGTTATTTGTCTCCAGGAAGAAGGACAGGGACCTGCTGACCAGGCGCTCCGCGATCTTAATCGGATAGGTCAGAAGTGAAATTGGCCGGTAGTTCTTATAGCAGCTGGGGTCGAGGGAGGGTTTTTTCAGAAGTGGTGTAATTACAGCCTGTTTCCATTTAGTCGGCACAATGCTTGTACTAAGGGATTGACCACATAGCTGTCGAAGAATAGGAAAGAACTCTGACCCAAATTCCTTCATAATCTTGTGGGGCAGAGGATCCAATGGTGACCCAGAGGAAATTCCAAGGGCCACTTGAACAAACTAACCCAAGAAACACAGTATCTTTATTCCCTTGCGTATGGTGTGCCAGCAAGATTGACATTTCTTCCCATCTCTACTCCATTTCTGCTGCTCCTCTGACTTCATTCAGTGCCTTGTTTAGGCTGTCCTGGCAATTCTAATCAGACAATCCAAATCTCCATTTACTATCCCTTATTTACTCTAACTGATCATCAGATATCATTTTAAAGCAACCTTAGAATGGACTCAGCAGGATGTTTTGAAGAGTCCGTTTGGATGGCAAATTGCAGTTTAATAGCAGCTTCTGTTGTATGGCTTATACTTTCCCAAGTACAATTGTGCATTTATTGGAAAACATAAACTTTGTACTGGTGCGAGACTGATGCTGAGCACCCCTCAGGATATGTTGGCCTTTAGTCCTACGAGCTTATAGTGCACCATCTGTATCCCTAACCTTACAGAGTAACAAATGGATGTGGAACCTCAGAACATGACATCCCTGACTCCCCAAGGAAATCATGATAACGGATCTAAAACCCTTTCGCTTAATTACTTATCCACACCCAAAGAAATTATTCAAAAGGGGGTGGTGATGGACAGAGTATCTGAATTAAGCAGAACACTCCTACCCAGTCAAAAGATCAGGGCTTGATCCATCACCGTTTTTTAGCTCACTGCACCATCCCAGTTCAGAACCTGGCTACATGCAAATTAGTCTGACCCTGGTCCAGTGCATCATGGGAACAGGGCAGACCAAACTACCAAGCCAATTCTTTACTGGAAAGGAAACAAGCTTCCGGGGACCGGTTTCTGGCATTACAGCCGTCTTCGGCCCGGCTTGCTTGAATCCTGATGGTGCAGTGAGCAAGGGACTCATGTCTGAGCATACCCTTCCACACTTGTGGTGGCCAAAACGATTCAAAAGGGGGTGGTGATGGACAGAGTATCTGAATTAAGCAGAACACTCCTACCCAGTCAAAAGATCAGGGCTTGATCCATCACTGTTTTTTAGCTCACTGCACCATCCCAGTTCAGAACCTGGCTACATGCAAATTAGTCTGACCCTGGCCCAGTGCATCATGGGAACAGGGCAGACCAAACTACCAAGCCAATTCTTTACTGGAAAGGAAACAAGCTTCCGGGGGACCGGTTTCTGGCATTACAGCCGTCTTCGGCCCGGCTTGCTTGAATCCTGATGGTGCAGTGAGCAAGGGACTCCTGTCTGAGCATACCCTTCCACACTTGTGGTGGCCAAAACGATTCAAAAGGGGTGGTGATGGACACAGTATCTGAATTAAGCAGAACACTCCTACCCAGTAAAAAGATCAGGGCTTGATCCATCACCGTTTTTTAGCTCACTGCACCATCCCAGTTCAGAACCTGGCTACATGCAAATTAGTCTGACCCTGGCCCAGTGCATCATGGGAACAGGGCAGACCAAACTACCAAGCCAATTCTTTACTGGAAAGGAAACAAGCTTCCGGGGACCGGTTTCTGGCATTACAGCCGTCTTCGGCCCGGCTTGCTTGAATCCTGATGGTGCAGTGAGCAAGGGACTCATGTCTGAGCATACCCTTCCACACTTGTGGTGGCCAAAACGATTCAAAAGGGGGTGGTGATGGACAGAGTATCTGAATTAAGCAGAACACTCCTACACAGTCAAAAGATCAGGGCTTGATCCATCACCGTTTTTTTAGCTCACTGCACCATCCCAGTTCGGAACCTGGCTACATGCAAAATAGTCTGACCCTGGCCCAGTGCATCATGGGAACAGGGCAGACCAAACTATCAAGCCAATTCTTTACTGGAAAGGAAACAAGCT
This sequence comes from Lissotriton helveticus, assembly GCF_964261635.1. Classification (NCBI taxonomy): domain Eukaryota; kingdom Metazoa; phylum Chordata; class Amphibia; order Caudata; family Salamandridae; genus Lissotriton; species Lissotriton helveticus. Next base: position 1,850,541,287 of record NC_136067.1, on the reverse strand, counting down.
TCCGGGGACCAGTTTCTGGCATTACAGCCGTCTTCGGCCCGGCTTGCTTGAATCCTGATGGTGCAGTGAGCAAGGGACTCATGTCTGAGCATACCCTTCCACACTTGTGGTGGCCAAAACGATTCAAAAGGGGGTGGTGATGGACAGAGTATCTGAATTAAGCAGAACACTCCTACCCAGTCAAAAGATCAGGGCTTGATCCATCACCGTTTTTTAGCTCACTGCACCATCCCAGTTCAGAACCTGGCTACATGCAGATTAGTCTGACCCTGGCCCAGTGCATCATGGGAACAGGGCAGACCAAACTACCAAGCCAATTCTTTACTGGAAAGGAAACAAGCTTCCGGGGACCGGTTTCTGGCATTACAGCCGTCTTCGGCCCGGCTTGCTTGAATCCTGATGGTGCAGTGAGCAAGGGACTCATGTCTGAGCATACCCTTCCACACTTGTGGTGGCCAAAACGATTCAAAAGGGGATGGTGATGGACAGAGTATCTGAATTAAGCAGAACGCTCCTACCCAGTCAAAAGATCAGGGCTTGATCCATCACCGTTTTTTAGCTCACTGCACCATCCCAGTTCAGAACTTGGCTACATGCAAATTAGTCTGACCCTGGCCCAGTGCATCATGGGAACAGGGCAGACCAAACTACCAAGCCAATTCTTTACTGGAAAGGAAACAAGCTTCCGGGTACCGGTTTCTGGCATTACAGCCGTCTTCCGCCCGGCTTGCTTGAATCCTGATGGTGCAGTGAGCAAGGGACTCATGTCTGAGCATACCCTTCCACACTTGTGGTGGCCAAAACGATTCAAAAGGGGGTGGTGATGGACAGAGTATCTGAATTAAGCAGAACACTCCTACCCAGTCAAAAGATCAGGGCTTGATCCATCACCGTTTTTTAGCTCACTGCACCATCCCAGTTCAGAACCTGGCTACGTGCAAATTAGTCTGACCCTGGCCCAGTGCATCATGGGAACAGGGCAGACCAAACTACCAAGCCAATTCTTTATTGGAAAGGAAACGAGCTTCCGGGGACCGGTTTCTGGCATTACAGCCGTCTTCGGCCCGGCTTGCTTGAATCCTGATGGTGCAGTGAGCAAGGGACTCATGTCTGAGCATACCCTTCCACACTTGTGGTGGCCAAAACAATTTAAAAGGGGGTGGTGATGGACAGAGTATCTGAATTAAGCAGAACACTCCTACCCAGTCAAAAGATCAGGGCTTGATCCATCACCATTTTTTAGCTCACTGCACCATCCCAGTTCAGAACCTGGCTACATGCAAATTAGTCTGACCCAGGCCCAGTGCATCATGGGAACAGGGCAGACCAAACTACCAAGCCAATTCTTTACTGGAAAGGAAACAAGCTTCCGGGGACCGGTTTCTGGCATTACAGCCGTCTTCGGCCCGGCTTGCTTGAATCCTGATGGTGCAGTGAGCAAGAATCTCATGTCTGAGCATACCCTTCCACACTTGTGGTGGCCAAAACGATTCAAAAGGGGGTGGTGATGGACAGAGTATCTGAATTAAGCAGAACACTCCTACCCAGTCAAAAGATCAGGGCTTGATCCATCACCGTTTTCTAGCTCACTGCGCCATCCCAGTTCAGAACCTGGCTACATGCAAATTAGTCTGACCCTGGCCCAGTGCATCATGGGAACAGGGCAGACCAAACTACCAAGCCAATTCTTTACTGGAAAGGAAACAAGCTTCCGGGGACCGGTTTCTGGCATTACAGCCGTCTTCGGCCCGGCTTGCTTGAATCCTGATGGTGCAGTGAGCAAGGGACTCATGTCTGAGCATACCCTTCCACACTTGTGGTGGCCAAAACGATTCAAAAGGGGGTGGTGATGGACAGAGTATCTGAATTAAGCAGAACACTCCTACCCAGTCAAAAGATCAGGGCTTGATCCATCACTGTTTTTTAGCTCACTGCACCATCCCAGTTCAGAACCTGGCTACATGCAAATTAGTCTGACCCTGGCCCAGTGCATCATGGGAACAGGGCAGACCAAACTACCAAGCCAATTCTTTATTGGAAAGGAAACGAGCTTCCGGGGACCGGTTTCTGGCATTACAGCCGTCTTCGGCCCGGCTTGCTTGAATCCTGATGGTGCAGTGAGCAAGGGACTCATGTCTGAGCATACCCTTCCACACTTGTGGTGGCCAAAACAATTTAAAAGGGGGTGGTGATGGACAGAGTATCTGAATTAAGCAGAACACTCCTACCCAGTCAAAAGATCAGGGCTTGATCCATCACCATTTTTTAGCTCACTGCACCATCCCAGTTCAGAACCTGGCTACATGCAAATTAGTCTGACCCAGGCCCAGTGCATCATGGGAACAGGGCAGACCAAACCACCAAGCCAATTCTTTACTGGAAAGGAAACAAGCTTCCGGGGACCGGTTTCTGGCATTACAGCCGTCTTCGGCCCGGCTTGCTTGAATCCTGATGGTGCAGTGAGCAAGGGACTCATGTCTGAGCATACCCTTCCACACTTGTGGTGGCCAAAACGATTCAAAAGGGGGTGGTGATGGACAGAGTATCTGAATTAAGCAGAACACTCCTACCCAGTCAAAAGATCAGGGCTTGATCCATCACCGTTTTCTAGCTCACTGCGCCATCCCAGTTCAGAACCTGGCTACATGCAAATTAGTCTGACCCTGGCCCAGTGCATCATGGGAACAGGGCAGACCAAACTACCAAGCCAATTCTTTACTGGAAAGGAAACAAGCTTCCGGGGACCGGTTTCTGGCATTACAGCCGTCTTCGGCCCGGCTTGCTTGAATCCTGATGGTGCAGTGAGCAAGGGACTCATGTCTGAGCATACCCTTCCACACTTGTGGTGGCCAAAACGATTCAAAAGGGGGTGGTGATGGACAGAGTATCTGAATTAAGCAGAACACTCCTACCCAGTCAAAAGATCAGGGCTTGATCCATCACTGTTTTTTAGCTCACTGCACCATCCCAGTTCAGAACCTGGCTACATGCAAATTAGTCTGACCCTGGCCTAGTGCATCATGGGAACAGGGCAGACCAAACTACCAAGCCAATTCTTTACTGGAAAGGAAACAAGCTTCCGGGGACCGGTTTCTGGCATTACAGCCGTCTTCGGCCCGGCTTGCTTGAATCCTGATGGTGCAGTGAGCAAGGGACTCATGTCTGAGCATACCCTTCCACACTTGTGGTGGCCAAAACGATTCAAAAGGGGGTGGTGATGGACAGAGTATCTGAATTAAGCAGAACACTCCTACCCAGTCAAAAGATCAGGGCTTGATCCATCACCGTTTTTTAGCTCACTGCACCATCCCAGTTCAGAACCTGGCTACATGCAGATTAGCCTGACCCTGGCCCAGTGCATCATGGGAACAGGGCAGACCAAACTACCAAGCCAATTCTTTACTGGAAAGAAAACAAGCTTCCGGGGACCGGTTTCTGGCATTACAGCCGTCTTCGGCCCGGCTTGCTTGAATCCTGATGGTGCAGTGAGCAAGGGACTCATGTCTGAGCATACCCTTCCACACTTGTGGTGGCCAAAACGATTCAAAAGGGGGTGGTGATGGACAGAGTATCTGAATTAAGCAGAACACTCCTACCCAGTCAAAAGATCAGGGCTTGATCCATCACCGTTTTTTAGCTCACTGCACCATCCCAGTTCAGAACCTGGCTACATGCAAATTAGTCTGACCCTGGCCCAGTGCATCATGGGAACAGGGCAGACCAAACTACCAAGCCAATTCTTTACTGGAAAGGAAACAAGCTTCTGAATTGCCAGAAACCGGTCCCCGGAAGCGGTTACGATCAGCGGGGATGCCGATGTTGATGCCCCCAGGTTCCAGCAAGGACTGCGGGCGGTCGCCAGCTGGATGACGTCCAACTGTCTCCAGTTGAACGCTAGTAAGACCGAGGTCATGATTTTCGGCAAACAACCGGAACGCTGGGGAGAGAGATGGTGGCCAGGGGACCTGGGTCCGATTCCCATCCCAGTTGCCGAGCTTAAAAACCTCGGGGTCTGGCTGGACCCGTCCCTTACGTTTGCTTGCCATACCAAGCGTACGGCGGCCTGCTGTTTTGGTATTCTGCGCGGGCTCCGTCCAGTGCTTAAGTTCTTCGATGCCTCCACGAGGCAGCTCATGATCCAAGCCACTGTCATCTCGAGGCTGGATTATGCGAGCTCCCTGTTGGTAGGTTTGAACCAGGCTGAGATTGGACGTCTGCAACGGATCCAGAACGCTGCAGCAAGATCGGTGGTAGGATTACCTAGATCTTGCCCCACTTCCAGCACTCTGCGCTCATTGCACTGGCTCCCGGTGGCCCAGCGGATCCAGTTTAAGGTCCTCTGTGTCGCATACAAGATCCTGAAGGGGTCTCCAGCTGTGATTCTGTCGACACTCTTGGCCCATTACATTCCAGCCCGTGCTTTAAGATCTGCTGATCTAGAACTGGCTGTTGTCCCGCGCTTTAAGCGGAGTAGAGCTGGCGGGCGCTCCTTTAAAGTTCGGGCAGCGGTGCTGTGGAACTCCCTTCCCCCGGCGATTCGTGCCCTTGGGGATCTGCTTTCTATTCGCCGAGCGGTGAAAACCTTTTTATTCCCTTAGTTTATTTGTGCTTGATTATTGTTTCGTTGTGTTGTGCAGCTGCCTTGTCTGGCGCCAGGACGCTCCTTGGCTGGAGCATCTGTGCGCCCAATAAAAACGCATAACATAACATAACATAACATACTAGTACTGTATTATAGTGTACTCCTACCTAGCTCATTCTAACCTATCATGTCTAAGGTGAGTGAATCTGCCAAATCCCTTTAGGGTGGTCTAACTCCCCTTAACATAGAGTTGAACAGCATATCGGCATCTCTTGTAAAATTTCAGATTGCTGTGAATTTGATGTGTACTGTATGTCATGCTGTTAGGCACTTTTCATATGTGTTACATTAATAAGGGAATCCTTAATTATAGACGTTTTTTAAAATATAGTTTTTATGTAATTGGGGGAAGGGAAGCTGCTAATCTTTTTGACTTGATTCTCTTCGGGACTGGGTTGTTCTAGAGGTGCCATTTTTGGTTTGTGCGCACTCTAGTCGTCCAGCCCATATGCTATCAAATAGAGCTGCAGTGAGACACCTTGAGGCCCTTGGCATTGTTTGTTATTTTTCAAATTGCTGTCAATTTGATGTGTACTCTGTGTCATACTGTTAGGCACTTTTAATGCGCTTTACCATACTCAAGTAATCCCTCATGGTTAGACAGTTTAAAAAAAATTGTTCTTATGTAATTGGGGAAAGGAAGCTGCCAACCTTTTTGACCTGGATCTCTTCTGGGTTGGGACGTTCTAGAAGCATCATTTTTGTTTTGTGTGCACTCTAGTCGTTTGGCCCACATGCTATCAAATAGAGCTGTGCCGTGGATGCGGTGAGGCTATCGGTGTCTCTTGTCATTTGTCAGATTGCTGTGAGTTTGATGTGTGCTATGTGTCATACTGTTAGACACTTTTAATACGCTTTACGAAACTCAGGGAATCCTTCATGGTTAGACAGTTTTTAAAATATCGATTTTATGTAATTGGGGGGAAGGGAAGCTGCTAACCTTTTTGACCTGACTCTCCCCCGGGTTGGCACGTTCTAGAGGTGCTATTTTTGGTTTGTGCGCACTCTAGTCTTCTGGCCCACATACTATCAAATAGAGCCACAGCGCAGACCCGATTTACAATCTGACCCTATCGTCATTGATTTAATGGATACTCCTATACATTCAAAGGGAAGCCCCACTTTGGTAGTTTTTTTGCCCTTTATCCATGGAGATGTCTTTGTCAGCTATCAAGAGCCTGAAGTCGAGCTCTCGATCTGACCCATGCTCTGTAGATACGCTGATTAAGGCCACTCAGGTCTTCAATCCTATAGTAAATAAAATACTGAGGGGCATATTATCAAGAACGGCATTAAAAATTATCGCCGGTTTAGCGGCAGAAAACTGCAGCTAAAGTGGCGATAATGGGCTTGATAATATGCCCTTCAGAATTCCAATAGGAGTCCATGTTCTGGTGTGAACATGGGCTTCTATTGGAATTCTCCAGGGCATATTATCAAGCCCATTATCGCTGCTTTAGCGGCAGTTTTCTGCCACTAAACTGGCGATAATTGTAACCCTGTTCTTGATAATATGCCCCCAAATACCTCTCTATCATTTGACAAGGTCCCAGCATACTGGAAAAGGGCAAAAGTTCTACCCCTGCTAAAGAAACCCTCAGCTGATCTGAAACTGCCGGCAGTCTACAGACCTGTCTACCGCCTCCCTGCTTTTTCCAAAATATTGAAAAATCAGTTGCTAGACAATTCCTTGAGGAGACCAAATTGTTACACTCTAGTCAATCAGGCTTCAGGCCACACTTCAGTATGGAAACAGCGCTCCTGCTGGAAGCAGTGGAAGATTTTAGAGGCACCCTTGATAAGGGATGCAAGACCATCCTGATTATGTAGGCCAACAAAAAGAATTCAGCAAAATGCAGCAAAATGTTTGGGGGGCGACCACCCTAAGGCAATCAGCTTTAACAGGTGTCACCCCCAGCTGAAAGTGGGGCGAGCTACCCATCCTCTTGGAAGTTATCATCACTAAGACTGAAGAATCTGGAAAGACCATCAGCATTGGTGTGGTCTACCCTAGGTCTGTGTTCCATCATGAAGCGTGTTCCCAGTAGGGAGATGGACCACCTCAATAATTTTGGATTCTCACCCCCTCATTTGCATTAGCCACCCGAGGGGGCCTGTCCTCTGTCTGAATTAGATAGTGAGTCCCAAACAGGTATGGTGCCAACATCTTCAGTGCCCAGACCACAGCAAAGGCTTCCCTTTCAATAGCACTCACCTCTGTTCCCTGGGAAATAACCTCTTAGAGATGAAAGGTACTGGTTGGTCTAGGCCCTCATCATTTAGCTGTGACAGAAATGCCTCTATGCCATGTTCTGAGGCATCTCTTTGCACAATGACTTCACTAGAAAAGTCAGGCATTCTTGAGCACAGGGGCTGTGGACATAGCCTTCTTTAGGGAGTCAAATGCTACCTGTGAATGGCGACTATCACTTTACTGTTCTGCAGTCAGGGTAGGGGAGAGGTTCACACCTTTCACTGACCCATCCTTCTCTTTGGAGGCTAAGAAATCAGGGAGAGGTTCGCTCTCCTCTTCCTCTCGTCCATCTGTCACCAGCAACATGGTGACCATAGACCTCTCAAAGTGAGGTTTGAGACAGTTGATATTGAGCACCCACTCGGGGTATATGGGGGTCTTGAGTTCCACCTGGTAGGTGACCTATCTCTTCCTCTCAACTATTTTTAGGGCCCAGTCCAGCCGTCTTGGAGGGCCCTGGGCTCCACGGATTGCTTCACCGACACTTTCTGCCTAGGCTGTAAGTCCACAGAGGTAGTCGTTTGGCCATACCACTGCTTCATCACCTCCTGGCTGGCCTCTAAATTGTCAGAAGCTTGATTCCATAACTTGGCCATCTGGCTCAGGAAAGCCAGCATGTAGCTAACTACATTCTGTGGAGTTTTCCTGGGAGCTTTCTCCACCCCTCCTTTACCAAACTGAGAGGTCCCCTTGCACGATGACCATACAGAAGCTCAAAGGTGCTAAATCCAGCCCCTTTCTGTGGTACCTCTCTGTAAGCAAAGAGAAGGCATTGCAAGAGGACCCCACCTACCCCGCAGGGCCTAAGGCCTCAGGTAGGCCCTTTATCATGCCTTTGAGGGAGTTGTTGAATCTCTCAACAAGCTAATTGGTTTGTGGATGGTAGGGAGTTCAAAACGTATAAGTAACTCCAAACTCCTTCAACATTGTCTGCATATAAGCAGACATGAAGATGGTGCCCCTGTCAGACACCACTTTTGTAGGGAACCCCACTCTAGTAAAAAGCCCCATTAGGGCCTTAGCCACTGCTGGTGCAGTTGCAATACTCAGAGATATGGCTTCTTGATATCCAGTGGCATGGTCCACCAGTACCAAGATAAAACTATTGCCAGAGACTGTCTGGTGATCCATAGGCCCAACAATGTTGATGCCCACTATTTCAAAGGGGATGCCAACAACAGGCAAGATTAAAGGGAGTTTTTATCCTCTTCCCTGTCTTCCCACTGGTCTGGCATGTCAAGCAAGTTCTGCAGAATGTATCTTTGTGAATCTTCATCTGGGGCCAATGGAAGCGGGGGGCAAGCAATTCAAAGGTCTTGCTCTGGCCCTTAAGGTCTTGCCATGGGTATCTCATGAGCCAGCTCCAGTAGGAAGGCCCTGTAGCATTGGGGAATGGCCAGTGCCCTTGTTGCCCCATGCACAGGTACCTTATGCTCACAATACAGGAGGTTTCCCTTCCAGTAAATGCAGTGGTTCCCAGAGACGTCACCTGTTGCCTGGGTTTTAGGCTGTTGCCTCATGCCCTCCAGGGTTGGGAACTTTCTCTGTGCCTTGTAGAACCTCTCCCTGGTGGATCCCTCTCTACTTGCCATCCAGCAAGATCAGTTAAGTCACCCAGGGCGGCAATGTCCTCCTCAGTGGGCTCCAGGGTGGCCTCCTCTGGAGTCTCATCCACCTCAGCTGGTAGACATTCACAGGTTGGTTTCCCACGTCCCATGTCCTTCCCTCTTTTGGAAGTTGTCTGGGCCATTATTCCAGGTCCAGACTTCCTTGACTCCCTTCCTGGGCATCCAGGGACCTATTCATAGCACATATCCACTTAGGCAACCCTAACATTTCCAGGGGTGACTTGAGCTCCACATCCTTCCAGGTAGTATGCTTAATATCTTTCTCTAACAGACAGCCCATGAGCATAACATGGCTCACATCAACTTCCAGAAGACCTGAACCCCCCCCCCCCCCACCTCAAATTCAACAACGGCCACTGAATAGTGACCCTTTGTTGTCAGCCACCACAACCTGGTGGAATGGATTGAGTGTAACTTGTTCTGGGGTCACCAGCTGACTCCTTACCATAGTCATGCTGGCTCCTTTATCCATTTGAGCCTCATAACCTTGCCCATTAATGGTACCCCCCTGCCGTATTGGAGGGCACTTGGGTTTTAGGCATCATGTCAATGTCACCCAGGGAGACTAAAGTAACCTCACTGAGTTCCCCCCGCCCCCACTTACGGGGACAAACTCCTTCCCGATCACTATACTTGCCTCCCCTGGTTTCCACCTCCAGTGGGAGGCTGTGCTGTTTTTTAAGCACCTGGGACCTCCCTTGCAATGCCTACACTTGAAGCATTTGTAGCATTTAGGATTATTTGTCTGACTCTGGTCACGGAAGCCCTTTTTCTAGTGGCCAGATTGGGTGTAGGACCCTTTCCCCTGTGAAATACTTTGGGGGCCTTAAGAGAACTCCTTTTTCTCCCCTCCATCCTTCTTCTGGTGGGAACCCTGACTACCCTTTTGGGAGTCCCCACCCAGCCCCCAATGCCTTCTTGGACACTCTGGTGCTGAGCGAGATGTCAGCCTCCTCAGGAAGCTTCCTGGGATCAGTCAAGTTGTTATCAAAAAGTGTTGGTGCAGTTTTAGAAAACAAATATCTAGCATGGCTCTTTTTAAAATCAAGTTCTACAGCCCAGAATAGTCATCAGCCTTGCTGCCCCTCACCCATCTCTTCAGGGCCTTGCTAGTATAATCAGGGAAGTCCACCCATGTTTGTGAAGAGAATGTGTGTCTGCCCCTGAACCTCTGTCCTCTGTCTATACCTCTCAGGGGTCAGCCTGAATTCACTAACAAGTATGGCCTTCATGGGTGGGTACTGTGTTTGATCCTCTGGTGCCAGGAGTGAGTCCCTGTCTACTGTGGGCATGTATCTCCACAAGATACACCCCCTCCCCAGAACTCCTCAGGAACCTTGTGCGTCCTTAGAGCTATCTCATAGGTGGAGCACCATGTGTCAGTGTTATCCCCCACAATGAAAATGGGTACCAAGGGGCATATCAACAACGAGGGGCGATAATTATCGCCCAGCACACCTAGCGCTGATTTCCCTAATGCCGGCTAGCGCTGAATTAAATTGCTGAGTTAGCGCGTTATCATCAACGCATAACTCACGGGTGGTATATAATCCAGCGATAGCGGGGAAATCGCGGGTTTTGCATGGAACATCGCTGGTTTTCCAAATGGCTATATGCTTGATGATACGACCCTGTGGTCGTAACACATCAATCCACCTGCCATTGTCAACATACAATAGTCAGGATTTTAGCAGACGTTCGTTTTCGTCGAAAACCGCAGTTTGTGCCAAAAACTAAAGTCAGCTAAAATCCTGAGGGCCACCTTAGAAATATTGCGATGTGCATTTAGCGATAATTTACAAGGTAGTCCATCAGGGGTACGCCCAGTGACGCCCACTTTGCATCTCATTAGAGATGCAAAGCGAGGCGTTGGCAAAACGGCTGATAGCATGCGCTAATGCATGTTTGCACCGACTTGCAAATAGGGCGAAAAGATTATCTCCGCTTTTTTGGCTTTAAAAGCCCTTGATAATATGCCCCCAAATCTTTTAGGATGCAAACCTTCCCTTCTCCAGTGGACCCTGCAGATACCCTGCCATCATTACTATTGGACTCCACTTGCATGGCACTAATCTCCAACTCTCCGAGCCTTAGCTCATGGCCATTCTCTTTAGAAAAGGAAGGGTAACCAGGTAAAATTCAGGCGCACAGCAAAAGTATGGTGAAAGTAAAGCACACAATATAACAGAGTTCTCGAAGCAAGAAAGGGAAGGTCACCCACTTCCCCACAATCCCAAAACAAAGTTTCAGGTCAAACACACTTAATAATTCCTTGCCGAGCTCTCAATTCCAGGGTGATGTGTCTCTTACAGTATCACTGCAAATCTCCAGTGATTCAAATAGTCCACAATATCGAATGTCCAAAGTATAATCAGCAATATCACAGTAATGTTCAATAGCCACTTCAGCTAAGACACCAGGGCTCGTCGTAGTTTTCAATTCCAATTTATCCACAATCCTTCCAATCAATAAAAGGTATTTCTAGCAGCCAACACGTGTTTCGTTAGGCATTAATGTCATGCCTTACCGACTTCTTCAGGGCTGCAAGACAAGAAGATGTATTAGCGACATAGGAAGATATACAAACGGCTGTTCAAAGTAAGGAAAGTAATATTTAATCAAGTCACCCACTGCGTGAAAAAAACATAGTCCATAAGTGATCGTTTGAAAAGAGAAACACCGAAATAGACAGTGCAACCCGAGGTGTCTCTAATAAGCAATTCTTGACCCAAGGCCAAACAAAAGTAAGCTTCATATGTATTTAAAATTAACTTTACCAAAGCAAAAAGTTGTATCTTTCGCATAAGTCCTCAGTATATGTATCAGGATAGGAATCTGCAATGATATGAGACCATCCTTACTCTCACCTCCCTCGCGGACCCGCAGTGCACCAATAAAACAAACGTAAAGAGTTTTACTCACTCTACTGCTCCAAGCAGAATATATGCGTATATCAATCGAATTCAAATGGTTTAGACTAATGTCAGATCCACAACGCTGCTACCAAAATCATATCCAGAATAACACGAATCCCCTGTAAAAAACATAACCCAACAAAGGCTATATGTACTGTAATGACTAAGTCTAAGATTCATGCTGTAATACAAACTTCCACTCACCTCTATTAAGGTGATTATCGTACCACTATCGATTTCCGATTCTTCTATATTGTTAAGTCGATCTTCTCTGAACCTCGATCTGACTAACACGGGTACGCGCCAGTCTGTTGGTAAATCAATAACCCAGGTCAATAAGCTATTCAGATATCAGATTAAAGTTAATATTCGGATGCCCTTTCATAGGTTATTTACCTCACTCCTACTGCGTGTACGCTATCTCCAATATCCACAATGGCAACTGGCGTGCTCCATGGGCGCCATGTTGTTTAAGTAACCGCATTCGAAACCGCGTAAACAGTGGAAAACCGCGGCCATATTGCAATGGTTACTTACTTATTACTATTTACACATTATACGAGTCAAAGTCAACAAAACACGCTACATTTCTTATGATTGCTAGTAAAGATTGTCAATAATATAAAGACACTTCATTATTGAAAGAAGTATAAAAAGGAACCGGTATTTACCATAAATTTTACCACATGAACATGCTATTATATAAACAACAAAGGTAGTCTCACAGTTAATAAATAAGTTGATTAAAAATTTACCAGTATTATTGTACTCAAAAGACAATAGAATGGGTTGTTTGCTAATATATTAATATATGTCACCCTGAACCATCGATGGTGTAGATAGCGTAACATACTCGGACTGAAGGCTTACTTGGTTTGGAACACGTAGGGTTCGAACACCCGTATTGTTCATTAGGATATGCCCCTATAGGATATTATTTACATTTTGTTTGGCTTGTATATCTGGAATATTATTTGTAACGGAGGTTAACATGAAAATAAATACTGGTTCCTTTTTATACTTCTTTCAATAATGAAGTGTCTTTATATTATTGACTAGTACGATATCCGAAGGATGGTACCATCCAATCTGGACACAATTTGTTATATACAACCTTAAGTAGTAGAATAAACGAAGGCTCTGCTTAATAATTACAATCTTTACTAGCAATCGTAAGAAATGTAGCGTGTTTTGTTGACTTTGACTCGTATAATGTGTAAATAGTAATAAGTAAGTAACCATTGCAATATGGCCGCGGTTTTCAGGTTCAGAGAAGATCGACTTAACAATATAGAAGAATCGGAAATCGATAGTGGTACGATAATCACCTTAATAGAGGTGAGTGGAAGTTTGTATTACAGCATGAATCTTAGACTTAGTCATTACTGTACATATAGCCTTTTTTGGGGTATGTTTTTTACAAGGGATTCGTGTTATTCTGGATATGATTTTGGTAGCAGCGTTGTGGATCTGACATTAGTCTAAACCATTTGAATTCGATTGATATACGCATACATTCTGCTTGGAGCAGTAGAGTGAGTAAAACTCTTTACGTTTGTTTTTTTGCTGCACTGTGGGTCCGCGAGGGATGTGAGAGTAAGGATGGTCTCATATCATTGCAGATTCCTATCCTGATACATATACTGAGGACTTATGCGAAATATACAACTTTTTGCTTTGGTAAAGTTAATTTTAAATACATATGAAGCTTACTTTTGTTTGGCCTTGGGTCCAGAATTGCTTATTAGAGACACCTCGGGTTGCACTGTCTATTTCGGTGTTTCTCTTTTCAAACGATCACTTATGGACTATGTTTTTTTCACGCAGTGGGTGACTTGATTAAATATTACTTTCCTTACTTTGAACAGCCATTTGTATATCTTCCTATGTCGCTAATACATATTCTTGGCTTGCAGCCCTGAAGAAGTCGGTAAGGCATGACATTAATGCCTGACGAAACATGTGTTGGCTGCTAGAAATACCTTTTATTGATTGGAAGGATTGTGAATAAATTGGAATTGAAAACTACGACGAGCCCTGGTGTCTTAGCTGAAGTGGCTATTGAGCATTACTGTGATATTACTGATTATACTTTGGACATTCGATATTGTGGACTATTTGAATCACTGGAGATTTGCAGTGATACTGTAAGAGACACATCACCCTGGAATTGAGAGCTCGGCAAGGAATTAAGTCTCTTTTCCTCCATGGCCAGCCTATTTTCTTCCAGAGCTTGTTCTCTCTCCAACTTTAATTTGGAAAGTTCTAGTTTCAACTTTCTCTACTCCCTCCTATCATTCAGATCCTCTGGGGACACGATCCTAGATGACACACTGCTTCCTGCACGTGGATGGACTTTCAGCCCTGGGAGAATGTTCCCCCTCTCCCCAACTGGTCGCATGTCAAGACCCTCCTGCAGGGCTTGTTCTAAATCTACTTCAGATCCTGATCCTTCCTTCTGATTGTCTGTGTGGGTCTGATGGCCCTCTGCCCATACTCTCAAAGCGGTTTGGAGCTCTGCTTTTCTAGCATTCTCATTGGTAACCAACCTCTTCTGGCACAATCCCTTGATTTGAGCCAAAGTGCAGCTCTCTAGGTTGGCCACCTCAAACTCCATCTTTGCTGGTGAGGTCACAGATACAACAGTAAAACTGGGAATAGGAAAAATTAAATAATGTTAATCAGGGAGAAGTTACTCGAATTGGTCTAGATATGAAGTAGTAGTTTACACCAAGTCACTGTTTGACACTGCACAAACACAAATCCTGTTCTCACCGCTGATTGCTAATGTTAGAAATTGACTTTCTGGTTGGCAGAGGTATGTACCCTGTCCATGCAGGAACCACAATCCTAGTCAGGGTAAGTCAGATACACAGCATAAAATAACCTGTGCTCATCCGCTGGTAACTTTGCACAGAGCAGGCAGACTTGACTTAAGAGGCAATATGTGTTTTTGTGCATCACTTCAAACAGTAACACTCCGAAAACACTACAAAAAGACTCCACACCAGTTTAGAAAAACTGTTTATATTTTTATGAACAAAAGAAGACAAAAATTGCAAAAACACAATAAGTATAATTCAAGTTATTAATTTTCAAAGAATAACGAAAATGTAGTGCAGGGATACCTGGTTGCGCTAGACTGGGGAAAATCCAAAAGTTCAGGCCGACCGCGATGGAGCGTGGGTCGGATACAGGGATCAGCCTTGGCCCACTGAAAAGTACCCTGGATGTGGCGTTGACCGGAGCTGAATTGTGAAAAGCAAAGGGCAATGTGTCGTTGTCACTCCACGGAATCGAAGGCAATGCGTTGGACTCGAACCACTGTATCGAAGCTGAAGCGTCGGTGTTGAACTTCTATTGTGTCTGTTTCAAATATGAAGATATGCAACCAAATATTGTTTAGAGTCTTTCAAGAACCTGATGAAGTATAGCCCAGAACTTTTGAATAACTCATAAGACCCATGTCATATGCAAGAAATGATGAACATGATTTTCAATACAAAGGCTTAGCTTTAGGTTTAAGGCTAATTACTCAGCGTGGTGGATATTAGAACGAAATAAACCCAAATGGATATATGAAGAAATTCGGTCATACTTGCCTAGATCACATTTATTTATAGATACTTGGGAGAATCAGTGAGACTGCACTTTGTGAAAGTGACCTGGAGAATTAGCTGGTCTCACATCATCTCTTTTCCCACAGTGGATCCCTAATCTGGGGGAATTTGAGCGGTCTAAGGGTGAGCATTGGGACAGGCCCTCATCTGCTCACAGGCAGGGAGAGGAGGGTGGTAAAGGATGAGAGCGGCCGTAGGGTGTCAAGGGAAATACAGGGAAGTGGAATACTTGAGGAGAAAATGTGTAGAGAGGTAAAAAAGAGTGAAAGTGTGGGAGGGGAAAGGATTGATAAGAATTATTAATGGCTGGGAATAAAGCTATGAATCTGAATGTGCTTGCCAAAACCTGCAAGTGTGGCTTATTATTTCACTGTTGAAGACAGGCTTTTGCCAAGATTATAATGCAGCAAGAGACATATATCTCACCAGCAATGAAAAGGGATTTAAACTGGAAGCAAAGACATATCTAGATCGAAGATAATATATATATGTGCGCAACAGCAAAACATACCGGGACCATGATTTCCGAAAGTAACAAGCCGGGGTAGGGTTAAAAAATATAAAAGATGATAAAGGCAGATGGTTTGTTGTTCAGGCACTGGGCAACAAGACTTCTTTCACTTTGGAATCTTATTACGACCCTTCCACTGATGATCCTGAGGCCCTATATAGATCAAGATCATGTTAGCCCCTGTCTCTCTACCAATCATCTTTGAACAGTGGCAGCTTCTCCTCTATGGCGGAGGAGCTTCGCCCCACTGCTTTTGAGCGGTGAACTGCAAAGTAAAGGAAGCATAAAATGAAAATAACTTCGAGTAATTATCATTTTATGTTTCCTACTGCTTTGCTGATGGGCAGGTGGGCGGGGCTGTTCTGCTCTCGAACAGAGCAGGGGAGGAGTGGTTTGCCCACTCCTAAGTGGGCAATGACTGTTTGGTCGGCCCTCTCGGTCCACCCAAACTAGTCATGTGCACTTTTCCCGTTCTCCATGCAGGCTGCATTACAGCTTGCATGGAGAACAAGCCCAGGCCCCAATTCCATGGTGGAGCGTCAAACCAGGACGCTCAAAACCAATCAGATCCCTGCATTGCAGTCTTGTGATTGGTCAGGGGAGCCTTTTCTGTGCTTCCTGTGCCTCGGTCTGATGAGGAGAGCAGGAGCAGAAATGCGAGACCGGCATCGTGTTTCTTTTATATATATTTTTATTCCGTACCCCCCTCCGAACCCACTCTGCGCCCCACGCCTGACCGCACCAGCAAATGATGCCGGCCGCTGGACATTTTGGTTTCACTTCAACTCATTTTCCCACTTCCATTCTAGCGAATGGACAAATATTTCTAGAGGGGTCATAAGGCAACTGCAGGAGATAGTGCAGAGCTACTACAGAAGCTGATGCAGGGATACAAGTTAGAAGTTGTAAGGGTATCAATGAACCCAGATAAGCACCAATACACTCACAAGATTGCTAGATATGAACCAAAGGCGGAATGGATTTATTTCCAATAACCGTATGGGCTAGAATAAACAAGGCAGAAATCATGCCTGCTATTTTTCTGATAGATGCCCAGCGGTTGTAGAAAGAAGAAGAAAACCCCAAGGCTTCCCCTCTATTATTTGCTCTTTTCATTGAGCCATTTACTTTAAAGTTGTGTTTTAAACCATAGACTGATGACGTAGTTCTTTATTTATCTTGAACCAGAAGAAAGTAAGCTTACAATGAGACCTGTTTGTTAACCAATTTTCAAAGATTTCAGGACACACAGTCAGCTATTCTAAAGCTGAAACATTGTTATTCAAAGCCGTTCCCAATTGCCAACCCAGTGAGTTAAAAAACACTTATGTCAGTCGTGCTGTTCCATACCTGGGCATTGAAGTGAGCACAGATCCCAGCAAATTGAGCTAAATTATAACCCTTGCCCGCACACACAAGGAATCAATTTAGGGCATGGAACACGTTGCCATCTACACCTGGTGGAAGAGTCATTCTCCTTAAAATGAGTGTATTATTTCAATGTCTATTTCTTGTCCAGTCGATACCATGTTATTTAGCCAACTTTTTTTTTAATGAATTCACTTACAACACAGTTTATGTGGGCCAGGAAAAGGAACCAAGTTAACAGGGAAGGGTGACTCGCACCCTGGTCTAGGGAGAGTCGCACAATCCCAGGTGTACAGGAATATTACATGGCTGTGTTATTTTTTAATAATAAAGTATGGGCAGGCAACATGAATAAATCAATAACGATACTCTTGGGTAGGTTACTTATCAGGTGCGTTAAATAGCTCCTGGTAGTAGTTGCTGGGGGAAAACTTGCAGATTTTGGTGCTTACAACACCAAAATCTGTCTGGTTTAATACATTCTGCACACTTTTCCCTATTAAATTCAATCAGGTTTGACTTGCCTAAATAGAATGGAGGGTGAGATATTAAACACACCCAGTAATTACCGGACGTGGTAAATACCACCCAACTCAGAATTCGGACGCCTAGCAAATAAAGGTTTATGCAGGGATTGGAAAACACTGGCCCGACTAGTATTCAGAGTCGTTGACCTTTTGGAATATATTCAGATTCTTCTGAATCTGCTGGCAGGTGTCACTTTCAAGCTGACAAACAAGAATTAATTTTTTTCTGTTGTGTAGCAATTATTTTTATTGGCATAAATTAAGTACTGAAAAATAGCCGCAAATACAGTGACATTGAAGTCCAGCATGAACCCATTTTGAGATCCACATGTTGATTGCGATACATGCACCAATAACAAACTATCATATATGTAAGAAAGAGAGAAAAGAAAGATAGGGGTAAGAACATAAGCTAGAGAAAAAGGAATGTAAATAGAAGAAGGGAAGGGAAGGGAAGAAGGCAGAAAGAAAACAAGAGAGGGAAGATGAAACTACAAAGCATGGAAGTGAAGGCCGGCAGGCGACACACTTTGTGGAGAAGTGTGGCTCAATGGTTAGAGCGGCAGACCCTGATGCAGTGGTCTGGCCCGGGACCAGGTTCAATTCCCGTCTCGGCGGCTCTTGGACTCAATTTCCTCGGACCTCATAATTCTCTCCTCGGTGCCTATTCTAATCATGGGTCCCACTCTGCAACTATGGGCAATAGCTTGCTTAATCTCCACAACGGCCCCAACAGCGCTGGGATGCCTGGCTTCACCTTGGGGGTGCCCAGGAGTGGGCACTTCACAGGGAAAAGCCAGGAAGGGTTCCACAGCGGTATGCGTACAAGCGCCTTGAGACCCCCCTGGGGGTGATACGTGCGCTATACAAATCCTACATTAAATAAATTATTACTAGTATAGTAATGCGGGATGGGGAATTCATTAACTCAAGATTCAATGTGAATTTGGGACGGGGAGCATCCTGGAGAAAGGTGACCATGTGAGAAGAAAAATATCTGCGTTGTCAATTAAATTGTAAATGACCTCTTCATAGGTCGCAGTTTTGTACATCTCCACAAGCCATTCCCAATGCGACGGCAATTGTCGAGTATGCCAGTGTCGCAGAATACAGATCTTGGCAGCTGTAAGGGCAGTGACGAGCAAGTAATGGCCAGTCAGCTCAGAAAGATCTGATAAGTAATGGAGGAGAATTAGAGTGTCCCGAAGTGGCGAGGGCAAATCCATAGATTCCCGGAGCTTAGACCCCACTGCTGTCCAAAAGGTGCAAATGATGGAACAATCCAGTAAGATATGAACAATATTGAAGGGCGCGTGATTGCATCACCAGCAGGCAGAGTGAGGGAGCAACCTTGCAACAAGAAACTGTGCCGGTGTTCAGTGCCAGCTCTGAAGGATCTTAAAAAGACTGAACTTCATCCGTGCCTCCCAGGCTCCTCAGTCCAGGTCCTCCAAAAGTTTTGTTCAATCCTCCTCCTCATATTCCACCTGCAGACGAGCCTGCCAGGTTGTCCCCAGTAGATTGCAGAAGGCACTTTAAACCATATACAAGCACTTTAAATATAGTACTCTATTGGAAACATTTTCATACACATAAACACTGGACCATGGCAATAATTAATTATTTAGGAAATACTGAATAAAATAGGAGCATTATAGGAGAATTAGCCACTTTGATCTCAAATTTTGCACCATGCACTTTATGAGAAGTCATATATCGAGGCCTGCCACTGAATACTTTCAAAACAGAAAAGAAATGAGAAGAAACATTTGAAAAACGTCCACACTGCCCTTTCCTCCACCATCACCTTAATTGTATCAATCTCTTCAGTTGCAAGCCCCAATGTGCTTACTGTTTCTAATATTTACATCAAACATTCCATTGCAATACCCCTGCTGACAGTGCCAGAAGAATTGCTCACCTAGTGGAAAAGTGAATAGAAGTAGACTCTGAGCACCACTTTTGTCATTTGACAAAGAAAAATCATTTGACTGAGTGATCTGGGTGTTTCTGGAGGCCATCTTGGATAGAGTGGACTTCGGCATGAGGTGGGCACAGTGGGCTCTTATGAGCTACAGAACTGAGATGGCAATAGTTAGACTAAATGGTCTTACGTCTCCGATTTTTTGTCATGTAGGGGCACTAGATATGGTATCCTCTGTCACTGCTGATTTGTGCCTTGGCCCCTAGCCAACAGGATTCAGTCACATCCTGAGACACATGGGTTTCTTGTGCAGTTAAAGTTTACAATACTGCCTCTTTGAAGATGGCATCTTGCTGTCCCCAACAAACCCCTCTTCTTCGCCTATAGCGTCAATTGAGGAGATTCACCTTGTTTGAGAAAGTGCGGATTTTAAAATTAGGAGGCATACATATTTATTCTTCCCAATGTAGCATCCTCTCACGTTTTTGATGGGCACCGGGAATGATTAGCTATTTGAGTTTGAACTTACCTAGCTGCATTGTGGAAAAGTAAATTTTGCCATGTTCTGTGTCCCTACGTGTCATCCATCATATGTTATGTGTGCATGATTAAATATGCATATGCATTCCCTATGTTCGATTAATGACGCAATTACAGTTGTGTCCACCTCTAGTATGCCAGTTTCCAGTTCTCGTGAATACTACGAATATCAGGCCTATGTAAAGCTACGTTGCCACGTTTCTCAGTGTGCACGTTATTCTATTGAAAAGTCCCCGTTTCTAGGCCTCAAAAGGGCCTGGACACAAGATTCAGCTCTTGTCTCCTGAAGCCTCGCTGAGGAGCGATACAGCCCCCACCTGTATCCTCGACCCTTCACTTACTTCCTGCCTCGCAGTGCCCGGCTCACCCTGGCTCTGCCTCTAAGTCTGCCAAGAATATGTTATGATTCCAGTTATCAGTTCAGTCCTCCTTCTCTGCATTCCTAAAGCTACTGAATCGCATCGATAGTTTCCGTCATTGTCTAGCCTTCACGTCTCCACGTTAGAGAAATACTGCATTTAATGGTCATTTAATATTCTTCATCCCGCACTACATGTAGAATAATGCATGGTCCAGTCTTAGAATCAAGTTAGCCTTTCCCCTCCTGACTTCTAGTTTATATCAACATGTTCTCTAAACATCGGATACTAGATACTGTTTAGGTACATGTCGCCCTGACTCTCCAGACTTCAGTCTCTGCTCCTAGCACAGAGTTCATAGCCCCCAGCTTCTCTTAGTAACACGTCATTGCTAGTTTGCGCGCACCATCAGGGTAGAGGTCCCGGCTCCTCAGGTAGCCCCCTCCATGGTTTCCGCCCCATTCATGACATATTCTGTTACGTTTGCATCACATGTCTATGTATACGCCCTGTTACACCTCTTTTCACCCTTATCTTTCGCGACTACTACGCGTCACGCCTTTTGCTCCACCCACTGCTACGCCTATTGCAATGTAATGCTATGTGTTTGCGTTATGTATATATGCTCATGCACTGTTATTAAAAAGTTGTTCCCTTTGTCCCGATCCTGACCCCGGCAGCGCTGCTGGGCCTTGCCATCCTGTATTGCTGTATTAAACCTGCAAAAACTCCTACTACCTCGAATCTTGACTCTTATTTATTGAGCTATCTGTTATTCATTTATGCATTCAAAAATAGGGTATTATTTATTTATTTACCACATAATGGCGCCCGAATAGGGACTTGCCCTTTCCCCACGCGTCGGTGAAGCCACGCCGACCCCCTGACCCTCTGCAGTCGTGACGGAACTCTTCTGCGCACCGGCAGATATTTCTGCTTCAAGTATCCCTCAGTTATGTAGAAAAAGTGGTCCTAGATATAAGTTTTAGACGCGGCTAGTGATGTAGATGTTATTATTTCATAATCAACAAAGGATCAGAATGAATCTGAATATACAACCACATGGAGATGTAATGCAAGCTTAAATCAATTCAAAAAATGCAATACATGCACGTAACACAACACAACCAATAAATTCAACAAATGCGACTGTAGTTTATTTACAAATTTATAAAATTCAGCAAAGGGAAAAATTGAAAGGAAAGGAAATTGGTGCTCAAGTGAAGGAAAGTAAAGGGATAGATTTAAGGGTGATTGAGTGCAACAGAAGGATTATTTATACATTGCACATGTAAAGCCTACCCATTTACAATCTATATACAATTTTATATACAGGGGGACAGGGAAGGGCCGGTGTAGGCTTTGAAGAAATAATGAGGGGGGGGGGGGGGATCGTCGACGTTTCGACCCTGGCGCAATATGGGGGAAGTCACGACCTCTGCTGCGGGTCTTCTTCAGGACGGTAGTGGGGGCAAAGGACAGGGAAGCACCTGTAATAATAAGTATGAATATTTTACAATTTTTAAGGGGAGGTCAAGTCTAAAATGATAAAGGTTGTGTTGGGTACACTACCAAATAAAATTAGAACGGTGTCACGATTCCAGGTCAGTTGGGCGGTACACCTATCAAAGGCAAAGACAAACCGGAAAAACTGTTAGCCCATCTCCAAAGGCACAGTCCTCCCAGGATTGTCAAGGGAGAGGTGAAAGGCAAAGTTAAAACTCACCTCTCAATAGTAAATTCAGCTCAGGATTGGGGTTCAGTCGAGAGCCAATGTGTCCTCAATGGGCACTCGAATTCCTTCGTGCTGCGTAAGGAAAATTGAGCCAATCAAACCCATGGTGCGGTTAACCTCACGGCTTATAAGTGTCATATATTTGTGAAAAACACACTCACCCTAGTCCGATATCATGGTGGACATTGTACCAGGTGACTGCAGGTGAATTATAATTCAAGTGAATCTGTATGAAAAAGGAACCAGGTATGAAACCTATGTTGTAATTTCCTACACTACACATGTAAAAAAGCTCGACAGTGAAAGTTGCCATACAGATGATCGGTGATCAACGAGGGGTTAAACTAGGGTGTATTCAATAGGGTAAGCTGTCTCAGGCCAGGTCTAAAACCATCCGTCATAATTGCCAAAGCAGGATGTATCCTGCTACATACATACTCCTCAGGCTCTGGTGTGAGAGTCTACCCGGTAATTTCATCAAAAATCACTTCCACCCGGTTACAAAAATATTAGAGGAGATGCACAATTAACGTGCAAAGAAGCGCTACTGTTGGTTAAATAAAGCTAATAATGCTTTCGAAACCGCCTGCCTTGCCGAGATTGTGATTACCTTGGTATTCGGCTTTCGCTCCAAAAAATTCACGGGGACAAGAGCAGCAATTGTTTAAGTCGCTCAGACTCGCCCGGCAGCTTCCGTGTCACGCGACCGGTTAACCACGTGGTCCGAGGCAGCCAGTTACAACTAAGTAGGCGTCGGACTCGAGAGATTAATGAAGGACTAACGAATTAAGGACGCGCCGGAGTGAAAGCAAGGCGCTAGCTAGGGATGTGGCAGAGACATTTTAACAAGTGGTTATTTACCACGCTAGGGATACCGTGTTGGTCGAAATGACCCTAAGGCAAGTGGTTATTTAACACACTGGGGATACCGTGATAGTCAAAACGCAGACCGCAGGGTACAGATAAGCGGCCAAAACATTGTTCCACATTTTCTAAAAAATAACAATTATTAAATATTTGGCATTTTAACAAGTGAGACATTGTTCCACATTTTCTAAAAAATAACAATTAATAAATATTTGGTATTTTAACAAGTGATTTACATGTTTACTTTTCTTGACTATCCAAGGCAAAAGTAATTCAACCAGTTAAATTTAAAATGATGTACATAAAAAACACAAATAATACAATCACATACAACAATATATATCAATTGCATTTACATAGGGATAAAGTGTTGTAGCTGATATTAACACCTATTAATGAAGAGTTGCCAATTATAGTGGTACATGACATATGACAACCAAGCAGAAGAGGGAGTCCCTACCCAAAGGAGGAAGAGAGGTGGTCACCCAGTGGGTAGCAATGCCATTTGTCTCATGACTTCCTCCTGTTCATTCAGGCCCCTATTAACCGTATCAAAGAAATGCATCCATCTGCACTCACGGAGGCTGATAGATTCGTGAGTGCAGATGGATGCATTTCTTTGATACGGTTAATAGGGGCCTGAATGAACAGGAGGAAGTCATGAGACAAATGGCATTGCTACCCACTGGGTGACCACCTCTCTTCCTCCTTTGGGTAGGGACTCCCTCTTCTGCTTGGTTGTCATATGTCATGTACCACTATAATTGGCAACTCTTCATTAATAGGTGTTAATATCAGCTACAACACTTTATCCCTATGTAAATGCAATTGATATATATTGTTGTATGTGATTGTATTATTTGTGTTTTTTATGTACATCATTTTAAATTTAACTGGTTGAATTACTTTTGCCTTGGATAGTCAAGAAAAGTAAACATGTAAATCACTTGTTAAAATACCAAATATTTAATAATTGTTATTTTTTAGAAAATGTGGAACAATGTCTCACTTGTTAAAATGCCAAATAATTAATAATTGTTATTTTTTAGAAAATGTGGAACAATGTTTTGGCCGCTTATCTGTACCCTGCGGTCTGCGTTTTGACTATCACGGTATCCCCAGCGTGTTAAATAACCACTTGCCTTAGGGTCATTTCGACCAACACGGTATCCCTAGCGTGGTAAATAACCACTTGTTAAAATGTCTCTGCCACATCCCTAGCTAGCGCCTTGCTTTCACTCCGGCGCGTCCTTAATTCGTTAGTCCTTCATTAATCTCTCGAGTCCGACGCCTACTTAGTTGTAACTGGCTGCCTCGGACCACGTGGTTAACCGGTCGCGTGACACGGAAGCTGCCGGGCGAGTCTGAGCGACTTAAACAATTGCTGCTCTTGTCCCCGTGAATTTTTTGGAGCGAAAGCCGAATACCAAGGTAATCACAATCTCGGCAAGGCAGGCGGTTTCGAAAGCATTATTAGCTTTATTTAACCAACAGTAGCGCTTCTTTGCACGTTAATTGTGCATCTCCTCTAATATTTTTGTAACCGGGTGGAAGTGATTTTTGATGAAATTACCGGGTAGACTCTCACACCAGAGCCTGAGGAGTATGTATGTAGCAGGATACATCCTGCTTTGGCAATTATGACGGATGGTTTTAGACCTGGCCTGAGACAGCTTACCCTATTGAATACACCCTAGTTTAACCCCTCGTTGATCACCGATCATCTGTATGGCAACTTTCACTGTCGAGCTTTTTTACATGTGTAGTGTAGGAAATTACAACATAGGTTTCATACCTGGTTCCTTTTTCATACAGATTCACTTGAATTATAATTCACCTGCAGTCACCTGGTACAATGTCCACCATGATATCGGACTAGGGTGAGTGTGTTTTTCACAAATATATGACACTTATAAGCCGTGAGGTTAACCGCACCATGGGTTTGATTGGCTCAATTTTCCTTACGCAGCACGAAGGAATTCGAGTGCCCATTGAGGACACATTGGCTCTCGACTGAACCCCAATCCTGAGCTGAATTTACTATTGAGAGGTGAGTTTTAACTTTGCCTTTCACCTCTCCCTTGACAATCCTGGGAGGACTGTGCCTTTGGAGATGGGCTAACAGTTTTTCCGGTTTGTCTTTGCCTTTGATAGGTGTACCGCCCAACTGACCTGGAATCGTGACACCGTTCTAATTTTATTTGGTAGTGTACCCAACACAACCTTTATCATTTTAGACTTGACCTCCCCTTAAAAATTGTAAAATATTCATACTTATTATTACAGGTGCTTCCCTGTCCTTTGCCCCCACTACCGTCCTGAAGAAGACCCGCAGCAGAGGTCGTGACTTCCCCCATATTGCGCCAGGGTCCAAACGTCGACGATCCCCCCCCCCCCCCTCATTATTTCTTCAAAGCCTACACCGGCCCTTCCCTGTCCCCCTGTATATAAAATTGTATATAGATTGTAAATGGGTAGGCTTTACATGTGCAATGTATAAATAATCCTTCTGTTGCACTCAATCACCCTTAAATCTATCCCTTTACTTTCCTTCACTTGAGCACCAATTTCCTTTCCTTTCAATGTTTCCCTTTGCTGAATTTTATAAATTTGTAAATAAACTACAGTCGCATTTGTTGAATTTATTGGTTGTGTTGTGTTACGTGCATGTATTGCATTTTTTGAATTGATTTAAGCTTGCATTACATCTCCATGTGGTTGTATATTCAGATTCATTCTGATCCTTTGTTGATTATGAAATAATAACATCTACATCACTAGCCGCGTCTAAAACTTATATCTAGGACCACTTTTTCTACATAACTACTGTTACCCAGGTCCTATTGATTATTTGGGTTCACCCCATTGTTTTCAATGATCAAGTATCCCTCAGGCCCACGGAGGAGACGGAGGAGGCGGTCCAGCATCCAGACGAGACGGTGGAGGAACGCGGCGAGTCCCGACCAGAGCCCAAGCCGAGAGTTCAAGGTCCGAGGTATCCGGAGGCCCACCCGTAACAGAAGTCCGAAGTTCGTCCGTCCGACGTCGAGGCAGTCCCGTCCAGTCTGAGGCCTTCCGTTCTTGCTGCCCGGTGAGTACCGTTACTGGGGTAGTATCTAGACAGGGTCAATTTAATTGACTCTGGTCCGTGGGTTGGTGGTACACAGACCCACAAACGAAGTGTCCACTTCGGTGGATGCGGGTCCTGACGTGTCTCTTTATGAGACCGGTAAGTTTCGTACTGTTTTAGCAGTGCATCTAGTTCCTGTTCTAGTCAGTTCTGTTCTCGAGAAAATTCATGTATTCTGTGTTCCGTATTCCAGGTAGTATTCTGTTCGAACTGTTATTTTTAAATGTTCTTCATGTATTTTAATGTCGTGGTATGAATGGGGAATAAGTATCGTGTTCATTGTGTATTGTATTGTGTCTAGATTACAGTCCAGTCATGCCCTTGTTTTCTAAGTTACGCCAGTTAAAAACTAGAAAGGGTCTGCTGGAAGCAGCAGTTCCTGTCCCGCCTAGGGACAGTCCAGGTCATTTTATGTATCAG
Source organism: Lissotriton helveticus (assembly GCF_964261635.1). Taxonomy (NCBI): domain Eukaryota; kingdom Metazoa; phylum Chordata; class Amphibia; order Caudata; family Salamandridae; genus Lissotriton; species Lissotriton helveticus. Next base: position 1,850,514,847 of record NC_136067.1, on the reverse strand, counting down.
AAGCATGGCATAAGCGCCATACTGTATCTAGATTTATGGGTAGAGTATACCAAACAGTTAGAAGAAAAGTATAGATGGCCCGTATCGGGTACATGGGATGCCGAGTGCATCATGCGAGTAGAAGAGGCATTATGGAAAAAGAAAGCCAGACAGTCACAGAAAGATGCCATCGAGTTATGGCGCAAAGAAGCTCATAAAAGAACTGAAAAAGAAATCAGAAAGTCAGAATTAAGTAGAGAATCCTTGGAACGAGCCCATGAAAAAGAACTAATCGAGATAGGTGAACAAGTCAAAGCCGAACAGTCAGACAGACAGAGGCATGCCCTTATTAGGGGTATGTATCCTCTCCTTGCCGAGGGCTTGCCAAAAGCGACCCCAGAGGCATCCAGTAATTTCCCGCCACCATTAATTCCGACCAAGCTGCGTCACAAACCAACCGCAGCTGATATTTTTATTTCGTCCTATTTGGACGACACAGTCCCAGAATATGCAAATCCTGTTCGCGCTCCGCCAGTCCCTGTAAATCAGGCACTTCCCGCTCCTCCAGACACCGGAGTACCTGTTACGGTACCCCCGGTCCAGCCCGCCATACAAGTCCAGCCTACATTTCCATTTCCCACTCTGCCAGGACGAAGAGCCTCAGTAGACGACTCTAGTTTAGGGGCCGCAGGGGGAGGTACTCCTCAAACCCCGCCACCACACAAGCGTTTAACGACAGCCGAATTACATATACAAGCATCACAGCGTACGCCCAGGCATCAGACTGTAGCAGAAATAAGAAAATCCCTTGCCGAATGCGGCTATGATCCAGTCCCAGGCGAGGATAATATGGTTTTATATTCATTCCGTGTAAGAAAGGTGGCCGAGTATCTAGTCACCTTACCGAATATGAAAGAAGATCTAGACAGAATATATCGCTTCATCCGTACAGGGGATGATCCAGAAAGCATTGGCGAGGCCATGTCTCAAAGGAAAGCTGAGACCCAGCTCATGATATTAAAGTTTCTGATCAATTGTCTAATAAGAGAACAAGATTACCCGTCTAAAGATCCGGCTGAAATGAAAACCCTGACAAGGTGGAGTGATAATATAGCCGAGGGTAAGCACAAGACCGTCGGTGCTATGGAGAGTATGTACAAGAAAATCCGTAAAGAAATAATAAAGTTACACGAACAGCGTAAAGCAGCACAAGTAAGCGAGAAAGAAAGTAACTCTGATCCTGAAGAGTTAGACGACGAGAATCCCGACAGAATAGCGTATGTAGGAAAATCTAGATTTCCAGATCGCCATTTACGCCTAGAACACAAGTCTATTTTCCATCATCCAGCACCAGAACAAGGTTCTCTAGAACAAGTGTTTCAAGCTACCGATCACATTCTGAAATCACGAGTCGGTTACAGTGAGTTAAGTACCATGCATGAACAAGAACTAGCCCGATCAGCAGTCCGATGGATTACTGATTCTACCACTTTTCCAGACGAAATAGTGGCACAAATGTTTCTGAAAATGCCCCCAGCCGAGCAACGACTGGCGGGTATGTATATGATTCAGCACCTCATTACATTGTATGAGGGTCAGCACTCTGATCCAGGCCCGTTACATGATATCCTGAACGAGTTACTCCAGTATAGATGGAAAGGTTCAGGTACCGACTTAATTAGTATCATTCTAGAACAGCGTCACAAATATAGAACGTTTTTGAATCCGCGTTTTGTTCATGTCTCACCCCCCGAAAGTAAACCATTTTATATGGAGAGACAGAATCCGTTACGAGAAGTCCACCCAGTCAGAGGAACGGGTGGCGAACTAGAACGAGTGTTTGTTTATACTCCGATTACAAAGATGGAACTCCTATAGATGAAGAAATTAATTCCCTGTCATGATAAAGATCCAGCAGGGTTCCATAGAGAATTAAAAGACATGCTCCGTATGGGAGAATACACGTATCCAGATATAATTAAAATGTTAAAGGTTCTGCTGCCCGCAGGGGTGTATGAAAAGCTCAAGGAAAAAGAATGGGAGGTGGGAGAGAAAAAGATCGATTGGGCAGTTCTAGAAGCTGAAGACAAGGCACGAGTACCAGGTACCGGTCTTGGAGCGAAATGTAAAGAATTACCAGAATTATTAATACAAGTTTTACCTAGATTATTGACAACTAGAAAAGAAGACTGGGATGCAATCTCAGCCTGTAAACAGAAACAAGACGAAGATATTAGTGATTTTTATTCTAGATTTGAGAAATGTTTTAGCATCAACAGTGGCCTCAAGACAAGTAGTGAGTCATACCCTCACCTTTTTGTTACTAAATTAGTCGAGAATTCAAGTCCACAAATTAAAAATCGAGTTTTGAAAGTCGAAAGTACCTGGCAAGCTAATACCCCGTCCCAGATGTTGCAGATGCTCCAATACCACCAGAATAGGATCAGGGAAGAACAAGAACACGAGAGAAAACGTATGAAAGACACGAAAATGAAAGTACTAGTTGCACAATCTGTTCCTCAAGACAGTCAGAAGAGGGGTCCGAATCAAGCCAGTCATCCTGCAGCTCCCGTTAAAGGGAACTGCAATTATTGTAAACAGCCAGGTCATTTTATAAACGAGTGTGCAGTTCTGAAACATAACATAGCTACCGGTAAGACTAAAGAAAGACCACGTCCGCCTAGACAAGAACAAGTTTCACAGACTCCTCAGCCACAGAATGCACCACAGACAGTTACCGCACCGCAGCCTATTGCTGCAACACAGCACGTTACACAGCAGATGTACCAGTATGCACAGTCTGAGTATCCAGAGTACCAACAGTATTCATGAAACAGCCTAGAGAGGGAGGTAGGCTTGCCTCTCATCGAGATACCTGTAGATCAAGAAGGTCCCTATGTTCACAGTCAAGTATTAGGGAAAGACAGAAAGTTTTTGATTGATACAGGGGCAAGTAGGACCACAATTAGTCACGCCGAAGTTCCAGGGGCTCCGCTCTCAGGCTCAAGAAATGTTTCCCTTGGATTTTCAGGAAAACCCATTGTAAATGAAATATCAAAGCCAGTTACTCTAGAAGTAGGTCCATTGTCCCGCACTACTGATCTGTTACTTACTAAGTCATGTCCAGAAAACCTATTAGGCATTAAAACACTGAAAGAGTTAGGTGCAGTTATATGCTGTTCCCCAGAGGGAATACGATTGTTCCTACGTGACTTTAAGGGTCACTATGTATTACGAGATTTTGATTCCAGATTGTCTAATGTCCCGCAGCATCTATGGGCGCAAGGTCCAACTGATGTTGGTTATATGCAAATCACACCCTATCGTGTGACTCTCAAGCCAGGTGTAGTGTTACCACGAATCAGACAGTACAGATTGCCACCTGAGGCTGTAGCAGCCTTATCCAAAATTATTGACGAGCTCATGGCTCAGGGAGTGGTTGTAGAAACTGACTCCAACGTATGCAATTCTCCGATCATTCCAGTCATGAAACGTACTGATCCAAATGCACCCCCAGTATATCGATTAGTGATTGACCTACGAGAGCTTAATAAATGTATTATTCCGCAGTACCCAGTCGTTCCAGATATCTCTTCCCTATTGACAGCCATTGATTCCGAAGCCACGTTCTTTACTGTAATCGACCTCAAGAACGCGTTTTTCAGTGTCCCTATTCATCCAGACAGCCAGTTCCTTTTCGGATTTTGTTTAAATGGAAGGAGCTATATGTTCACACGCGCTCCTCAAGGTTTCACAGAAAGCCCTAGCATTTACAGTCAAGCACTTAAGAGACAACTAGACAACATTCACATGCCAACTGACACTGCCCTGCTCCAGTATGTCGATGATCTTCTGATCACAGCCCGTTCTGAACGTGCTTGCGAGCGAGCATCCCTTACAGTCTTGTATTTCCTAGCCGAGATGGGGCACAAGGTGTCCCCTTCGAAGCTTCAATTCTGTGTCCAGCAAGTGGTCTACTTAGGACACTTACTGTCCAAGAGGGGTAGGCAGTTGACACCAGACCGTATCCAGTTAATAGCGAGTCTTCCTCAGCCCAAGACCCAGAAGGAGGTACGTGCTTTTATCGGCCTTACTTCTTACTGCAGACAATGGATTCCTCAGTATGCATTTCTAGCCAAGCCACTGATACAGTTAACGACACAGGAGGCAGCCGTATCGACTGTCCTCCCTTGGACATCTGAACATACACTTAGTTTCAATGAGTTAAAGAAAGCCCTATGCCAAGCTCCAGTTCTAGCGACACCGAACTACAGTAAGCCTTTTACACTTTTCGTCACTGAACGCGAAGGTACAGCATTATCTGTTCTCACACAAGATCAAGCAGGACAATACAAGCCCTGTGCTTATTTTTCGAGCACATTAGATCCTGTAGCCCAGGCTCTGCCTGCGTGCCTCAAGTCAGTTGCAGCCACAGCACTAGCTATCAGACAAAGTGATTCCATAGTATTAGGACATACCTTGACAGTACAAGTTCCACATTCCGTGGAAGTTCTGTTAAACCGAACACAGACTCAGCACTTGACAATTGCACGTTTAACAGGTTATGAATTGACACTGTTCCAGCCACACATAGAAATCAGACGCTGCAACATCCTGAACCCTGCTACACTGTTACCATCAGTTACTCCGAATTCTGCCGCACATGACTGTGTGGAAGTAGTTAACATTATGACCAAGCCAAGACAAGATCTGACAGATATTCCGTTACCAGACCCCGACCTGACACTTTATGTGGATGGTTCATGTATGAGAACAAGTACAGGAGAACTAGTCGCCGCGTATGCAGTGACTACTGACACTGAAGTTATTGAAACACACCGTATCGACACCCTGTCCGCTCAAGCAGCAGAGCTAGTTGCTCTGACACAAGCCTGCATACACGCCAAGAACTTGAAAGTTAATGTTTACACAGATTCACGCTACGCATTTGGAGTTGTACACGACTTCGGAGTGCTCTGGCAAGAGAGAGGTTTCATGACTTCTCATGGAACCAAGATTCAGCATGGTCTCCTTATTCAAGCTCTGTTAGATGCCATACATTTACCGACATCTATCGCTATCATGAAGTGCAAAGCACATACGAAAGTTACTGACACCATTTCTCAAGGTAACGATCTAGCAGATCGCACAGCCAAGCTTACAGCACAGACTCTAGACATTCCAGTTAACATGACACACACTCCAGATCCGATTACATGTATGACAGTTAAGGACCCTACACAAGATGTCATAGATATACAGTTACATGCTACTCCCGAAGAAATCAAGAAATGGTCCGAACAAGGAGGGGTCCAGACAGATCAAGGATGGTTAACGAAGGGTAGAGCCACATGGTTTCTCCCCGACTCTATGGTTCAAGTCATTATCAATACCGCACATAGTCCAGCACATTTAGGAGAAAAAGCCATGTTAGACAGTATCCAGAACATCTGGTTCAACAAGCATTTACGAGCTGCAGCCAAGCAGAAAGTCCGTACCTGTATGATATGTTGTCAGTTTAATCCAGGTAAAAGTGTCCCGGTGGAACAAGGTGGATTCCAGCCTCCTGACCACCCTTTTGAAGTCCTCCAGATGGATTATATTCAGATGGAGCGATGTCGAGGTTTCAAGTATGTCCTTGTAGTTGTATGCGCTTTGTCCAGGTGGACAGAAGCATATCCAGTTCCAGATTACACCGCCGCGACCACTGCCAAGCAGTTGGTTCGTGAGTTCTTCCCCCGTTATGGACTCCCTAGAGTCGTATATTCTGACAACGGCCAGCCATTCTCATCTGAGTTGATGAAGCATGTTTCCCTTTTGTTGGGGTACCAGTGGAAGTTTCATTGTGTACGCCATCCTGAAGCAGCCGGTCTCGTAGAGAGACATAACCAGACTCTGAAAATCCGTATTGCAAAAGTGTGTAAAGAGAAAGGTGTGGACTGGCTAGTAGCTCTGCCAGTCGCTTTATTTTATATGCGCATGGTCGCACATTCCAGATCAGGTCTGTCCCCGTATGAGGTCGTTTTCGGCCGCCCCCCTAACATGTGGGGTACTCCTAGACCCCGAAGTATTACCGATGTTTCAAGTAATATGCTGACAGATTACCTAGCTTCCTTGATGTCTGCCCTCAACTCTTGTCGTTCACAGGTTGCCGCCGCATTTCCAGACAATACCGAGGTGGCACCGCATGAAATCGTTCCAGGATCCATGGTTCTTGTCCGCAATTTTGACCGCTCAAGTCCGCTGGAGCCACGCTGGAAGGAGCCCCGACAGGTCCTCCTCGCCACCCGTACAGCCGTGAAGTTGGAGGGTCGCAAAGGCTGGGTGCACCTTTCACATATAAAAAAGTTTTATGGACTGAAACCCGTCTCAAAGAACATTTCCCAGGATTTGAAGGATTGCCAAAATATTGTTCTCAAGGACTGTCCCGCAAAAGACATTGCTACAAACCCTCCCCTGTTAGAGAAAACTCCGCAACAGGAGTATAAGTTGAAACTCCGGTCTAGTAAAATAAGTCAGCCAGTTTGATTGTCTAAGTCCTCCCCTAGGTGAAACGGTTAAACTGTTTCTGACATGTATAAAATAGACCCCCATAGCGAGAGAGTTAGTCAAAACTCAATCCGATGTATCATTTTTCTATGTTTCATATTATTTCTCAGCATTATGATTTCTTGCACCAGTTATGCATTTTGCCTGTGTTTCCCAGTTTCTCATGTAAATACGTCTTCTAATGCTACAGTAGAACACACGTTTAGTGATCTGCCTCCTCATAAACTCTCTTACCGCCTCGCTATGAAAAATAATTATTTCATCCGCATGTTACATTACTCACACCAAACCAGCAATGCCACTAATTGTTGGGTGTGTGGTCGACTCCCCCCTTTTCAGATACCGAAGGGAGTTCTGCCACTTTTTCCTTATCCTTTTTCACATAATGGTTCGTGTGGAGCATGGTCCACGTTAACGTCATCCTCAACAGATATGTCTTTTCTTAACAGTACATGTTTCCCAGACAAGCAAGGTCTCCCCCACAGAACCGGGTTAGATCTAGAAAATGAAGTGTATAATTTAGGTAACTATTCTTCGAATTTCATGGTCCTGAATGTTCAGTCTGATACTACTCCAGACTTACCTGCTATTTCAGTATTACCAGTTAAAGGCGAATTATGTGTCCGAAATAATGGTTCCGTACACGTAGGACATAGTGATTGTACTACTATTGTCAAGTATAGTGACAGTGGGAAATCCATTTTCAAAGCTTCACGTCATTCTTATTTTATTTGTGGTCAAACTGCATATGTTCGTCTGCCCCTCGATTGGGAGGGAACCTGTTACATTGCCTTCCTACTGCCACCAGTTTTCCTAGCCCCACCTGATTATCATAGAAACACACATCTAGTACACATTAGACATAGAAGGGAGTCCCAAATTGTCGATTATACTGAAACTGCTCTAGAACAGTATACAGATTTCAACAGAGGTTTCTTTTTCTTTATAGGACCTATCCAGAATAGTAAGCTAATCCGTAGGTTAACCAGAACCCTCGAAGCTGTAGTAAATGAGACTGCCTCTGCTCTAGGTAATTTAACCGAAGAGCAATCTGCTATGAGATTTGTCGTTTTACAGAATCGTCTCGTCCTTGACGTCATACTGGCCGATAGGGGCGGGGCCTGTAGAGTCATCGGATCTAGTTGCTGCATTTTCATTCCAAATAACGCGCCGTCTGTTTATTCAGCTATAACCAGACTCCATAAGATTGCCCATCTGTTACACCAAGATCCAGGCACCTGGACATGGTCCGGTTGGTTCTGGAATATAATTTCCGCCTGGGGATGGAAAGTCTTGTCCTTTCTAGGTATTGCAGTAGCGATCATATTCAGCTGCTGCCTCTGTATACAATGTGGCCCTGCGATTTGCGGCATTTGTGCTACCTCTTGTATTCCTAGTCCCAAGCCCCGTTCTAAATCCCGTTCCAGGATAATTCGAGACGAGCAAATGATACTGTATGAAATGATAGATGGTATCATGAATATTGATGTTTCCTGATGGAATCGTAGTGACAAGGAGGGAATGTGGAAAAGTAAATTTTGCCATGTTCTGTGTCCCTACGTGTCATCCATCATATGTTATGTGTGCATGATTAAATATGCATATGCATTCCCTATGTTCGATTAATGACGCAATTACAGTTGTGTCCACCTCTAGTATGCCAGTTTCCAGTTCTCGTGAATACTACGAATATCAGGCCTATGTAAAGCTACGTTGCCACGTTTCTCAGTGTGCACGTTATTCTATTGAAAAGTCCCCGTTTCTAGGCCTCAAAAGGGCCTGGACACAAGATTCAGCTCTTGTCTCCTGAAGCCTCGCTGAGGAGCGATACAGCCCCCACCTGTATCCTCGACCCTTCACTTACTTCCTGCCTCGCAGTGCCCGGCTCACCCTGGCTCTGCCTCTAAGTCTGCCAAGAATATGTTATGATTCCAGTTATCAGTTCAGTCCTCCTTCTCTGCATTCCTAAAGCTACTGAATCGCATCGATAGTTTCCGTCATTGTCTAGCCTTCACGTCTCCACGTTAGAGAAATACTGCATTTAATGGTCATTTAATATTCTTCATCCCGCACTACATGTAGAATAATGCATGGTCCAGTCTTAGAATCAAGTTAGCCTTTCCCCTCCTGACTTCTAGTTTATATCAACATGTTCTCTAAACATCGGATACTAGATACTGTTTAGGTACATGTCGCCCTGACTCTCCAGACTTCAGTCTCTGCTCCTAGCACAGAGTTCATAGCCCCCAGCTTCTCTTAGTAACACGTCATTGCTAGTTTGCGCGCACCATCAGGGTAGAGGTCCCGGCTCCTCAGGTAGCCCCCTCCATGGTTTCCGCCCCATTCATGACATATTCTGTTACGTTTGCATCACATGTCTATGTATACGCCCTGTTACACCTCTTTTCACCCTTATATTTCGCGACTACTACGCGTCACGCCTTTTGCTCCACCCACTGCTACGCCTATTGCAATGTAATGCTATGTGTTTGCGTTATGTATATATGCTCATGCACTGTTATTAAAAAGTTGTTCCCCTTGTCCCGATCCTGACCCCGGCAGCGCTGCTGGGCCTTGCCATCCTGTATTGCTGTATTAAACCTGCAAAAACTCCTACTACCTCGAATCTTGACTCTTATTTATTGAGCTATCTGTTATTCATTTATGCATTCAAAAATAGGGTATTATTTATTTATTTACCACAGCATTGAGGGCTGATTTATGGCCAAATGGCCTCACCTGCATAAGAATATCTATGAAAACGTAAGATGGTCGCCTCTTTACATTCCTTGGCTGGGGTGAATCAATGTTGTTGACATGAAAGTACATGCAACGGAAATTCGAGACATGCAGTCAGTTGATGGATTTTATTTGGAAGGGAGAAGGTGCAAGTTTGAAATAAAATATTGATATGTGAGATTTAGCGTGCTCAGATTTCCTAAACTTTCAGCCTGCATCACTGTATTGTTTTGGAGACAGTAGATAAGGAAAATGAAAAAGGATAGATGATCATGGGTCAAGCAATAGTAGACTGAACTCTGGGATTTGACTTAGCTTAGAAAAAACACACCAACCCTGCAATACTTATCAGGCCTCTCCCATTAGGAAGGTACGAGATCAGAAGGCACTCAGGGGCAACTTATATCCTGACCTGCAAATAACGCTTCAATAGATGTAAACTCCAAATTTATTGCATTGGGGGGGCCCTTTGTACAAAGGTGACTGGGCAACTGTGGGCTGCTTGCAGATTTCTTCAAATAGAGATATCGAAAGGATTTTGGAGAATGAAAAAGGTAATTTGGAGTAGATGAAACTCATAAGCTGAATTACTTTCACCTTGCACATTGGGCCCTTAATCTACCAAATAATATGGTGCTATCAGGCAGGTCACTGCTCCAGAACAGATTGTCAGAACCTATTTGGGCTCCTGAGGATTTATCTGCAGCATATAGCACTTACTGCCTACAAGTTTACTCACATCCACATGGGAGGGGGCTGGGTAGACCAGTTCTTGAAGAGGATTGGCGTCTTTTGTGGTGAGAGATTCTAAAAATATATAGGAGTGTTCCATATAGGAGGACTGCCGGTAAGCTCATGCTTGAATGTTACCTGACTCCTTTGCATCTCCATCATATCTCCAACTATGAGACAGCATTCACTATCTCGGACACTTATTCAAGCTGTTTTAAAGAGTTAAAGAGAAAGGATCTGTGGTGCATATGTGGGGCAGTGGCTCTATTTCCCGACCCCTGAAGACCTTTATCATTGTACCTGGATTTAAGAGACCCCAGCGCAAAGTTCTGGCAACATTAGATGAGGCACTATTGTTCCAGATGCCGAGGACTGCCAAAATGCTCTTTGTGTGGGTCTGGAAAAAAGTTCCTCCTGGAACAGGACTTTGGTTACTTACCTTTGGTAACGGTATATCTGTAAGAGACCTATATTAGTTATAGATTCATTACCTTAGAATTACCCCCAGGCGTCAGACTGGATCCAGAGAAATATTTTTGTAGCAGTACCCCTGCGCATCGGTAGGTGGCATCAGTCGACTTGCGTTTCATCGTCTGCGCCAAGATCGCCGGGATGACGTCGTGGTATCTACTTAGATGCCACCCTCGTGCGCTGACGTCAGTTCTTTCCACGACATCCTACGCCAGAAGTGCAGAGCCATGCAAGACACTGACCACTGGTGCACAACACTAGGGCCTTGAAAGGAGTCCCTTCCTCTAGAAGTCAGTTCGCAGAACAGGGAAGATGGGTGGGGCAGTAAGGAATCTATAACTAATATATGTGTCTTACAGATATATCGTTATCGAAGGTAAGTAACTTGTTCATCTGAAAGAGACTATTAGTTATAGATTCCTTACTTTATAATAGATACCCCAGCAATATCAACCCGCAGAAGTGGGTCTGCAAACTAAGTTCACACCAGAAAGTCCAGGAGAACTGAACGGCCAAAGAAGCAGTCTCTCCGGACTTGGTTGTCCAGGCTTTAGTGTTTTGTGAACGAGTGCAGGGATGCCCAAGTGGCTGCCTGGCAGATGTCACTGAGGGAAACTCCATGTTCCAAAGCAGTAGTGGCTGCCGTTGCCCTAGTGGAATGGGTGTGCAGTCCTACTGGAGGTCCCTTCTGTGCCAAGGAATAACACATTTTGATGCAAAGAACGACCCACTGAGAGATGGTCCATTTTTGCACAGCCTGACCTTTCACATAGCAAACAAAGAGCTGGCCATCCACTCAGAATTGTTTTGTGCAATCCAGATAGAAAGATAGTGCACGTTTTGGATCTAGACGGTGGAGCCTCTCTTCCTCCTTTGAAGGATGTGGTAAGAAGATGGGCAAAGTGATGGTCTGTCCACTGTGGAAAGAAGTAACCACTTTGTGGAGAAAAGAAGGTCAAGTTTGAAGGACAACCTTGTCCGGATGAACAGTAAGGAAAGAAGGCTTAGAAGACAGAGCCTGAAGCTCATTCACCCTGCGAGCAGAAGTGATGACAGCCAGAAAAGCAGTTTTTAAGGTCAAGAGTCTGAGAGGGAAAATATGTAGTGGCTCGAAATAAGTGCACATAAGGTAAGTCAAGACCAGATTCAAGTCCCACTTGGGCATTACGAAAGGAATAGGAGGAAAGAGGTGAGTAATGCCCTAAAGAAATCTATTTACAATAGGGGACTTGAAAAGAGAAGGTTGATCAGGAAGCAGAAGAAAAGCTGAAATGGCCAATAGATAGCCCTTAAGGGTGCCCAGAGCAGAGTCCTGCTGGGCCAAAGAGAGGAGGAACAAAAGAACCTCAGATAGAGGAGCAGAAAGGGTATCTACAGCCTTTGCTGTGCACCATGCCACACATTTTTTCCATCTACAGGCGTATACCGTTTTAGTGGAGGGACGCCTGGCTGGCAAGATTACATTACAGACTTCGAGAAGGTCGAAAGCTGTCAACTGTCGCCGCTCAATCTCCATACAAGGAGGTGGAGGCTAGACAGGTTCGGATAGAGGACCATCCCCTGTTACTGCGACAGAAGATCCTCCCGAAGAGGCAGTCTGATCGGAGGACTCAAAAAACTAAAGAGGGTCCCTGAATTCTAATTGTAGGGAGCCGAGGGCAGGGAAGAACCAATTAACAAAAGCAAAAACCTCTCCGTAACCATAAATTCATACATAGGCAACACATCCTAGATAAGAAACAGCAACATTGTCGCTCAAACAAATTATTTGGGAAAAAAATCTTTATTGTATGAAAAAGTCTTGTTTTTAAAAATTATATGTAAATTCATTTATATAGATTTGTGTGCTGTACAGAATTCAATTTAAAGAAACCCCAAAGCAAAAAAAAAATAAAAAAAATATACAGAAACAATATAACACCACAGACCACACAAACTTCAATCATACCATACATAACCCAACTGTACATGGCATACATTAAACATAACACACTAACTAACAAGTAAACAATTGTCACAAATAAAATTGATTTCAAGACTGAAAACAGCACTGACATGCGTTTCGGAGTGGAACCTTTGCCAACAGTTCCTTGGTCAGGGCGCAGCTGATACAATTCACTTTGTAGTCAACATTACATTAATAGATAATGAACAATTTATGCAACGTGGTGTGAGGGGCTCTGTATCATGTAACATTCATGTGTAGATACACAATCTTCAAGATGGGTGCAACAATAAAGATGCTCAATCACCAAAAAGGACTAGGTGTCTAGTTAGCATCCATCGGGGAGAGAAATCTGTTGGTCAGTAGCATCGCAGTCCCAGTGTATAGACGCTATGTAGCGGGGTAGCAATGAGACAGATGGCTTCTGGATAAAAAATGGGCTGTTCTTGAAATTCCACAAACGTTATAATAGGTAAGTTATAAAATCATGGGGATATGTAAGAAAAGGTGTGGAATACACAATGCCGGAATCAGATTCAGTCAACACTAAAGATATCCTAGACCCTTCATGGCCGAGACTTAATTGGTTTTCAGGGCCGCAGGATAAGGGGGTCTCTGCATCCGTCGGGTCAGAAGTGGTATAGGCGGAAAGGCGTATAGAAGACCCCAACTCCATTTGTTACGAAAAGCGTCACCGCTTGGAAATAAGAACGCGCAGAACTGCTAAAATTGCACGTTCTCTTCGGTGACGAATAGATCTATCCAAGGCTCTCCCCACTGCTGAGAGACCTTGCACCACCTCCGAGTGAAGATCCCAGTCATGATCCATCATGCACCTAAGGCTGAGTTTGTTTTCCCTGGCCATCAGTGAACCTGCCAGGTGTTGAACCACCTGAGATATGCCCTGATGTTCCAGCCATGTCCAAAAGCGGAGAGTTCTTGACATAGGGTCCACAACCCCACCCCACTCTGTTTGTTACAGTACCACTTGGCAGTGGTGTTGTCCGTAAACACCTGCACTACTCTTCCCGGGACAGAGGGAAGGAATGCCTTCAGTGCAAGACAAATCACCCAAAGCTCCAGAAGGTTGATGTGGAGCCCAGACTCTGCCGGAGACCAGAGGCCTCTGATCTCTGCCTCTCGCATGTGGTCACCCCATCCCAGGAGTGACGCATCTGTCACCACTGTAAACTCTGGTTGGGGAAGGGAGAGGGATCTGCCGTTGACCTAATCCTGGTTTGTTAGCCACCACCGGTGTGCTGTGCCCTCTGAGATCTGGATGCAATCAGCAAGATTCCCCTGATGCTGTGCCCATTGGAACTTCAGGTCCCACTGCAGAGCCCGCATATGCCACCTGCCATGAGCCACCAGCAGGATGCAGCAGGCCATGAGACCCAGCAGCCTCTGGTTCATTCTGATCAAAACCCGGGATAAAGGATGAAAGATCGGAATCATAGCCCAAATATCCCGGACTCGCTGCTCAGGATGATAAGCCCAACACTGCGTTGTATCCAGAACTGCTCCGAAGAAAAGGAACTTCTGAGAGGGAATTAGGTGTGACTTTGGCACATTGATAGTGAACCCCAGCAAATGCAGGAGGTCCGCCATAGTCTGGAGGTGACAGTCTGGGGGGAGCCCACCTACAACAGCCCGTCGTCGAGATAGGGGAAGACTGGAACCGCTGATCTGCGCAGATGAGCTGCGACCACCACCATCACTTTCTCAAATACCCAAGGGGCGCTGATAAGGCCAAAGGGGAGCACGGTAAACTGAAAATGCTCGTGGCCTACCGTGAACCGCAGGTAACGCCTGTGGGCCGGCAGGACTGGGATATGGAAATAGGCGTCCTGCACGTCCAATGCTACAATCCAGTCTCCAGGGTCGAGAGCAGACAGAACCTGTGCAAATGTCAACATCTTGAACTTCTCCTTCCGGAGGAAGCTGTTGATGTCCCTGAGATGTAAGATAGGACACAGGCCTTTATCCTTTTTGGGTACCAGAAAGTAGTGGGAGTTGCAACCACGACCTACTTCTGGGACAGTACCCTTGGCCAAGAGAGCTGTGACTTCCCGGCGGAGAAGGGCCAAATGATCCTGCGACATGCAATGGAATCTAGGTGGCATGGATGGGAGGGGAGTCTCGAAGGGGAGATGTTCTGCCAGTGGGGGAGGTGATGGTGAATCCTGCCGCCCACTGGCAACTGGTGGCCCTGGAGGGTCGCACTAGGAAGGTTCTGAGGCTGCTACAGAGGAGGCACTGATGGACTGGCCTGCCCACTGCCCCCTGACTCAAGACGCTGGGTCCCACGTCCCTGGCCACGCAGAGGCTGAACAGTTTGCGCAGGCCTGTGGCACTGGGTGGAACATGGTGGGGCAACCCTTCCGTAGTCACAAAAGGGGCGAAAAGGAGACTGTGCGCAACGAGAGGTGGTAGCAAGGCCCAAGGATCCGGCCGTAGACCTAGAATCCTTAAAGCGCTCGAGAGCATTGTTCGCCTTGTTGCCAAACAAGTGACGGCCATCAAAGGCCATGTCCAAAAAATTCAATTGGACATCACCCGAAAAGCCAGTGGACCTCAGCCAGGAGTAGCGTCTCAGGGCTACCGACGTTGAAATCGTTCTGCCTAGTGAGTCGGCGTGTCCAGCCTACAACTAATGGCGAACTTTGCTGCATCTCTGCCCTCAGCGACTGCATGGGAGAGAGTGGCCCGGGCCTCCTCCGGACACTGTGGCAGCATCTGCGCAACCGTGTCCCCCACAGAGGGAGTGTAACGGCCCAAAAGACATGCAGGGTTCATCGACCGCAGTCCCAAGCTGTTGGAAGAAAACATCTTCTTCCCAAGATGATCCGGCTTCTTGGATTCCCTATCTGGGGGAGCAGTAGGGAATGCACCCTTAGAAGTAGAGGCTTAGACCACCAAGCTCTCAAGGGTAAGGGGTTTGGAGAGGAAAGTAGGATCACCAGGGGCCGGGCAGTGGCTACAGGCAATCATCCCAACCACAGGAGCCCCTGTGCTGGGCTTGGACCAGGTGCCCAGAAGGATGTCAGTGAGGGCGTCATTGAACGGCAGCAGGGGCACCGAAGTGGCTGCCGCCGGTTGAAGCACTTCGGTCAGGAGGTGAGTCCTGACCGCCACCGTAGGAAGCTGAAGGTTCAAGGCCTCTGCCGCCCTGCACAATACTACTGTGTATGGGGCTCCCTCCACCGTGGCCACGGAAGGGGGAGAAAGCATACCAAGGTATGGTGAGATGTCCAGACCACTGGCATCACCCAACTCCTCTCTCCAGTCCAGTTTGCTCAACTGGTCTGCTAGAGGGTCAACAGACCTCTCCCAGTCCTTCTCACCCTCATCTGGCTGCCACTCAGGGGGAATGCCAGGACAGAACAGTGGTACAAAAGTACCGGCTGGCGTTGGTCGATGACGGTCTGGCGCCGTGTCCATGTCAGGGTGGAGGTCGGGTCGATGTCGGCTGGGGGACACAACCGGCATCGGAGGGGGCGGAGGTGTTGTCAGTGGATTCAACGCCGTAGGAGGTGTTGTAAGGCCAATCGGCTCCAATCCGGATCCAGGCCTGGATCAAAGGGGGCCCTACGGCGACAGGGCCGGAGCCGCTGGGTTCAAAGACCTAGAATGCCCAGCTGAGTCCGCTGGGCCCGAAGGCACACCGGTGGAGTCGGGCTGCCCAAAGATCGAATGAAGGGCTTCGTAAAAACTACTAAGTTGGGTAGCGATCACACCGTCTCCTAGAAAAGGAAGAGAAGCTCGGGGCCTAACCAGCAGACTCCGCAGGACTACCATCCGCATCCCGCGTTGTGTCAGCTGACAGACGGGGAGAATGTGAAGATCGACAGTGCTTCTTTGCCTTCTTTTTGTGCTTCGACTTACCCGAAGAAGATGAGTGGTGGTGATGGCTCCGCAACTGGTCCCCCGACCTCCCTCTCGACTGGGACCTCGAGCTGCGCGGAGCAGACTGCAGGGCATCCAGAAGCTTTCGGGACCGCTTCTGCAAAGAATTCTTGTTCAGGGCCCGACAGTCTGAACACGTGGGTCGTGGTCGCGCTCCAGACACCAGATGCAAAAACAACAGTTGATGGACAGAATGCAGAACAATGTCATACATTCACCCCAGTACAGAGATCTTGGCCTAAATCCATTGTTTTTTTGCTCACCACACCACCCCAATTCAGACATGGCCATATGCAAATCAGCCTTGATCCTGTGCCTCATGGGAACAGTCCAGCCCGAACTGCCAAGCCATGTCTTCCTTGGACCCGAATCAAGCATCATAGGACCGGTTTCTGGCTATCGGCCGTCTTCAGCCAGGATAGCTTGACTCCAGTGGTGTGGAGAGCATGGGACTCACGTCTGAGCATACCCGTCCCACCGGGGGTGACAAATGCAAAAACAACAGTTGATGGACAGAATGCAGAACAATGTCATACATTCACCCCAGTACAGAGATCTGGGCCTAAATCCATCGTTTTTTTGCTCACCACACCACCCTCACTGTCCTGGGGTGAATGTATGACATTGTTCTGCATTCTGTCCATTGCCTGTTGTTTTTGCTTTTGTCACCCCGAGTGGGACGGGTATGCTCAGACGTGAGTCCGGTGCTCTCCATGCCACAGGAATCAAGCTATCCAGGCTGATGAGGGCTCAAAGCCTGAAACCGGACCTTGGATGCTTGTTTCCAGACCAGGGAGGACCTGGCTTGGCAGTTCGGGCTGGACTGTTCCCATGGGGCACAGGGTGAAGACTGATTTGCATATGGCTGGGTTCAAACTGGAAAGGCATGGTGAGCAAAAAAACAATGGATTTAGGCCCAGATCTCTGTACTGGGGTGAATGTATGACATTGTTCTGCATTCTGTCCATCACCTGTTGTTTTTGCTTTTGTCACCCCGCGTGGGACGGGTGTGCTCAGACGTGAGTCCCGTGCTCCCTATGCCACTGGAATCAAGCTATCCAGGCTGATGAGGGCTGAAAGCCTGAAACCGGTCCTTGGATGCTTGTTTCCAGACCAGGGAGGACCTGGCTTGGCAGTTCGGGCTGGACTGTTCCCATGGGGCACAGGGTCAAGACTGATTTGCATATGGCTGGGTTCAAACTGGAAAGGCATGGTGAGCAAATAAACGATGGATTTAGGCCCAGATCTCTGTACTGGGGCGAATGTATGACATTGTTCTGCATTCTGTCCATCACCTGTTGTTTTTGCTTTTGTCACTCCGAGTGGGACGGGTATGCTCAGACGTGAGTCCCATGCTCTCCATGCCACTGGAATCAAGCTATCCAGGCTGATGAGGGCTGAAAGCCTGAAACCGGTCCTTGGATGCTTGTTTCCAGACCAGGGTGGACCTGGCTTGGCAGTTCGGGCTGGACTGTTCCCATGGGGCTCAGGGTCAAGACTGATTTGCATATGGATGGGTTCAAACTGGAAAGGCATGGTGAGCAAAAAAACAATGGATTTAGGCCCAGATCTCTGTACTGGGTGAATGTATGACATTGTTCTGCATTCTGTCCATCACCTGTTGTTTTTGCTCCAGACACCAGAGGCAAACGAGGTGCCGGTCCATAACCAACATCAATTTGTGACAAGAGTCACAATCCTTGAAGCCGATTTGACGTGGCATCCCTACATCCACCAGGAGTCAACCCAACTCCAAAAGAGGTCAACAAAAGTAAAAAAAATAGTTAGTAAAAAAGTGACTAAGCGTACCGCTCTCTCCGGATCTGCGCTACATATGTGTAGTCTCACTACACATATGGAGAGGAGCTCAAATTAATTACTGAGCTTGAGGCATCTCAAAAGCAAGTAATATCCAAGATCTAAATATCATCTTTCTTAATCTTACTCAGCGTCAGAGCATCTTTAGTGCATCGCACATATGTCTAGCTTGCCTATCGACTTACCCTGATTTTCATCTCCTTTTTAACATTTAGATCTGCTATATCCACCTGCATCAGCAATTAAATACTTACAGTTTAGCTTACTTGAGGCTCTTGCTGAAGGTGTGCAGGGTGGGGGAGTATCTGATGTTGACAGGGAGCTCGTTCCAGGCCATGGTTCTTCCCCTGCTCTGGATTTGCGAATACACGGGGATTCTGCTAGGGCGAGGTTGGCTGAGCAGAGCTTTCTTTTGGGTACGTGGAAAGAGGCTCATTCCTTGAGGTAATTGGGTCTGATGTTGTGGAGGGATTTGTAGGCGTGGGTGAGTAGCTTGAAGGTTACTCTCTTCTCGACGGGGAGCCAGTGGAGGTCTTGCCGGTGCTGGGTCATGTGCTCATGTCGTGATGTGCTGAGGACGAGTCTGGCTGCGGTGTTCTGGATGGTCTGGAGTTTGTGTAGCAGGGATTTGTTCATTCCAGCATTCAGTGTGTTACCGTAGTCCAGTCTGCTGGTTATGAGTGCGTGGGTGATGGTCTTTCTGGCTTCGGAGGGGGGGGGGGATCCACTTGAAGGTCTTGTGGAGGATGAGGAGGGAATTGAAGCAGGTGGAGCCTGCATGCTCTGCCTGCATGCTTTTCACCTGGCGCAAATAGTGCAGGCAAACAGCACGCATTTCAAGTTTGCTCCCCTTAGAAGGAGAAGTGCCCTAGCAAAGACATCCCCCATTCAGAAATCTGTAAATTGGAGTGGTGCCATAACTGCATACCAGGTAAATACCTGACCAAACGGTATTTACCGGATGAGGAATTACCACTTAGAATTGTGCGGAAGGTAAAACGAGGGCCTAAAAGTATGTTTGGAATTTAAGGTAGCCATAGCTGTAACATTTTTGTAATAGACTAGAAAGTGTGAGGCCTAAGGTGCACTTTATCTAAGACCTTAATACATTTAAAGGCTCTCATGGTCTGCAGTCGTGTAAGTAGAATCTTGTAGACTTTATGCAAATGGGAAACAGCCACTGCAACATGGCCGTTTCCACGAATACACTAATACACTAACCACGCATGCTTTACAACGCATGCGTGGTTACAATGTATAACCTTTACCACGCATTTCTTTACTATGAGATACGTAGTAAAGGAATGTGAGTTAAAGGTAGAATTAAAAAAAGGGGGTGGAGGTGGGGGGGGGTTGGGTAGTCTCCCCCCCCCCCAAAAAAACGAGTGGGTTTTAACAAAAAAAAGAAAACTTACCTAAAAATGCTTTTCTGTGCCTCTTGCGCTTCATGTAATGAGTTCCAATAACGACGTGATTATGTATGTGCGTGTACGTACGGCATTTTCAAGAAAAATAGAAAAAGGACCACTGAAAACAGTGTTAGAAGAAGGAGAATTCCGTGGATAGAAACTGTGTATATTTTTTTATTATAATAATTTATTAGGTTAGGCTTTATTAAAAATATATTTATAGTTAGACTAAATAATCAGCCCTGCAGTCGGTTTACAATGAAAATGCCATCATCATGCATAGTTATACAACGAAAAACGCTGTAAAGGTTTGCGTGGTAAAGGCATTTTTGTGGTAAACCATATGTGTGGTAATGGCATTCCCGCTGTAACGCATGCGTGGAAAAGGCATGCGTTGCAACGGAAGGCGTTGTAAAGTCATACAACCATGCAAATATGCAAGAATTTCTGTTTGGGTCTGTAATCCGACTCTGATCATAGATGTATTAAAACCGCAATAGGTAAGAAAGATTAATATTCGTTTTTTTTTTTATCAAAGCATGGAAGCATGTATTGGCCATAAGAAAAAATGTTGCATTTCTTCGATCGCCGACAGCAAGGAATATTCAGGCTAAAAAAACGTACGAATGTGGGATTTTCACGAGGGAGGAGTGAGGAAACCAAACTCGAATGTGTGTCATATAAAAAAGAAAGGTTCACCACGCCACTCATTAAAGGAAAGCGCTAGTCCTAATTTTAGTTTTTTAAATTGTATTTTCCTTGGGTGGCAAAATGAATTATGCAAAGCACAGTGAGTGCATTTGCCAAAACAAGCTGCTTCGCAGAGCCTCCGTTGTAAACCCCCAAAAGCTGTATTTTTCTTGTTTTTTTCTCAGGATAAGCACTTGTTTTGAAAGCCACCAAGTTCCGTTTTGTCAAAATTTAACACCAATGCTCCTAATCAGGGGAAACTTTGAGTTTTTGTTTTCATATGGCTACTTTTGTTTCTCCTGCTCATATTGTATTTTTGTGTGTATATAATGTGTGCTAAAGAGAGAACCTTGTATTTCTGATGTTAGTCTAGGCATCACTCAGAGTCAAAGTGCTGTTGTAGCTGCAGCCGCAGGCATTATACGACACAAAGGACTGACGCAATATCAAACACAACTGAATACATTTATACACGGTTTGTTTAAAATAAATGCTGTGCTTCCTTCGGTGTGGCATCATGTTTAACATCTGCAAGGCTCAATAATAAAATACACAAAGGATCTGAGAGCTTTATCCAGACTCTGTTTCCAGAAAGATACTTCTTTCTTTAATTGTTTCCTACATTAATTTCTCTCTGCTTCACACTTCCAACATCTGTGATCCCCACTGTGTAATATCTGGTAGCAGTGGTGCTGGAACAATTTACAGAGGGAGGGGGGCGGCCATCAGTGATAAGTCACTAAAGTCATAGGGATTGTGAATAATCCTAGAGTCACACAAAGAACAAGTATTGCCAATGAGCAAGGTCCATTCAGCATGAGAGTGGTAAGAGTGTGGTATATAATAGCCGGTGGTGCATTTTCCAACACTATCAAACATATATTAGTAAAGCATGGTGTGGTAGGGCACTGCCAATTACAGACAGCTCATTGTCCATCGAAATGGGCACTCAGTTGCAGAGACATGCATTTTAACTGATAAAAGTATATTGTGCACAAATGATAAAGTTTGTGGAAATTGAGTTTCAGCAAATATTTATCATTTGAGCATCACCACTAAAATGTCTTGCTTTGTTTTCATCCTACACAATCTGTTTCCACCACACGTCAGAATTACAAAAATAAAGTGCTTCATTTGTGCTATTGTAACTGCTGCTACATTTTGAAATATTTGTGCAGTTTATTTGCAGGTATTTAAAATGAGTTGTGTGTTAGAAAGAAATTGACATCTTACAGCTTTCAACACTCCCTGTACTCCAGCAAGATTGTCACATAGGTCACCTTACACTATCCTCTCATATTGCATTCATAGAAAGAAAAGTAAACACCAATCTTCATGTCAAAAGAATAAGCATCAATTTGTCTGAAGACGTAGACTCACACTTGACCTTATTTGAACGCATAGCAAATGTAACAAGATAAAAAACAAAATGTAAAGGCATTTATTGATCATTTACCTTCTAAACTCCCTTGGTTTTTTTTTGGGGGGGGGGTGATATAGCAACCACCTCACCTCTACTTCCGGCGCCTATGTCAGGTAGAGAGTTTAGCTAGTTGCCACAACTAGTTTAATGACAACCTGATACTAGGGTACCACAAGCCGAGGGTTGTAAGATTGCTCCAACAAGCAAAAAACTATGGTTAGGGCGACAAGAACCCTTACACCGCCCTGCTTGAGACCAGCAGGGGAATTTGTGTTTGTTCTGGGAACGTCCATAGAAAGGGTGACGAAAAGTGCACTGGAGAAAGGAAATGCAGTCTCTGGGTTGCCAGGTTCCATCCAGGGGCACAACAAAAACCAGTCTGTATGGTTATTAGTCTATGTTTTTTTAGGTGGCGTTTCAGGAGTGGTACTGCACCAGGGAGTGGAAGGTGAGATTGCATGTCCCCTATGTTCATATCTTGTTTAGGTTTGGAAATGTGGGAGTAATTGTAGCCTGTGGGCATCAGCGTGTGATGCATGGTAAGACAACTGTATATCGCATGGGTGAAATCCTTTAATTACTCCAGGCAGATTGGGTTGAGAAATGCTCTAACCTATGACAATTAATCAGTAAATGCCCATTTGGTTTTTTCTTTCCTCTTACACGTTGACACCGCCTCTTATTATTGTTAACAGCTGCGGGAGCTCAACCATACCCCACATTTTAGACACCCCAAAGTTTAGACACACCCACATTGAATCTGTTCAAATATTAATGGGGCCAACTTAGTATTTGAGTTCTATATCAGCAAAAATGTGAAGGGTTTTATTATAAAATTCAAATAAGCGGTACAGAAATAATGCCATAGTGGCTTTCAGATGCAAAATTATACAGTGTATGCAAAATAAGATTTATTCTAAGCCTCAAATTGTCAACAAAATTAAAAAGAGATTGGACAGCATCCCTAGTAGAACAGGAAAGACTTCTGGCTCACCCCCAAATCCATGGTCTCTTATATATAATTCTCGCATAGAAAATTAGTAAGACTAAAATAATCATGGTTTGAGTAAAAGACATCATCTTTTTGGCAAATCAAAATACAGGGGAAAATATAAGTCATTACCTTAGCGCATAAGCGCCATCCCATTTTATAAAATGTATTAAGCACTCGAATTGTCTGGAGGTGTTCTAGCTAATACGAAACATCTAAACGATGGAACATTCAGAGAATGAATGGACTAGTATTCACAACAGAGGGCAGCGGAAGAGACCTTGCTAATGTTTCAATTAAAAGGGAACAAGAGAAAGTTCATCGAAAGAAATGTATTCACAACAATGGAATAAACCAATATTTTTCTGCCTAATGGTATTCTGTGGAGCTTGTGGGGAGAAGTTGCACACAGGAGGTGAAAGTAAGAGTGCGTGACAGAGATGGTATCCATCTTGTCCAAGATAGTGTTTAACAGAAAACGTAGCATACTTATAACACAATAACAAACGCACCTCAAGATACTGTATACAATTTAAAAAAACTATAATCATATTATTCCAACCTCTATATACAGAATTGGATGTGCTTCATGGAATGTGAACAACAAATAAAAGGCTAACTCATTACTTATTCATTGGTTGATGATGTTTCCCACATACAATAATAGTAATATTGATCAGTTCTCTAATGTGCATAAGAGACTGAATTGTTTCATGATTCACTCTTGGCAACATCACTTGTGGTTATATTGATTCAGGTCAGGTTTTAATGTTTTCCCTTGCATAGTTTCAACAATAAAAAGCAGATACATTTAATTAATCTCACTTATAAGCTTTTTAGCGTTCTTCTGTCATTTCTAAGAGCTGTAAATAATAGATGATACTAGTACCCAATGTAATGGTCCTTAGTTTCCCGACCTTTGGGAGGATGGAAGACTGAGTCGGTCTGGCTGCTATTAAAGTTTGTGATCTATAATTCACCTCTTTAACCATCACTGAGCGGTTAGCATCTATTGAGAGGACCGAAAAATGTGATAGCCGGTCAGAAATTGTACCTTGCCTATATAACCAAAAATACCTTTAGACTGCCCTGGTACTACCAAACTATCAGCCTTTCTTCAATAATGTTGACCATATATTTTCGTCCGCAGTGTGCTTCTGTGTATCGAAACAGACAAATGGCTCCTTCACGAAACGTAAAAAAAGTTCATCTTCTGTTAGTAGAACTGGATAAGCCAGTCATCCATCACCAGAGGGACAGAGACAGTTTTTTGCATTGTTGTGTTTTCTTTTTTCTTGGCTCATTACTTTTGATGTTGAGTCTAAATCTTTCTATTGATGATTTCGGAGTCAAAGTCACCAGAGGCTCAACCCGTTTGGCCCTGCCCCATTCGCCTTAGTAGTGTATAATCATTTTCACACCTTTTTCCAGGATGATGGGAAGCTTACCAAAAGGCCCCCAGCGCGTTTTCCACCGATTTTGGAGACACATTCTTTTTTTTTTTTTTTTTTTTTTTTTTGAAAACCTTTATTGTACAGAGAGAGCTCACAAATACGGGCCTACAACCCACCGGGCTGGCCACCACAGAGCAGAATGTCAGGATCAATGCACAGAGTATCACAGTATACAAAGGCGAAGAAACAGGAGAAATGACAAGCATCCTAGAGCGGTCACAGGAGACAAGAATTAGAAAGGTAGCTTTCTTATTTTTTAAAGGACGGGTTAGGGAGTACAGGAGTATGGCGGGCCGAGAAACAAACCAGAGGGGTGGGGCCGCGGCGGGCAGCAACACAACGATCGTAAAAAACACAGGAGAAACAAATACGAAATAGGCATACCAATAAGCACCGGTCAAAACAACGGACATGAGGAAAGGCCATTGCACACATCATCCAATGCCCGCCCACCGCAGCTACCACCCGTCCCACCGAACAGCACAGAAAAGGACCCAATTACGAAAACAATACGAAATGTACCCCCAATAAAAGAAGAGAACCCCACAAAAGGGGGGGGGGGAAGGGAAGGGGAAAGAAGGAAAAGGAAGGGACTCCTACCCAAACACCCGCCCCCGGGTGACGAAACAGGAAAACAATAACCCGGTACAAAATAGACATTAAAAATAAAGAAAACACACCCAGCAAATCAGAATCATCGTGATACCGGAAAAATATCCCAGAAAGACACCAGGGGGACAGACGACGAGACAGAGCCCCGAAAGAAGGGATACACAAGGGCCATAGAACCAAAAAGGGAGAAGAAAGG
Source organism: Lissotriton helveticus (assembly GCF_964261635.1). Classification (NCBI taxonomy): domain Eukaryota; kingdom Metazoa; phylum Chordata; class Amphibia; order Caudata; family Salamandridae; genus Lissotriton; species Lissotriton helveticus. The sequence goes on along the minus strand of NC_136067.1, from coordinate 1,850,489,933 downwards.
AGGAAAAAGACCCCCCAAAAACAGCAACAGACCCCCCCACCCACCCCACAAGCCCACCCTACACCCCTGCAGAAGGCTACGGCCAACCCCCCAGCAGCGTGCCTGTCGCCCTAAATAGAACCCGAAATATAGAAGAAAGAAACAAGGTAGAAACAAGGCAAAAGAGAAGGGCCAGGGAAAGGAGGGAACAATACACACGGGAGAGGGCGAAAAAACAGGATTATCTGCAACCATCCCACCACCTGTGAAAAGGGGAGAGGCAGGGCCCACGGGAAGTTAATATCAGGATGAGTCTCAGGAGTCTCACGAAGTTACTCAACAGCACAACAGCACAAGTCGGTCATAGTTCAAAAACAAGACTACCGCCTATAATAAGTCATTTCAGCCCTGTCCGCTTTTGTCCAAGGTTGTAATCATCCGAACAAACAAAGTCCAAACGACGAGGGACACAGGGTTCAGGAGTAATTCCAGCGGCAGTCCTGAGAAGAAACGTGAAAGAAAATACGGAGGATACAAAAAAGTTACGGTACAACCTTCGCACCGCAGGCACAGTTCTAAGGACAGGTCCAACGAGGCAAGCCCAGCTGGGTCGACACAGGCGCCCCGGCCGGGGAGCCGACGCGATGAGAAACAGAAAGGATCATCGAAGCCTGGACAGGATGCAAACGGACCACAGACCAGCGGCCGAGGCAACAAAGCAGGTCGACGAAGGGCGTCGGAGAGTTTCCAATCCAAGGATGCGGTCTCCGCCGGAGGCACAGAGACCAGGAGCACACCAGCCGTACCCTGCAACGAGGAAGCCAAATCCGACGATGGGGGCCCGTATAATCCGAAAAGTGGGTCGGCCTCCACAGGGGAAACAGGCGCAGCCACGGAAGACCGCCAGGAGTATAGTGCATCCAGGACAACTTGAAGTGCAGGAAACCCTTCACAAGATCCGACATCCGGGCCGTGCGGCGGGCCCCCAGTGCTCGCCCAGGCCCGGCGGAGACTCTCATGGTCGGCCGCCATCTTAGGAGCCCAGCAAGCCCTCGGTTGTCGGGGGCCCCGGCCGGAGCAACACCAAAGCAAAAGGAGGTCAGCCGAACTGCGGCGGGGCGCCCCAAGGCAGGAAGGAGACCCACCAGAAGAAGGATGTTCGTCGGCCCCCTCGTGCCACCGGGCCCATTCTCCGAGCCCGGGCGGAAAATCCAAAATGGCCGGGCCGGGGAACAAAGGGGGAGACCAAGCCGGATAAACGAGGAGGCTCTTCCGCAGGAGGCAGCGCCCGCACCCCAAGGCCCAGGCCCGTCGGGTCCGCCAACGGGCACAGCCGGCCTATTCGCACATCAGCCTCTGCAACCAGATCCACAGCGCCAGCAAGGGCCGACCATCGCGCTCCGTCACGTCCCGTCGCTGGAAGGAGGTCCAGGCCAGTCCGCCCCGAAGGCTCCGAGCGGGACCACCGCACAGGATCGACAGCACTCAGGATCACCGGAGCAACGGGTAAGTGTCCGCAAAGTGCCCGCAATACAGAAACACAGCAAGGAGGGCTTCCCGGGGCAGGAGAAATACAGGATAATCGAAGAAAACAGGCGGTTGAACGGAGCCGAGCTAAAACGCGGCCATCTCGGTCGCGAGCTAGGCTCCTCCCCCTGGAGACACATTCTTGATGCCGTAGAATATGAGGAAGCAAAGAAGTACATACTTCATAGAGTTAAGAGGGAGGACCCTTGTTTGGTGGAGCTTTGCCGCTTTGTACTCTTGTTGTGTTCTCTATAGGAAGAGTCATGTTATCACAAATTTCTGGATAAAGACACATGAAAAACAATAACATTGCCAAAACACACACAAGGTCACTGGTGACATTTCCTCATGCTCCATTATGCAGCTGTAGTGTAGAATATGTACTGGACATTTACCCAAGGAGGTAGCACTTAGTAATTAACCAGTAAAATATACTCCACCTGGATAGATATTTTGTGTAAAACTGTGGGCTCTTTTTTGATAAAGGGGCAGGTGCGGTTCTGTTGTGGCCCAGTCACTGACACAGCTATTAACACAGGTGCTCAGACACGCACTCTGCCACGTTCACATATACTCACAGATGCACACACCCACTCACAAACTCATTCAGGCACTTATACAGCCACTCAGAGATTCACTCAGACATTCATGCACCCACTCACAGAACCACTCAGACACTCTCACAAACCCACTTATGCACCTACTCACAGAACCACTCATACACTCTCACAGCCACTCACAGACCCATTTAGACACTCATGTGCTCACACAGACATGTACAGCTGCTCACAAACGCATTCAGACACTCATTCGCCCACTTGCAGAACCACTCTTATCCACCTACAGATCTACTCAGAGACTCACAAACTGACTCGCAGACCAACACAGGGACTCACACATCCACTCACAGTCCCACTCAGAGACTCACATACCCACTCAGGCACTCATGTGCTCACTCACAGATTGACACACACTCATGGAGGCAGTCACAAACCCACTCAGACACTCACATACCCACTTACACCCAGTGAGACACTTATGCAACCATTCCCAGACTCACTCAGTCACTCACACACCCACTGAGACAGTCATGCACTCATTCACACAGTCATTCTCAAAGGAAATAAAATTGAAGAAAAACCTTAGAAATTCACTGAAAAAAGACAAAGCATACAGAGACGTTATAGTTAAGAAAAAGAATTTAAAAAACCTTAGAAATTCACTGAAAAAAATCAAAGGTTACAGGGACATTATAGTTCTGCTTGGATTTCTCTCGTACAAAACCAGTGGAAGTCAGTCACTCACACAACCACTAACTCACATACCTACTCATACAGCCAGTCACTCACCCATACAGCCACTTACCCAACTGTACAGCCACTCACACCCCCACTTACCCGTACAGCCTCTCACGCACTTATACAAGCACTCACACAACAACTTACATATCCATTCACACATCCATGCAAGCATTCACCTATACAGCCATTCACAGTCACTCACTCTCCAATACATCCACTCACACACCAACTCGCCTAACCAAACACCCACTCAAACAGCTACATACTGACTCATACAACCACTTACACGCTTAGTCACTCACTCATATAGTCATGTAGACGCCAACTCACTCAGCCATACAGTCACTCACACACCCACTTCCCACCCATACAGCCACTCACACACCCACTTATACAGCCACACACACACCTTTTTGATTTATCAATAACCTATGTGCCGTTGGACGAATCCTCGCTTCGTTTTCAAAGCTAGTTAGATGCTTGCTTTAGCTGCTGTCTTGAAAATTTTGTGGTGATCCGTCAAGCAGGGCCGAGAAAAAGGCGGGTCTCAAAGTGCTTTTTTCCCATGTTAATTTCCATACAAAACTTTAGGCCCAGCTACAGCTTGAACTGTTGAACGGAATTACACAAACTTTGCCAGAAAGGTAGCTAGTAGTGTAGGAAGCTCCATTCAGTAGTTTCAGAGAAATGTAAAGATTTTTGAGAGGTACAACTGGGGACGAAGGGATCCCCATCTGAGATCTGATTGTAAGGAAGTGTTAGTAGCCATCTTGTGACTCGTTTGAGTCACAAAAAAAACCTTCAAAAAGGAAAGAGGGCAGCGTAAAAACACCCTGACCCCCTGGCCTCTTGGGGGGGGGCGGTTCCCACAGGGACCCCGCCGGGTTAACAAATCATAAAAATAAAATTTGTTAGTAATTGTGCTGGATCTGCTAATCCGACTGAAATGTGTTTTTAAAATGTAGCATGGGCTACCGTGCTGCATTTCTATTCAGCCCTGAGTGGGCCAGGTCATGTGGGTATGTCCAAATATTTAGGGGGCCCCACCTCCTTGTATCACTAAAGCCCTGCAGACCGCCACCTCCCCGGGGCGTCTTTTCATAATTTTATGTGGGGGTTGCCCTGGGGACCACCACCTCCCTAGGGCATGTTTTTTTAATGCGGGGGCGCCATGTGGCCCCCCGCAGCTCCAAGGACTGCCACCCCCCCAGGACCAGCTCCAGCAATGTCCCGGGCTGCCCACCCCGGGACATTGCAGTTTCCCGCCAAGCCATAGCAAGCTCTGCTCTGCTCCGCTTCGTACAAGCGAGAGCATGTAAAATGCTCTTGCTTATATGAAGAGGAGCAGAAGCGCTTTTTGACAGAGGGACCTGCATGTTCAGCGGCTCCCTCAGTCCAAAAGCATTGCTGGCTCTAGCAGGATGCGGGGAGCCCGTAGAGACTGTGAGGGCTTCAGGCTCCTCCCGCGATACCCAACAAAAATGACTGGGTGCCTTGGGTGAGACCAGGGTGGCCAGTATAGAAGCCAGGCCCCAGGGAATGGGGTTCCCGGGGCCATGTTTAAGAAATATTTATTTTCAAAAAAGAAAAAGCTGGGCCCTGGGCGATCGGGTCCCCGGTGCCATAATCGGCCAGGGGAGGGGGCCTGCATGGCCTCCTCCCTATTCCAAAAATACCTGGCCCTGGGGATTGGGTCCCCGGGGCCCAAATAGGACCAGGGAAGGGGAGCCACACCACACCACCGCATAATATATATTTTTTTAAGTTGCCTGACCGGCAAGTCACTGGAAGCCCGCCTCCTTTCTTCATCACTCTGCAAATGCGCCTCCTGGTGCACTGCGGTTGGGGATTGAAGCCCACTTGGCTGCAGAGGGTCCTTGGGGGCCAACAAGCTCCCCTGTGGTTGTACGACGGTACAACACATGCAATTACTACGCATGTTTATGACAAGCATTTTTTAGCGCACATGTTTTTACTGCAAATACACATTTAAAACGCATGCCAATACCACGCTTCTTTTTATATTTAAAAACAATGTATTTGTGGGGGGAGACCCCTCCCCCCACTTACCTTATATGTGTGGTATTGGCATGCGTTGTAAATGCATATTCACTTTAAAAATATGCGTGCTAAAAATGTGTGGTAAATGCACAACTATGTAAAAGCCTTGTTGTAAAGGCTGTTTCCCTCTCCTGTTACCTTCAGTAATTTCCACACAGGGGCATTGGTGGGAGGTCTTCGGATGTCGTGCCCCCTTTCTTCACCACTCTGCAAACGCGCCTCCTGGTATTATTTCCTATGGGGTTTTCTTTTAAGTCTGTACCTCCATTATTTTCTACAGGAGGGTATTGCAGTACCAGTCCATGGTCATGTGTGGTGTTGGATTTACTTCTGCTTTGAGATATAGTAATTCACTAACATTTTGGATACCTTTTTGCCAGTAGTAACTTTATAAGTGCAGTTTGTAAATAGCAATGGGCTTACTGTTTTGTGGATGGGTGAATATCCCTCACTAGGTCCCTCCTTATGCCTCCCTATTTTCCGCCTATTTTGTAGTGGGTATTCCCTATTTTTCCAGCCAATTCCTTCTGTCTTTTCCATATTCACTACTAAAACATATACCTACGTGTACAGAGACTCCACAGTTGGGGAGATCTCTGCATAGAAAAAGATAGAGGCTGAACCTCCGCACAGTTGTGTGTGAGTAGCAGTTTGAAGTACATTTGCAGTTGTTGAATAGGCCCAATAGTTGTCAATATTCTATGCTTATCTTGGGGCATTGTATAAAGATTGAGCACTACTAACTGCTTAGTTATTGGAACAATCCAAAATGGCAATACATCACACTCTGCAAGCACTTTGCCCATTACTGCATTTGTAATCTGCAGATCTATCATCTGTGTAGAAGGTCTGCGTGAGACAACTGCTGTGTGTACTATGTGCTGCTAAAGTCATCTATATACATTCACTAGTTCTAGCACTATCTGCCTTATCTCATGTCGCATTTTCTGTATTGGGGTATGGTGTGTATGCAACTAGAACTAGCCATGTTGGCCCCGAAGTTTTAGAAGAAGCATTTTCACCGGCTCCCTATTGAACCTTAATGCTCCTTCTTGATAACTTATGGGGTTCTCCTGATAAATATTGTGTATGTTGTGCAAGAGGATGTGCTGGCTTACTTGTGCCAAAGTGTTCATTAATAGCCTCAACTTGTGCAAACTCTATCCATGAGTAAAATATTTTAAGGGCATAACCTGGAGGTGCTGTGACAGCTAGTTATGTCCCCTTGTGTCCTCAAGTAATTAGTTAATGGACCTCTATTGGTCACCCTTATTTGTAGGTTCCCATCCACCATTTTTTAAAACCGGTTCACATTGGTATTCAACATTCAGTCGATTAAAGGGGGATTCCTTATAATAGATAGTTTAACCAATTAACCAGCCCTCTAGCAGAATTGGGATTCTGATCTGAACAAGAAAATACCATTATTACCAGGGCTCCTCCATATTAAGAATTATTGGCAAATACTTGTGTGTGGCCCACAAAGGACGCTCAGATTTCTAGCCCACAATGCTACCAAAGTGGTACAAAAGGGGGTGGTGATGGACTGAGCATCTGAACCAATCAAACACTCACACCCAGTCAACAGATCAGGGTTTAATCCATCACCGTTCTTTAGCCCACTCTGCAGCCCCAGTTCAGACATGGCCATATGCAAATCAGTCTGACCCTGTGCCTCATGGGAACAGTCCAGCCCGTCCATCACCACCCCCTTTTGTCCCACTTTGTTCGCAGGGTATGCTCAGACGTGAGTCCCTTGCTCACTTTGCCACTGGATTCAAGCAAGCTGGGCTGAAGACGGCTGAAATGCCAGAAACCGGTCCTCGGAAGCTTGTTTCCGGTCCAGGGAAGGCTTGGCTTGGCACTTCGGGCTGGACTGCAGATGTTCAAAGGTCACCACCCCTCCCCTCTGGCGTACCAAATTTTTAATCGATACACAGAGGTGTGAACATTAACACCGTGACAAATCAGCCCATACGCTCGTGCACACATACAAATTCCTCCCACACCACCTACATTATCTCCCTTTCCCAAAATCTGCTTTCTTGGTGTCTATCATTAACATACAGACCCTTCTGCTCTTCCTCAACCTTCACACTTTCTCCCGCACCAGCACTTGTGCCCTCACATAGCTGGCGTCTCTCCCCTGAACACCCACCCTGCCAGGGTGCAGCCCCCACAGTCTCCCACCAGTTACGGAAGCCAAATCGCTTGGCCCCTCCTCACAGATGGTGCTACACATTTTTATCCAGGAACGAATGAAATATTCAGGGGGCTTCCTGTCTCTGAAGTATTTTGCCTTTGATTACTTCCTATCACGTGACCTAATGGTCTTCCTTTGAGTCTCACTTTTATTACCTTGACATGCCTCAGTGGGAGTAGAGACACTTTCTGGACGGACCAGCGGTTCCACTCGAAGTGCCATATCAACATATTTATAATCCTTCTGTTTTCACACATTGTACTGCCCATATTCTCCCTGATTGCTCAGACCTCAGTGGAATAAAGGCATTCAGTCTCTCACCTCTGATATACTTTTTGATCGCATGTCTGTGCAGCTATATGGCTTATAGGGTCTCAAAGGCGAGACCTATTGGCTATGCCAATGCTTGTTCTAGCTTACAGTAACAAGCAGAAATAACATGTTTTTTCACTCCTTAGATAATAATAGAACCGTTCGAATCTCTGCATGTTCTACTCATTCTGAGCTACGCAGTTTTAAATATCTTTTGGCAACAAATATTTAACAGGTTTTTGATGTGTTTAATTTTGCACCAGAGGTTTTATTTTTATTCTTCATATTTGCAAACATTCCTGCTCTTTCATATTAAAGAGCTATGCACCAAGTCTTTAAGTGGTTTGTAGGAAAGGTGATTGTTTAACCATGTATTATATGGAGTAAAGTACCCCCGTTGTACATGAACAAGATATTGCACGTCGCCTTGGAGTTTCATAGCATTATAAAGGAACTCTATCTTCGGCATCAATCCTCTACATGGTAATGGAACTCCTCGGTGAATTGCAATATCATTTTAATGCACATCATGGAGTACTTTATCCTTTATATTAAAATACTTAATACATGCAACACATATTGTAACATGTTATACTTAAGCGCCCATTAAATAATCAATGATTGCAAGTGACAGGTGACACAGTGAACAAATGCATAATGTAAGGGGGCTTTTAACAGATATGTACGGCAAATCACATGACAAAACTCACAAAATGAAACTCATGGCTCACACAGCGTTCCTACGCCGTGGCTGTTTTACATTTTCTGGTACATGACCATATAGTAAGCTCATAGGTAGGCCCTAATATATATTTGCACTGGACTTTACTTGAACAACACTATCCGTCTACAAATCAAGATAAGTAAGTATTAAGCAAAACAATTGATGAAATCAAAATTTTTGTATTGAACATGACGGAGCTGTTCTTTAAAAAAAACAGTTCACTCATTTGTGGCAAAAAAATGCATATTCTTTAGGAAATAAACTACAAATACAATGGAAAAAAACCACATTTTCCTCAATAACGTTCTCAAGGGAAAACATGTGACACTCTAGAAAGGTTGCATGTGAAGAGGGAAAGGCACACAGAAAATTGGGGTCTTTAAATTGACATGTCTGGTACAAGGAGCGTTGCAGGATAGAATACAAAGAAGAAATAATTTCCAGCAGAGTAGTAAACCTACATTTTGAAAATCCTTAATTATGTTAACGCGCTTTGATGTGTCTCTTCTTCTACTAGATCAGGAGTCTCCAAAGTCGGTCCTGACTTTGGAGAACCCTGTACTAGATGCGCAAAAAACGTGCTTTAGCAAATGCGAAAGAGTGGCATTGCTATGAACTGTCCCAAATTGTGCATTGATGCCGACCTTATATGATAAAATATTAAAGAAGCACTGTTGCTGAGACAGCATGAAAGATGCATAGATTTCCAGAAAAAAGACTGCTGCCCTCAGATGGAAAGTTCAGTACCACTGTGTGGCTACCACCTAGTGGCACTGGCAGATCGGTGTAGAACGGCATGCCGAGTTGCACATCGTGCCCCATGCACAAGATTTTCCAGCTGCTGGAATATAATGCTCAACTCTGCGCAATGGAATGGACCGCATTTGCATGGAGGTTGGCATTACCGTTCCACTGCTATTGTGTGAGTGTGGCATGAGACATTGTGTGAGTGTGGCACGAGACATACCACCCAGATGAAGACCAATCTCTAGCTGCAGTCAGTTAGAAACTTGCTATCAGTCACAAAGAACTTGTGGCCTATGCTTTGCCTAGCCATCCCAGGCAAAACAATTATGCCTAAGAAGCCTGCCATATTAATTTCCAACATGTTGATCAGGCTGTCCCGGTGTGGATGTGATTCTGGGTCACATGTTTCCAGTACTGAAGTCAGCTATAATTATGCTGTTGGAAATCTAGTGGTTCGTCACTTCAAAATGACGCAGAGGAAGTGAGGAACTACTGTGTTGTCGTGGTTGGAGCCCTCCTGATTTTCTGGGGGGTCTGCCAAAGCCTAAATGCAGCCCATTGTCTCTAGAGAATCTGGAATCATTGTGCCACACCAGCCAGAAAGGCTAGGAGTGCAATGGTAGGCACTTGGCAGCAGCCTCGAAGAACTTGTGGAACATGAACTGTATCATCAGGAAGTGGTTGTAGAGAGTAAAGACTAACGTTGGATGAAAGATGGACTGGGTGAGCTGTGAATGTGGCAACAGGATGTCCTGTGAATAGGCTAGAACACCAGCTCATTCAAGCCTAGATTTAAGGCCAGGGATTTCCAGTGGAGGGTCTATGCCAAATGTTCATAATATCACAGTGTGCTGTGGGGCACAATGCAAGTATGGACAATAAGCTCCCTTATTACCAGTCTGTTAGTATAACACAACCACAAATCAGAGCAACATGCTCCATTAACCTCTGGGCCCGGCAGCCACTGCATCGGATGCACTCATGATATTTAGAATCCCCCCTCGCCTCCCCTACACACTGTCGCAGTGGGTGAGGATTTGATGTGTGTCACATAAGGTGGCCAGCAGTTACTGGGTATGCTTCAGAAGTATTGTGTTTTCAGTGTTTGTGTGTTGCAGGTTTATTGAATTGATAGTAGTTGTTTGTTGCTGCAGGCAAAGTGAGTCAGCAGTACCTCTGTGACACCTATTCCGGGGAATGGCATTACCTGTAAAGACAAGCCTGATGTATTTCTGCCCCACAGTAACTCCAAGTTTGATATAATTCTGTGGTTGCTCCAGGTAGTTGATCTCTCTTGCCCAAATGTGTGTCTAGTGCAATGGGACAGCAGTGTTTGTGTCATAAGTAGGTTGAATCCGCGGCGCCTGTGTGTAGCAGGACCAGTAGGTCTGTACTGTATATATGTCACTGTGGATTGGCAGTCTATTTTAGGCTCAATAGTTAGCAGTGCCCCTGCTTCACCATAAGTTAACAGGGCATGTGTTACATGCTCATTGGATTTTGCGCCTCATGTGTCTACTGAGGGGTATAGTTTTTAAGGAAGAATGGGCAGTGGCCCGAACTGGAGTGTTACAGGCACACTGGATTGGCAGTGGCAATGTATGTCACAACCACAGTAGAATAGCAATGTTACATGAAGAGTGGGCTAGCTGAGCCGTTAAGTGTCAGCATTGCTTTTATATGTAATTGTCACAGTGAGTTAGTAGTTCATGTGATTGATGGACACAGTGGGAAGGTAGAGCCTGAGTATGTCATAGGCAGTGTGGGTTGGCAGTGCCTGGGAGCATAGCAAGAACATCGAGTCAGCATTGTCGTTGTTGCAGCATAGTGGGTCTGCAATACTCTGTTGCAGGCTCAGCAGGGGGAGAGAGCCTGGGTATACCACAGGTGTAACAGGTCGATAATGTCATGAGGTTGCAAAAAAAGCAGTGGTTAATTTGAGCCTGTGGTTTCTGCTGCTCTGCACTGGCACTTAATTCTCAACACTGGCACTAATGACAGTCTACCACATGGTGGTACTGTACATTTGAGATGATCACAACAGCAGTGTGTGAGACCTGGCCCTCTCTGCAGGATCACCCCCAAAAGTTATGCCTTCACCCTTCTGGTTTTCTTAATTCGTCTTTGTTGGCATTAGAACTCTCTGCACTATAACACATCTTGTTGCATGGATTCTGCACACATGCATAACTATGCACAGGAATATAGGACCTTGGTGTATAGGGCGTGAGTCTTCCTACCACCTTGGTACCCACAAAGCCATGACCGACTAGCTATAGTACCTCTCTTGCTCTCCTACTCACTCACAGAGAAACAAATGATTAGGCACCCCAGAACACAACACTCCCAAATCTCTCAGGAATTGCGGTAACAAGACACACCCTTTCGCTCACTCTCTTGTACTCGTCCACAATAAGATCTAACGGAGACACAAAACAGTTTAAAATATTATATTAGAACTAACATGCAGTATACATGCAACAACAAGCAGAAAAATGCATAGTACAAATATTGTCAGCATAGCAGTCCGTCCATAAATCATGAAGGGAGAAGTCGTCATAGAAAGACAATGGAAAAAGGACTATAGTGCCTAATATCCCTCCCCTTACTAAGAAGAAGTATTATTATATAATAGAAGATCTCTGGGCTTTGTCAGCAGACCCCATATCTTAGCCTATAGCTGGTAGCTCTACATCATGAGTGCTCTTCTCCCTGGAAAGGTCCCTTTCCAAGTGTCTGTCACCTATTTGTGCACCCCACTAAAAACCCAAGTACGGTGTCTAAACAACAGCTGCATCTGTTCGTTTTGTCTAGGGGCTAAGGACCAGCCACAACAAAATAACAAAGGGCATTGTTGTTCGACTTTGCATGTAATGTTCAGTCAAAATCCCAGGAACACTCAGAGAGCAAACACAGCGATGAGTTCTTATGTTAAAGCAGTCTTGGAAAATATTGCAAAAAAATAAAGACGTATAGTAACGTGCTCAAAGTAGCAGGCAAGCTGCAAAGTGCTCATGCTAAGTTAGAGAAAAACGACAATGTCCCTAAGGGCCACGTGACATGCTAACCAGTGCTAAAGTGCTTGTGCTCTCTCCCTAAAGCATGGTAAGGTTGGTCTTCACCTGATTGGCACAGTTAATTTACTTATAATTCTCTAATATAAGTTACTATATGTACCCAGGGCCTTCAAATGTAATACTACTAGTGGGCCTGCAGCACTCATTGTGCCACCCACCAAAGTAGCACTTTCAAACATGTCTCAGGCCTGTCATTGCTGGCTGTAGTGCAGTATAAGCGCCAGGACACCTGCCCGGTAACAGTGCGCTTAATAAATGGTAAAAATAAATAAATAAATAAATATAAACTGCCAATTTGACTGGCAAAATAAACCTTTTTGCCCAGGCCTAACCCTTCCTTTTTCATACATATAACCCCCCACCCCCCACCCCCCCCCCCCCCCCCCCCAGTTTGGCCCTAAATCGGCCATAGGGCAGAGAGCAGTGTTGTTAAGAAATTGGACATGTGTTCTCACATTTTACATGTCCTGGCAGTGAAAAACTTCTAAATTTGTATTTCACTATTGCAAGGCCTATCTGTCCTACTGGATAATTTGGGATTACATTTGATAAGTTTTCATTTTTGATTAGGAGAAGGTAGGGATGTTAAGTTTGGACTCAAATAAATTGTAATTTAAACTCCTCTTTAATGGTAATGTCATAGTTTAATTCACACTTATATAAATACCACTTTTAGAAATTTCATTTAATGGAGCCTACAAGGGATATATTTTGTGATCTACTTTGTTGGATTCTATCTTTTCAATCAGATGTCTGAGTAGGACATCAAGGAAGTAATTATGACCATACTTGTGTATGTTATTCTAGGTTAGAAAATCAATTCATAACGCCGAGTGTTTCTCTTATTCACTCTATTCAACAAATATGCTTATTTCATTCAGTGTTCAAAACCAAAAAGTGATTCAATACATTGATAACAGAACTTAAAATCCTTGTAAGATAGATGTCACTAGTCATCAATGTAACATAACCCATTTCATATAGTAACAGGTATGGAGAGTATCCTATACATAAGATCCAGATTGCCCCAGTTGAGTCTTAACAAAAACTAAAAGGAAAATCAGGTTAAGACATCAACATTTCGGTCTCTTGTGGTACATCTATGAGATCATCTTCAGGAATTCATATGAAGATCCAAGACGACTTGTCAAGGAGCAAAACATCAACTCTAAATCATGAGTTTTCTATAGTGAGAATATACACCTGTAAAGTTGTGATTTACAAGTCTATTCTAAAATGTTGTGTGAATAGACCCTTATTGCCAATATCTCAAATCAAAGCAGCAACATGAATCTGAAGTGACCTGAGATTCAAAGAAAGAGACATAATATGTCAACCCCTAAAAAGAGTCTGTATATAAAATAATGTTAACATCTTAATGATCAATGGGTAAAAAGCTCATGAAAGTAAATTCTCACACATGGTTGCGGAATCTAAAATATCAATAACGGAACAATTACTTTTATAATAGAACCACATGTTCTTGGCTAACTGTTAAGGACATGAAGTATCACTTTCTTGTAGTAATTTTAGTGTGACTATCTTATCGGTGACAGTCAGGATAACTAAACAGGTCCTCAGGAAGATCCAATTCTTTCTGAGGACCTGTTTAGCTATTCTGAGTGTGACCAATGAGATAGTCACACTAAAATTACTATAAGAAAGTGATACTACATATCATTTACAGGCAAAATTGTATCCTTTACAACCTGTTTCATGTTCTGAGCTACAGGGACACAACAAGCTCCAGAAGCCTCCCTGCAACTACCCAGCTCCACTGGATCTGTGTGAGCCATGCTGGCCTCTGCTACAGTGAGTCCATGATCCCCAAGAGGTGCCCGCCTCGGACCTGGACCCTTGACTGCCATCACTGCACACACTTCTGCAAAGAAAGGTGAAATCCTGAAGTTTTAAGTTCTTTGAAACTGTAAATGGGCCCATTCATTCCAAGACTCTGCCACCCACGAGTACCTCCAACGCGAGGCTCCGGTGAACCTTACTCTTCATGCTACAGTGGCCGCCACTGTGAAGCGCTCCAGCAACAACCATATGTGAAGCCTGACTGGATCTTTGCGCTACAGCAGGTACTGCCTGGTCTGCTCCTCGGCTACAACAATGAACTCCTGCTACACATGGCCTCGTCCACCGCAAATGGAACTCTACGCACCTGACTTTGAGAAGATAACTTTTTCGTCCGCACTATCTTGGTCTCTGTATCTAGCTCGCACTCCATTGCAGAAGGCCTGAATTTGCGACTTTTTCTTGGTATAGCAGGGCCACATGACCACGAGTGCTGCTTTGTACTATTAGGCGCTAGATCTACCTAAAACTTTCAAATTGAATATCTCCAGTTCTACTGATCAAATTTCTGTCCCTCTGGTATCAATTTATTTATTAGAGCTACTCTATTTTTCTAAATTATGTGAGCTTTTTATGTGTTCTGTTTTCTCATGATTACTGTTTGAGTGCTGGATAAATACTTAACACAGTTAAGTCAGACTGTTTTTGTGCCAAGCTACCAGAGGGTTAAGCAGAGGTTAATTTAGTGGTTTTTGTGGTTCACCCTGACAAGGATTGTGGTTGTTGCTTGAATAGGGTTTTCACCGTACTCCATAAAAAACCCAATTTCTTACTCGACAGTCAATAATTCAATCTACATTAAAATGGAATAAAACTTGATGCCGATGCCATTCTAATAACTTTGTGTGCCCTGACATAATCTGAATTTACACACTTGTAGGAGTGCGATGTTTACTAGTTGTGTAGGCCCTGCTACTGTCAGTGCAAGCAGGGACACTAAGGAGTGCAGGCTGCAGTGGCCTCATGAGAAGGGCCCAGACACTTATGTTTTTACACATCTTGGGTGCACAATACATGTGTATGTTGCAGGCAAAGCAAATGAGAAGCTCCTGTGTCTCTTAGGCACATGCTGAGCTTCGCTTGGGGGTCACAGATAAAATAGGTATGCACCATCTGCATATCATTGATACAGTTGATTTGGAATGCCCAATTGTTCCACAAGCATTGTGAGTTAAAGGTTCATGAGCATGCCTCTAGAGCAGTGTGGCAGCTGCTTCAAAGTGTTTAATAAGTTATTGTTTTATCAAGTCTCTTTGAATCCAAAGCTTTGTTGGTAGTTGGTATTTGTAACATGTTACTCACACAAAAGTACATCTGGTTTCTAAGTTTGAAAATAGGGAAAGAACAGCATATAAATGTGAGTGTCCCAAAAGAAGAGCGCTTCTTAAGGACAAAAACCCTCACTCACCCAAGGGTGACATGCTTCATTTTTGGATTCCCTCCTCATCCCAGGACCGCAAGGTACCTGATGTGGGCCAATGGGGAGGAGCTGAGTTGTTTTGAAAAATGACAAGCAGATATTAGCAGGGAGCGAGGGGCAGAGTGTAAGGCAAAAATCAAGAACAAGGATAAGACTATCTCTAGAAGGGCTGGATGAGCTTTATTCGAATGCGCTCATGGATAGGGTTTAAAGTATGAGAGGACTGGGGAATTTTAACAACTATACCCCCTTTGAATGGTCAACATGTTTCTGCCCGTCATCGGCCTTGAAACAAGGCACACACAGTTCTGAAGCAGTGGCATTAACTCTAGGAAGTTTAACTAGGATGGGCGTTTGAAACCTGCAGATCACGTCCAGGGCTCTGCACCAGGTGGGTGCATGGACACATCGAGCCATCTCACTAGAATCAGAACCTGTGACCTGCATGTTACAGCCAAATCTCTGCCGCAAGTGCATTAATCCTCTCAGGTGTCTTCCTGCGGCTAAAAGTTGTAACACAAAACTCATTACTGTTACTTTCATTGTAATCTGTGACCCACAGGACAAAGATGAATTGTAATTTGTAGCCATTGAGAGTTAAATGGTTGCTCCAGGGCACAGAAGTGGATTCTGTTAATCAGGAACCGGATTCCAGGATGGGTCAGAGTGGTACAGTGTAGGAGCGTCACGTTTGATGCATTGCGTGGTGCGAGTTCGTGTCCAGTGCAACTGTTCTTGCTGCTGCCCAGTTTAACAACGGATGCTCCTCTCTGCAGTTATTCAGCAGTCAGTCAGCAACCTCCAGAAGACCCCCTTGTGGCACCAGCACCTCCACGCTTGCATGACTAGAAATGGGTTGAGTTGTAATCGCATTGTCCCTGTTTGGATGAAATGATTCTAAATGGAGCTCATTTATGTTGTACAGAAGATAACAGGTACAGCATATGTAGCTGTTATATCCTAAGGTTTACATTCTTATGTGAATCAGCCTAGGTCCTCCTAGCTGCTCAGCCAGAGTGAGAGATGGTGCGTCATAAAATGCATATGTAGTCTTAAGCAATAGTGCAGAGCCGACACTCCCTTGCTGGCCAGGCTCCAACTGACCACCAAGGAACGTTCACACTTGAACAAACACATGGAATCTCACAGCGGTGAGGAGACCTAACAACAGCTGTTCAATCCATAGTGCTTTCAGGACAGGACTATGGGAATGCCACGCTCATAGGTCTGCGCAAAGCCATCCTAGCCTCAATGAAAGCGACATTAAATGCAGCAGCATAACATTTAACAGGCACCCTTTGCTACGATTGCATCTCTCCATCACTCAGAGCTCTCGACTGGCTCCCTGTTGAAGCCAGATTCCAACTGAAGGTGGCATGAATATACACAAAGTCCTTCACAATTCCGTCCTTGCATGCATAACAAATAGGATCAAGAGATCAGAAGGCAGAGGGGACTCTAGAAGTGCTAAAGCCCTCCTACTTGAACCGCCCAGATTGAAGAAAAAAAAAAGGAAAACCCACTATTGCACTTTCGCCGGACCTGCCCCTAAAATTTGGAACTCTACCATGCTCAACAAGAGCAATTACTTCACGCAAGCTTTTCAAGAAGGAAGTCAAATCCCTACTGCTAGAAAGAGATGTTGCATAAAAGAGCTATGTAGAAGCTTTTACCTCCCACTATTTGATACTCTATCCCAGTGTGTTATACCTTGCTTGGCAAACTCTATCTACAACGCATCTTAGTTTGTTCTTACTGCACTGCAACCCTCAGCAGCCCTGTCTCTGTACAGCGCTTTGATACTGTGTAGTCATGTTCACGCTTTATAAAACACAATAAATAAATTAAAATAGTTCCATCACACAAACGGCACAAGGCACAACACATTAAAACCCATTATAACAATTTACATAGCGGTTATCCAAAAATCTGGCATTGATCCAGCTAGTGCGTAATTTGTAAAAGATTAAGCGCCGGGCCCAAAGCTTTGCTGATATTAAATGGCAGGGGTGCCGTATCCCGAGGCTACGTAGTTCTCATTCCACCACATGCTTCTTTCTTCCACTACCAGACACTCTCTGACCCTTTATCTCGCCTTTGCAAGGTCTTTTTCATTCAAGCTTTAACTCTCACTGTATTACCATCTTTCTCCCTTTAGTGGTTTACTGTCTCTTGTTGTGAGACAAAATCTAAAGAGAACAAATAAGTGCCGGTCCCCAAAAAGGAGTTCCGGTACTGCAACATGCAACCACCAGCTCAAATTAAGAACTGGATCCGGCCCTTGCCCCCCCCCCCTTCTAGATCTATGTTGGACACCCCTATTCCAGACTGTAACCCTTCAGTCCTGTGTTTTTTTCCACCTTGTGATTGAAGTTGCAGACATGTCAGGCCTCACTTTGTCGATGAAAAAAAAGTCCATTCGCAGTTCATGCTCATGGAGCCTGTCCCTGCGGTGTGACTCTATCCTCGTTATCAACATCCTCTGATTTTTTTCTGATTTTAGTTTTGCTATCAACACAGCATCCCTGTTATGTCTGATACCTTACCTCAGTACGAATATTCCTTCACTTCTGTCAAATTCAACAACAGTCTACAATTAAAGGCACACGTGAGGGGGACGCTGTTCCTCTGCTTATGTCAGATTTGGAAACAGTTTTATTGTTTTATGATGTAGACTGTCTGAAACACAAAGCACAGGGGACACTCTGTTTAACACAATTACCTTTCCCTGTATGTAACTTGAGGATTCTTGGGCCAAAAAGCTGCTCAGTGTGACAACCGAGCGGCCTTTAAATGATTAAAGACTGACGCTCTAAACTGATGGGCAATATTTTGTTTAGTATCATTCTAGCCAATCACTTGGTCAGTTCGCTACATCAGCGCCAACACCCTACAGATTTTATCTCGACGTCTTAATTATTGTGTACTTGTGTAGCACCACCGCCCACAACACGTTTCAGCCTCAAATACAGAAAACGTTTCCACCTGCAGCGTGGAGCCAGCCACATCTAATCTGTTGGAGAATGGTGAGCAGGAAGGCATCAGCGTATAGTTATTCAGACATTACAATTTATCATATTATCTTTATGATGTCACTTCCAAATGTTCAATTTTGGCAGGGCGTGTTCACTCAAACGTTCTAATTCTGGAGCATTGGAAATAAATGGACTATTCTAAATCTCTGAAAAAATCAAAAAGACGGACAAAGTTTTGATGTACAGTTGGATAAGAGAAATATTTTGGGGATTATAAACATTAGGTTGGCTGTATCAAAAAGTACTGAAATATTAAGGGGGTGTCACTAGGTGGTTGGAATCAACAGTCCAGTTTAGGAAGCGACTAATGAAAAACAAGCATTTGCAATGCAATTGGAATTGCCTTTGAGACCTTATATGCATTTAGCTATGCAGCAAATTATCGTGTGTGCGGAAAAATCTACTGTTCTTTAACATGGAGGGAAAGTAAGCACCAAACTGTGTGACACGCCAGGTATGGGAACACATGGAGAGAAATATTGCCTTTCAGCGAGAAAAGGTATAGTCCAAAGCTCTGTTTTAATATAAAAGCAGGGCCTTCGGTGGACATATCACTGAAAATACAAGATTTGAAAAAAATATTGTCTACGGGTGCTCGTGGAAGACACTTTCTATGGACTGGAATCTTGAGAATGCTAACATAATTCTGGTATTTTACTGACTTTTGCTGGTCGTTTTCTATCAAGAAAGTTAAATGGGGGCAGTTGCCAGAAAATAAAAAAAGAAAGTCCCTCAGCAGAAAGCAATTCTTGTATTTTACTGACCTCTACTAGTCGTTTTCTATCAAGACAGTTAAATAGAGGCAGTTGAACAGAAAAAAAGTCCCTAAGAGAAAGCAAACAAGTCCTAGGGCTGATCTCCAGAGCCCACAAAGTACACACACATATAAGTATATACTAAAGTATATACAAGAGGTCTCGATCAACCTAACGAGTATTGGACATTCCTAAAAAAATTGTGAATCTCTAAAAAACAAAATGGGGGAGGGGATTTCATTCGATCGATGAAGTGAATCTCACAATCCTATGCAACTCACTAGCACACCAGATTTTGTGACCCAAGAGATAGTTGGGTAAACCGAACTACCAAGTCGCTAGGGTAAGTGATTACTTTATTCTGGCAGCAACAAGAAAACAGGCCTGCCTGAGGAGTCGTCACAAACGTGGGTGTTTGGGGAGGGGGGTGCCCGGGGGCCAGTCGCATAGCCATGTATGTCATGGGCCCTACGGTGAGGAAGGAAATTGGCCTCCCGGCAGCTGTTCAAACTGTGAAATACAGCTATAACCAGGGTTTAGTGAGCCCCTCTGGCGCCGGTGCCACTGCACCTGCTGCGCCAATGGAAGCTGCGCCTGTGGCGGAGGCCAACACGTTTGCGGTGTCACATGTAGGTTTCCTAACAAAGAGGCACCTATTTCGGAAGACATGTACTCTACTGAAAGTGAAAACGCTGTATTTGGCGGCCCCAGTAAATGTAAATGTACAGGAATTTGTATAGCGCAAATCACCGAGCGGTTTCTAAGCGCATGCTTAGGGAACCCGTCCTGGTATTCCCCTGTGAGATAACCCCGGCAGGGTATCCGCAAGGTGAAAGCCAGGCATCCCGCCGCCAGGGGCCGTTGTGGAGATTAAGCAAGCTATTGCCCAGAGTCGCAGAGTGTGAACCCGTGAATCGAGTAGGCACCGGAGCGAGAATTGTCGAGTCCATGGACATTTTAGGACTCAAGACCCTGCCGAGCCGGGATTTGAACCCTGGTCCCGGGCTGACCTCTGCTTCCAGGTCTGCCTCCTCTAACCAGTGAGCCACACTTCTCCACTAGTATTGTATAGTACTGGTATTGCTGTGTTAGCTGCACTAAGAAGGAACAAGTCAGACTTTATTTTTTATTAATTAAAAACATGTTTTAATAGGGATGTGGGGCCTCAAAATGCGCGAGGCGCCGGCTCCCCTCCTGACTCATTTATGTCACATTTGCGTAAAGACAAGAAAACACCAACATTCTGACGGCCTGAATTCACAAGACAACTATCTGGATGTGACGATCATTAACGTCTGCTTGCAACACAAGACCCACAAATCTACAAGCCCGAGGAACCAGTGCTCAAAGGTGCAACAAAGAGACGGTTGCATTAAAACCAAAAATTCATCCCTAGCGAAAGAGATCCTCAAACCAAGACAAAGACCCGCGACAATGCGTGCACGGAGGTAAATAACGAAACGCAAGCTGCGGCAGGATACCCCACACACGCAAGAGATACTCTTCAAAAGCCAGCGACGCATTTCCGCTACCGTTTACAGGCAAAAACGCACTCGAACCTGGAGCACGGTGGTAGTGGGGATGTTGCAGGTTTTGTATTAGCCTATAATGTCGAATTAAGGCTTTATGACACTAGACATGCCCCTGGAAGTCTTTTACGGCCTGCTGGGGCATCACCTGGATGTCCCAGCATCCCCAGCAACATGAACCACGGTGCGTTAGTGGTCCTGCAGTCTCAATACAAGCTCATGTAAGAGGTAAATGAACTCATTGAATTCCATCGTTTTACAGTTCTTATTGGAGTGGAGTGTTTTAGGTCTCATTGACACCCAGCTTTTGCTGTTTGTTGACAGACAGGTCTCCTGTATCCATTACATATTTACAGTGGGCTCTCTATCCGGTGTTTATTTAGGATTCAATGGCTCTTTGGTCTGTCTCAGTTCCCTGATCCTGATAAGATGCTTCCTGTGTATTCTTGGGTTTGTCCTGTCCAAGAAGCACTGCGGCCTCACCGTGCTTCGATTGGATGAGTTGTATCCTTCCAAGCTCAGTGGGTGAGAGGGCTAATAAGAAGTGCATTCATCAATGCATATGTGATTCAGATGTGATGATAATGGTATATGCTAAATTGACATATCAAACCCTCAAAAATCTATCTCAAAGCAATAAAATATTTGCCCAAACCGAGCATAGCCCTCGACACCTCTGGACAAAGGCCAGCCACTCCTTTTAGCGGAATCTTCTGTTCTGAGTCTCTCGGGAGGTCGTACATGCCCGATAACTCTTGGCCCAAAAGATCAAAGGCGGGAAGTCCTACAAGAGTCGGTTGGTGGGCTAGCGTTGTTAGGAAGACTTCAGTGGCAGTGCACCAAAATCCACAGGCTGTGATGTTGAAGCTGCTCTCAGGGACACAGGGCAGGAATACACCAGGATCTATATCTTGGTTACTTAAGTTTCTCCTGCGCTTCATGAGATGGGACAATGTGGTCACAGGAGCTGCAGTCGAATTTTTGTCATCTTCTCACAAAGAGGCACTCCACTTGGGGCACATATCCTGGAGGTCGCATACCTTTATTTTGTGAACCACTTTTACACATTAGATCCAAAATGGATTCCTTTGCTATTGCAGTCAGAAACAGCCCGCTCAGTCCATACCCACTCTGTCACACAATTACAGAGCAGGCGTAGACGTCCCATCCATGCTGGGTGAAAGGGACGGGCGGAGCTCTTTTTAACAGGAGAGGCCAGCAGGCCAATCTCCATGCAGGTAACATGAAAAAGGCCAGTTTTTCATCTATAATCAATACCATCATAACTGCCAACACTTCTCAACCCGGCATTTGGTGTTCTCCTCCAGACCACAGAGCCCTGCTCTGGGTCTTAATTCATGTTACACGCCCTCATAGCAAAGATAATTCCTGCATGCGCTGGAGTAAAGAATCAAGATCAGGGTCCACAGACTTGCCACAGAGAACTTAGGTCAATGGCACAGGATTCACTGAGCCATGCATTGGACATTACTGTACCGCATTTCTCTTTCACAATGGGTACATTTATGTGGCACCTAAATAGCCAATCGCTTCATGAGCACTCAGCCACGGCCATATTTGTAATCCACACCTGAATGTATGTATACTCGACCTCTGACTGGACCACCACAAAGACATTGTGATTGAGGGCTGTGAGGCCTGCAGGGTCTGAGAGATCAGAGTTAAATGCAGTGCACTTCGCCGAAATTCATAATTTTGCCAGATCTTCTTCTTGCCAAAGCCCAGTACCAGTGGTAATGGCCCAAGAGAAGGTGCAGAAGAGTCTCAAGGCCAAGTGTTGAATGCCCTTCCGAGCAGTGGTTAATTTGTGAAAATATAAGTGCCGGGGCTCTCGTCAGGAGGCAGTTTGCACCAGCCCATTGCGCCACCTCTAACAGAACAAACTACCAACCAAGAAACCCTACAAGTGGTGAGAGGATGTCGCGTAATGGCCAGAGCTGCCGACTTTGAAGCTGTGGAACCAGGTTTGAGTCTCTACATAGGCTCAACATCCTGTTATTCTGGACAAATCGCTGAATCTCCTCGTGCCTACAAAAAATGGATCTGTCCTTACCTAGTGCTCATGAAAAGCACTCCAATATCTTTGGGTCGAGTTTGCCCTATAAGCAACGGTGTTGACGATTAAGTGCAGAGTTCCGGAAACCACCAGCTCAAATTAAGCACTGCTTCCCAGTAAACTTGTTGCCAGCTCAGTGGCAGTCAGCACCACTGATGAAAGATGCATATCTTCATGAGCATTTGAAATGCATTTGCCTGGTTCTCCTTCCCCTTCCCTCTGAGCAATGCGCCCAGAAAAGTGCAGGAAACAAAGGAAGCTGTAAATGTGCTTTTACGTGGCTGGTGGCTGGTACCCGACTTTTGCAAGGCTTTGTTTCAGATGTTAGGCCTGCTCACTTTGTGTCTGTTCTTAGTGGTGGTGGTGGTGGTGGTGGTATGTGTTCCTGTTGTAATGGGCTAGTTAAGAGTCTCTCTCACATCTCTTCTATTTTCCATAGGTGTGGTGAAGAGATGTTATTATGGTGGAGGTCTGGGATGCTCCCAGAGCTCTTCATGTATCCGTTCACACTACTCATTTGGCACTCTAAGCAGAAGCCAACATTTCAGAACCTTTTGGCACATGTGCATCCACCCCCCCCCCTGAGCTCTAATTCCCAATTTAAAAATCGGCTATGTTTATGGATTTGTAGAGCGCGTAGCTGCCCATGGGCCTCCCAGTGCTAGGAAAAACATAACAACAGCGATCCTGATCTGACAAACCTAAGGCGGGAGTTTAAGGAAAGAGCCATGTTTTGAGTCTCTTCCTGAATGCTAGTTCGTTGGTTAGCATGCATACATCTCTGGGCAGGGTGTTCCAAATTTTGGGAACCAGGGGCATGAAAGATTTCCCTCCCCATCTGGCTCTTTTTATTCTGCCCTGTTTTATGAGAAGTTCTGCTAAGGATCTTAGGGTCCTGCGTGGGATATAGTGAGTGACCAGTTTTTTTATTAAGGCAGGTCCTCTATCATTCATGGCTCTGTGGGCGATACATACTGCCTTAAATTTGATCCTAGCCTGGACTGGGAGCCAATGTAATGTCTTCAGGGCTGCCCTGGCTGACTGCTGTCTCGGGATTTGGAGCAAAGTCCTTGCTGCAGCATTCTGTACTACCTGCAGCCGATTTATAATGCATTTGAGTGCGCCAAGATACAAAGAGTTACCGTAATCCAGCTGTGACATAATTAATGCTTGGACCACAGTTCTGCGGGATTGTTCAGGTATGATATTTTCGGAGCATACAAAGTAATCCGAAGCATTTGCCTGAAAGTTTCCTTGCTTGGGTCTCCATATTTACACTTTTGTCTAGCCAGATTCCCAGGTTTTTCATAGCGTGTTACCATGTTAAAATGTATTTACATTGGTATGTGGAAAGCTACGTTGGCTCTGAGGAATGCAGGGGCATATTATCAAGGACCGGTGTTAAAATTATCGCCATTTTATCGGCAGGAAACTACCGATAAAACAGCGATAATGGGCTTGATAATAAGCCCTTGTTAATTCCCATAGAAGCCCATGTTAACATCAGAACATGGCTTCTATGGGAATTAACAAGGGCGTATTATTAAGCCCATTATCGCCGTTTTATCGGCAGTTTCCTGCTGATAAAACGGCAATAATTTTAACACCGGTCCTTGATAATATGCCCCGCAGTTCTTTGATCTGACCTGTACAACACGCCAGCCCTCTGAGCATCGATCTGAATTTCAAATGCTCCAATTGCAAGATACAAGTAGATCTTTGGAGTTATCACATTAACATAGACTTGTAGGGTAAGCTAGATCTTGTAGGGTAAGCTAGATCTTGCAGAAAGCACATAAACAACTTGATATATTTTACTGTTCACACAAACATTTATCTGTAGTGGACATATAACCCCAGGTACATATCTGACTGAAATGGAAATTCCAACCTATAGGTGGCACACAGAGGCCTGCAACAGGTGCCTGCTATCACACTGGGACCAGAGCACATGCCTTTCAGATTACACATTCCTGCAGCACATGCATTAAGCAGCCAATGAATATAAATGTCTTTGTAATATGTCACCTACAGACTTCCCACAGAGCTCTGGAGCAGAGGTTCAATCCCTCGGGCGATCTAGTTTCGGTGTAAATATATGAAATGCAAGTTAGGATTTCTGTGCTATGCTCTGATAGTTACCCACACACAGAGTGAGATCCCTGCATATATGTTTATGCCCTTGTACAGTTTTCACCCACATTTGGTGTTGGTGTTTTGCAGTAGAGGCAGATAAGAAAATATGTAATATAAATCCTACTATAATTTAGGCGAAATATATAATTCACTCCTACTTCCCATCTGTGTTCTTTCTGCAGGCCGACCGACACGTCCCCGCAGGGGACACAAGTAAGAGGGCGGCCACCGTAGTGCCACAAGATGGCACACGGGGCAGCCCAGCCCTTTGGTACCCCGGAGGGTCCCGCGCGTCACTTCCGGCCTGGGGTGGGCGGGGGAGAGTATATATTCCTCCCCCGCCCACCGAGCGGCCTCTTTGTCCGCTGTCCCCTCACCCTTGGCAGGATGGGTGTTGGTGGCATTGAGCAAACATAGGCATTTAGACGGGTGAGGGTAGGAATTCCTTTTCTTTTAGTACACGCAGAGGTGATCTCCCCTGGGGAGAGAGGAACATTTGGTTTTAAATATCGCTTGTCCGTGCTCAAATTGAAGCCTTTAGATGCGCAGCAGATACCGGAGTGTTTGGGGTTTCGTTAGGAGTAACTGACCATCATCGGGAGGAAGGACCTCGGCATTTGTATTGTGGATCGCTGCGGCAATGCAGATGTTGCGTGATGCAATTTTATCACTGCCGATGTTAAATAGTAGGCGATGGGTTCGAATCCAAGCATAGTAAATGTCGCAAGCCTTTAACAGATTAGCAATGTCTTTTGGACTCGATTTTAGAATGCCGCCGTTTGTTTGGTGTGAGCACTAGTGGAGTGCATGACATTGTTAGTAGGTTTCCGACTCTTTTGAGGTGTTTACTTGCAAATGTATACCCCCCTTGGGGGGGGGGGGGTATCTGGTGTCGGCATGGATTAGACACTCGTTATACACCGTCTGTCTCTATGACGTCACGAGCCACAGCACGCACCGGAGGGGTGTTCGTTTCTTTCACGGGGGGAAGTGAGCTGTATCTCCGGGCCTGCGGCTTGGTTGTGAGTCGCCTTGGGCCTGACAGTGGTCGCAGATCGTGTGTGTGGGGGGGGGGGTTCCTCCTCATCCCGCCAGGAACCTGGGTTCCCCCCGCCCCAGAAATTAACACGCGCGGGTGTCTACAGGCGCACCGTTTGGCAGGCGCAAGGGGGGAGGCTGCTGAGGAGTGCGCTCCCCCCATGGTTCTAGCCAGTTCGCCTCCGCTCTAGCATATATATGGAAGGCGCGACGCAGCGAATCGCTATGGGATGGTTTGGTGCAGTGCGCTGTGCGGATGCTATGGGGGTTATGTCTTTGTGCTGTTTTTCAGTGCCGTAGTTCCCCCGGGAGGTAAGGGTGCAGCGATGCAAGTCCTCGGTCTGAGAGGGTAGTTTAGTGCGTGCGTCCAGTGCCGTGTTTCTGATGCTCGACCCTGGGGTGTCGCTTCCCACCCGGAGCTGCTCTTCTCGGTGGGTAGCAGTGGGACAGGGCGCCCAGTGCTACGCCCCTGCGCCTCTTCACTGGGTTTCCGGCTACTGTCGGTTTCGGGTCTCGGGCAGTAGGTTCCTTCCATTTTCGGCACACGTGCGTAATGGCGCCCGTATGCGGCCATTTTTAGGGGGCACCATTGTATGATGTCCAGCGCATACGGGTAAGGGTGCCCAGTGCGGCCATTTTCAGGGGCAGTCTTTGTCTCTGTCTGAGGCACGTGGTTAATGTCGCCTGTGTGCGGCCATTTTAGGGGCACCACTTTTGATGTCCGGCACTTGTGGTTAAGGACGCCTGGTGCCGCCATTTTCTTGGCAGTTTCCTTCGAAAGGTCCGGTGCATGGGGGTCTTGGTGCCCTTTTTGTACGACCATTATGCTTCGTTTTGTTTCACTTTGTGGGACAGGCACGTCGGCAGTCCATTATGCAGATTTGTGTGCACTTGTTTCAGGGGCAGACGTGCAGAGTGGCCTCTTTGGTTCGGATTATAGAATGGTTAGGCATGTCTGTATTTCCTTTGGCCGCCCTCAGGGGCATTGTTCAGCCATCTCGGTGTGCACAGACCGGCCTTGCGGGCCGCGCTACACGGTCAGCACCAAGAGCAGGGTGAGATGCTTTTGCTCTCGTGAGTTAGTGGGAGCTCTCTTGTTTCACATTTTCACTCTCTTGATTTTTCGCGGGTTGACTCGCGGGCGGTGATGGGGATAGTGACCGACAGGGAGCGGTTCGTGGCCAAGCGTTGGAGTGTTGCGCTAAGGCACGCAAGTTTAGTACGCTCCGGGCTCCTTGATGTAAGAGCCCTTATTAAGCCAAAGAGGCAGATTGTTTGTCACCACATTCTGAGGACGTTGCAAGTTGTCGACCAAGGAAGGAGCTCAGGTTAGAGCACGGGCTTCGCAGGTGGAAGTCCCCGGTTCCCTTCCGTGGCCTCTCAATGCAGAGTATTTTCATGCGTTTCCTGCTGTTTACATATGTTTGCAGGGACCACTGATTAGTATGGCTTTTAGCTCAGATGGTTATAATTTACTGTAGGCATAACAAAGCAGTCAGTGTGGCAGGGTGTGTAATCCGTGTGGATACAGAAGATTAGGGCAGCCTTTGTGCGGACACTGCAGGGCTTGGTGTTTGGTAGGCTACCCGGACCAGACATGGCAGCGTTTTGGGCAAAGGTATGTAAGAGGTAGCAAGCCGTGTGTTATAGGAAAAGGTGAAGTATGCATGTCTTCTATATGGACAAACACAGGGAAAAGGCTTTCTTCGTAATGGCTTGCTCCCAAAGCACTGGGACGCACTAGGAGGACACGCCTTGTAGACAGGAGTATATTTTCTATATTTCTTGGCCTCCGGATGCTACCAGAGTTCATACGATTTGCTAGTGTTCTCACAGGAGGAGAACGTTTGGTCAGTGAAGGGGTTCGCAAGCGCATCTAGATGCCCTGCTCAGTGGAGGCGGGGGGCTCCCTTGGCAGTAGGCCGCACCCAGACTGGCAGCTTCCGGGTGCGCAGAAACGCTAGCAATATTATTGTTTAGTCAGGGCGCTACCAGCTGCCTTTTTTGCAGGTATGGTTCGCCCTGTGCAGTGGTCTTTTCTCGTTGGTGCAGCGTGCGACACTTCGGTATTGCGTGTTTGGGTGTACGTAGTGTCTGTGCAATGCCGGCTCCTGCCAGAAGAACATTTCCCGCCTTTGGTCCTCTAGAGGTTTTAGACAGCGCTAACATTATTCTTGGTGTCAGAGCGCTGCATAGAAGTACCAGCTTTCAATTTATACAAGCCTTGTTTTCTGCTTCCTTCATGCGGCTGGGAGGAGCTGTGCTATGCTTATTCAAATGCTTTTTGTATAGCGCGAACTTTTCCCGTAGGTGTCAGAGCATTACATAAGAATCTGTTGCATTACATAGAAATTTGACTACATGAGTTCGGTAAATGGTACAAACAGCTAATGTTGCTTATGAGCAAGAGGCGAGTGGAAGCGTTTGTTACACTTGCAATGTTTCTGCATATTTATTTGTACATCAGAGACTCTTAATGTGTCTAGGTGCTTCACAATAGGGACAGGACTGGTATGTGGGAGCACTTTAGGTGTACACCTTATAAGCTACCACTAGTTACATGTAGCAAAGTGTCTATCGTGGGCACATGTTACAGGGAGTAGCTAGCCTTGCATTACAGGAGGATAAGTGATATGAGGGCAAGTTGCATACGCTTTCCTGGTACAAGTAGGAGGTATAGAATGCTTTACTTGGCAGAATGTCTATCACAAGTACGTAAGTTACGTACGCCGTGGTGACACTTGTGCAAATACAGGAGGCAAGCACGATGTAAGTGGTAGCAAAGAGTGTGTTACAAGATAGAAGTCCATGTGCTTGTTACTATAAGAGTACATAAATAGGTAGAAGGTTTTTTCTGCTATAACAGGCACCTGTCATATCACAAGACACTATGAAGACCATTCCACAGTCATGGAGAAGAGAACTTTATTTATCAGAGGTCTTCCGTCCGATATTAGAGGGCACGTATTGTATTGATAGTGTCTTTAAAGAAGGAGCACTTTGGTGTCGGTGTGAAGGCCTGGGATGAGAAGGTGTCACTCGGTAGTACGTCTAAGGGACGAGTTATGAGGGGTCTCTTCTGCCCGGGCTGAGATTATGTACTGGTATTAGGGGGGGCAGGGCTTCTACGGATGCTTTATGTATGGAACCACTCTGGAGAACTGCCCGACTCACATGGGTGGACACCTGAACTACCAGCAGGGATATTGGGCATAGCACACCCCGGTCAGTGAGCTAGGGTCTGGGACCCCCAGTCTCTCCACAGGAGTCTTTTCTGTCCCTGTTGTCGGCGCGGCGCGCGCAGGTTACGCCCCTTGGAAGTAACCATGATCAGTAAACGGGTGTATGTGAACAGAGCAGTTAGTTCCTGGGCAATATGGGGATGTCTTCTTCGATAACGACTTAAGAGTCTGGGCACTTTGTTTAATTACTAGGCACCAGTTGGGGTGTTCTCTTGGTACGCAGTGGCAGAGTGTGGGCATATCTTGCATATATATAAATAATTGTTGCTTTCAACAGGATGCACCGTGATGCCCACCACGTTGGCAGGGTAAAAGCTTTCACCGTTAGTGTTATGGGGGCACGCTTTACCATCATGAAGTAAAGGTAGTTACATGTATTTTGTGACAATCTGCTCACGCACATGTCTAGCAGGCAACGCTCATGCCTCCTTCTGATAGGGGTCGTAGGAGTGCTTACGTTTCTAAGTGCAGCTAGTAATATTGTGTTATAATTTGGATCTGTTCAATTCAGCTATTATTGAATTCCTGTAACTAGCTGGGCAATAGTGTACCTGGACACACTATTTAATTATATTTTGATGTCATGACATCCACCCGGGTCCCACAAGGGCGGAGGGGCCCTCACGATTTTCCCTGCTTATTTGCGGCGGGGCACACACTTGTCATACTGGTAACCTTTTTCCCTGTAGGTTAGTCAAGCCTGGACTCCCGGAGGTGCGGCTATGGCCTGCCACTGTTTTTGCAGACAAGTTATCAGTGCTCATTTGAGCAGGGTGGTTGTTTCTGGTCTGCGGCTACGTCCCTCTATTGTTTTCCTCAGCACTGCTGGCTTTCAGTGAAGACCGCTCTACGCCACGGAGTAAGTTAAGTTTAGTGGTGACTTTGCCTGTGGATTTATTGGTTTGTTTGATCGGTTTGTTTTATTTCTCGTGCACTGAGTAAGTTTATTGGCAAGTTTCACCCAGCTTGGGTTGTGTCTTAACAGGTAGGCCTGGAATTGTTTTGAATGTGTTTTACTGGTAGGGACCAGAGGGGGCAGGTAATAAGTCTTTGGACAACTGCAAGGGAAGAACATTTGTCACTCTTTGTGCTCTGTACCATGGAAATGTTACACATAGCGGTTGATACCGGGTACCTCTGATAAAGGGTGGCTAGTTCGTGGTTGAGTATGCAAGGAAGCTTTATTGTGGCCCTTTATCTTGTGCAACTAAGCAGCATTGACGGGCACTTTGACTCCCATAGTAGCGTATTTACGTCATTGTTTCACACAGGCACATGTTTAGCTTGGGAATCTCTGACATAATGCAGCCTTATCCTTACCTTTTAGAGTCTCTTGTTAGTCATTGGTGTATTTGCTGATTTGGGTCTTACTCAGCTTCATGTCGATTGCTGGCACGAAAGTGTTATTCTGGTCCTTTGATGTCACTCATAGTGCACTGGACTGATGGAAATGTTACACTTAGCAGTTACACCTTGGTGGCTATGGATGGGGGCGACTTTTTCTTGTTTGGATGCAAGAAAGCTATTACGGTGGCTTAGTTCTCTTATGCACCATGAAGCATTTGTTCTCCTATGAGACGGCCTTGTATGTTAGCGCTCCTTTTCTACGTCGGGATAGGGAGGCGTTGTCTTAGCGGCTAATCACCAAGCTCTTCTCAGCACTTTTGCCTGTGCAAGCTGGGTAGCCCATGTAGGCGATTGCTTTAGCTGTCTTTGGAGTAGGATCCGCAAGGGACAGGAATTTCCTCAGCCTAAGTCCCTCTTCAAGGGTTGACTCGCAGGGAGGGCCCTTGACTAAAAGCTTGGGTAAGCTTTTTACCCAGACAGCATCGATTTAGTTGTTATTCAGGTAAGATAGTCGGGACTCCTTTGGCAGTGTTCACTTACCAGGTAGTAAGAGGAGGAAGTTTTAGTTCCCTGATTTCCACAGGATGCATATACTGTTGTATAGGATGCTTGTTAAGCCTCATAGGGTACAAATTAGGCCAGGCACAGGGGGACGTCTTGGCATGTGTCTACCACGAAGGGATCCCTACACAGTGTTATGGGGATGTTGCCTGCGCGAATATCTCACTGGCCTCATACGCTTGTTGGAGAGGCTTGCGACCAGTGGTGGGCTGCAAAACTAATATATTATGTGATGGGGGCAGGCATGGACAAAGATTTGATCCTCGAGATCTGCCTTGTCAGTCATTTTGACTCGATGGCGTTCCCACTGCTGAAGTTGGGTCAAGTTGCATTCTGGTAGTACCCCCTCCTACCGGGCTGGTACTCTGGGATACCCGTGCTCAGGTCACTCTTCCCATGGCACGACAGTCACTACTAGGTGGGAACGGTCAGTTTCAGGCCTTAACAGGACAGGACCAGCCACTCTCTTTTCTGGTCACCTTCAAGCATGTAGGTCACACACTCTGACTGGGGGTGCGGGGCCCTATGCCATTAACATAAGCTGCGAGGGGGCATCGGGCTGTCAAATGTCCTCGTGGGACGGAGATGGGCATTAGGGGCCTAGTGCAGGACGCAGTATTTGCAGGGACACATATGGGTCCCAGCGGATCCCCCAAAGGGATCTCAGCGAAGCAGGTGACTCAATACCTGATAGCCCGACACCGTCCTGGTGGATGTATCTAGGCTCACACGGGTAGTTAGCAGGGACCGGGATCAGTGTCCGGTCATAGGGTCAGCAAGCAGGGTAGACTGCACTAGTTGGCCCTTCATGGAGGTTTTCAGTACCATCCACAGGCAACACACTCTCTTTCCCTCCACCTTGCTGTGACACCAGGCTGTGTCGCCGGGGAGCTTTGGAGAATTATTGTTTATTTGTCTGGGCTCTGGGGCTAGCATGCACTTTAGAGGAAGAACACTAGGGGAATTGGCCACACGTTGGTGGCAGATGAGCTCTGTGGTCTGATTTCTTATCCCGAGCTCCAGTGGCAGGTTGCCCTGTCTGGGACAGTGCGGCAGCAGGCTCGCACGAGGTTTGCTGCGCCATGTGTAAGTATTTTGGGCAGAGATTTGGCCTTTTACATGTGGGCTACAAGCCAATCTCCCTTGGTGTTGCTGGACTTTTGGGTCAGCGGTCCACGTTGGCATGGACCTGTTTTTTCTGAATAGGGAAGAGACCCTTGTTATAGCAAGTAGGAATAGCTAGGAGGAATGCCGGCCTTGGTGGGGGGCCCTGGCTGCGACGGTCGCCATACCCAGGGCTGTGGAGGAGTTGCAGGGCGATCCCGAGGCGGAAAGGTACCCGGGAGTACCCTCTTCAGGAGCACAAAGGATGCTGAGGCCTAATATCCCCAGGAAGTCTGTGCGTTGGACCCTGGGGGTACGACGGCGCCCCGCTATCCTACGGGCGGTTGGAAACCTGTACAACGGGGGGTCGTTTGAACGCTCCGCCCCTCGTAGGGGGGGGGCGTGAGCAAGAGGGTGGACCAATGGTTCACCGGATTTGGGAGGGGCTATCTCCTCCCATAACTGCTAAGCAACGATTGGCTAAGGCCACGTTGCAAATTGGCCCATCAGGTGGTAGGTCGCGAGGGGCGGCTTGCCTTTTGGATCGCCTGTAAGATAACCCACCTTGTTGGCATTGTGTATATGCTAATAAACCTGCAGCTACTTTTCTCCAACAAAAGAGTTGTCTTGTCTGCTTATTTCTGCAAAATGCATGTTACTGCGAGTGGGCTGGTGAGTGGGCCGATATTGGCACTATGCAGGCCGACCGACACGTCCCCGCAGGGGACACAAGTAAGAGGGCGGCCACCGTAGTGCCACAAGATGGCACACGGGGCAGCCCAGCCATTTGGGACCCCGGAGGGTCCCGCGCGTCACTTCCGGCCTGGGGTGGGCGGGGGAGAGTATATATTCCTCCCCCGCCCACCGAGCGGCCTCTTTGTCCGCTGTCCCCTCACCCTGACGCCGTTTCCCTCCCTTCCGCATACCCGGCGTTTTCAGGGTGGGGGGGAAATTTTTCTAATATTTTCTCATTTGTGTTGCAGGAGGAGTTACAGGGCGATCCCGAGGCGGAAAGGTACCCGGGAGTACCCTCTTCAGGAGCACAAAGGATGCTGAGGCCTAATATCCCCAGGAAGTCTGTGCGGTGGACCCTGGGGGTACGACGGCGCCCCGCTATCCTACGGGCGGTTGGAAACCTGTACAACCGGGGGTCGCTTGAACGCACCACCCCTCGTAGGGGGGGGGCGTGAGCAAGAGGGTGGACCAATGGTTCACCGGATTTGGGAGGGGCTATCTCCTCCCATAACCGATAAGCAACGATTGGCTAAGGCCACGTTGCAAATTGGCCCATCAGGTGGTAGGTCGCGAGGGGCGGCTTGCCTTTTGGATCGCCTGTAAGATAACCCACCTTGTTGGCATTGTGTATATGCTAATAAACCTGCAGCTACTTTTCTCCAACAAAAGAGTTGTCTTGTCTGCTTATTTCTGCAAAATGCATGTTACTGCGAGTGGGCTGGTGAGTGGGCCGATATTGGCACTATGCAGCTCACTTGCCAGAGTGAGAGTTATAGCAATTCCAGCAACACTAAGGGAGGCTCACAGATGCCCGTCCAAGGGACCACCCTGATTACCACCAACTAAAATCTTTAAAATAAATAAAAAAATGGATGGTGTTTTCTGTGCCCCAATCACGTTGTGCTAGCACATTCATGATGGAAGGAAGTGAGCTGTATTGAATGTGGCCAGTTCCATACAAAGGTGGTCTGTTGCACTGGGTAGAGGGGAGCTATGCACTCCATCAGCTGGGAAACACACTGATCATAATGCTCAGCTGAGCTAGTCAATCTGTATGGGGGCAATGGTTGCTGCCTAGCGGTACCCCCATTAAAAAACCATGTCATGTTTCTGGAACCCATGCAAGGAATCTTTCATGCTGTCTCCGGAGCAGATTGTTCTGTATATTTTATGATTCAATTTCGGCATCAGTGCACAATTTGAGACAGTTCATTTGATTTATTATGTTGCAATTTCTCTTGTTGAGAAATAATTAATAACTTTCTCATAGCAACATCACTTTTTAATTAATTTGCTAAAGCAAGCTGCTTTGATTTTTTTTGCAGTCAGTAGAAGAGCAATGTAGTCAGGATTTATTTGTTCTTCGAAAGACCTGCAGTGTCCTGCGCTCCACGCTCCAGGCATCAGTCTGGACAGAATAAATGCAATCGAAAGATGAACAGAGGCCAGTAATACTCTGGTTGCTGAACACCCTTCATCTGCAGTCTTGGTTGACTGCATCATGTAACCTGTGGAGAATGTTCTGGGAAAATGCAGTTTTTCTAAAATCTAGAATTCTAAAAGCCCCAGTACTTTCCCTTAATCCATATATATGTTTCTGCAGTTCAAGAGAGGACTGCTTCTCTTAGCACTTTAATATCAAGCTCTCTACAAAAACATGTTGATTTCATCAACTCATTTACTTCTAATTCATTATGAAGTGTGCGTGGACTGGTGGTTGGGGAGCAGGAACGATTCTTAGTTCATGTTTAATAAATACACATAATCTGATGTACTGAGATCAGGTGCTTCCAAAGACCTACTGTAGTCTTACATAATCTGTGCTGCATGATTGACATGCCACATATTTTCAAGGCTTGGCTGCAGGGGAACGCCACGTCCCAAGGCAGTAGTGGCTGCAGTAGCCCTGGTCGAATGGGCACGCAGTCCCACAGGAGGCTCCTCCTTAGCCAAGGAGTAACACGCTTTGATGCACAGAACAACCCATCGGGAGATGGTACGTTTGTGCACGTCCCGACCTTTTTTGGCGCCCGTGGAGCCAACAAAGAGCTGATCATCCACTCGGAACTGCTGTGTACGCTGCAGACAGAATGCCAGCGCACGTTTTGGGTCCAGACGGTGGAGCCTCTCCTCTTCCGGTGAAGGATGCGGAAAGAAGGTGGGCAAAGTGATGGTCTGCCCGATGTGGAAGGGCGTGACAACCTTTGGCAAGAAAGAAAGACTGGTCCTCAGAACCACCTTGTCCGGATGAACTGACAGGAAAGGAGGTTTAGAAGAAAGAGCCTGTAGCTCACTCACTCTTCTGGCAGAGGTGATAGCTACCAAGAAAGCCGTCGTAAGAGTGAGAAGACGCAAAGGACACTTATGAAGGGGCTAGAAGGGAGCGCACATCAGAAACGTCAAGACAAGGTTTAAGTCCCACTGAGGCATGATAAACGGCACCAGAGGGAACGTGTGCGTAATGCCTTTTAGAGAACGTTTCACAACCGGGGACTTAAAAAGAGAAGGCTGATCAGGAAGCCGTAGAAAGGCGGAAATGGCCGAAAGATAACCTTTGATAGTGCCCAGGGCAGAGCCCTGCTGGGCTAAAGAAAGAAGGAACAAAAGAACCTCGGAAAGAGGGGCAGAAATGGGATCCGAAGTCTTCGCGGTGCACCATGCCACAAACCTGTTCCACCTGCAGGCGTATACCGTTTGGGTGGAGGGACGCCCAGCTGCCAGAATGACATCACAGACTTCAGAAAGAAGATCGAAGGGTGTTAACTGTCGCCGCTCAATCTCCACGCATGGAGGTGGAGGCTGGGCAGGTTCGGGTGGAGAACCATCCCCTGCCGCTGCGACAGAAGACCTTCCTTAAGAGGCAGGCGGATCAGGGGATCAAAGCTCATACTGAGTAGCTCGGAATACCATACTCTTCGAACCCAGTCCGGAGCCATAAGAATGACTTGGGCCCGGTCGTGCCTGATCTTCTTCAGCACTCTGGGCAGAAGTGGTATAGGCGGAAAGGCGTACAACAGACCGCAACTCCAATTGCGACAAAAAGTGTCTCAGAGCAAGTGCCGCCTTGGAAATTCCAACGGGCAGACCTGATGACATTGCGCGTTCTCTACGGTGGCAAACAGATCTAACCAAGGCCCTTCCCAGTGCAGAAAGAGACCTTGCGCCACTTCCGATGCCATTCGTGATACATCAAGCACCAGCGGCTGAGTTAGTCCGCCCAGGCTTTCAGAGAACCTGCCAGGTGTTGAACCACCAAGGTGATGCCGTGATGTTCCAGCCATGTCCAGAGGCGTAGAGCCTCTTGACAAAGGGTCCAGGACCCCACTCCGCCCTGCTTGTTGCAATACCACATGGCGGTGGTGTTGTCCGTGAACACCTGCACCACACTTCCCCGGAGAGAGGGAAGGAATGCCTTCAGTGCAAGTCAGCTCCAGAAGGTTGATATGGAGCCGGGACTCCGCCGGAGACCAGAGGCCTCTGATCTCCGCCTCTCCCAAGTGGCCTCCCCATACCAGGAGGGACGCTTCCGTCACCACTGTGTGTACCGGTTGGGAAAGGGAGAGGGATCTGCCATTGACCCAATCACGATTCGTGAGCCACCACTGCAATTGTCGTGCAGCGCCCTCCGAGATCTGAACATGATCGGAGAGGTTACCCTGATGCTGCGCCCACTGGAACTTCAGGTCCCACTGCAGAGCCCGCATATGCCATCTGGCATGTGTCACCAGCAGGATGCAGGAGGCCATCAGGCCCAGAAGCCGGGGGGTCAACCTGACCGAATCCCAGGATAGAGGCTGAAAGATTGGAATCATAGCTTGAATATCCCGGACTCGCTGCTTGGGAGGATAAACCCGATACATTGGCGAATCCAGAACCGCATCGATGAAGGGGAGCTTCTGGGAGGGACTCTGGTGCGACTTCAGCACGTTGATGGAGAACCCCAGCAAATGCAGGAGGTCGGCCGTAGTCTGGAGGTGGTTGACGACTGCCTGGGGCAAGCCCGCCTTCAACAGCCAGTTATCAAGGTAGGGGGAGACTGACATCCCCGACCTACGCAGATGAGCCGCGACCACCGCCATCACCTTCGTGAACACCCGAGGGGCACTGGTAAGGCCAAATGGGAGCACGGCAAACTGAAAATGCTCTTGGCCTACTGTGAATCGCAGGTAACCCCGGTGGGCCGGCAGGACGAGAATGTGAAAATAAGCGTCCTGCAAGTCCAACGCTACCATCCAGTCTCCAGGGTCGAGGGCAGCCAGGACCTGAGCCAGGGTCAGCATTTTGAATTTCTCCCTCTGGAGGAAGCGATTGACGTCCAGGAGGTCCAAGATGAGAAGCAGGCCCCCCTTATCCTTCTTGGGGACCAGAAAGTAATGGGAACAAAAAACACTCCCTACTTCCTGACCGGGAACGCACTCGATGGCCCCCTTGGCCAGGAGGGCCGTGACTTCCTGTCGGAGAAGAGCCAAATGATCCCCCAACAAGCGGTGGCACCGAGGTGGCATGGCTGGAGGGGAGGACTGAAAGGGAGGGAAGGACTGAAAGGGAAGGGAGTAACCTTGGCAGATTATCTGTAGCACCCACTTGTCCGATGTAATTTCTCGCCAGTGGTGGAGGTGGTGGCGGACCCTGCCACCCACCGGCGTGGGGTGCTCCCTGAAGCTTGGATTAGGAAGGCTTAGAGGTGGAAGCAGCGGGGGTAGAGGTGGACTGACCCGCAAGCTGGTTCCCAACGGTATCCCAATTTGGATACCAGGCCGGATCAAAATGGTCCGGGATTCGGGGCAGGGGTGGGATAAACGGCACCCAGTGCGGCACCGGGGGTGGAGCCGAGGGTGGCGCTGGGGCCGGAGCCAGCGGCGCTGCACCTCGTAGCGCCGGGGCCGGAGCCGCCGGGCCAGCAGGATCTGGACAGGGAACCGCAGGGCCCAAAACCGCGCCGGCGGGAGCCCGGGGCCTAAAAAGGCGGTCCATGGCAGCAAGAAACTCTTGCATCTGTTCGGGAGTCGCTGATGGACCCGGGTATAGCGGGTAGGCCGCGGCACTCCCCGACTCCAGAGGAGCCGCAGGGGCGGAGCCCCTGTCCTCCTCATGCACCTCCGGGGAGCAGCAGGGGGACGTCGGAGAGCAAACACGCTTCTTCGGCTTCTTTTTATACCGTCGCTTACCAGAATCCGAAGGCAAAGACTTTGAGCCCGAGGAGCGACGGCTCCGGCCCCGCAAGCAGTCTCGGGACCGGCCTCTAGACCCGGAGCGGCGGTGAGAGGAATGCCGGACCTCCAGCAATTTCCCGCATCTGGCATTGAGCATGCCAAATTTCTCTACGTAGGTTCTGGGTTGGAAGAGAATCGGGATTAGAAAGTAAGAAAAGGTACTGGATAGGAAAGTAGAAACTGTCAATTTCTCTCTCAGATTCAGGCCTTTATTTTTTTATAAATCACACTAGCTCTAACAAACATATTTGTTATTGAGAGGGGGACTCTTTCTAACAGTAGACATTGTGAGTAAATGTTGCGGGTTATATAAGACTTTGTTGTTATAAATGAGTTACTAGTCTCATAATGCCTGCGCTACTCATGTTATAATTTGACGTGTGGATCTATCTAGTACAAGCTAATCTTAAGGTACTTTAAACTTTTTCTAAAGCAGTATTTAAAGTTAAATGTTGGCAGCACCTCTAAAGGTATCATGCCGTGTATTCTTAAAAACATCCACAAAGTCTTTGTTGTAAGTACAATTCTATTGCCCACTGAGAAATTCCCCATACAGTATATACAGTGGTTGGTATGATCATAGTGCCAGCTTTCTGCTAACAGGGATATTTCCGAAGCTGTGTGTATTCTGTAGGTGGAGGTCTTGAGCTCACCATTTACTAAATACACCTTTGTGGTTTCTTTTTTAATTCTATGTCTCTAGTACTGAACGTATATATGACGCTTAACTGCAGTTCACAGTGATTTAATTAAAATATGTTTTCAAATAATTCACAATCTGTTGATTTCCAAATGATGACTAGATTATTAAGATTTTTGGACCCCGATTTGCGTTGTGAGTGTGTCCATGTCTGGTCTCCCTGCATGATGCTTCTCAGAGCACTCCATCATTAGATCCACGCTACTAAGCGTGAATTGCTGCCCAATATTGTAAAAAGTGTTCATTGTTAAAACATAAAGTAAATATTTTAAGTATGAATGTAATCAGGGAGATTATCATTCACGTATGTCGAAAAAAGGACACAGACCTTTCTAACACAAAAAAAGTCAGGGCTCCATGACCATCTCTGTGATGCAACAAAATATATAGAGCGTTCACGTCTCTACAGACCAATAACCAAACACCACCACTAGGAGGTATCCAGTTTATTAGCATATAACTAGGGGGGAAAAAGTAGTCAAAAGGGGTTTTAATTTTATGTTTCAAGGGTGACCTTTATACGGTCATCATTTTCCTGAAAGTTTGGTCTGGTGGCATTATTCACCTTCTTCTGGCTGAGTTCCCTGCAGTTCATCATCAATGTCTTCCATTCACAACCTATCTCTGCCTTATGTCTTTGTATCTAACTACCTGTCAGAGGTAGTTTAACCTGGATCATGTCTTAACTTACACAAAAGCCCGCCTATTTGATACTGCCCTTTTGTCTTAATAGTTATAATTCAAAAGAAAACAACACTCACAGTGCAGCACTTTCTGAAGTAACAACAAATTCCAGCATTGGCACAAATACACCAACCGACCAATACCAGCACAGCACCTTGTGACGCAACCTGTAGCACCTCACAGCAACTCTCACTCCAGAGCAATCAATTTAGCCCGAAAAATTATTGAACAAAGCGAAAATTCATGTCTGTTTCACTAAAAGGAAGTTTAAAGTGCACAACTACTCTAGGGAAATAACCTCCTGGTGCTACCAGGAGGTTATTTCCCTAGCAGGAAATCTCCCTGACTAATGTGGCCTGCTCTTGGACACAAAGAATTAACTCAGCACCAGTCTCAATTAATACACCCACACCATACAAGTTAATAAGTCCCTATCTTTTGTGTGGCCGATACTGCTTCACTGTCCAATACCAGAAACATTAACAGACAAGTTACAACATAATATGCTCAATGTTTATCACAAGATCTTAGACTTCAAGTCCGATAACAAGAACTTCAACTCTAAGTTTTACCAAAAAAAACAAGCATTGGAAATGCAATAGGTCTCGCATTAGAAGAGTTGGAGCTTTGGTTTTGTAAATGACAACTTTTTTTTTACGTGTTGGTCTTGAAAATAGCAAAATTTATTGCTTTGTCATTTACAATGCCAATACTTTTAACTTTTTCAAATGTGACACCTATAGCATTTGTAATGCCACATGTTTTGTATGTACGTGACTTACATGTATTCATATAACAAATACAAATGGCTTTTAATTTTTTTAAATAATTAATAGTTAAATAAAAGTTCTTGTAATTTATAATAGCAATAGCTTAAACTATTGTAAATTACTTTTGTGAAGAATATGTGCAGTGTATTTTATTGTGGTAGAGTGAGGGTGGTTGAGTGAGGGCAGCAGAGTGGTAGAGTGAGGGCGGTAGAGTGGTAGAGTGAGGGCAGTAGAGTGAGGGCAGTAGAGTGAGGGCGGTAGAGTGAGGGCGTGAGGGCGTTAGAGTGGTAGAGTGAGGGCAAGAGTGAGGGAGTGAGGGCGGTAGGGTGGTAGAGTGAGGGCGGTAGAGTGAGGGCAGTAGAGTGAGGGCAGTAGAGTGAGGGCGGTAGAGGGAGGGCGTGAGGGCGGTAGAGTGAGGGCGTGAGGGCAGTAGAGTGAGGGCGTGAGGGCTGTAGAGTGGTAGAGTGAGGGCAGTAGAGTGAGGGCGTGTGGGTGGCAGAGTTATGGCAGTAGAGTGAGGGCAGTAGAGTGGTAGAGTGAGGGCGGTAGAGTGAGTGCGGTAGAGTGAGGGCAGTAGAGTGAGTGCGGTAGGGTGAGGGCGTGAGGGCGGTAGAGTGAGGGCGTGAGGGCAGTAGAGTGAGGGCGTGAGGGCAGTAGAGTGGTAGAGTGAGGGCGGTAGAGTGAGGGCGTGAGGGCGGTAGAGTGGTAGAGTGATGGCAGCAGAGTGAGGGCGTTAGAGTGGTAGAGTGAGGGCGGTAGAGTGAGGGCGGTAGAGTGAGGGCCGTAGAGTGAGTGCGAGCATCAGAACAAACTCGAATTGCAAAAAAGAACTGGTGGTTGCCGAATAATCAGCGGTG
Source organism: Lissotriton helveticus (assembly GCF_964261635.1). Classification (NCBI taxonomy): domain Eukaryota; kingdom Metazoa; phylum Chordata; class Amphibia; order Caudata; family Salamandridae; genus Lissotriton; species Lissotriton helveticus. Next base: position 1,850,448,939 of record NC_136067.1, on the reverse strand, counting down.
GTTTTGCTGCCCTTCTATGGACACTGGAGGTGGGGGTTTGTGGTGGGCGGTCTGATTGTTCTGCCTTGCGAGTGCTTGACGCTGTAGACCTGAATTTGGAGTTACCTCTAAAACAGATATACCTTCTACAAATCAAAAAATGTTGGCGGGAGCAGGGTGCATTTGGGGTTACTGGAGGCAAAGGGGTGTGGGTATGACACGATCTGTAATGTACGACTGTCTGCGAGCATTATACAAATCTATCCACATACATACATAAAATTGTATTTGTGTGGGGCTTGGAAAAGAGAAATTACACTAAAGTGCCTGATGCGCAGCACTTTTCGAGCTGAAAAATAAGTGAATCCGCTCCAGATTCAAAGCAACCCGGCTTTTACCAAAAAGTATAATATTACAAGATACAAAATGGAACGAGGAATCCTGTCTTAGGTACAATTGTTGAATATCGTCTAAATGAGGCACGAATATTTAAAGATATGTTCTTCTCGGCGTTGTGTGACTATCTTTAAGTTTCTTTTTTAACTTTCACGACAGCTCCGGGGTCTTCCCCACCTGTCATACAACAGGTTTGTCTTCTTCTTATTATAAATATGATTTATTGTATTCCTTCGTCCCTTCAGTTCACTGCAGCAGCCTGTTGGATTTGCTGCTCGCTTGCCAGTCACCCAGCACACACTCTGCTCTTCAGGCGAGCTGCAGTTGTAAATATGTAACTACAAACTGCAAGGAGCGCCCATAAAAATTCTAAGGAATACTCATTTAGGGCATCAAACCCCCCTCTTTGGTGCTGGCACTCAGAGACAGGCTGGCTGGGAGGCCGGCGTGTGAAGGGCAGGCTGCCGCTGCTTGAAGGTGTTCGAGGCCAGACAGATCCTTATCTGATGCTTATCCGAACACCAAAGCGACCGGCCGCTTTGAGTCCATTTGCCACCCACCATCCACTTCACGCGCTCCTCGTGGCTCATTGTAAAGAGGAACTCGAACAGTGCTGCGTACTACTTGCTGCAAAGCGCTTAACGGCTCGTTCGGCGCTAGCAAGCACTGTGTATACAATTTACAATTACAACTTTTAAAAATACGTCGCACACCAGGTAGGGGGTTTCTTGTGCGAGGCAGACAAAAAGTAAAGGTTAAAGGAAAAAGTAAACAGGACATAGTAACACCAGTTGTTAAAGTGTTCATTCATTCAGCGCTGAAAAAAACCTTCTCACAAAGGCCCGTCGCGCTGTGTTGCTCTCCATCTTACTGAGTGTAAATAATACAAACACAACAATGCATTCTCCTTTCTGATTAAAATACCCAGGGGCGCGTTCACCTCAGTATTTCTACACATTGCAGCACTCATTCAAGGCGCTACTGATTGCTTCAACCGTTGAATGCAGTTTTCATTTTAATTTCAAATGGAAAACTGTCCCGCCCGAATGCAAACCCGAAGGATGTAATTTAGTAAGGCTCAACGTGCTTCGTTTTTTTAAAATGTAAATAAATACAGAAAACAATCTGTTTCCCTTTTATATTAATAAAAAAAAAGCAGAAATTAGATCGCCAATCATGACAGCCAGACTAATAGCAGAGCATGTTGTCAACAGAGAGATTTGTCTTATTAAAAGGACTCGGTGACGGTTTAAGTAGCAGCAAATACGAACATGTGGTATTACTACAATGCTAATTTTCAGCCTAAAAATAATTCTGCAAGGAAAAGGAAGCATATATTATTAATCTAATCCCTATGTGGCTCCAGAGCTGCGTACTACTTGCTGCAAAGCGCTTAACGGCTCGTTCGGCGCTAGCAAGCACTATGTGTATACAATTTACAATTACAACTTTTAAAAATACGTCGCACACCAGGTAGGGGGTTTCTTGTGCGAGGCAGACAAAAAGTAAAGGTTAAAGGAAAAAGTAAACAGGACATAGTAACACCAGTTGTTAAAGTGTTCATTCATTCAGCGCTGAAAAAAACCTTCTCACAAAGGCCCGTCGCGCTGTGTTGCTCTCCATCTTACTGAGTGTAAATAATACAAACACAACAATGCATTCTCCTTTCTGATTAAAATACCCAGGGGCGCGTTCACCTCAGTATTTCTACACATTGCAGCACTCATTCAAGGCGCTACTGATTGCTTCAACAGTTGAATGCAGTTTTCATTTTAATTTCAAATGGAAAACTGTCCCGCCCGAATGCAAACCCGAAGGATGTAATTTAGTAAGGCTCAACGTGCTTCGTTTTTTTAAAATGTAAATAAATACAGAAAACAATCTGTTTCCCTTTTATATTAATAAAAAAAAAGCAGAAATTAGATCGCCAATCATGACAGCCAGACTAATAGCAGAGCATGTTGTCAACAGAGAGATTTGTCTTATTAAAAGGACTCGGTGACGGTTTAAGTAGCAGCAAATACGAACATGTGGTATTACTACAATGCTAATTTTCAGCCTAAAAATAATTCTGCAAGGAAAAGGAAGCATATATTATTAATCTAATCCCTATGTGGCTCCAGAGCTGCGTACTACTTGCTGCAAAGCGCTTAACGGCTTGTTCGGCGCTAGCAAGCACTATATGTATGCAATTTACAATTACAACTTTTAAAAATACGTCGCACACCATGTCGGGGGTTTCTTGTGCGAGGCATACGAACATGTGGTATTACTACAATGCTATTTTTCAGCTGAAACTAATTCTGCAAGGAAAAGGAAGAATATATTATTAATCTACTCCCTATGTGGCTCCAGAGCTGCGTACTACTTGCTGCAAAGCGCTTAACGGCTCGTTCGGCGCTGGCAAGCACTATGTGTATACAATTTACAATTACAACTTTTAAAAATACGTCGCACACCATGTCAGGGGTTTCTTGTGCGAGGCATACGAACATGTGGTATTACTACAATGCTATTTTTCAGCTGAAACTAATTCTGCAAGGAAAAGGAAGAATATATTATTAATCTACTCCCTATGTGGCTCCAGAGCTGCGTACTACTTGCTGCAAAGCGCTTAACGGCTCGTTCGGCGCTGGCAAGCACTATGTGTATACAATTTACAATTACAACTTTTAAAAATACGTCGCACACCAGGTAGGGGTTTCTTGTGCGAGGCAGACAAAAAGTAAAGGTTAAAGGAAACAAGTTTAAACGAGATATGCAATTTACAATTACAACTTTTAAAAATACGTCGCACACCATGTCGGGGGTTTCTTGTGCGAGGCATACGAACATGTGGTATTACTACAATGCTATTTTTCAGCTGAAACTAATTCTGCAAGGAAAAGGAAGAATATATTATTAATCTACTCCCTATGTGGCTCCAGAGCTGCGTACTACTTGCTGCAAAGCGCTTAACGGCTCGTTCGGCGCTGGCAAGCACTATGTGTATACAATTTACAATTACAACTTTTAAAAATACGTCGCACACCAGGTAGGGGTTTCTTGTGCGAGGCAGACAAACAGTAAAGGTTAAAGGAAACAAGTTTAAACGAGACCCAGAGGAGGCTATCTTAAAACAAGGTTGTGCTGGGAGAGAGAGAGTGGGGAGGAGAGTAGGAGGAGGAGGGAAAGGCAGATAAGGGGAGGGGGGAGGAGAAATGCGACACGGCGGGCAGGGGAGGGGAGGGGGCGGAGCGGGGAGAGCGGCATGTGGGTGTGAAGAAGCCAGGGCCTTTGAAGTGAAGCTAAGCTTCACTTCAAAAGGTGTCGGAGGAATGCGGCTGAGGGAACAGACGGCGATTGCGGCTGAGGGAACTGATGTGCACGCGCTTTTAAGCTCAATGCACATGCGCATTGAGCTTAAAAGTCACGGGCACTGCAAGGAATCGCCACGATTCCTTGCAACTTGGTTAAAGACTGTTTAAGCCGCAATAGGCTCGCAAGCTCGATGCGCATGCGCATGCGCATCGACAGGCGAGACCTAAAAAGAACTTCAACTCTTAAAGCAAGTAAAGTCCTCTTCAGACGCTCAAGCGGTATAAATAGGGCAGTATCACAAATCTCACAAAAACCCTTCTGCACACAAAATGGGCACCACTCCGCACAACGCTCAACCTCATCAATATCCACAAACACCTCAACGCCCGAAAGAAGAATCGAAGGAACATACCTCACGATACTCACACTCCTAGGACACCGCAACCGCTCAGGAAAGATGAAACACTACCATTTCTCCAAACTGAACAACAGGAACCTTAGGGACACAGGCGGATCTGGGACAGATTCTAATGGATTTTGGGGTAAATTCTAATACCTAGGCCTCAGTGAGAACCATTCTCTGCTACCATTTAATAGCGGGAAAGGTAAGTAGGATGTTTACACTGCGTTAAGTTGGAGCAAACCCAAAACTACGCTTTAGTTTTATATAGCGCAAACTAGACCTGAATCGGGAATCAGAGCACTTTAAATGAGCACCAGTTTCATTACAGAAAGATACATTCACTTTGTCCAATTGAGGCTAAAATTGTAAATTCAGTAACATATCAATGACAGTGAAGCAGATTTTGCCCTGCAGAAATGACAAAGGGGAGGAATGTTTAGTAAAGTTCCAATTTCAAATCGAATCAGTTGAATCATGACCAGCTGAATGCAGCATATGTGAATATAGTTGAGTCATGTCAATTAGCGAATGCAAAAACAATTTATTAAAAGACAGAAAATGCAAAATTTTAGAATTTCTGCTCCCCTGAAGGGAATCTCCCTAATGCTAATTAAAGGTTGTAAGGGAATTGGAAAAATCAAGTAGCAGCAGATGTCAAACAATATAAAACCTCAAGTAGAACCAAATGAAGGGTCTAATTGGAATAAGAAGGAATGTACTTGCTCTCGAGATTATAGGAGTTATGTAATAATGTGTAAATGCAAACGACAAATAGTGACACTGCGTCACCAAAAGCACAACAAAAAATGCAAAAATAAAAGAAGGTGGTCTATGTTAGTCCAAAAGGGACTTGACTGCTGTGGAACTCATTCCCCGTGTGGATGGGAACTGTGGATAATCCAAGAGACAAAAGGAGCTGCATCTACCTCGAATAATACCAGCAAGACCAGTGGTAACAACTTTTGGGTTTGGGACTCTTTGGAAGGGAGATAAACTGTTTGTTTTAACCCAAGGCATGCTGTCCGTTACTCTTTACTGAACATTTGGGGGTCTTTTAGACCACCAGGGGAGAATTTATAGAACTTTTGCTAAAATGTATGAAAGTTTGAACTTTTAGTACAACAATCCTATTTCTCAAAGATTCACCCGGTACTTTCTGAGACAAAATGTAAAATCTGAATCATCCTTTTTTAAGATTGTTCCCAAGTTTCAGCCATTCTGGCACCTGCAGTGTGTGCATGTCTCACGTATCTCCTGGCCCTCTCCCATGCACCTATCATATGAAACCCCTCCACTCTCCAATCCATTTCCCAACATAAAATTAGGTATAGTGTGTGAAAGAACGAATTCTCTGTGCCCCTCAGAGCACGTATACTGGTTAGTCACATTCATTCATTAGTGGAAGAATAAGTGAATTCTGGGCGTTTCCACTTTCCATCCCCCGAAGACACACTATGGTAGTGCCTGATCTGTCCAGTATGCACCTCGGCCGAGCTGCCATTACAATGGACCAGTCCCTCCGGAATCAGGAGGGTAAATAGCCTGCATTAATAGCGACTTACGTGGCACTGCTTCTTGCAATCACACAGTCCTCTTTCCTTTCTGATTTTTCTGCATGCTTTCTCAGTTTGGAAATTGAAAACGAAATTTCCAGGCAGGAAATCTGCATGACATTTCCAAAATGCCCAAACCCTGCAGATTTGGACTGCACTGATGAGGAGAAAGAAGCCTTAGAGGGTTTGAAAAGAGCTGTGTTTTAAGCACCCTTTTCTGTGACATGCTGAACTAACATAGCACATGGGGATACACTCAGAGAAGGAAGTGCGGACAACAGAGAACATGGTAATCCATGAAATTTACCTATTTATTATTTGTTTTGCTTTTACTGCCCACAGTAGGAATCTCTCATCATTCATAATGGCTCTTGGAAAAAGCTATAAGAGAGGTGAGACCTATCTATATTTTATGATTATCATGACTTCACATATTTCATGATCATCAGTATAGTCTTCTAGGTGTTTAGAGGTAGAACTGAACATGTTCTGCAACTAAGACAGGCCTTCTGCTCTCTGGATACCAAGCGCTCCTGGTTGTTTGGCAGGGGATATAAAAGAGTGCTGAGCACAGTCGGGCCAGAGGCCATTGGTTCTCATGCCTCAAACGGAGGAAGGAGATGATAGAATTCTTGGAGGGGGTGAGGCTATAGCTCAATCTAACATGGAAGGGCAGACTAATTCAGAATCTTGAGAGGGTAGTGCAGTAGTTTCAATCACCAACGTGAAAGGTTTAGTTGAAATGTCTTTATTAGAGACAAGTGCCGCGCAGCGACCAGCAGGCAAAGAGGCATCAAACAACTGACTCTATTCGAACCGTATCACATCAGCATTCTAAAGCTGAACTCACATGAGCATCGCGCGATGAGGCTCGCGCTAAACATGGGGGAAAGACTAAACACTACATTATCCTCTTCCTATATGGAAAAACAAAACAAAGAAAGAAAAAAAAAGAAAAAAATACATTAAAATTCACATACGACAAATAAAACATAAGGAGCAGAAACAACTACTAGTCAAATATACCAGCATGGAACAAAGTTAAAATATTCAGATAAGATTACAATTGCAAACCAAAGAACATCTTTGCATGAAAAAGTATATTTTTAGAAAATCTACCGATATCTTGCAGGTACACATCTTTGTCTTTTGCTTCTACGTAAAACAAAGTCAGAATGTCCAGAGTTAGTAGAAACACCATCTTCACAAGAAGATGTCTCCACAGGTCTTAATCCTCCAGTATTTCTCACAACTCTAGAAACATTCCACCACTGCTTATTTGTCATTCTAACAGCATTCCCTTGAACTTTTTCAATGACCATAGGATCAGAGAATTTAGAACTTCCTTTCTTCTTATGCATAGGAAACTTAACACGTACAACATCACCAATGTTAAATGAATTATCAGTCACTCCCTTCCTGAAATCAAAATATTTTTTCTGTTTAGACTGTGCCAACAAAACATTTTCTCTAACAACTTTGTCAATATCAGAAATAGAATTCATCTTTACCCATTTAGACATCCAACCCGGGCAAATTTTAGAGCAAGGTTTCCTCCCACGTAAAAGTTCATAAGGAGAAAACTTGGTAGAACTATGCGGGGTGGTGCAATAAAACCAAAGCATAGACCTAACCGCATTTTGCACATTGCATTTCTCCGCCAAAGCTCACTGTACACAATTGTTGAGAACCCTGTTCATTCTCTCTACCAAACCATTTGTTTGCGGATGATAGGGAGAACTCCTTAAATGACTGATGCCACTTTCCTTCAAGAATTCCTCAAACTCATGACTGACGAACTGTACCCCATTGTCACTTACAATGGTTGATGGAAAACCCTCCTGTAGAAAAATATCCTTTAAAAAATCAATGAAATTTTTAGAATTTGGCTCCCCAATAAAACGCACTTCAGGCCATTTAGAAAAATAATCAATGACAACTATAGTAAATCTCGATGAAAATGGAAATACATTGAACGGACCAACTAGATCAACACCAATTTTCATCCATGGAGCATTGGGCAGTTCTATTGGTTGCAAAGGTGGAGTCCTTACCACAAAACTTTTCTCTGCTCCAGAACAAACCACACAATCACCCACAAACATATCAACATCCATGTCCATCTGTGGCCACCAGAAATATTCATGCAATCTTCTCTTAGTCAATGTCCTCCCTAAATGTCCCTCATGTGCTCCTTTAACCAAACGTAATTTCAATGAGTCAGGAGGAATTAACCTGTCATTACGCACCAACAACCCATCTTCAACAGAAATTTCCATCGATACTTTCACAAACGTTTGAAGGGCAAAACAGACATTCTTCTCTCTTGGCCATCCTTCCTTAACGTGTGATTACACATGAAAGTAAATTATCTTTTTGTAATTCAGTCCTCCATTCTTTCTCACCGATGGCATACATATCATCAAGAACAAAACTAGCGATGAAACATTCATCCTCATCCTCCAGATTTACATCAAACTCCTCAACAGGAAACCTGGAAAAATAATCCGCTCTCACGTTTTTACTTCCTGGAATGTATGTAATATCAAAATCGTATTGTAAAAGTTTAGTAGACAACCGGGCAATTCTTGGTGTCTGGTCCCTTAACTTTTCACCCGAAAGAATTGAGACAAGTGGACTATGATCAGTACGTATCTGCAAATGTCTTCCCTATATGTAAGGATTAAATTTCCTAACTTCCCACCAACAAGCAAGCAACTCTCGCTCAATAACCGCAAAATTCAACTCAGTGCCACGTAAAACTCTTGATGCAAAACCCAAGGTATTCTCCACACCATTGACTACTTGAGTCAAAATAGCACCCAACCCCAGACCACTTGCATCCACAGTGATGGTGCACATTACACTTGGATCAAAAGGTTCCAAAATTTTCAGACAAACTAATTGTGTTTTGACCCAATCAAAAGTTTTTGGAGCAATAGAATCCCAACTGAAATTAACATCTCTCTTCAGCATGTTAGTAAGAGGTTGAGTTTTAGTTGCATAATCTGGCACAAAACGAGAATAAAACTCACACAGCCCTATGAATGATTTGAGATAATTTTTGTCTTTTGGAGGAGGACTGTCAAAAATGGCCTTAACTAGTGCCGGTCTGGGCTCTATACCCTGTTCAGACACAATATGACCCAAATATTGAACTTTCTTGACATTGAACAAAGACTTCTCTTGCTTCAAGCCAACACCACAATCTTGCATGACATCAAGCACACGATAGAGTGCCTCATCATGTGAATCATTTGAATCACCATGAATCAACACATCATCTTGAAAGACGACAACACCTTTGATCCCCTTGAGCATTTGAGACATAATCCGCTGAAAAACTGCTGCCGCAGAGGCCAACCCGAAAGGCATACAGCAGTATTGATACGAACCAAAAGGTGAAACAAATGCCGTAAGATGTCTCGATGAGGGATCCAGAACGACCTGGTTGTATGCTGACGCTAAATCCAATTTAGAAAACAATTTTGAACCACAAATCAAACCCAACATGTCAACAATCTTTAGAAGTGGATGAGAATCCACCCAAATGTTCTTGTTCAGGCTGTGCAAATCAACACAAACGCGAAGATCTGCATTTTTTTTGCGACAGCCAATGGAGACAACCATAACGAAGACACTATTGGCTCGATGATCCCTTTTTCACACAAAAGATTGAGTTCTTTCTCTAACTGGTCCCTTACACTAAATGGCACATTCCTTAACCGGTGTTTAACGGGAATCACACCTTCCTTCACTTTAATGACATGGGAGAAACCTTTGATCTAACCGAGGCAATTACTAAAGACCAAAGGATAATGCTCAGACAATTTGACTGTAAACTCATCCGAACCAACAACAGAAACTTGATCCTTTGTGCCAGGTCGCAACACCATCTGGAATAAACCCTGGTGATACCACCCCAAAATTAACAATCCTTTGATTGCAACATATATCTTCCCGTGTATAGTTCTTCCTCTAAATTCCAAAGTGTCTACAAAGAACCCTGCCAATTCAATTTTCCTCCCTTCATATGAAACCGGAGATCTGTCTGGAGGCATTAAAGGACGAGAACCCCAGATTACAGTAAATAACTCTTGCGTGATCATAGTGATTCGTGCACCCGAATCAACCAGTAAATTAACAGTTTTCCCACCTATATTAATGTCAATATATGGATCGGTTTTACGGAAGTTAAGTGCTGACTGTCAGTTTGAGGGGTTCAATGAACAATTAATTAGAGATCAATATATTTGCAAATGTTCTGATAAAAATATGCAACAAAAATTGTTGTCAATGGGCAACCCAACTCTTGAAGAAACTATACGTACAGCCAAAAGCATTGAACTTTCGAAAATAGCAGTAAAAGAGTTAGATGAGAAGGTTGTTGCTAGTAATGAAAATGTTGCTATTGTTCGCACAAAAGAGAGTAAAAGCAGTTTTACCAACCGTTCAGATAACAAAGGTTTCAAACAAAGTAATATATGTTACCGCTTATACCGAGATATATGTCTCAACATCTTCACCAGCTTTTTGTTCTCTTTTAAAAAATGTATTCCTAATAACAACAATGCTAGGTTGGATATCAAATCGAATTTCAAGTTTTTTTACGGCCTCTGCATATTCATCTAGATCTTCATCATTAGCATTGCGAACTAAATCAGGCAAGTGCTTAAAAACCGATCTTCCCTCAAAACCCAAAGAATTAAGTAAAAGGTACTTTCTTCGTTCAGCTCTGTACCTTGATGCTCCTATTACACCAATATAAGTCACAAACGCATCATAATAGTTCCTCCATTGTATGGGTGGAGTACCTGGTGTTTCAAGGAATGGTGCATGTTTGAGCACAGAAGAAAAAACAAAATAGAATTAAATGGCTATAATAAATGAATAATTCAAAATGTGCACATCACCAAAAATACCATTGGCACATAAATGACAGCACATTAATGGATACCGGAGTTGGGAGCACACCACTGACCTCTTCCGCTATATCGCCCCACTGCATCATGGTCTGTGCAGTTCAAGTATTTTCAGGAACAGTTCAAAGTTCAAATTTCCGAAGTATTTCACCTCAATCTGTGAAAGTAAGTACTTGTATTTTGATCATCTCTAGACACGAGCCTAGCTCGTGTTTCGGGATTGATTCCCTTATCAGTAGAGATAGTTTCGGGGTTGCTGAAGCAGGTCGCCAAAAACCCGTCACGGGCCTCGTTGCCCCTCTGGCGTGCAGGTGCATCTCCAACAAGCTCGTCAGCTATCTGGCTACCGGGAGCCAACACAAAGGATACCGGAGTTGAGAGCACACCACTGACCTCTACCGCTATATCGCCCCACTGCATCATGGTCTCGAGTCTAGAGATGATCAAAATACAAGTACTTACTTGCACCGATTGAGGTGAAATACTTCGGAAATTTGAACTTTGAACTGTTCCTGAAAATACTTGAACAGCACAGACCATGATGCAGTGGGGCGATATAGCGGAAGAGGTCAGTGGTGTGCTATCAACTCCGGTATCCTTTGTGTTGGCTCCCGGTAGCCTGATAGCTGACGAGCTTGTTGGAGATGCACCTGCGCGCCAGAGGGGCAACGAGGCCCGTGACGGGTGTTTGGCGACCTGCTTCAGCAACCCCGAAACTATCTCTACTGATGAGGGAATCAATCCCGAAACACGAGCTAGGCTCGTGTCTAGAGATGATCAAAATACAAGTACTTACTTGCACCGATTGAGGTGAAATACTTCGGAAATGTGAACTTTGAACTGTTCCTGAAAATACTTGAACTGCACAGACCATGATGCAGTGGGGCGATATAGCGGAAGAGGTCAGTGGTGTGCTCCCAACTCCGGTATCCTTTGTGTTGGCTCCCGGTAGCCAGATAGCTGACGAGCTTGTTGGAGATGCACCTGCGCGCCAGAGGGGCAACGAGGCCCGTGACGGGTGTTTGGCGACCTGCTTCATCAACCCCGAAACTATCTCTACTGATGAGGGAATCAATCCCGAAACACGAGCTAGGCTCGTGTCTAGAGATGATCAAAATACAAGTACTTACTTGTACCGATTGAGGTGAAATACTTCGGAAATTTGAACTTTGAACTGTTCCTGAAAATACTTGAACTGCACAGACCATGATGCAGTGGGGCGATATAGCGGAAGAGGTCAGTGGTGTGCTCCCAACTCCGGTATCCTGACAGCACATGAATGACAGCACTGTAGGTTGGTGTGCACATCATCGTGTACTTTGTTGTAATAATAACCGTGCACCTTCAAAATTCTGCGTTTAAATAACTGCAATTATGCACAATCATGAGATGTGCATCCAGGAACAGTAAAATCTTGAAACCTTCCTACAATGTAACAGTGTGCGTGTCACTGTGCACACTGAATGTGAGATGCCAAACTGGATTTCCTTGCAAAATATCGCTGCTAGCGCTGCTAAAGGTCAAGTGCCTTTAATTAAATCTGAAAACAGTACCTTGATTCCACTCGGATCAGAATGGATTTGATACAAGCTTACTCCGACGGTCACCGACAATCTTCAACGAGGGTGCCTACTGACGTGGATTCTTTTGGCACTTGTCCCCTTGAGTAAGTACGATCGTCGCCATAAATTCTGTAGTAGCTTCAATCACCAACGTGAAAGGTTTAGTTGAAATGTCTTTATTAGAGACAAGTGCCGCGCAGCGACCAGCAGGCAAAGAGGCATCAAACAACTGACTCTATTCGAACCGTATCACATCAGCATTCTAAAGCTGAACTCACATGAGCATCGCTCGATGAGGCTCGTACTAAACATGGGGAAAAGACTAAACACTACAGGTAGGTGTCCCCTGCCTACAATCTCAGAAGTGTAAGTGGCTAGAAACAGGAGGCTGGTAGAGGAGATAGGTCTGTTGGCTTAGAAGTGCCTCTGATCCATAGGTTACGGGTTAAGGGAGGTGCCTGCCATACACCTTCAGGTCAGTCAGAACATGAGATCACTGCCCTTACTGACAGCCAGTCAGGGAACCTGTAATGTAGACTTTCATTAGCATGTTAAGCTTGTATTCTGGAAAAAGGCCATAGACATGGTCACTTTCCTACGGACCACAGTACATACTACTGCAGTTCGGAGATTGGGAGACATGTTAGTGTGTATTTTTCAGAGTTGTCTGTGATGGTAAAAATCTCCATTAGGCACTGTTTGGGTGTGGAGAAAACATGCTACGGTCTCCATATAGAGGGATCCAAGATGAATGACTCTGGGTGGTTCAAGTACAAAGACTCAGAGGGCGTGGCGGGAGTATAATCTGTACTGAAGACCTAGTAAGAGTGCCTAAAACTCGGCTTTGTTTATGAAAGGTACTACCTACCCATTCAGTCCACAAAAACATGTATACATTTGGAAATGTGGGATACAAAATCATTGAAGTCACACATTTGTGGTATAATTGGAGGGAGCCTTGACCAGCTCTTTATACTTAGATGGCTTTGTTATCTATAACACCTTTGCTCTGAATTCAGTGTCTTGTTTTTCCTTTCTATTCTAGTGGTTGTGATGCCCAGAAGAATTTCGGTGTCACAGTGTTTTGTTCATATACCCTCCCACTGCTGATGTCAGACATTGCTTTGCAATGCATGGAAGGTTTTTTCCCCCCTCTCTCTCCCTTCTCTATCTTACCCTTTCTTGTACAGTCCCATTTTTTTCCATTTTCCACATTTTGAATCAGTGGCGGACCATCTTACATTTAAATATACCATTTCAAAATGGCCACCTGCGTATGTTCCGACATGCATTGTTGGCAGCAGGCGCGCAACATCCATTGGCCTCAAAGGGCTTTACTGCCAAAAAGACTTTGACAGTGTTTGTTCTTCGAACACGCAGGTAGGAAAACTCCAATAAGGTGAAGCCATGACATCGGAGCACATTCTGCATCTGTTCTTGGGGAAAAATATTGGAGCACTTGATACATACTCAATATGAAACTAGCCATAGTAGACAGAAAACCATTGTAATTTACGTGCTTTTGAATTGGCATTCACATGCACTGAAGGAAAAAATAAAGCTTGATTTGGTAGAGAGAGCGCACAAAAACCTCACAGAGAAGTGCCAAAAATCAAAGCCTCCACACAGAGTGGGAATGTTACAGATAGAAACCCGAGTTCTGATTCACTAAAAATTGAGAAGCAGCAAATGCCTCATGCACATTGCACATTTATGGCAATTGTATGATCATTTTCCATGCACGTGTCCCTGGTCTTATATTATAGACATTGTACATAAACGTGTTCGTCTTGCACGTAGAGTAGATGTCACGAAGTACCGAGCTCGAGGCAACCTGCATAAAGCGCACTTTGTGTCCTAGTTGCAAGCTCATGGAAGAGCAAAATGTCCTTTTTGCTAGACCGGCCTTTTTCCTGCATTAATGCACAAACCACTTGATCACCGAACACGAGCATGAATGTGTGTAATTTGTTTATCTTTTGAAAAAATAAGGTCTGAGGTTGTCAGCTCAAATTATATTTCAGGAAGATGTTAAGATTGTCTATTCCAATCAAAACACAAGACGTAAACTATCCTTTGAAGATAATATCGTTTTATTTTATCTTAATGATCGCATCTTGTTTATGATGAGCTATTCCGTATTTTATGACTTAACGGTGTGCAGCTGTGATAGAAAAGGGCATCGGTGAAGTTGGCATGACAACGTAACAATAACAAACGCATCATCTGGTAAACCCAGGCCTCGGCCTTCCTGATTTGCCCATTATTATTGGAATAGAATCTTCATCTAATGACGAAGATGTCATAGACATGCAAAATCATTTGATTTGCGAAAATTACTCATTCAATTATTTTTGCCAACATTGATGGAATCTTGCATCCGCGTGATCTGCGGATTCTATGTTGTAAGAGCATTTTGCCAGGTGCAGTTTTCAAGAGTAGATTGAAATTGATACTCTCATCCAATTAAGTGCAGTATTTCACCACCTCAAGGCCTGCAGGCTTGCTCCCACTGTACATCAGCCCTGCAGCGTTCCAGGACAAGGGAATTGGGTCTTAAATTTAAGACGTCCTTAAATGCACTAGATGGGGACAATTTTCTTTACAATACCAAAAGAGCTGTGGTTTTCTGCTTAGAGGTGACCAGTATGTGGCTGGTAGTGAGGAAAAATGTCGCAGAGCTTATAAAGGATGCCTTATTTTTTAAAGTGCTGCTGTGGGTGATTTAATGCTAATTCTGGCCATTTTTCTGGAGATTGAAGGATGGTTTCGCAGCGTTTTTAGATTCGAAGTTCAATTACTGTTGCGCCGCTTGATGAAGGGTGAATTGAAGCCCTCAGGGGTGTGGTCACGAGTTACAAACCATAAACCACCCTGCCCTGTGGTTTCGAGCCGTGGGCACATGTCACCGACGCAATACTTCACTGAGGAATAAGGAACAAGCAACAAAGATTACAGTTGGGTGACATTTTATTGCACAAAACACATGTATTTCGATAAAACGCATTTCTAGTGAATATTCTTTAAGACAATCTGGCTTCACTCTGCCAGGAGTATATGCTAAATAGAGCTTGCCTCTAAAGTGCTGCGAGGCAAGCTGGAATGATCCATTGAAATCATATTTAAATCAGTTAGAGCTAGAATTTAAGAAGGACACAGAATACATTCTATGAACATATAGAGAACTTGAAACCAGCCTTCATGAAGAGAATAATTCCTGCAGATTGAATAGTTTAATGTGAGGGGCCAGCATTATTAAAAAGGCACAGGATACATTCTATGATACATTCTATGAAAACATAGCGCCTAGAAATGTGCCTTACTGAGGAGAATTACCCATGCATGTTTGACATTCCAAAGAGATCCAAGGTGCAAAAGGACTGGGATCTTTCAAAAAGGGCACAATTGAAATTAGTTGGGGTAAGCAGGACACTCTATAAAGTCTAGTGCCCAGAGACCCCTTAGCCTATGGAGACTATCCCAGCAGGACCTAATAGCCTAAGTGAACCTAAAATGCAAGGGATTGGGTGTGAATGGAAAGTACAGAGCAAGGACAGACACTTAAAAGACAAAAGTATTATCTGGCTTAGGGTGCCCACCACCTGAGAGAGAGAGGAATTGACACCCCAAGTCAGACAATCGGCTAGCCGGAGAGCCTGCATGCAAGAAGTTGCATTAGCAGAACCCCGCCTTCAGATTTG
Organism: Lissotriton helveticus; assembly: GCF_964261635.1. Lineage (NCBI taxonomy): Eukaryota > Metazoa > Chordata > Amphibia > Caudata > Salamandridae > Lissotriton > Lissotriton helveticus. The sequence goes on along the minus strand of NC_136067.1, from coordinate 1,850,433,123 downwards.
ACGGGCTGAATCTCATATACCTGAAAAATGCAGAACCAACACTGTGCTGACGCCTTTTCTGACGCACTTTCTGATGCAGGTCATTTGGCCACATGTGTTCAAGGACACCGGAAGCTCACCCCCAAAGAACACTCTGTTCTCTAAAAGAGGACATCTTGTACATTTCTAAAAATATATGTGTTAGAGCGGAACTTACAACAGGTGCTGAGGTGCTGTGACATTCATTTCATGCAAGCTATCTGAGTCTGTGTACGTGTGTGTGTGGGGTGTCTTGCAATGGGGCTTGTGAAAGGCTACTGTAACTTTCAGGTTTGTTCAATTGCCTCGCTGTGTTCAGCACATCAGAAATGCACGTTTAAAACTATTTAGGCTCAGTGGATTCTGTTAACATAAGCCGGTGGCTTTGGGCCTTTGGCTTGGGCCTACAACCCCGGGATTCAGGGGATCCATGGGATTTCATTTGCTGATTTTATATGGTGAAAATTGGTCATTTTAGCATATTTTCAGATTTTGTCAAGTAGGGCTCACATCGGACCTTCATCCTACCAAGGTCGATAAAAAGGCCCCTCTATCATCTCCCTCCTCTTGATCATTCAATCATTCATTCAATGATCATTTATTTTCAACTGAGTATCTCTGTGACCCTTCAGCCAGTAGCCGCATCCTGGGCATGTCACTAACATAACACTTATAGTGGTATTTTTGCATACTCTGCATCGTGTTCATTTAAGCAGGCGTTCACAAGGCATAATGCTCATTAGGACACAGCTCACATGTTTAGAGACCAGTATGACACATGCTTTTGTCTGTGACTGTAGGCCAGTGTGTGCAAACATAACATCCTGTCCTGTCAGCTGTCCCCTTGTCCCATCTTTATCAATGGCTATCTATTCAATTTTAGTACAATATCTCTGTCTCATTTAATCAGTATCTTCTGTATAGCACTGTGATCATAATACATTTATAGTCATTATAATGGCAGTAAATAGTGTTCAATACTGCTAGTAGCACTCATTATCATTTTTATTCTTTGTTCTGAAAGTCTTGAGGCATTGTTCCAATCGTTGGTACGTGTGGTTGGTGTGATTAGTTAGAAGAATGTCTTATTTTCTGCTGTACTTTAAGTCTTTTCAAAACTTAAACTGAAAAATTAAACAGATCTTCAGTGATCATTTCTGTAAACAGAAAAAGTAACCGTTGGTGCCTGTCTTCAGGTAATTTGAGAGGTTTGCAAGCACTTCTATTACCTAGGCACTTTCAAATATGAAAAAAGTAGGGTGATGAAGAAGGGAAAGATATCTCGTTACAACTTGCAGATGGAGGCGTTGGGGCATTCGGAGTTCCAGACGTCTTTAGGTGATGTATCGTTGGGGTCTGCTTACACTCTTCCTTTCTCTGCTGTGTAGCACATGCAACCCATCAGGATGATCTTGGCATACCATCCCCACTTGGTACTTCTCATGGGGCGGAGTCACTGCTTTCTTTGTAGGAGAACCATGGATCAAGAAAGTCAGTCACTAGCACTGGAAAAGAACGTAGGAGTCCTTGGATGATAGTATCAAGAGGCCTGGCCTGCTCTTGTTTAACAGGGAGCTGCCTCCGTTGAGTTGTGCTTTCCTGGAGGAAGCCTGGCCTGCAGCAAGCAGGGATCTGCCTCTCCTCTAATCCATCTTGTCGTTGCTGGTCTGCTGGAGTGCACATTGTACCTGTGGCGTACCTTAGATGACACTCTTGGTGCATGTTGAGCTTGCCCCCCTTTGTCTGGCCAGGCTTCTGGTGTCCCTTCTTCAGGAAGGCCTTTCAGAACTTAACAATGTTAGTCGTTGTAGTGCCACTCATGGACAACAGAGCAAGTGGAAGTGCATCAATCCAGTCTGTGTAGCTCCTTGCCCCTTGCACACCTCTTCAATGACATGTGAGGTGAACGGTGGTCAATTGTCAGAACACAAAAGCATAGGCACTTAAAAGTGTGGAATGAACTCCTTCAGGAGGCATTTTGGAAAAAAGTTTATACATTGCAGTGTTTGGATAGTTGTACCAACACGTACTTGCAGTCCCAAATAGGGGGCTATGATGAGTCCCGGCACCAAGGTGAGATGAAGCAGTCCATTTCATGTGCATTTAACCTAAGTACCAGCATTTTAGAAAAACACAGTAACAATCTGATCACATCCTATAAGTCATAGACAATGAAAAAGACTTTAGGGAAATAGTACATCTCATTATCTCCTATCTTCATATCGTGATATCATGTGGAGAAGAAGCAATTTGAACCTTTGTGTACATACAACCGGTTACCTCGTGATATACAGTCCTTGGAGGAGGTGTGTGCAGCACATTCTACAATTGAAAACATCCTTTTTAATAGCAACAGACCTTTCAATAAATGTGCTATTACTGAACTGATGCATGCTGTATGTTTGCCAGCTGACGTAAGAAGGGCGCTCCAAATGAAGAAAACAGCCTAAACATTATATTGGCATCCCTGTGTTACATTGTATTCTTTTTGTTCACTAATGCAAAAGGCTGTATTATTAGGATGAGCGCTCTAGGTAAATCTTTGAAGCCCAGACTGCAATTTTGATACTTGTTAGAGTATAAAAATGTGTACACTTATTTTCAATATTTAGCAATGTGATGCTATGCATATTGCTCACAGGATGTTCCCCAATTAGATGCAAATATTTGCAGAAATAAACAAGCATTGGCAAATTCAGTAGGTCTCAAAATTATTTGTTACCCTCTTGGCTTTGTCAATGCACACCCATTATTGTAGTCCCTGGCTTATGTACTGCTTGAAAGCATTTTAGTACACTCACCTTCCATTATAGGTACACAATATTTCCTGCAACTTTGAAGAACCTAGACTATACTAGTAAGTCCTATTAGGGTGTAATAGGGTGTAATAGCAACCAGAAAACATAAAAAAACGTTGCTGTGTGATGTGGTCAATTAATGCCTGCAAAATACTTCCTCCCCCTACAGCCAGTGGGGGTATCCAGGGCATGTTATTAACATAACATTTAAATGTACCTTGGGCCTGCTCATTTTTCTTCGCTCTTTCCTCGTCTGACCTACGGAGTATTTTGACATATTCAGCAGACATATTCAGCATCTTGGTCGTTAAGTAGACGCTCATACTAGGCCGCTGTACCAATACATTGGTAGCGGTATTGTGAATTAATTCAGGTAACCGTGAGAGAACTGAATAGTGCAATGAAGGATATGTGGGGGGGGTGCTGGACATTACGGAGATAAGGAGAGGTGGAGCATGACCGGTGTGGGGGGGGTAGCAAAAGGGAGACAATTGCCAGGATGGAATACAGTTCTCACCCCTCCTCTTTGGCAATCAGTTTGCAGGCGCAAAATGAGAGGCAAAAGAATTTACTGGAAGTGGGCGAAGGGCAAGGCACATGTAGTCAGTTTGTAGATAACCATGAAGCACACACATAAACAGACAGAAAGCAAAAACAATGGAAAACGTACTTTTAGATGGAGGCAAAAAAAAAGTAATATCCTTCCCCGGGAGAAAAATGGAAGTATGACGTGTGCTGCTGCACAGCACAGAGTAGAGGGGGCATCTGGGGGACGAGCTGGAGAGAGAGAGAACTGTTAGTAGTGAAGGAGAGAGAGAGAGACTGTGGAAGACCGGTGTTTAATATCGTGTTGGGTGAAGTGCCATGCGGCGAAGTGAACCACTGTGGCAGGAAATTGTTGACACAGAGCACAGAGCACTTCCTCTTTTTGTGCGCGCAAATTGCAAGCTGACAAAGGCAGTAAGTCTCGCCTTGCCGTCCTTCCGACAATGGAAGGAGGGGTGAGAAATGAATTTGGGAGAGGCCAGGTGCCTAAAGGACATCGTTTAATTTTGAAAGCATGAGGAATAAAAAAAAACCTTAAATGATGTCTATATATAGGACAGCACAATGAAGATGAAATGACATTGTTATGAAATGAAAAAATGGAAACGAAACCGGAGTGTAAGGCAGTTATTATACAAGGAAATTACACTAAGGAAACCACACTGAGTATAGGCACATCAAATCATTTGTCCAGGAATTAAACCCCTGGACCCCATACAATCCTTGAGCTGCTGAGGGAGTCTAAATATACAGGAGTACACCACAGAAGTGTAACGCCACATAGTAACGGAGTTGAAAGGCAAATTTTTGAAACCACAGGAACCACTGAAACGTGTACTGTAAATTATAACTGGTATTTGCGAGAAAAAACTACAAAGTGTGACCAAACAAAGATAGAGATAGGGGGGGGGGGTCGAGGGTATTAATCCATTTAAATGCTCATTTCTGGAGTGCAAATCAACCTCATTCAAGTGCAAAGAATAATATTTTAAATCTATGGAAATACTTCAAAATGTGACCCATAATGAAAAACACACTACATGCTCATGTCAACCACCATTGCTTAGCAATTGCAACAAGCTTCTCCAACCAGTAGCTCTTGAGCCACTGGTAGCTTTCTAGTATGTGGCTCAATTTACGAAATTAAAACCTATTTTGTGCTTTGTTGAATTAATGTATGTATATCAAAATTGAAGAGCATATATTTGATAGAAAATATAGATATTTTCTGAACACGTAATGTTATTTTCGAAGGAACAATTTTTGAAGTTGCCAATATATGTAAAGCTTATTTTTTAGTAAATAAATCATGCAGCATTGGGAGGCTTATTCCTCATATTATTTCTTTGGTGTTAGAGTCATTGAATCTTCAGCCACTATTCATTGCCCATCTTGAAGCATTCCATGTTAAACCCCCCCTTAAATGTACAAATGCAAGATCAATGGTGTGTTTCTGGTGTGAACCACATTCTGCCTGGGCCACTGAGATGGGCTAGGCCCGTTGCAGAAAAATGCATGTGTGCAGGCAAATACGTCAGTCATGGAGATAGTAGAGACGGTCACCTGGGTATTAGGAGTGAACAGGAACCCTAGAATGTTCCAAGCCTTAGCTAGGCGCTTTCGGCTCTTGCTATCAAGCCTTTTTATTGTGTTAAAAGTGGTATTATGTATTGCCACAGGAACGTCATGCACCAGATGCATAGAGCAATTTATAATATGTGTGGTGGTGTTGGCCATCACGAATATAGAGGATGTGACGAGGATGTCAAGGGGTTCGGTGGACTAATTAAATACGTGCCCACCCCTTCTTGGCTATCAGTCGCTCGGCGAATGACAGACAAACAACACTGCGGAGATGGTGCAAACAGTGAGAGAGAATGAGCAGTCTAACAAAAGCTAAAATAATGACACCCAATCCTCGCAGAGAGGAAATACAGACAAGAAGAATGCCTGTGAAAGAAAACACAGGCCAGAGACGGAGACCACAAGGTGAAAACCTTAATGGGAACAAAATAATAATAATAATAAATAACGCACAGAGCCCACGAAGCGAGTGGGAAACCAGTGTAGCAAGAGTAAAATACAATACTAATACAAATATTTTGTACAGGTGAACAAATATATACTTCCCAAGACTCGAACATGGGGTCAAAAAGTACCTCTCAGGACCCACCTCACTTAGGAACAGTACAGTGGAGAGCCAGCACTTAGGAGCAATAATGTGCTTAAGCAGATGTAGAGCAGGAGCATAGATGAAGTGAGGGCACTTAGCAAGAAAACCACAGTAGGTGGTGGCAAGCAGCATCAAAGGAAAAGCATGTGTCCAAGACAACACAATCACGAGTCAACCACACCCCAAAGCCGAACACTACACAATCACGTGTCAACCACACCCCAAAGCCGAACACCTGGACACACCCAGGAAACACCCAGTACCCCTAGACTCGAACTGGGGTAGGGAAGCGCGAACCTCCCCACAAAGGAGGAGGCTGGGACTCGAACCCGATTCCGGACCTGCCGGAATACACCCAATCCCGCAGACTCGAACTGCCGAGAGGGATCATGAAGCTAGGGGGGTTAGTTGATACCACAGGAAATTACACCGCAACTCGCTCCCTCCGTGCTCGAACCAGCAGGGAGGCGATAAGCCACAAGCCACACACGTTGAGCTTTAAATAGCACTCGAGCAGGGCACCTGACAAGGAAGCGTTCCAAACGGGACCACTGAGATACATAGAGGGTTCGTGAATCGTGACCATAGGCAATGCCGCGGGGGTGGGGGGGAGTTCTGAGTCCTACCCAGAGCTAGCCACAAGGGGACCGCACACAGCCGCTGTATCTGACAGGAAGGCAAAAAACTGTGACCACACAAGAAAATAGAAAGATACAATACAATGTGCAAAGTAGTAATGTGTTATCAACCTAGAATATGGCAAAGAACAAAATGCAATCGTACGTCAAACCATAATGCGAAAATGGAGAACTAGGGGAGACTCTAACTCCGACCCCGGACACAGAGGCTCCGGCGGACACCCTGCACACAGACTCTAACTGGAGAGGGATCAAAAACCTAGAACCACTGACGCTATAACCATCCCCTCCGGACCGGAACCGGCAGGGCAAACAAGAGTGCAAAACAGGAAAACCCCCAACCTTGAAGGCACAACTGTTATGAACCGATAAGCAGCAGAAAAGCCAATACTGGCCTCTGACAAGAAAGTGACAAATCGTGACCACACAAAGGGACAGACATTTTGGGTTCAAATCATGACCAGAGATAGCGCCGCAGGGACAGGTGACAGCCAGAGACAGTCCACAAAAGAGTCAGTCGCACCCCCAGGCAGCAGAGACCCAGGAAATCCAAGGAAGTACAAAACCCCTGGTCTTACCCGTGGTCTCTGCCCCAAGGAGCGGCGGCGGTGCTCTCAGGAACCTGTCTGTGGTGTGCGCCAAACCCACTGCAGACGTATGTGGTATGATGGACGGTTGGGCGCCAGCTGATGAAGGGTGAATTGAAGCCCTCAGGGGTGTGGTCACGAGTTACAAACCATAAACCACCCTGCCCTGTGGTTTCGAGCCGTGGGCACATGTCACCGACGCAATACTTCACTGAGGAATAAGGAACAAGCAACAAAGATTACAGTTGGGTGACATTTTATTGCACAAAACACATGTATTTCGATAAAACGCATTTCTAGTGAATATTCTTTAAGACAATCTGGCTTCACTCTGCCAGGAGTATATGCTAAATAGAGCTTGCCTCTAAAGTGCTGCGAGGCAAGCTGGAATGATCCATTGAAATCATATTTAAATCAGTTAGAGCTAGAATTTAAGAAGGACACAGAATACATTCTATGAACATATAGAGAACTTGAAACCAGCCTTCATGAAGAGAATAATTCCTGCAGATTGAATAGTTTAATGTGAGGGGCCAGCATTATTAAAAAGGCACAGGATACATTCTATGATACATTCTATGAAAACATAGCGCCTAGAAATGTGCCTTACTGAGGAGAATTACCCATGCATGTTTGACATTCCAAAGAGATCCAAGGTGCAAAAGGACTGGGATCTTTCAAAAAGGGCACAATTGAAATTAGTTGGGGTAAGCAGGACACTCTATAAAGTCTAGTGCCCAGAGACCCCTTAGCCTATGGAGACTATCCCAGCAGGACCTAATAGCCTAAGTGAACCTAAAATGCAAGGGATTGGGTGTGAATGGAAAGTACAGAGCAAGGACAGACACTTAAAAGACAAAAGTATTATCTGGCTTAGGGTGCCCACCACCTGAGAGAGAGAGGAATTGACACCCCAAGTCAGACAATCGGCTAGCCGGAGAGCCTGCATGCAAGAAGTTGCATTAGCAGAACCCCGCCTTCAGTTTTGACGGGCTGAATCTCATATACCTGAAAAATGCAGAACCAACACTGTGCTGACGCCTTTTCTGACGCACTTTCTGATGCAGGTCATTTGGCCACATGTGTTCTAGGACACCGGAAGCTCACCCCCAAAGAACACTCTGTTCTCTAAAAGAGGACATCTTGTACATTTCTAAAAATATATGTGTTAGAGCGGAACTTACAACAGGTGCTGAGGTGCTGTGACATTCATTTCATGCAAGCTATCTGAGTCTGTGTACGTGTGTGTGTGGGGTGTCTTGCAATGGGGCTTGTGAAAGGCTACTGTAACTTTCAGGTTTGTTCAATTGCCTCGCTGTGTTCAGCACATCAGAAATGCACGTTTAAAACTATTTAGGCTCAGTGGATTCTGTTAACATAAGCCGGTGGCTTTGGGCCTTTGGCTTGGGCCTACAACCCCGGGATTCAGGGGATCCATGGGATTTCATTTGCTGATTTTATATGGTGAAAATTGGTCATTTTAGCATATTTTCAGATTTTGTCAAGTAGGGCTCACATCGGACCTTCATCCTACCAAGGTCGATAAAAAGGCCCCTCTATCACGCTCATGGAAAACGTTTTGAAATCTACACATAAATGATATATAGGTAAAAGGGCTTTAAGGCACCATTCTTCAGACATTGCTTTGACAATGTGTCATTCCCAATTTCAATCAGCCCACAGGAGTGCTGAATGGGGAAATGAGTCACTTCTTGTGTCAGTCATTGGTTGTTCCAGTATCAGCAGATTCCCGCTGTGTGTCCATATTTAGAGACACAGGGGCATATTATCAAGAATGGGCGTTACATTATCGCCGCTTTTATCGGCAGGAAACTGCCAATAAAGCGGTGATAATGGGCTTGATAATATGCTCTATGAATTCCAATCGAAGCCCATGTTAGATGTAAAGACATCTAACATGGGTATCACTCCATAAAATTAAGCTAAAAAATATGCTTGCATAATCTTGAATTTCTTTTTAGCATTGCAACATTTTTCATATGCATATAAATTTACAAATATTTCCTTAAATTTTACCTTTTTAAAGTAATCAATCTGAATCGCTGTCCTTATATCTATGTCAATCTGAAAATTACCTTTTTCAAATGAATCTATCTGAATCGCTGACCAAAATCAATACAAAATAAACAAACGTGAGTTTTCTTCTAACAACTTCAATCTGAAAAAACAACCGTATTCAAAGAAATTTCGTAAACTCCTTTTTCTGTTTTCCCAAAATATGAACAAAAAGCACAATCCATTTGCCTAAAACAAAGATAAATCAATCGTTCATTTCCATAGAAGCTTTTTTAAACAATTTTCTAACCTCGATTTACTCTCTTATAATTTCCGAAACATTTCTGAGCATTCAATTTTGCATTTTTAAGCAAACATTTCAACATATTTACATTTATCATAAACGTGACAATGGTTTGACATTTTTAAAATTTAATATACCTTTTTGACAATGAAATAAACATTTCGTTTTTTTCAACTACAAACCCGACATAGACATATTCTCGATATATGTTTAGCGACATACTTTTATACGTTCTTTAACATTTTTTTTAAGAGCAACCTCTACTTATACTTTCCATACAATAAATGTATTCTTTTTAAAATATTTTACTTTATAATAAAGTGTAAATAGTTTCCTACCTGAACGCAGATCAGCTTCCTGCTGCTTCCTCCAACGATGCTCTTCAAAATGGCCGCTTACGCTCACGTCAACGTCACGACGACATGGATTGCTGCAACGAAAATAAAGGAACTACTTTTTTTGATAAATATTATTGCTTTATTATATTTATTTATAAATTGTACATTTATTCTACTATTTGTGAAAAATATGTAATAAATGTAAAAAAAAACTACTTTAATAAAATAATTTATTTATTAATAATAAAATTTGCAATTAAATTTCATCATCGGTATTTTGTATTAATTTATTTATTCTGTATCTATTTAATTAATTGAATCTTCAATATATTAACTATCTTTTCTCCTTACCTGTTTTCTTGATTCTTTTCCTTATTTTTCTTACTCTATCCTCTTCTTTAATTCATCCTTTAACTGTATCGCGGGACCCATATGTATTGTCATGAAAATAAATGAAGGACAATTTCATCCATTGAAAACAGTGTTAAACCGTGGGAACCAAAACTTTCATAAATGTTTAGTGTTATTTTATAATTTTTTTATTACATTAAATAATGTAAAATTATTTTTAATATTTATATAAAATGTTTTAATTATTTCTATTATTTAAAATATATTTCCAAATTAATAAAAAAAAATAAGTTACATATTTTTAAACATATAATAAATATTTAATATATATTTATTACCAATATATTTCCAAAATAGTATTTAAATATATAATAATAATAATAAATTTCATAATACATTTAATTTAAATACAATTATTATATGTAAAATGTATTATATGTAAAAAATGTAATAACAAATAACATTACTTATTTTTAAACATATAATAAATATATTTCAAAATTCAAAATAATACAAAAATACTATTATATTATAAATTATAAATTAATTATATTATTAATTATAATATTAATTATATTATTAATTTTTATTACATTTTTGCGACTTATGTTCAAATCAAAACAAATACTAAATATTTTTTATTAATTATTAAAATTTATAGTACAAAGTAACACTGCATTAACATTAAAAATGCGTTGTAAAAGTACATGCGTTGTAATAGTATATGCGTTGTAAATGTATGCGTTGTAAATGTATGCGTGGTAAAAGTATTTGCGTGGTAAATGATGCGTGGTTATGGTATTGCGTGGTAAAAATTGCGTTGTAACAGTTGTATACCACTCAGATTAGAGGCCAGACCCTTGGGGATGGGGTCCCTGAGGCCGAAATCTGTGATGTCACTGACCATTGCATTAGTGATGTAATATGTGAGGGCGTAATTTATAGTTCGCTCAGGTAAAAATAACTGCTGAATCTTACTGGTTTTGATGAGTGAAATCTGAGTCTAACTATAACGTCCCTGTAATCTTTGGTTTTTTCCAGTGATTTTCTAAGGTTTTTCAAATTCTATTTCCTAACTATAACGTCCTTCTAACCTTTATATTTTTTAGTGAATATTAAATATATATCTATATATCTATATATAAACTAATTTTCTATTTTTTTTTCTTCTAGAACATGTCTACTCATCCAACTGCGAATTATATTATGTCCAGAAAGGGAAACCGATTATTAAATCATGGAGGTTACATTTATTGTAGGGAAAGAATAAGTTTAACTAGGAATCATTGGAGGTGCGTGAATTACTTTTCAACCCGTTGAAGCGGCAGAGCGGTTACGGTCGATGATATTATTGTAAGAACAACTGACCATAACCACTCTGCCTCTGCAATGGAGGTTGATGTAAGAGAAACAGTTAACGAGATGAAAGTAATTGCAAGCACCTCCAATGATTCTACAGGAACAATTTTAAGAGAGGTAGCTCAACATGTCCCTACACATATAGCAAGTAATATGCCTACCATCCATAATTTGCGTAGAATTATTCAACGTCAAAAGCAGGCAAGTAATACACAAACTAATACACCACATACCTTTTCTGACATAGTTATACCTCACGAACTTACAATGTCTTTTTCTAATGAACCTTTCCTTTTACATGATAATTAAAACCCTCAGAAACGTATATTAATATTTAGTACTCCCCGCAACCTTCTAAAACTGGAAAGTAGTGAAATTTGGATGATGGATGGGACGTTTAAAAGCACACCCCATCCATTCACTCAAATTTATACAATACATGCTAAAATTAATAATAGTGTAATCCCCCTAGTATATAGTTTGCTGCCTGATAAAACTTCTGCAACATACACAGAATTTTTGTCTGTAATTAAATCAAAAACTCACCAAAGTCCTAGGAAAATAATTATGGATTTCGAATTGAGCATGATCAATGTGATCACCAAAATGTACACGGATACCCAAATTCAGGGGTGTTTTTTTCCATTTTTCCCAGGCATTCTGGCGTAAATTACAAAAAACACCCCTTGTTACTGAATATTCATCAAACAGCAAACTACAAGTCGAACTAAAAAAATGAACTGCTCTTTGTTTTGTCCCTCCCGAAAGTGTAGATGAATACTACACTTCCATTACAGAATCTGATTATTACATTACAAATGAAGAAAAATTGGCACCCATTCTAAATTATATGGAAGACACATGGATTGGACACCTAAGCAGATCGGGTTGCAGGAGGAAGCCACGTTTCCATGTGGAGTGGTGGAACTGTTATTCGACTTGCTTACAGGGAGAGGCAAAAACAAATAATGCCATAGAGGGATGGCATAACTCCTTCAACCATGTAATTGGAAAACACCACCCAAATTTCTACTCTTTTTTGGAAACTTTGAAGAAGGAGCAAAGTTTTCAAGAAATGAGAATTTCTCAAACTCTCACCGGTAGACTAAACTCACGAATTACTCAAAAAGCAAAAGAAATGTCTGAACGACTATTGGCATTATTACAACAGTTTTCGTTGTGCGTGGCTTTGGATTACCTGGAAAATCTTGCTAACATTCTCTCTTTTTAAATTTCACCTTCACATTACTTTCCTGCTTTGCCCAAAAATTAAATCCTCTCTAAATTGTAAATTGGCTATTTAAAAAAAACAACTAAATTAACCCAAAAAATAAGAAAATTAGTTTTTTTTTTGCTGTTTGAAAAATTAACATTAAAAAATAAACATTTATCATGATGGAGCAATTTCTGTGAAGTATGAATAGTAAGTAATACTTATACACTATTTAGCAATTTTCCAACTGCAGTACTTATCCAAGGGTAGAATAGTTAGTAATTCTTTTACAATATCCAACACTTTCCTTAATGTAGCACTTAACCAGACTTGGAATAGTAAATAATACATATACACTATCAATCACTTTACCTAATGAATAACTTACCTAGAGTTGGAATAGTAAATAATACTCCTACACTATCCAGCACTTTATACACTACAGCACTTTAATACTATCCAGCACTTTATATACTGCAGCACTTACCAAATGTTAAAATTGTAATTAATACTCTTACACTATCCAGCACTTTTGAAACTGTAGCAATTACCTGGGGTAGGAATATTAATTTATAACCTTACACTATCCAGCATTTTCAATACTGCAGCACTTACCTGGAGTTAGAATAGTAATTAATACCCTTACACTATCCAGCACTTTTGCTACTGCAGCACTTAACTGGAGTTGGAATAGAAATTAATACCCTTAGACTATCCAGCACTTTCTCTACTGCAGCACCTAATTGGATTTGGAATAGTAAATAATACCTTTAGACTATCCAGCACTTTCCCTACTGCAGCACTTACCTGGAGTTGGAATAGTAATTAATACCCTTACACTATCCAGCACTTTCTCTACAGCAGCACTTACTTGGAGTTGGAATAGTAAATAATACCCTTGCACTATCCAGCATTTTCCCTACCGCAGCACTTACCTGGAGTAGGAGTAGTAATTAATACCTTTACACTATCCAGCACTTTCTCTACTGCAGCACTTATCTGGAGTTGGAATAGTAATTAATACCCTTACTCTATCCAGCACTTTCTCTAATGCAGCACTTACCTAAAGTTGAAATAGTAATTAATTACCTTACACTATCCAGCTCTTTATCTAATGCAGCACTTATCTGGAGTTGAAATATTAAATAATACACTTACACTTTTCAGCACTTTTTCTTCTAAAGGACTTATCTTGGGTTGCAATAGGAAGTAACACCCTTAAATGTTCCTGAACTATGACTACTGCAGCACTTACTCGGATTTATAATGGAAAATTCTAAGCATACACTTTCAAAAACTGTAATTAGGAAAGTAAAAAATATGTCTACAATTTTTCTAACTTTTAAATACTTGTGTTTTCTATCTGGCTATGAATTGAAATATTTCTCATGTTTCATTGAATTTATTTACCTTCTAGATAGCTGCTTGTATTTGTTGAATAATGTGGTCAGATTGTTCTTTTGTTTGATGGCTTCTTTGGATGTAGGAATATATATAGTTTTCTATTTCTAAAAAAAGGGAAAAAAATGTTGATGTTTATTATGTTTTTTGTTTGGTGCTTTAAAAAAATAGACAGAAAATTTTAAACAGATAACTAATTTGTCATTACAATTAAAATGATCCTTTAGCTGTATATGTGATGAAAATTAAAATGTTTACACTATCCAGCACTTTCCCTACTGCAGCACTTACCTGGAGTTGGAATAGTAATTAATACCCTTACACTATCCAGCACTTTCTCTACTGCAGCACTTAATTGGAGTTGGAATAGTATTTAATTCCATTACACTATCCAGCACTTTCCCTACTGCAGCACTTACCTGGAGTTGGAATAGTAATTAATACCCTTGCACTATCCAGCACTTTCTCTACAGCAGCACTTACTTGGAGTTGGAATAGTAAATAATACCCTTGCACTATCCAGCATTTTCCCTACTGCAGCACTTACTTGGAGTTGGAATAGTAATTAATACCCTTACACTATCCAGCACTTTCCCTACTGCAGCACTTAATTGGAGTTGAAATAGTAATTTATACCCTTACACTATCCAGCACTTTTTCTACTGCAGCACTTACCTGGAGTTGGAATAGTAGTTAATACCCTTAGACTATCCAGCACTTTCCCTACTGCAGCACTTAATTGGAGTTGGAATAGTAATTAATACCCTTACACTATTCAGCACTTTCCCTACTGCAGCACTTACCTGGAGTTGGAATAGTAATTAATACCCTTACACTATCCAGCACTTTCTCTACTGCAGCACTTACCTGGAGTTGGAGTTGGAGTAGTAATTAATACCCTTACACTATCCAGCCCTTTCTCTACTGCAGCACTTATCTGCAGTTGGAATAGTAATTAATACCCTTACTCTATCCAGCACTTTCTCTAATGCAGCACTTACCTGAAGTTGAAATAGTAATTAATTACCTTACACTATCCAGCTCTTTATCTAATGCAGCACTTATCTGGAGTTGAAATATTAAATAATACACTTACACTTTTCAGCACTTTTTCTTCTAAAGGACTTATCTTGGGTTGCAATAGGAAGTAACACCCTTAAAGTTTCCTGAACTATGACTACTGCAGCACTTACTCGAATTTATAATGGAAACTTTTAAGCATACACTTTCAAAAACTGTAATTAGGAAAGTAAAAAATATGTCTACAATTTTTCTAACTTTTAAATACTTGTGTTTTCTATCTGGCTATGAATTGAAATATTTCTCATGTTTCATTGAATTTATTTACCTTCTAGATAGCTGCTTGTATTTGTTGAATAATGTGGTCAGATTGTTCTTTTGTTTGATGGCTTCTTTGGATGTAGGAATATATATAGTTTTCTATTTCTAAAAAAAGTGGAAAAAATGTTGATGTTTATTATGTTTTTTGTTTGGTGCTTTAAAAAAATAGACTGAAAATTTTAAACAGATAACTAATTTGTCATTACAATTAAAATTATCCTTTAGCTGTATATGTGATGAAAATTGACATGTTTACACTATCCAGCACTTTCCCTACTGCAGCACTTAATTGGAGTTGAAATAGTAATTTATACCCTTACACTATCCAGCACTTTCTCTACTGCAGCACGTACCTGGAGTTGGAATAGTAGTTAATACCCTTAGACTATCCAGCACTTTACCTACTGCAGCACTTAATTGGAGTTGGAATAGTAATTTATACCCTTACAATATCCAGCACTTTCTCTACTGCAGCACTTACCTGGAGTTGGAATAGTAATTAATACCATTAGACTATCCAGCACTTTCTTTACTGCAGCACTTAATTGGAGTTGGAATAGTAATTAATTCTCTTACACTATCCAGCACTTTCTCTACTGCAGCACTTAATTGGAGTTGGAATAGTAAATAATACCTTTACACTATCCAGCACTTTCTCTACTGCAGCGCTTACTTGGAGTTGGAATAGTAATTAATACCCTTGCACTATCCAGCACTTTCCCTACTGAAGCACTTAACTGGAGTTCGAATAGTAATTAATACCCTTACACTATCCAGCACTTTCCCTACAACAGCACTTACTTGGAGTTGGAATAGTAATTAATA
This sequence comes from Lissotriton helveticus, assembly GCF_964261635.1. Lineage (NCBI taxonomy): Eukaryota > Metazoa > Chordata > Amphibia > Caudata > Salamandridae > Lissotriton > Lissotriton helveticus. The sequence goes on along the minus strand of NC_136067.1, from coordinate 1,850,417,215 downwards.
CCCATACACTATCCAGCACTTTCTCTACTGCAGCACTTACCTGGAGTTGGAATAGTAATTAATACCCTTACACTATCCATCACTTTCTCTACTGCAGCACTTAATTGGAGTTGGAATAGTAATTAATTGCTTTACACTATCCAGCACTTTCCCTACTGCAGCACGTACCTGGAGTTGGAATAGTAATTAATACCCTTACACTATCCAGCACTTTCTCTACTGCAGCAGTTAATTGGAGTTGAAATAGTAATTTATACCCTTACACTATCCAGCACTTTCTCTACTGCAGCACTAACCTGGAGTTGGAATAGTAGTTAATACCCTTAGACTATCCAGCACTTTCTCTACTGCAGCACTTAATTGGAGTTGGAATAGTAATTTATACCCTTACAATATCCAGCACTTTCTCTACTGCAGCACTTACCTGGAGTTGGAATAGTAATTAATACCCTTGCACTATCCAGCACTTTCCCTACTGAAGCACTTAACTGGAGTTGGAATAGTAATTAATACCCTTACACTATCCAGCACTTTCTCTACAGCAGCACTTACTTGGAGTTGGAATAGTAATTAATACCCTTACACTATCCAGCACTTTCTCTACTGCAGCACTTAATTGGAGTTGGAATAGTAATTAATTGCTTTACACTATCCAGCACTTTCCCTACTGCAGCACTTACCTGGAGTTGGAATAGTAATTAATACCCTTACACTATCCAGCACTTTCTCTACAGCAGCACTTACTTGGAGTTGGAATAGTAATTGATACCCTTGCACTATCCAGCACTTTCTCTACTGCAGCACTTACCTGGAGTTCGAATAGTAGTTAATACCATTAGACCATCCAGCACTTTCTGTACTGCAGCACTTATCTGGAGTTGGAATAGTAATTAATAACCTTACTCTATCCAGCACTTTCTCTAATGTATCACTTACCTGAAGTTGGAATAATAATTATTTACCTTACACTATCCAGCTCTTTATCTAATGCAGCACTTATCTGGAGTTGAAATATTAAATAATACACTTACACTTTTCAGCACTTTTTCTTCTAAAGGACTTATCTTGAGTTGCAATAGGAAGTAACACCCTTACATTTTCCTTAAATATGACTACTGCAGCACTTACTTGAATTTAAAATGGAAAATTGTAAGCATACACTTTAAAACACTGTAATTAGGAAAGTAAAAAATATGTCTACAATTTTTCAAACTTTTAAATACTTGTGTTTTCTATCTGGCTATGAATTGAAATATTTCTCATGTTTCATTGAATTTATTTACCTTATAGATAGCTGCTTGTATTTGTTGAATAATGTGGTCAGATTGTTCTTTTGTTTGATGGCTTCTTTGGATGTAGGAATATATATAGTTTTCTATTTCTAAAAAAAGGGACTTTTTTATGTTTATTATGTTTTTTGTTTGGTGCTTTAAAAAAATAGACTGAAAATTTTAAACAGAAAACTAATTTGTCATTACAATTACAATTATCCTTTAGCTGTATATGTGATGAAAATTGACATGTTTACACTATCCAGCACTTTCCCTACTGCAGCACTTAACTGGAGTTGGAATAGTAATTAATACCCTTAGACTATCCAGCACTTTCTCTACTGCAGCACTTAATTGGAGTTGGAATAGTAATTAATTCCTTTACACTATCCGGCACTTTCTCTACTGCAGCACTTAATTGTAGTTGGAATAGTAATTTATACCCTTACACTATCCAGCACTTTCTTTACTGCAGCACTTAGTTGAAATTGGAATATTAAGTAATATACCTACAATATCTTGCATTTTATACACTATAACACTTACCTGCAGATTAAATAATTAAAAATTACATTACACTTTCCAGCACTTTCTTGACTGTTGCACTTACACAGAGTTGAATTAGTAAATAATACTCCTACACTATTCAGCACTTTACGTACTGCAGTACTTTTCTCGAGTTATAATAGTAAGTAAACTTTTTACAAGATTTAGCATTTTTTTTAAATACAGCAATTAAATAAATAATATTATACTAATATTTTATATATTTTACCTTTTAGAATGATGGTTTGATATCAGATTTCGTTTGTCTTTGCTGGACTTTGTTTCTTCGTTTTCAAAGATCAGTTTAACTTTCAAAAAAAAAATATAATATTTTAAATTATTTTACCTTATTGCTTTCAATTAGTTATTAATGAACTTTTCAAGGAGATTACACTTTTTATTTATATGTTATTGAATAGGAATAGAAAAATTGTTTATAAATGGACTGTATAATTTTTGTATATTTTTTACGTTCATCTCTATCCTTACACCTACACAACAAACTACTCTCACCTTTACACTACTCCAATCCAAAAACATTATCACACTTCCACCCTACCTATACTACCCACACTACTCCCACCCCAACACTACCCTAAACCCTAAAATACTACTACGCTACCCACACTACTCCCACCCTTACAATAACCTAAACCCTAAAACACTAATACGCTACCCACACTACTCCCACCCTTACACTTCCATAAACCCTAAAACACTACTACGCAACCCACACTACTCCCACCCCAACACTACCTTAAACCCAAAAACACTACTACGCTACCTACACTACTGCCACCCCTACATTAACCTAAACCCAAAAACAATAATATATAGTCTTTTACCTTTTCAAGTGATGACGTTGAAATTTTCGAAGTGCGTAAAATATAGTATTTATTCTGAAGTGAATTCTCCTGATAAAAATTTGAAAAATATCTTCATTAATAAAATTATTTGCGTTTATAAATGTAGAAAAAATGTATATAAAATGTCAGAATTTTACCTTCAAAATATATTGGCACTGAATGTTTTTGTATAGTTTTTTGCGTCAATGCTTGCAGTTGTTTGACTAATAAAAAAAAAAAGGTTTTGTGAAAATATTTCTCTTGAATACATTTATTTTATTTTAATTAATTAATTATATATTTGATTCGTATTATATTGCTTTAATAATTATCGAGTTATTTTAAAATAAATAATTAATATAATTAATCAAATATATGTTTTTGTAGATAATATATATTAATAAATATTTTTACTTTTTTTGGTTTAATCAATGTTAAAATATTTTAATATATCGTTATATATTTAATTTACTTACTTTTAAAATGCAAAATTATACTCCGGAGACTTAATTTTGCTTTTCAAGAGGTGATAAGGTCAGAGAGTCAGGTTTGGCGTCTGGTCACTCTGGTAGTTGCGGATCAACTGGTTTTAAAATGGTGTCTCTCTCGTATTTATATGTTTGGGTTAATGTTTCAGTTTAAAAAAAAAAAAAACAGCGCTGTAATGTAAAATTTATAACTAATTTATCTCTGTGTAAACTTATAGTTTTTAACTTTATTTAAAGAAACGTAATTATGGTTTTTCGTGCCGTTTTGGCATCCATTTTGTTACTAGTGTTATGATTTTTCTTTCACAGAAATTGTTGAAGGACTAATCTTTGGTTTACTTATTTAAAATGGCGATTGCTTTTCAGAACGTTAAAAATGGAATATGATGACTAATTTAATTCATTTTAATAATTCCAAATATTTAAATAAATATGTAGTTTAATGTATTTCTGCATGCGATGTGTATGTAATAAGTTATATGTATATGTTAAAATGAGTATTAATATATATTAATTTTAATACTCGAGTATTATTATTGTTACACATTAGAATATGTAATTATTACGTTCTAATAGATTTTTTTTTGTAAATTCTTTTTCTTACCTCAAAACTCTATTTTCACTGTATCTCGTTCCATATTATTTATATAAATAAAAAAATAAATAATAATAATTTCAGTTATAAATATGGCTCGTTGTGTATTTAAAAATATCCATTTATATTAAAATATTGGATTTTTTTTTTATTTCTCAAGTAATAATTTTAATACTCGAGTATAAATATTGTAAAAATATCGATTATTTCATTAATACGTTTTTTTTATAGATTTTTTAAAACACTTCTCCAACCAAAACCCATATTTTCACAGCATCCCGTTCCATATTTTATTATACAAATTATAAATTAAAATTAAAAAACTTGGGATCATTGTTTATTTATAATTTTGTATTTTTTTAAAATAATGAAAAATGAAAACATTTTAAATACTTGAGTAATAATTTTCATACTTGAGTATTAATTTTTTGTAAAAAACTATTATTTGATTATTACGTTATAATTTTTTTTTACATTTTTTAAAACACTTCCCCACCCAAAACCCCTATTTTCCATGCATCCCGTTCCAGTTTTTATTACACAAATTATTAAAAATATTATAATTTGAGATCATTGTTTATTTATAATTTTTAATTTTGTTTAAAATATTGGTAAATCATTTTTTTAAAATACTCGAGTATTAATTTTAATACTCGAGTATTTATTTTATTTAAAAAAACGATTATTTGTTTATTACGTTGTAGTTTTTTAAACATTTTTTAAAACACTTCCCCACCCAAAACCCCTATTTTCCCTGCATCCCGTTCCAGTATTTATTGTACAAAAAAAAAATATATATATATTTCATTTGCGTTGTAATGGTATGCGTTGTAAATTTTTTCGTTGTAATAGTATTTTTCTATTTATTATACTATATTGCGTTGTAATGGTAGTCGTGGTAATAACATGCGTTGTAATAGTATATGCGCGGTAAAAAATGCGTTGTAAAAGTATGCGTGGTAAAAGTATGCGTGGTAACATCATATATCCATATGCCGCTGCAACGGGTTGAAAAGTAATTCACGCACCTCCAATGATTCCTAGTTAAACTTATTCTTTCCCTACAATAAATGTAAACTCCATGATTTAATAATCGGTTTCCCTTTCTGGACATAATATAATTCGCAGTTGGATGAGTAGACATGTTCTAGAAGAAAAAAAAAGTAGAAAATTAGTTATTTTTTTGCTGTTTGAAAAATTAACATTAAAAAATAAACATTTATCATAATGGAGCAATTTCTGTGAAGTATGAATAGTAAGTAATACTTATACACTATTTAGCAATTTTCCAACTGCAGTACTTATCCAAGGGTAGAATAGTTAGTAATTCTTTTACAATATCCAACACTTTCCTTAATGTAGCACTTAACCAGACTTGGAATAGTAAATAATACATATACACTATCAATCACTTTACCTAATGAATAACTTACCTAGAGTTGGAATAGTAAATAATACTCCTACACTATCCAGCACTTTATATACTGCAGCACTTACCAAATGTTAAAATTGTAATTAATACTCTTACACTATCCAGCACTTTTGAAACTGTAGCAATTACCTGGGGTAGGAATATTAATTTATAACCTTACACTATCCAGCATTTTCAATACTGCAGCACTTACCTGGAGTTAGAATAGTAATTAATACCCTTACACTATCCAGCACTTTCGCTACTGCAGCACTTAACTGGAGTTGGAATAGTAATTAATACCCTTAGACTATCCAGCACTTTCTCTACTGCAGCACTTATTTAAATGGATTTGGATTAGTAAATAATACCTTTACACTATTCAGCACTTTGTCTACAGCAGCACTTACTTGGAGTTGGAATAGTAATTAATACCCTTGCACTATCCAGCACTTAACTGGAGTTGAAATAGTTATTAATACCATTACACTATTCAGCACTTTCCCTACTGCAGCACTTACCTGGAGTTGGAATAGTAATTAATACCCTCACACTATCCAGCACTTTCTCTACTGCAGCACTTAATTGGAGTTGGAATAGTAGTTAATTCTTTTACACTATCCAGCACTTTCCCTACTGCAGCACTTACCTGGAGTTGGAATAGTAATTAATACCCTTACACTATCCAGCACTTTCTCTACAGCAGCACTTACTTGGAGTTAGAATAGTAAATAATACCCTTGCACTATCCACCATTTTCCCTACCGCAGAACTTACCTGGAGTAGGAGTAGTAATTAATACCTTTACACTATCCAGCACTTTCTCTACTGCAGCACTTATCTGGAGTTGGAATAGTAATTAATACCCTTACTCTATCCAGCACTTTCCCTACTGCAGCACTTACCTGGAGTTGGAATAGTAATTAATACCCTTGCACTATCCATCACTTTCTCTACAGCAGCACTTACTTGGAGTTGGAATAGTAAATAATACCCTTGCACTATCCAGCATTTTCCCTACTGCAGCACTTACTTGGAGTTGGAATAGTAATTAATTACCTTACACTATCCAGCTCTTTATCTAATGCAGCACTTATCTGGAGTTGAAATATTAAATAATACACTTACACTTTTCAGCACTTTTTCTTCTAAAGGACTTATCTTGGGTTGCAATAGGAAGTAACACCCTTAAATTTTCCTGAACTATGACTGCTGCAGCACTTACTCGAATTTATAATGGAAAATTCTAAGCATACACTTTCAAAAACTGTAATTAGGAAAGTAAAAAATATGTCTACAATTTTTCTAACTTTTAAATACTTGTGTTTTCTATCTGGCTATGAATTGAAATATTTCTCATGTTTCATTGAATTTATTTACCTTCTAGATAGCTGCTTGTATTTGTTGAATAATGTGGTCAGATTGTTCTTTTGTTTGATGGCTTCTTTGGATGTAGGAATATATATAGTTTTCTATTTCTAAAAAAAGGGAAACAAATGTTGATGTTTATTATGTTTTTTGTTTGGTGCTTTAAAAAAATAGACTGAACATTTTAAACAGATAACTAATTTGTCATTACAATTACAATTATCCTTTAGCTGTATATGTGATGAAAATTAAAATGTTTACACTATCCAGCACTTTCCCTACTGCAGCACTTAACTGGAGTTGGAATAGTAATTAATACCCTTAGACTATCCAGCACTTTCTCTACTGCAGCACTTAATTGGAGTTGGAATAGTAATTAATTCCTTTACACTATCCAGCACTTTCTCAACAGCAGCATTTACTTGGAGTTGGAATAGTAATTAATACCCTTGCACTATCCAGCACTTTTCCTACTGCAGCACTTACCTGGAGTTGGAATAGTAATTAATACCCTTACACTATCCAGCACTTTCCCTACTGCAGCACTTACTTGGAGTTGGAATAGTAATTAATACCCTTACACTATCCAGCACTTTCTCTACTGCAGCACTTAATTGGAGTTGAAATAGTAATTTATACCCTTACACTATCCAGCAATTTCTCTACTGCAGCACTTACCTGGAGTTGGAATAGTAGTTAATACCCTTAGACTATCCAGCACTTTCCCTACTGCAGCACTTAATTGGAGTTGGAATAGTAATGTATACCCTTACAATATCCAGCACTTTCTCTACTGCAGCACTTACCTGGAGTTGGAATAGTAATTAATACCATTAGACTATCCAGCACTTTCTTTACTGCAGCACTTAATTGGAGTTGGAATAGTAATTAATTCTCTTACACTATCCAGCACTTTCTCTACTGCAGCACTTAATTGGAGTTGGAATAGTAAATAATACCTTTACACTATCCAGCACTTTCTCTACTGCAGCACTTACTTGGAGTTGGAATAGTAATTAATACCCTTGCACTATCCAGCACTTTCCCTACTGAAGCACTTAACTGGAGTTGGAGTAGTAATTAATACCCTTACACTATCCAGCACTTTCCCTACAACAGCACTTACTTGGAGTTGGAATAGTAATTAATACCCATACACTATCCAGCACTTTCTCTACTGCAGCACTTACCTGGAGTTGGAATAGTAATTAATACCCTTACACTATCCATCACTTTCTCTACTGCAGCACTTAATTGGAGTTGGAATAGTAATTAATTGCTTTACACTATCCAGCACTTTCCCTACTGCAGCACTTACCTGGAGTTGGAATAGTAATTAATACCCTTACACTATCCAGCACTTTCTCTACTGCAGCACTTAATTGGAGTTGAAATAGTAATTTATACCCTTACACTATCCAGCACTTTCTCTATTGCAGCACTTACCTGGAGTTGGAATAGTAGTTAATACCCTTAGACTATCCAGCACTTTCTCTACTGCAGCACTTAATTGGAGTTGGAATAGTAATTTATACCCTTACAATATCCAGCACTTTCTCTCCTGCAGCACTTACCTGGAGTTGGAATAGTAATTAATACCCTTGCACTATCCAGCACTTTCCCTACTGAAGCACTTAACTGGAGTTGGAATAGTAATTAATACCCTTACACTATCCAGCACTTTCTCTACTGCAGCACTTAATTGGAGTTGGAATAGTAAATAATACCTTTACACTATCCAGCACTTTCTCTACAGCAGCACTTACTTGGAGTGTGAATAGTAATTAATACCCTTGCACTATCCAGCACTTTCCCTACTGAAGCACTTAACTGGAGTTGGAATAGTAATTAATATCCATACAATATCCAGCACTTTCTCTACTGCAGCACTTACCTGGAGTTGGAATAGTAATTAATACCCTTACACTATCCAGCACTTTCTCTACTGCAGCACTTAATTGGAGTTGGAATAGTAATTAATTGCTTTACACTATCCAGCACTTTCCCTACTGCAGCACTTACCTGGAGTTGGAATAGTAATTAATACCCTTACACTATCCAGCACTTTCTCTACAGCAGCACTTACTTGGAGTTGGAATAGTAATTAATACCCTTGCACTATCCAGCACTTTCTCTACTGCAGCACTTACCTGGAGTTCGAATAGTAGTTTATACCATTAGACCATCCAGCACTTTCTGTACTGCAGCACTTATCTGGAGTTGGAATAGTAATTAATAACCTTACTCTATCCAGCACTTTCTCTAATGTAGCACTTACCTGAAGTTGGAATAATAATTAATTACCTTACACTATCCAGCTCTTTATCTAATGCAGCACTTATCTGGAGTTGAAATATTAAATAATACACTTACACTTTTCAGCACTTTTTCTTCTAAAGGACTTATCTTGAGTTGCAATAGGAAGTAACACCCTTAAATTTTCCTTAAATATGACTACTGCAGCACTTACTTGAATTTAAAATGGAAAATTTTAAGCATACACTTTAAAACACTGTAATTAGGAAAGTAAAAAATATGTCTACAATTTTTCAAACTTTTAAATACTTGTGTTTTCTATCTGGCTATGAATTGAAATATTTCTCATGTTTCATTGAATTTATTTACCTTATAGATAGCTGCTTGTATTTGTTGAATAATGTGGTCAGATTGTTCTTTTGTTTGATGGCTTCTTTGGATGTAGGAATATATAGTTTTCTATTTCTGAAAAAAGGGAAAAAAATGTTGATGTTTATTATGTTTTTTGTTTGGTGCTTTAAAAAAATAGACTGAAAATTTTAAACAGAAAACTAATTTGTCATTACAATTAAAATTATCCTTTAGCTGTATATGTGATGAAAAGTGACATGTTTACACTATCCAGCACTTTCCCTACTGCAGCACTTAACTGGAGTTGGAATAGTAATTAATACCCTTAGACTATCCAGCACTTTCTCTACTGCAGCACTTAATTGGAGTTGGAATAGTAATTAATTCCTTTACACTATCCAGCACTTTCTCTACTGCAGCAATTAATTGGAGTTGGAATAGTAATTTATACCCTTACACTATCCAGCACTTTCTTTACTGCAGCACTTAGTTGAAATTGGAATATTAAGTAATATACCTACAATATCTTGCATTTTATACACTATAACACTTACCTGCAGATTAAATAATTAAAAATTACATTACACTTTCCAGCACTTTCTTGACTGTTGCACTTACACAGAGTTGAATTAGTAAATAATACTCCTACACTATTCAGCACTTTACGTACTGCAGTACTTTTCTCGAGTTATAATAGTAAGTAAATTTTTTACTAGATTTAGAATTTTTTTTAAATACAGCAATTAAATAAATAATATTATACTAATATTTTATATATTTTACCTTTTAGAATGATGGTTTGATATCAGATTTCGTTTGTCTTTGCTGGACTTTGTTTCTTCGTTTTCAAAGATCAGTTTAACTTTAAAAAAAATATATATATTTTAAATTATTTTACCTTATTGCTTTCAATTAGTTATTACTGAACTTTTCAAGGAGATTACACTTTTTATTTATATGTTATTAAATAGGAATAGAAAAATTGTTTATAAATGGACTGTATAATTTTTGTATATTTTTTACGTTCATCTCTATCCTTACACCTACACAACAAACTACTCTCACCTTTACACTACTCCAATCCAAAAACATTATCACACTTCCACCCTACCTATACTACCCACACTACTCCCACCCCAACACTACCCTAAACCCTAAAATACTACTACGCTACCCACACTACTCCCACCCTTACAATAACCTAAACCCTAAAACACTAATACGCTACCCACACTACTCCCACCCTTACACTTCCATAAACCCTAAAACACTACTACGCAACCCACACTACTCCCACCCCAACACTACCTTAAACCCAAAAACACTACTACGCTACCTACACTACTGCCACCCCTACATTAACCTAAACCCAAAAACAATAATATATAGTCTTTTACCTTTTCAAGTGATGACGTTGAAATTTTCGAAGTGCGTAAAATATAGTATTTATTTTGAAGTGAATTCTCCTGATAAAAATTTGAAAAATATCTTCATTAATAAAATTATTTGCGTTTATAAATGTAGAAAAAATGTATATAAAATGTCAGAATTTTACCTTCAAAATATATTGGCACTGTATGTTTTTGTATAGTTTTTTGCGTCAATGCTTGCAGTTGTTTGACTAATAAAAAAAAAAGGTTTTGTGAAAATATTTCTCTTGAATACATTTATTTTATTATAATTAATTAATTATATATTTGATTCGTATTATATTGCTTTAATAATTATCGAGTTATTTTAAAATAAATAATTAATATAATTAATCAAATATATGTTTTTGTAGATAATATATATTAATAAATATTTTTAATTTTTTTTGGTTTAATCAATGTTAAAATATTTTAATATATCGTTATATATTTAATTTACTTACTTTTAAAATGCAAAATTATACTCCGGAGACTTAATTTTGCTTTTCAAGAGGTGATAAGGTCAGAGAGTCAGGTTTGGCGTCTGGTCACTCTGGTAGTTGCGGATCAACTGGTTTTAAAATGGTGTCTCTCTCGTATTTATATGTTTGGGTTAATGTTTCAGTTTTTTTTAAAAAAACAGCGCTGTAATGTAAAATTTATAACTAATTTATTTCTGTGTAAACTTATAGTTTTTAACTTTATTTAAAGAAACGTAATTATGGTTTTTCGTGCCGTTTTGGCATCCATTTTGTTACTAGTGTTATGATTTTTCTTTCACAGAAATTGTTGAAGGACTAATCTTTGGTTTACTTATTTAAAATAGCGATTGCTTTTCAGAACGTTAAAAATGGAATATGATGACTTTAATTTAATTCATTTTAATAATTCCAAATATTTAAATAAGTATGTAGTTTAATGTATTTCTGCATGCGATGTGTATGTAATAAGTTATATGTATATGTTAAAATGAGTATTAATATATATTAATTTTAATACTCGAGTATTATTGTTACACATTAGAATATGTCATTATTACGTTATAATAGATTTTTTCTTGTAAATTCTTTTTCTTACCTCAAAACTCTATTTTCACTGTATCTCGTTCCATATTTATATAAATAAAAAAATAAATAATAATAATTTCAGTTATAAATATGGTTTGTTGTGTATTTAAAAATTTCCATTTATATTAAAATATTGGAAAACATTTGTATTTCTCGAGTATTAATTTTAATACTCGAGTATAAATATTGTAAAAATATCGATTATTTCATTAATACATTTTTTTAATAGATTTTTTAAAACACTTCTCCAACCAAAACTCATATTTTCACAGCATCCCGTTCCATATTTTATTATACGAATTATAAATTAAAATTTAAAAATTGGGATCATTGTTTATTTATAATTTTGTATTTATTTAAAATAATGAAAAATATTTTTTTTTAAATACTCGAGTAATAATTTTCATACTTGAGTATTAATGTAAAAAAAAAACAATTATTTGATTATTACGTTATAATTTTTTTTTACATTTTTTAAAACAAAACCCCTATTTTCCATGCATCCCGTTCCAGTTTTTATTACACAAATTATTAAAAATATTATAATTTGAGATCATTGTTTATTTATAATTTTTAATTTTTTAAAAATATTGGTAAAGCAATTTTTTAATACTCGAGTATTAATTGTAATACTCGAGTATTTATTTTATAAAAAAACAATTATTTGTTTATTACGTTGTAATTTTTTTAACATTTTTTAAAACACTTCCCCACCCAAAACCCCTATTTTCCCTGCATCCCGTTCCAGTATTTATTGTACATAAAAATATATATATATATATTTCATTTGCGTTGTAATGGTATGCGTTGTAAATGTTTTCGTTGTAATAGTATTTTTCTATTTATTATACTATATTGCGTTGTAATGGTGGTCGTGGTAATAACATGCGTTGTAATAGTATATGCGTGGTAAAAAATGCGTTGTAAAAGTATGCGTGGTAAAAGTATGCGTGGTAACATCATATATCCAATCTGAGTGCCCTGGTCCCACCCAGGGCAGCAAGTGAATTTCGGTAGGCACCGCGGGGGGAGCCTCCATGCCCCAGCGGGAGCCGGCATTGCTTTTAGAGATAAGGAGCTGCTAAACATGCAGCTCCCTGAATCTAAAAGCAATTCTGCTCTGCTTTCAGCAAGAGAGATACTTTTTAATGCTCTCGCTTGCGGGAAGCTGAGCGTTTGCTGTGGTTTGTCAGAAACGGTAAAGCTCACGCTAAGTCACAGCAAACAGCTATGGTTTAGCACCCAGCAAATAGCAGGTGCCGGGACTCCAAGGGGTTGGGGGGTGGAGTGGCAATCCCCAAGGACATCTATGGCTCCAGAAGCTGGGCCGCAGGCCCCCCTCATTTCTAATGTGTAGGGCTTGCCCTGAGGAGGTGGTGGACCCAGGGGCTGAGAATAGCCTAAACTTTTTTAAAGAAAATGGCCTGTAGAGGTTGCGGTCCGACATTTTGATTTTGGCATGAGGCCCCCCGGGCGGTGCTGGTCCCCATCATAATTAAATAAATAAGCCCAGGGGGAGGTGGTGGTCCCCGGGGACATTAATAAGTCTCAGGCGGGGAGGAGGGTCTTTTTTGGCCCTGTGGGTTCCCTGACAGAACTCCCACTCCCCAAAGAGGCCTAGGGGATCAGGGTTACCCTGCCCCCTTTAAAAAAAAACAAAAAACAATCTGGGACTCTGCCGTGTCCCAAGATGGCTGCCAACACTTCCTGGTTTGAAGTATTAGCAGCCAATCAGATTTGAGCACGGGAGACAGTTGGAGCCTTGGAGGATCCGTGTCCCTATATATACAAATTGGGATTTTCCATATTATTTCCAAAACTTATGAATGCATTAATGCCAATTTACAAAAAGGGGGCTTCATGGACAAACAGCTACATTTCTGCCAGATTTGGTGCAATTCCGTTCAGCACTTTGGAGCTTTAGCCGTGTCTAAAGTTCCTATGGGAATTAATATGGGAAATGTATGTTTTTTTACTCCCCCTTTTCTCGGCCCCCGCTTGACAGATCACCCCAAAATTTTCCACGTGGAACAAGAATTACCAGCACACTTTTTTGGGAAATATTTTGTGAAGATTCAAACTGTGCCAAAGATATAGCCAAGCCAAAAAAAACGCTTTTTCTATGGAAACATATATATTTATATAGTATGGCTCACCCAAAGCCATCTTCATTGAATGAAACTGGTAAAACTTAAAACATTTAATTTATAAAGAAACAAAATGAGTGGTTTCATTTTATCATAGAAATTATGGATAGTGCTGTAGAAGGTAAAATTAGGACATGTATTAAGTGAGTTCTCAAATATCTTTCTCCTCTATTTCATTAAACCATTCTGACATGTAGACTGAAACATTCACTTTCAATACCAGCAGCAGGCTGCCAGTCAACTCTCTGGTGATCAGCAGTTTACTACACTGTTCTGATGAGCAATTAGAGTGCTAACATTCTGAATTTATGCCAAAAGTGTGGGAAATCTGACCAAATCTTGATGGAATTGAAGTGGAAAACTGAAAGCATTTTCTACTGAGGATGCTGCAGTAAATGAGATTAGGGAGCTTCAAAACAAATAAGTCTACCAAGATGGCCAACAGAGCGAAAAGAACCCAAATGGAACACAAATATCACCTAATGTAGCCCAAGTATAGCCCAATGTCAGAAGTGTGACACCCACACATATTGGGCTTCTTTATAAAAGTGTATCAAAGGGTTGACACATACTAACCATTCAGTAATGGAGTAACAATATAAAATTATGAAAGATGTGTTTTTATTTGCTGCCTTCCGCACTATCAGAGGGTGCAAAGTTGAAAATGCTATTAATGGTTGCTTTGTGTGAGAGAGGCGTGTCATGCTGAGTTTTTACATTTTCCCACAATATTGTATCTATCTGATAAAATAATATTTGATCAACGAACTCAATTTTCAGGTATGTGAATTACATTTAATTTGGAGATACAAATGAAAGATATATGTGTATGTGAGAACGTTATAAGAGTTTCAAATATTTCTGAGAAACTATTGAAACTATATGAGGTAATATATGAGTGGTAAGTAAGGCACTTTATGAGTGTATGAGAATGTGACAGTTTGTCTGATATGCAGACTGTGTGTGAGAAGTTGCTTCACAATCTGTGGCTTTGAATTAGTATGGTGTACATTTGCTGCTTAACATGGTGTAATTGGTAGTAAAAAAACTGTAGTTTAAGGGTTACACTTTTAGCAAGTCATTAGAAGATGTGGAAATATTTACATGTGTATATATGATGTGTTGTTCTTAAAGAGTGTTTCTCTTTGAATTCTGGGTGTTGTAGTTCTGTTACACTGCTTTGTCAGACAGCTACAGAAGCACATATACATTCAGTCACTTACCCAGAAAGTACTTGTGCATGCAGTAGATTCAAACATTGTTTTGGTCACATCTTTATTGCTCACTTTTCCCTAACACAGGCACTGAGGTTTTTTGTTAATAGCCACTTACACTGATATTTGGAGAGTCTTGGGGCCAGATGTACGACCATGTAATTTTGCGAGTCGCAAATTGCGCTCAATTGAGAGTCACAATTTGCGACCCGCAAAATGACATGTAGAAGAGTGTTGGAGACCCTTTTTGCGATTCTCAATGGGGTCGCAAATTGCATGCCTCATCAAGATTTATGAGGCACTCACAATTTGCGACCCCATTAGAACGGCCCTCCCAGGTATGGTGGCCTGCTGAGAATAAAAAAAAAAACTTAGAAATTCACTAAAAAAAAACAAAATCTACAGGGACGTTATTGTTAGGAAATAGAATATAACAAAACTTAGAAATTCCCTGAATAAAATAAAGGTTAGAGGGTTACCTGAGCTAACTATAGCTTACGCCCCCCAATGCACTGCTTATGACCTCACATATTACAACACTCATGACATGGTCAGTGACATCACTGGTTACATCACTGATGACATTTCAAATGACATCATCTAGTGAGTGTCAGTATTTTATATGAGTTTATGATTCTTAAACATATATACTAACCTACTACAAAAGTGAAATTAGTGGACTAAGTGCATTACTACTGAGTGATACTACTTCTAACATGTATTATGTAAGTGGCTGGCTGACTGTATCCCTGTGTGTATGGGTGTGTGAGTGGCTGTATAAGTGGTTGTGTGAGTAGCTCTGTGGGTGAGTGAGTTGCTGTGTGAGTGGGTGTCAGCAACTCTATGGGTGTGTCAGTGGCTCTATGGGTAGGTAAGTAGATGTACAGTGGCTGTGTGGATGGGTGTCTGAATGGCTGTATGGGTGAATGACTGGGCATGTTAGTAGCTATTTGAGTGGGTGTTTGGTTAAGTGAGTTGGTGTGTGAGTGGGCTAATTGGAGAGTGAGTGCCTGTCTGTGTGAATGGCCATATGGGTGAGTGAGCAGATATGTGAGTGCTTGTATGGATGTGTGAATGGGTATATACGTGGTTGTGTGAGTGAGTGTATTAGTACTTGTATGGGTGTGAGAGTGGCTGTGTTGAGAGGATGTAAGTGTGAGTGAGTGGGTGTGACTGACTGTGTAGGTAAATAAGTGGGTGTGTGAGTAGCTGTATGGGGAGTGTGTGGCTATGTGACTGGCTGTAAGAGTGAGTGCATGATTGTATGAGTGGGTGTATGGGTGAGTGAAATGTTGTGTGAATGGCTGTACTAGTGAGTGAGTGGGTGTGTGAGTGACTCTATGGAGGAGTCAGTGTGTGTGTGAGTACTGGTAGGGGTCTGTAAATGGGTATCTGAGTGGTGTGTGGGTCTGTAAGTGGACATACAAGAGGTTATATGGGGTTTGAGTGGGTATGTGAGTGGTCCTTTGGACGATGTCATCAGTGATGTCATTTGAGATGCCATCAGTACAGTCACTGACCATGTCATGAGTGATATACTATGTGAGGTCATAAGCAGTGCTTTGCGGGGCGACAGTTATTGTTAGCTCAGGTAACTAGAACTGCTTAATTTATATGGTTTTGTACGAATGAAATCTGAACCTAACTATAACGCCCCTGTAACCTTTGTTTTTTTTTCAGAGAAGTTTTACTGTTTTTAAAATTCTATTTCCAAACTATAACGTCCCTGTAACCTTTAGTTTTTGAAGTGAATTTTTGAAGTCTTTCAAATTCCATTTCCTTCGTTTGTTTATTGAATTTTGATGTTTTTTTAACTAGTAGTCATGTTTAAAGAGTAGCGGAGAAAGGGGAAGGAGCACCCGATCAGCTCTCAGGAATCCCAATGTGTCGGACTTACTTGAGGTAACAGGAGGGCTTCATGGCCCCAAGGACCTTCAGGATCCAAGAGGACTTCATCCCCCAACCAGTAGTGCACCAGGAGGTGCATTTGCAGAGTGGTGGAGAAAGGGGGTGGGGCCTCTGACCAGCTCTCAGTAATCCCGCGGTATGGGACTTACTGGTGGTAACAGGAGGGGTTGTTGGCCCCCCAAGTACCCTCACAATCCAAGGGGACTTCATCCCCCAACCAGCATTGCGCCAGGAGGCTCGTTTGCAGAGTGGTGGAGTAAAGGGGCAGGGCCTCCGGACGACTTCCCGGGTGATTTTTTTCACATTTGTAACTTTTCTTAGGGGAGGGCCAAAATGAGCCCCGGGGACTATATACCCCGAGGTCAGGGCTTTTTGCAATGGGGATGGAGGTCGCGCAGCCCTCCCTCACCCACCTCCCCTGGGGCCTGGCCTTTTCATAATTAATTTTTTGGGTAAAAAAAGGAGGTGGTCGCACGGTCCCCAATCACCGGGTCGCCATTTAGAGATGGGGAGTAGGCCTGGGTGGCTCCCCTCCCCGGGCCAGGGTACCCACACTCCACTGGGACAGCAGTGGGATCCTGAAAGCCCTCAGGGTCCCTGGTGGCTCGCTGCCTGAGCTGTCAGTGCTTTCAGACATAGGAAGCTGCTAAAAAAGCTGCTCCGCTTCCAGCAAATGAAAGCATTTTCAATGCTTTAGCTTGCTGGAAGTGGAGCGTTTGCTGTGGCTTGGTGGGTGCGGTAAAGCTCCCGCCAAGCGAAAGCTATGCAGCTATGTCCCGGATGGGCACCCCGGGACATACCACGAACCGGCCGTGGGGGTGGCAGTCCTCAGGACCATTAATTGCTCCAGGAGGGGGGCCACATGGCTCCCGTCCTTTCCTTTTGAAGTTGGCCCGAAGAGGTCCTGAGGTCCCCCATTACAAATATGAAATCCACTGGGAGGTGGTGGTCTCCAAGGCATGGGGAGTCCACAAGGCCCCCCCGATTTATTTGTGGAAAATGGCCCCGGTGGTGGTACCAGGGGGCTTGGAGTCCGAGAGGCCCCACCAATTTATTTGTGGAAAATGGCCCCAGGGAGGTGGTGGTACCTGGGGGTTGGGCTGGTCTTAGAGGCCCCCCATTTAATAATAAGTAAGCCCTATGGAGGCGGTGGTCCCTGGGGTATTATTAATCATCAGGAGGGGCCCATGAACCCCCTCTCCTTGATTAACAAAATGCCCCCGGGACCTGGCCCACCTGGGGCTTGATTACTACAGAAGTTCAGTCACAAGTGCAGACTGACCGCAATGGAATTCAGGCTGGATAGAAGGACCAGGTTAGCCCCGCTGAAAAAGTTACATACTCAGTCCAGCACAAAGTGTCCAATTTGCGGAGGAGAAGGCCGTGAGGAGCAGGGAGACCGGCGTGGATGGTCATTGCTGTAGTACAAAGAGCAGCCCTGGCATCGGGGACAGTCGTCGTAGCACAAAGATACTTTCGGGCATTGCAGACAGTCGTTGCTGGAGCTTCAAGTTGGCAGTCATCGTCGGTTGTTGATGCTGTAGCACGAAGTGCAGATCTTGCATTGCAGGTAGTCATTGGGGGTTGCTGTAGCTCAAAGAGTCTGATCCACAGGAGCTTCATGTTGGTGGTCATCATGGAAGGCAAGATCTGTGTGTGAGCTGACCCGTAAGTTGTTGCTAAGAACCAAAAACTTCAGGGTTTCTTCTTTTCTTCACAGGTGGAACTCAACTGATGCCAGCCAAGGGTCCAGGACTTGGGGAGGCACCTCTTGAGGATCAGGAACACAAATCAGCAGGGACAAGCAGGGCTAAGGCAGGTCCAGTGCTGCTGGTCATCTGGCCAGTCACAGGGAAGCTTCTAGAGCTGCTTGTGTCCTGTAGTTCAGGACAGGAAGTCAGCAACCAGACTCTTGGACTAGTCTGACTTGGATGAAGGGAGTAGGGCCAGTCTTCCTTCTCAGAGAGTAGAGCAGGCATCAAACAGCAAGGCAGTTCTCTGGTTAAAGGGCAGTCCTTCTGTGGTATCCACATGTCCAGGAGTGTACTCCTGGAATTGTAACAGTAGTGATATTTGATCTACCCACCTGTTTTTAGCCAACAGTACTGAGCTATGCCCCTTGATGTTGGCCTTCATAAGGGACTACAGACTGTGTCAGCACAGCATCTGCTTCTGTTTTTTCCTTGTAGACACATTGTGTCATCTTGGGCAGTGCCTGGGTCCTGAAAACACCATGCTGGATGGGCTTTTGCCCTTCTATTTGTATTGTAAGTTTTAACTTTGTCACTTTTCTGTTAATTTTAACTTCTTGATATTTGATTTACCCACCTGTTTTTAGCCAATGTCCTGAGTCGCATTCAGTGCTTCGCAACGCACCTTGATGTCAGCCTTCACAAGGGACCACATAGCGAGTCTGTGCAGTGTCTGCAACAGATTGAACCAAACCATATTTTCTTTCCTTGTAGACACATTGTGTGATTTTGGGAGGTGCCTGGATCCTAGAAACGCCATGTTGGAAGGGCTGTTGCCCTTTTATTTTTATGTATGTTTTAACTTTATTACCTTTCTCTTAATTTTACCTTACATTTCTAGTATTCTCCTAGCACAGGAGAGCCTGTGCTACGAATTGGGGGTTGCTGGACTCCAGTTAGTGATATTTGATGTACCCACCTGCTTTTAGCCAATGCGCAGTCGCGTTTGATACTTTGCTGCACCCCTTGATGTCGTTCTTCATGAGAGACTGCAGAGGGTGTCCGTGCAGCGTCTGGTTCTTATTGAACCAAACTGGGACACCCTGAGCAGTTAACTTAAATAGGGAGGAAGCAATACATTTCAGGTTCAAAGTGCAGTGATGTCACATTCTGAAGAGGCGGATGCAAGTATGTGCAGGGATGTCACTTTACTTTCAAGTGGATACTGGGAAATTAAATCTGTTTCTATGGCTCTTTCTTTTAACAATGGCTTTGGTAGGAAACCATTGATATCACTTCCTGAAGAAATGGATCCTGAGAAGTGCAGGGATGTCACTTCCTGCAGAGGTGGATGTTGGAAAACGAGGTCAACTTTTCTGGCTATTTCTTTTAATACTTATTATTTAGAAGCTTATAAAGCGTGCGGCAACCCCCTGACGGGGGTGTTCCCGTGCTATGTACTGAAGAGCAACATGGATATCTTGTAGGCTATCGGTTGGAAAACAGCCAGGTCTTCAAGCTGCGCCTGAACAAGGATTCAGTTTTAGTCAGCCGCAGACTTAATGGTACGTTATTCCAGAGTTTGGCGGTGACAACAGCAAATGCGCTGCCCCCCCATTCTGGAACGGCGAAAACGGGGAGAGAAAAGAAGACGGAGGTGATTAGATCTGAGAGCTCGGGCAGAGTGAACAGGCTTTAGCCTATGTCTGAGATACGCCGGCCCCTGGCCATTTGAAGCCCTGAAAGCCAGGACCAAGGCTTTAAACTGGATGTGATAGGGCACAGGCAACCAGTGAAGTTTCATCAGATGAGGGGTTATTGAGTGGCGGTAAGGGATGTTGCATATCAAACTAGCAGCGGCATTCTGCACAATCTGCAACCGATTGATCAGATAGGCTGGATCTCCCACATAAAGGCTGTTGGAATAATCCAAGTGAGAAGTAATAAGGGCAAGGATGACAGTCCTACCTGAATCCAGAGGGAGGAAAGGGAGAACTTTGCTAATCATGCGAAGTTTGCCAAAACATGCGGAAGTGACCTTATTGATTTGAGTCTTACATGACAGTTTATTGTCGACTTGGAAATCCAGATTTCGTGCTGATTTTACGGGTATCGGGGGAGGGTTGAGCTCAGACGGCCACCACAGAGGAGACGGAAGTGGGGCACTTTGATTGAAGAACAGGACCTCGGTTTTGTCTATATTGAGCTTGAGGGTCATCCAAGATACAGTATTGTAGAGGCAGCGTCTAAAGTTGGCCAGGCCGCTGTCAGAGTGATCTCTAAATGAAAACACAAGCTGAGTGTCATCAGCATAAGAGATCACACTGACCCTCCAAGTTTCAACTACCTCAGCCAGAGGTGAAAGATGGACGTTGAAGAAGAGGGGGCTTAATGCAGAGCCCGGAGGCACTCGGCAGCTGAGTGTTTTTTTTTCCTTTGAAACAAAAGGCCGGAAAAAGACCTGTTGGGTTCTGCCAATCAGAAACTATCTAATCCAGGCCAGGGGGGTATCCCGTATCCCAAGACTGTGTAGTCTATCTAACAGAATGGTATGAGAGACGGTATCGGAAGCCGCGGACAGGTCGAGGAGCACCAACATGGCCTCCTCGCATCCATCCACGCACTCGCAAATGGTCTCAGTTACCTCCAACAGAGCAGTCTCCGTACTGTAACCGGATCTAAATCCGATTGAGAGTCGTGGAGAAGTTCTCTGGACTCCAGATAGTCGGCCAGTTGTTCTTGCACGACTTTTTCCAGTACCTTGGCTGGTTTGGGGGGGAGCGATATAGGCCGATAGTTGCTGAACACAGAGGGGTCGGCGTCAGCTTTTTTTAAAAATGGGGATTAACATGGCCTGCTTCCATGATGTGGGGAACTGACCTGAGAATAAAGAAGAGATCCAGTTTGAAATTAATGGGGCCGCAATGACAGGGGCAAGAGTGCTAACCACCTGGGCGGGAACCGGGTCTAACGGGGACCCTGATTTGCACAGCCCCATTTTCAACAGGGCAGTTTCCATAGAAATTGCTTTAAATGCGACAAACGCCTTCTCTTGAGGGACTTTAAGATCCCGGGAAGGGCTAACATAGGCCTGATTGAAGGAGGAGGAGATAGCATTGATTTTGGCATGGAAGAAATTAGAAAGGACATCACAGAGATCTTGACTGGGGCTGATAGAACAGGCGAGGGCCGACGGTTTAGTAAAATCCTTCACAATTTTAAATAGAGTTTTAGAAGAATTATCAGCAGCACTCATTTTACTAATAAAGTATTCTCTCATAGTAGCACGCTTAAGTTTATGATTTTTTTTATTGCAGCTCTATAGGTGGCTTTAGCGAGAGGATCATAGATAAGTCGCCAGCTGCGCTCGAGCTTTTTACAATTGCTCCTTTCTTCACGTAGGGCCTGGGAGAACCAAGGAGCCGAGGGTTTAGATCTGGCGGAGGAAAGAGGTTGCACTGGGGCGATGACATCAATGGCAGAGGAGCGGCAAGTATTAAAATTAGAGACATCGGTGTTCAAATCACCAGAAGTCTGCCAGCTCGAGTTAGCCAGTATAGGTTCAAGAGCATCGCAGGTGACCTTATACCATTTCCTGCCCAAGTCCCTGGCTTTAGTTGAAGTAGCAGGTGGCAGGGAAATGGCCAGATTAAATAGAACCAGGTAATGGTCAGACAAGGTAAGGGGTAATGGGGGCGCAGTGGACAGGCCAGAGAATTTCGTAAATAAGAGGTCAAGGGTGTGACCCGCTCGATGAGTGGGGCCTGTACCCGCTGAAGAAAGTTCAAGCCCTCCATATTATCCAAAAGAGGTCTAGCCTTGGAGCATACGGCATCATCCACATGCAAATTAAAGTCTCCAAGGATGGTAAAATGCGGATGCCTCAAGGAGAGGTCAGCAATAGTAGCGAGGAGCTCAGCGAGAAAAGACGGGGAGGCGCCAGGGGGATTATATACCAGAACACCCGCTAAGATTAGGTGCATTTCATCCGAGATGCTAAAATACATAGCTTCGATAGAGCCAATGTTCACGAGTTTCCTAGAAGTAAACTTCCAGTGAGAGCGAAGGATTACAGCTATCCCTCCTCCCACCTTAGTGCCTGTACGACTAATCGCAACAAAGCGGTAATCCGGTGGAATAGCCAGACCAAGGTCGGGGTTGAAGTTATCTTTAGCCCACGTCTCCGTCAAAAACATTAGGTCCGAGGAGTAGGTGGACAGGGAGAGCCAGATGTCTCCCGCATGACGAGGGAGAGAGCTGCAATTAAGACAGGCCTTGATAGCATCAGGGGGGCTGATAGGTGTGACTTCCCTGCCCCACGCGGAGAGCCGCTCAGTGGGTGGGCTTAAGGAAAATGAGCAATTATCGCAGCTGAAATAGTAAGTTAAAAGTCGGGAGGGGATGCAGTGTGAGTGGCAACTGCATATCTCTTTTCTAAGAGCCAGTAGTTGGGACCTAGACCAACAGAGCCTTGACATAAGGGGACCGCCGGCAGCATGGCTGATGCTGGTCGCGGACGGGCGCAGAAGGGCTTGCCTTTGGCGCGCGCATCCGCTGCGCGTAGGAAATGGCATCTCCCTTATGTGACTAGAGCGCTAACCCCTGACTCCTCCCTCCCAAACCGGAAGTGGTGATCGTCCGCCCTGACTACCCTCCACAACAATCGGCAAAACCCTGGTGGACTGGGGTAGGGGCTGAAGGAGTGGAGGTGCCTGGAGCACAATCATGATGCAAGTAGGAAACAGCACATAAAAGTAAGTTTTAAAAAACAGAACAGTCAGGGCAGAGTTAAAAAACTTGTAGCAGCTAGCGCGAAGGTATCAATGCTGCGCGCGTCCGCGTCCGTATTATACCTGAATGCCTGCCTATATTTACCTCCCATATGGACCATTCTTTTAAAAATATTTGTATTGGCATCGGCATGTACAACAATTTGGGTGAAGTACAGACTGTACATATTATTGATCAACTGACAAACACATATCAAGGTAGAATCTGTACGTTTGTACAACACAGTCACCAATTTTTATGTTTTTTCTTCAGTATGCCAGCAAATTGTTATCTGCAGTACGTGCAGTAAACTGAGAAACAGACCCCTTATCCCAACTCTGTGGAAAGATAACAGATAAACCTCTCATCTGATCTCACATCTATAACACAGTAATAGTTAAGTGTTGTTAGAAGGGTTGGCATCTAAGTCGTGGGAGGCGAGTGTGGGATGCCCGCAAACTGAGACCTCATAGCCGATATCACTATAGGTCAGGAAAGTAAGCTGCATGTTCTCTCTAAGAGTAGCCAAGGCTTACCCGTGCTACCCATGTCCTCTGCATGAACTGCAGGGATGCCAGTCCCACCTTCTGACTGAGTACAACAGATTCTTCGTCTAGTGAGGATGCATCATGTACTTGGCAGATTGCATATGGTGATTACAACATGGTGGGCCCTCAGGAGGGGTTTGTTGTCGTTTTTAATATGGGTCTGCAATGGTTCTGCGAGCTCACTCCATTTGTGTAGCCCTCTTGTTTCTTCTGCATATAGTGACTGCTTTTCCGTAGTCGCGATTGCATTAGTGCACGCTGCCATTTAGTCAGAGAAGGGGGAGAGGCACTCTCCCATGCCATTGTTAAAGTGCGTTGAACTAGGAAGAGAGCTACATTAAGAAGAAGTTTCTTCGCCCTGTCTGTTTTGGGTCTCTTTAATAATCCCAATAGATGAGTCTCAGAAGGACATAAGCCAGGCTTTCCTGTGGCTATGGCTACTGCGTCAGTCACCCTGCTCCAGTGGTGGATGATCCGCATGCATTATCACATATTCATAAGAAAGTGTGTAGGGGCGGTAGAGAAGAATTTCCTTCATTTTGACAGGTTTTTCTGTATAGGACATAATCCTATATTAATTGAAATCGAAAGTTTCGTGATACTCGGGGTGGGGTATTGCACCGCTCCCTGCCTTTCCTTATCATTAAATACCCTACCCATGTCAGTTTCCCATGGGTCACAGAGTAGGGAAAAAACTCCACATCAACAGGTTGTAGCCGGGCATGGTACAGCCACTGGACAAGTTTATGGCCCAATCCGAATGTTGCAAGGTCTGTAATAGATCATGTGTTGGTTTATGTGGAACCGCCTGTCATTGCGTGCTTAGTGCTGCGTATATGCGTTCGTATATTATGAATTGCCATTTGTGTATGCAATATTGGTCGCAAAGTTCTTGAAAGCTTATCAGAGTACTGATGTTGTACAGTTCCCAGTTTGAGTGATAGAGCTAGCGGACCATCGCGTTAAGGTCTTAGGGGATAGTCTCTGGGAGGGTGGAGTCAAATAAGCCCCACTTCAGAGTATCCTGCCTGTTTTCACTCCAGCAATAGGTGCGGAGTATAGGATTTTCACACTGGTAGCAATGTGTTTGCAGAACCCATTCTAATTAAATACCCAGTGCATGTACGTTCAGTCAAGGGAATCAAACACCTTTCTAAATCAAAATGAGGCAAACTGAATGAGGATATCGGGAACACACTAAGTCTAAGATTGAGTAAAGCCTCCTAATGTTTACGGAAGTGCTACGCCCGGGACACACCCAGGTAGGTCCGTATGAACGAGGATGGACGCTCTGATAACGTTCTGGTTGCCATTACAACATAATGGGGTAACCCAAAAGACCGTAGGACCTGGGTTCAGTTTGGGCCAGCCAACAAAAAGGTTAAAATAGCATCTGAAAAAAGTATTTCTAAAAGAGAAACAAATTCTCACAAGACACGCAATGTTATTAGTAATATGCTGAACCCTATGAAGGATCGAAAGAGGAGAGAACAAAAGAAATACAAAACAAGAGCCCAGGATTATGCAAAATATCACATATATTAAAGTTTTTTAATATATACACAAAATTTATGGTTGCTCCATCGTGTGAAAAGTGCAAGAAAAAGTGTTCTTCCAAAGGGAGGAGAAGCCATATCTTTGTAAATATGGCGCTCTACTGTCACGCAACGCAGTGCAGCATTTTTGGCTGCTGCACTTCGTGCTCATGTAAAGCACTCTGATACCTGATATCTTTGGGTCTAGTTTGTGATACATAAAACTCTAAAAAAAAAATGTTTTTAAATTACTAAAGTTGCTGTAGTGTCTTGCATGAAAGGGAGAGAGCAGGACAGCACAATGTCTACTAAGATATGATGCTCTTGCTCTCTTCTTTTATTTACAGGAGAAAATAAAATCCCCAACTTCATGCCTGCCTCCAAGACACATAGGTTTGTGGCACAAAGTCCTGTATACAGATTAAACTCGATAGGGCTGTATATTAAAAATCCATGGGTGGGAGTGTGGGAACGACCATGTACCAACTCTGGAACTCCCCCTTGATGAAAAGTAACAAAAAATACCATAAAGTGCTTTTTCGTGTTAATTTTAGACAACTTTCCCATATGAAAAAAAGATTTACGGTAGAAAGTAAATAGTTTATCAGGTCTTTGCACAAGTTTGCATCACGTTTCATGACTTTGCAATAGTGCAAAGCCCTGTTAAATCTAGCCGTGAATTTGGTGAAGGCTATATCACTTTTTTTAGTGGATGTTCCTCCATTTCTCGGCGAAAATGATGGCAGAACCTGCAGAATGTATCCAATAGAGTGTCCACCAAATTCAGGAACCTCTAAATCGGTGATGGCGCGCTTCTCCAACAAAAAAACAATTACTTCGAGATTTATGTGTGACCCGCCTCTTAATCAAGGCCATGATGATGGGATTAAGATAGATATTTAAACACATTATTATTAGGGGAGTTCCAGAACACAACAGTTACTACATGAGTGTCCTGTATATATATATATATATATATATATATATATATATATATATATTCGATGAGTGTCCCATACATGTATTCATAATGCCAATAGAGCTATATTTAGCGTTCAATATGGAAGATATAAATTTACTTTTTATGTTTTTCTTTCCTCATTTCAGAAGAAGATGAAAAACTATTTACAAGAACTTACTGACGAACTTACCAACAGCAGTGAACTAGACTTCTCTATCAGCTCTGCTGGATTTCAGTACAATGACAGCAACCTCGCTGCTAGATCTTCATCCTAAAAATGCAATTGTTTTCTTATCCACGTGCCAGATATTAAAAGATTATTGGAAGAAGGCAAACAGTATCTCTGGAAGAACACATCTTTTGATTAATGCATTGCAGAATAAGAAATCAAATATACAAGGCCAACTAAACGTGATAATGTTTAATACATGGTACATGTACTGCAGTTAAAATGACACTCACAATTATTTCCATCAAGTAGCTCGTGAGCTACTGGTAGCTCTCCAGCTACCTGTAACTAGCTGTTCTGTGTGCAGCCCCGCCTACTAAATTAAAAGCTTTTGCTTGCTTGAATTAATATATGCATCGCAAAATTGAAGTGTGTGTTCTTGATCCAAAATGTGTGTATTTTCAGAACTCACAAGCTGATGTTTGGAAAAAATTATTTATTTCCAAAATATATTTACAGTTGATTTTTGAATGATAAATCAAAAGTCATCGATATTATTTTTTGGCTTGATTATTAGCAGTGCAGTTATGGCTTTCAGATATATGCAATGGTTAGTCATTCCAAATCGATAAAGCTTTTTTCACAATAATGTTGGCAACCCGGCCTGACGAACTGAGGTGATCACTGCTGGTTATCTTCAATGGGGTGGCCATGTTGTCTGACGTGGTCACTATCACACTAATGTTAGAAGCTCGCTATGATTTTCATTGAACAAAACGAATTCTTATTGCAGAACAGGCTGGAGGTCCCTGTTCTAGCAAGTACAAAGAGAGAGAGCAATATCACTTGTAGGATTAATAGAAGATAGAAGATCTTCAATAAACAACGTCTACCGCCAAGAACAGAAAAAAAGTTAAATGTTAGCAGAGGAGCACAAAGGGTTTCATATGGGGTAGGGAGAGTTAACGTTATGTTCTGTTCTTTAGTGTTATGTCTAAAAGTCAATCAAACACTTTGGAACCTTAGAATTGATTGTCACATTAGCCAGTTTCCTATTGTTCTACTTACAAGTTAAATCTGCAGTGCTACATGAACACTTCCCTCAACTGGGAACACTAGTCTCTTTCTTGCCTGTTTAATTGTTCACACGGGGAGATAGGGGTAGTTAGCTGTTCTAATCCTCTCATGTTGCACAGAGAAGGAAGGAAACTTCACTGACACTCTGCCATCGAATGAGCTGTGTCCGCGGGCGCGCGCGCGGCCCCTGGTACCCTTCAAGCGCATAGAACTAGGCAGACCATTGTTCTTGAGAGCAATGCACTGTTCTGCAGCGCAAAAGCATGAGCAGTTTTGCAAATTTGCGTTTGATGCAAGGGCACTTCAAGCAACACTGCAGTAAGCTGCATCTGCTCATAGGCAGACGTTCTGGATTCTGAGTCCGTGGGAGGTTAGAAGACCCTCCATAGTGGCCCGCGCCTGTTACAATATAGGATCACGCTGCGGCCCAGGGAGCATGGGCCTCTGCTTCTCATGGTCAGATATCAGTCTTTGGGGCTCAGTGCTACCATCAGTACAAATCACTTCCAGACCCACCCGACTTGTGTGCAGAGTGAGGGGTGCAACAAACCGACAGGAGGCACTGTATTTCATCATTAAAAGTCAGTCATTAAGTAAGTATGGCGTCTGGGCCATTGGGAACACTTTCTACTAATGTAGTAGTCAGTCCTTCTACCCATGCCCTCGCTGGCCACGCGTAAGTGGTGTGAGCAACCTCTCAAGAGGTGAATGTACTGGGTCACAAGACATTATTTGCCCTATTACTGGACAACCTAGTGCCACTGGGTGCAGTTGTTATGGTATAGACAAGGGGCACCAATCATCTGGGAGCAGAAAGCCCTCACTGGCCAAACTCTCTACTGCGCTTTCAAATCGAGCCCAGCTCCTCATCCGAGCATTGGTATACCAAACCACAGATCCACAATAGGATTGAACCAAGCAAGTCTCACTTCAGGGGGAGATTCAGGAAACCAGGGCCCATATCTACAAATGTTTGCATGGAGGTCACGTGACTCAGCACCATTTTGAGCTGTGCCTGCAAGCTTTTATAATGTGCAGGCAGCCAGGCAGCACCTTAGCATATTGGGCTCAGGTCCCAGTTTACTAAAGAATGTCTGGAGACTTGCACTGTGGAACCAAACAAGGGCAGGCAGCTCCATTTCCTGACTTCATGTCCTCCCCTCTGGTAAACCCCAGCTCCTGCACTGTGCGGCTGGTATTGGAGAGCACCTGTGAGCAAGCACAGTGCCTGGCTGCAAAAAAACAAACCGTCTCCTTTCTGCCTCATTGTTAGACACCTTGGGGCATATTTACTCAACTTCCACACAATGTAAGGCAACCAGCAAAGTTGCTGTGCTGAGTTCCGTGAAAGAGAGGGAGCAGAAATGCTCCATATTTTCAAAGATATACAGCAGTTCTGCTCTCTCAATTGCTGGCACAGTGTGCAGCCTAATACCAATGCAGGCAGTTTTGTACCATAGTGCAAGGGTGCCTGCGTTACAGCCTTGATGCACAAAACCAATCCTTAAAGGGATTTTCCTCTAAGTGTAATGCAGAATGCAGCACACATTGAAAGGGAAAATAACAAGAAATAAAGATATTTCTCCCCATTACTCTTCACTTGCTAAGGTGTAGCATTTTCCGTATTCCCAGGTGTACAAGTCTTTGTAAATCTGGGAATGCAACAAAATCCATGGGTGAATGCATGGGAACGCTGCTTGCCATTTTAGCTGGATACTTAGGAATGGGCAGTGCCATAGAACTCCTCTCCTCAGTTACAATTGTGGGACCTGGATACCAGTTCTGTTGACCAAGATAACCTGGACCTGAACAGGCACTTGCAAACAGTTGTGGACAACGCTTTGGAGGAGCTGTCCTTTGAAGCCACGGCTCCACTGCTAAGGACTGAGGAAAAGGACATTTAGAATGTTATTCACTAAGGACCTCCTTGGCCTGAAACCCTTGGTCCAAAAGCAGGCCCAAGAGGTCATGAAGAAAGAACCTATTTTCTGAGCCATAAAAATGAATCTCTGTGCAAAGAAAACAGTTTTCCACTGAGCAGTTTATTAACCTTATAAATTAGGCTCGATAAATGAAACATTCAGAAGGCACGGAGTAGTACATTGAAACAGGTCAACATTTGTTTGACTGAATATACTTTTTTGATTTTTGGATGAGGCATAAAATGACCATAAAGATATGGGGGCGTGCTCAGTACAAGATGTGTAACATTGTTCTACCATAAATAGTAGAAAACAGTAAAAATGAGCCTCACTTTGAGTAACAAGTGGGGAAATATGTTTTGAGTGAGGGGGCACGGTGAAACAAAGTCTTGTGATATTGTTATGTCTGAGTATAGATTTTGGAAGTCTTGTTGCTCCACTTGCATTAATCAATATTTTGACCTGGCTAAGTAACTCCATGGATCAAATGGAATTGGGATGAATCCAAGATGCTGTTGGAAATAAGGAAGACCCATATGAATCCCTATGTGATAGTGAAAGCACCATATAAAGACTAGCACTCACAAGACATTGTCATCATTAAAAATTGTGAAAATATGGACTCGGGAGGATGGGAGTGGTGTCCTCTCCCTTCTGTCTTAATGCACAACTCAAGAGGATGACCGCTTACATACTACCTGTATGTGTGGCAGGTTGGAACAGTACTGGAGACGGATACTTTCCGGCTTCAGGGCAGTACTAGGGGGACCATTCTCGTAGATCCAAAGTTAGTCCTCTTACAGATTACCACAGACCTCAACAGAGATCAGTATAGCCAATCACTACTATGATTAGTATTGACTGAGGCTAAACAGGACATATCCGGCAGATGGAAAGACAGGAACCCTGCCTCTATAGAGGAATGGTTCTGAGGACTTAACTGGTGCGTGAGCAGTGAACAGGCTGTGCAGGAAGCCAGGGGGTTCTATAAGCACACTAAGATCTGGAAGAAATGGGTAAATTACAGGGACATCAACATAGACCCAAGGGTCCCACAGATTGACAATATAGAGGCAGAGATCTGTACATTCATGCGATGATTGTTGGTGCCCTCTCCCGTTCAACAACTTGCAAAAAGTTAGATAGGGGGATTCTTGGAGAGGGAGAAAAGGGAAGAGACCGGGTGGAACAAATGCACCATGTTTTTTTTTTATTTTTACCTTGTTTTCCTGTAATGACAACATCTACATCAAAATCAATGAAATGTGTTATAAAAAAATTGGAGCTAGTTGAAGGAACATCGTGAATAATGTGACGAAAATGTTAATTTGCAGGGTAGACCATCACAGTCTTCTGACAGAACACTCAACCAGATCAGAAGCACAGAGTGTCAAGCATACCATCACTGTCCATATCTACAGTCTCTGTGCTACAAGTACCTGGGGCCTCATTTATGAAAAGTGACGCATCGCTGCGTGAAAACAGTGATGTGTCACTTTTCACTACGCTCTCCCTGCGACACTAACGATGCGTCATATTTACAGTATGACATCATGTCGCAAGGAGTCACAGATACGTCAGTATTTCTGACGTATCTGTAGGCGCAAAAGTGACGCATTGCTGGAGTGTGTCACAAAAGTGACGCATTAGCATCCAAGAAATGGCGCAGTGAAATCTTATAGATTCCACTGCGTCACTTCTATGACTCTTTCTTGCATCAAAACGCCCCCCTTGCATACATTATACCTGATGCAGGTATAATGTGGCGCAGGGGTTTACAAAGTGACGCATCTACCTAGATGCATCACTTTGTAAATATGGTGCAACAAGGCACATTTTTTACTCTGCTGGTGCATCACAAAAAGTGACGCACCAGCGGCGTAAAAGTGACTCAAGGGTTCATAAATAAGCCCCAAAGTTTCCAAAGGCATTCCTGTCTGTCTCCTGCTTCCCCCCACTTCCCATGCACCATCTATCGTTGTGATGGATATTTCCCTAAAAGGGATTGTCAGGATCTCTCATATGGGCATGTGGGGCAGGTGTCCCTTGATATATATGAGAAGAAAATATACAGTTGTGCATTTTCTTTCAGCCAAGCAAATGCCATCACAGCAACTGGAAAAAACAGAGTGATAAATGGACGGGTAGGAGAAAAGTGTTTACTGGGGACGTTTTTCATTGGAAAGTATTTGTGCCAAAATTAAGGTTTTTGGCTGGAGTGATCTTTTTGATGAGAAAATATAAAAAAAATTGAAGGTTTGGCAGACCAGAACGGAATCCCAGCCACTTCTCATCCAAAGGTATTATTTAAACCAACTGTTCCTCTGAAACAGGACAGGGGTATAAAATAAAAGGAGCCTGGAAGAAAGGATAGCCAGCTACTAAGCAAACCAGGGTTTTACAAATGCACTGCCAAGAAGCTATGCACTTCCACCAATTGGAGAGCAATTGTTGGAACTCCCCAACTGGGTCATAATGGACTAGCAGTTAATTTTACATGACAGTGGCCCTTGCGGCAAAATATTAGGATATATCTGGGAGGTCTCTTCATGGAGGTTGTGAAGGACTGATCATGGACAATGAATGTCTCCTGCAAGGAGAACAGGTGTGCATCTCTGCCCTGAGTGGTGAACTGGTATCCTGACGTTTGGTTTACCATGGAGTCCCACTAACCAAGGTGAGTGCAAAGGCCTAGGCATGTACCAGGTAATGCAATGTCCAGGATCTGTTCAGCGACTTGGAGGCGCCTACAGAGTGTGTCCTAATTGTGGGATGATGACTACTGTCCATGTCCTTGCGAAACCACATAAAGCAGTGGTAGCAGCATGCTGAGTTTTTGTGAATCATTAATATGATCAACATTTTTCTCTGTGTCAAGTGGAAGCAAAGGTCTACTGACCCTTATTGAGTAAACTTCCGCTTGGTATGTGAATCCCAGATCTAGCGCAGACATCTTGTGGACACGTCAAGTTTGTGGCCCACAGAGACTAGCTCTAATACATGAAGAGGAAGTATGAGGCTCCATCTCTAATCTTTACCAATTCGAAGCATGTAGGTATGAAAGACTACTGAACTAATCTACGAGCTAAGATTGTTGGATAATCACTAGTGATCTGCACCTGTGCCTAGTCTACACCATACACCGACCGCTGCTTTGGGCCCCCCTTGATGTAGAGGAACTCTTCAGAGAGAGGCAAAGTGGAAGCAGCACCTTAGCAGATAACAGCATTTTATTAGACTCTATAGGGCGATGGTAAGGATATAGGTTTACCACATTTTGAGCACATAGCATCTTGTGTACACGTCAAGTTTGTGCAAGAGTAATAGGCGTGTAACGTGTGTGGTAGTTGGACTCTGTGTGGTAAGAGTCTGAGTACTAAGACCAGTGGGAACATTTTGAAAAGCCCCCTCCTTAGCATGGCACAAGATGGAAGATTGATATAGCTTTCTCAGACAGTGGAAGTGTAGTGCCTACATTCCTGTGGCTAGAGGTTGGGGGCACTTCAGACACTAGAAAGTCAACGAGCCCCTTTATAACAAATAGCTGCTGATTAGTGTTTCCTGAGCAGTGTCAATTGGTAGATAGTAGGGTGTGAAGTGTGGGACTGCAGTTTCTGATGTTCAAGGTGAGAAAGTTCCTAGCCAGAGTCTGCCCTTTGGTCGGGGCTGATAACAGGCAGGTACATAGATCTATCACTCTTTTGAATATCTGGCTGGGAGCCATTACCATTGTGATTTGCTGTGAGAGCTATCACTTTGCTCAAAGGACGTGTTGGAGGAACAGCCAGAAAATTACTTTGAAAGAGAACCAAACTGGTCCTGAAGCCTTAGACATGGATCCACACACCCAATCTGGAACATTAGTATAAAAGTGGGATCCAAAGCATTGGAGCAGAAAGCGACACTTTAAAAAGTCAAATCTGAAATGGCATTAAGGCCTTACTTAAAGCATCTGTAAAATTAATCAGCCAATACCTTATTCTCCTTACAGAGGAGTGTCAGCTGTTATCTACAAAGGAACACTCCACATTGAACAAGTTACACCGAAAACTATCAAGTGGAAAACAAACATATTCCACTGTGCCAACGATTTTTCACAATCAGGAAATTATTAACATTTGACTTATTTACAATCTACATATATGATGTACAGACGCAAATATCTAGTCTGGAGTCAAATACAAAACAGATGTTCTTAAGGTTTGACTATTAAATATTACACTTTTGCCATCTGAAGGCCCCTGGTGCACATTTGTCAATACATGAGTCTCATGCCAACTATGTTCAGCACAGGAAGAGACTCAAACTCTTTGAATGTGCACTAACCTAATAAAATTCCATGAAAATATCTTTATTGTACTCTAATGGCATAAGAAAAATACACCAAATTATGCAGTTTGTTTTTCTGTGGACTCACTAGTAGATCAATTAGGTATGCAATGAAATGTGTTTCCCTAGTGTATGAATACCTTAAGTCATTCACTCCCACAGTAACTTTATTTGGACTGGACACTAACATGCTGATTTGTGCACCGTTTACTGCTCATTTATATGAACTCTTATGTTATATTTTAGAGGTGTTTCAAATGTACTGTTTTATTTACAGTTTTTTGCAGCGTGCTTAATTGTAAATATTTTTGACTGAATCAACACCATAAAGACTTACCTGCCTACTTGCCTTGAGTTCCAAGTTTTTCTTGACCAGGGAAGGGAGTGCCACACAGAGTACTTGAAGGTGGGTGGTTTGACCAGGCTGGTGTAAGCATGACAGGCAGTCTCCCAGAGGTGAGAGAACTCACCTGATGTCTGCAACTTACTGGAGAAAATGAGTATTGGCCTAAATCACCTAGAAGCCTGCTCAGAGAGGAAAGGAGAAGTGCCTGACCTGAAGGAGAGACTGTCCAGGAGGGGAAGCCCAGCGTACTCCTGGCATGTGAAATACACGGAGGTAACTGACTGCTGACAGAGAGCACAGCTGGCCCTGGTTTAAAGTGTGAGGGGTTCCCCTGTGGAGTTCCACTTGAGAACTGCATAAGAAGTTGTGCATCAACGAGACATTGTGCCGCTGACATTCCAGTCACTGACCACGAAGGCCAGATGCTGCTGCTGGCGCTAGAGGAGCCACTGTACTGGGTGTGCAAAGTCACTGACTGCACCAGCCTGTGTTACCGAGTCATTATGCCATTTGAGCAGCTAACGCAGGGCCGAGCCCGTACAAGCTAAGGCCCAGATGTTTGTAGTTGTCAGGCAATGCAGCGCAGCCCCCAAAGAGGTTGCGCTGCGCTGCGTGACAGGGAGAGAGCAGGAGAGCGCCATTTTTACAGAGATTATGGCACTCCCCTCTCCCTAATTTCAGCTGCCGAGCGCCAGGCATACACCTCAGTGCCATGGTGCTAGGGTGTGTGTCTGAGTCTTGCATAGGTTTTGTACAGGAAGGTTGCCCTTACTGTACAAAATACTATGCATAGACACGTTTAAAAGCTGTTCCTACTTTGCATGTGTGCTGTACAGTACAGCAAGCATGCAACATCGGAAAAGCATGGAGAAATGAAACATTTCTCCGTTTAACACCTGCTTTTCAGCTTGCGTTAATTTTTAATGCCTAACCCTTTCTACCTATGTCAGTGAATAGGGTTTCGCGTAAAAACGCATGGGTTGTTGCATCGGGAAAGCCCATGTAACACCCCCTTGATGCAAAGTAATGCAAAACAGCATTTGGTGCTGCTGTGTGTTACTTTCCCCTACAAACCAAAGCTAATACTAATTAGCGTTGCTTTGTAAATCCCAAAACAAGTTTAGGGTCGGGTTTGCGTTGAATAAGTAATGCTAACCTGCCGCTAAACCTTTGAGAATCTGGGCCTCAGGGTCAGATTTAGCATTATTTGACGCAACGCAGCTGCGCTACATCAAATAGAGAGTTGAGGAATGCGCCAAATTTACCAACATATGGCACATTCCTGCTCTCTATCGGTTCTGTTGCACGGTGTGCAGTCCTAGTGCCAACGCAGGCGCCCTTGTCCCATTGTGATGCCTTTGTTGTAGACAGGATTGTTTTTGTAAAGGAAGGGACACCAACTTCCTGCACAAAAACAATCCTTAGATGTGTTTTCCTTTTTTTAGTGTGCTGAATAATGCAGCACACTTAGAAAGAGGGAAAAACTAGGAAAATAAAGATATTTCTCCTCATTGCGGCTCTATGGGAAGGCAAAGCTTTTTGACGCATTCCCAGGTTTACCTGTCTTGGTAAATCTGGAAATGTGCCAAAATACATAGATGGATGTATGGGAACACCCACGCTCCACCCAAGGAACGCCTTCTCGGTGCAGAATAACGCACGGCACCGACTCGTGCTGCCTTGCGTTACTCCAGATTCACCAAGCAACGCACGGCCACGCAAGGAGGCCTCACATGGGCTTGGTGAATCTGTATTAAGGATTACATTACCCGCGCATCACCTTGCGTGATGCAAGGGCAACGCAATCCTTTGATAAATGTGGCCCACAGAGACCAGCTCTAATACATGAAGAGGAAGTATGAGGCTCTAACTCTAATCTTTACCAATTCGAAGCATGTAGGTCTGAAAGACTACTGAACTAATCTACGAGCTGAGATTGTTGGATAATCACTAGTGATCTGCACCTGTGCCTAGTCTACACCATAGACCGACCGCTGCTTTGGGTCACCGAGATGTAGAGGAACTCTTCAGAGAGAGGCAAAGCGGAAGCAGCACCTTAGCAGGCAACAGCATTTTATTAGACTCTATAGGTCGATGGTAAGGATATAGGTTTACCACATTTTGAGCATGTAGCATTTCGCTTTGCTGTAAGATTCAAGTACTTTCTATTAACAGAAAAGCACTGGCCTGAACAACATTTGTGCCTTTTGGTTGATCGCGGAGTTCTAAGCTCTTGCTCGAACACTATCTCCCTGAGAAGCCTTTGACCACTCATCCTTGCTATTTTGAAAGTCAAGTGCACAAAAGGTGTACTTGGCCCAGTTTGCAGAGCCATAGTAGAATGGACCCCAAGACACCAGTGGCAAACTACCTCAACCACCACAGATGATGGGGCTCA
This sequence comes from Lissotriton helveticus, assembly GCF_964261635.1. NCBI lineage: Eukaryota > Metazoa > Chordata > Amphibia > Caudata > Salamandridae > Lissotriton > Lissotriton helveticus. Next base: position 1,850,380,593 of record NC_136067.1, on the reverse strand, counting down.
GTAGCTACTGCCTACCATGTGAAGCCTGAACAGGGTCTGACAGTCAACAATAAAAACCTTCGTTTATATAGACGATTTTCGTTTATATTATTGTATACCTTAGTTCACAATATTTTGCTTACCTTCTGTTTTGTGCTCTTGTAACGCTGAATACATTTTTTTAACCAAATTTTTAAAAAATCAAATTGTCTTGAGCAGCAAGACTGAAATTGCGGTTTAGAAGACAGAATAAAGTTTGTGCGGTTTGATACAAATGAATACATGGAGATTGTCATTACCACTCTTGTTTTACTTTGGTTGAGTTCCTAGGTCCAAGTTTACTAAAGTTTAGCACAGGTGCTTGTTTGTTGCAAAACATTGGGAATGATACGGTCAACCAACTTGCACCCAAAAGGTCTCTGCCAGCTCAGCACCAAATGCTATTGTTTTGTGAAGCAGGAAGCAGCTGATAATATGCACAAACTGTCCATTATGAGGTGGGACCTGCACAAACAGTTGTAGGAGTCAGGTCAAACCCATACCTACTAAAGTGAAACAAAGTAGCACAACTTAGTGTTGCCATGGAACATGAGCCCCAAATGAAAATATCTGCAGACAATGGTCAAAAACCAGGGCTGGCACATGATTTCTCTATGTGTAACCACCATGAAAAGTACACACATTACACGATTTACTCTTGGGCGGTTATCAATGCGATGACATTTGTCCTCGAGAGAATGCCACAATAGACCACTGGATAGACTTTGCATTGTGGCGGAACACTGAAGCATGTTACACATCATGCAAGCGCAGTGGTACTTGCCATTGCGTGACCTATGATGGCATCACCCCGCAATGTGTTGTGAATGCGATCCTGCACAATTTGTGTGCATTTGCACCTGACAACAGATTTACATGCAGGGTTGTGTTGAAGGAATCTTAGTAAATCCCCCCATGTCTGTTGCAGCCAGGAAACAACCCTAGTCTTCTGATGACGACCCTCCTCTTTAGGAAGGAGGGCAGCCAGGACTGTTTGCAGACACACCCAGGTAGAGCCAGGTCCCCTCACCACCCTATAAGCAGGACCACAGGAGCAGTTCACTGGACCTCATACCACTTGCCCAAGCAGAGAGCGTATGGATGCTTAATCTTGGAGCACCATTGGGGGAAGGCCATGGAAGAAGACCCTCAGCTTTCACTCGCCAGGCAGGATCCGCTTCAGGAGATCATGAAAACACTCACAAATGTAATAACCACATTAGCTCTTCTCCCACTCACTCTGCATCTGGGCCTCGGTCCAAGGCCAGTGCTTCATGCTCGAGCTGGGACATTCAGATTGCTCCAGAGGCTACAAAGACCCATGTCTAAAACAGGGGTGGAGGGGCTATATCCATCAGACGCAGGAGGTGAGGCCAGGCCTTTAGGAGTTGAAGGTTTGCCCAAGTATCAAATAGAGGATTCAGATTTCTCCAGAGTGGGAGGTTACAAATTGTCTATGTGTAAACCAGGGGAGACAGGGCCATTATTAGAGAAGCAGGAACACACCAAGAGAGGCCTTTAGAAGGTGAAAGTTTGCCAAAGCCCAGGTATCAAACAGAGCCTTCCAATCAGAGTAGGCTTTGGCACCATAATCAAAAACAAACACCACAGCGACGGGTGGAGCGGGAGAAAGAGGAACCAATGCCCGCAATATAGGAATCTTTGCTAAAAAAATAAATAAACGGGCTGAGCGGTCTAACTTGAAAAATCATCATTAACCATCAAGGGACATATCATAAGTGGAACAATCATTAAAGTTTTCTATATTTTCAGGGTCTATTTTTTACTCATATGAAATGTTACTGTTGCTCGTACAGTGACCCTTCAGGCAGGACATGGACAGACACCTAATTTATATTAAAATATAGAAGCCTATGTAAAGAGCCTCTCACTCTGCAGCTGGACTACAGTTTACCAAATATCAGTATAGTGTGTGTATTCCATCACGTTGAAAGAATATAGTAAAGGCCTGCATTTCTTAGAGTTGTTAGCAGGAAATGTAAATCTCCATCTATAGACCTTCTCTTTGCACTGGGCTCACAGAAAAAGTTAGACACATTTCGTAACAATATTTCTGGTGGATACAGTATGTTCTCGCACATTCCTCACCTTATGAATTCCTCCAGCCATCGGAAACTTTTCTTCCCCAACATCAGCTCTCCAGCACCACCAGGTGTCACCAAGTACCTTCAGATAAAAAGTCACTCGCTCAGGATGGGAAGTCACTAGGACATATAAGGCAAACTGGAGTCAGTCTCTTTTTCCTTGCCCAACTGAGGCGTGCAAAGAGTAACCAAGAGAGCAGGACGAACAGCAACAACAACAGCAACACACTGCATAACTTGGGATCTTATTAGTATGGGCACTAACTCAGTTCTTACCAGTAAGGGCAGTAAGGAATATGCAGGAAGGCATAATATCCACCAAAACATTGTAACCGAAGGTAAGTCCCTTTTTTCTGATGAATATTTCATCCCACAGATTGATTACATTATGAAAGAGCCCCAAAGCAACCCCCTGTGGGAGGTGAGATGGAAAAGTGTTGATTAACAAGAGAAGTCATGCAAACCAGCCATGAAATGAGGCAAATCAAAAGACAGTTTTCAGAATAAAGCATGGGGTTTTATTAGTGCAACACTCTCTAACACAAAGGCTTTCCCAGATGTCAAATGAATCAAATAAAACAACATGCAAATGTAAATATACTTATATACATGTGCAAGCAAGTGATAATGAAACACTCACAAAATAATCAAATGCATGGGATAAAGCCAAGCAGATAATTACGGTAAAGCACATGCAAATAATAAACAATTACAAGTCAGATAAAAATGAAACATTCACAAGTGAAATGCAGGGGAGTAAAACCTAAGCAGATGATAAATGTATAGGAGAATAACTGTATGTACATACATATATAGTTGAGAACAGAAATACGTCACAGGTTGGTCACTCAGCACACAGACACAAACACAAACACATGTAGAAATAACTATATATCAATACATATATATCAATGATCAGAGAAAAAACCTCACCCGCTGCAATATCTTCATCTTCACACTCACTGGGGGATCCCAAATTACAGTCCCTGGGGTTAAGATACTCCTCAAGCTGGAAGATGCAGCACTGAGCAGATGCATCCACCACTCAGGAGAGAACCCGGTTTTCTTGTCAAGAAACCCCAGTTTTTATAATATTCTCAATACACAAAAACACCCTCTACGTCAAGGAAACTTACGGGTGCTGGCCAGGCTCCTGCAAGCATTCCAAGGCAAAGGATTCCTCACACATTCTCCTTGTGCTCCCACACTACATGTTGCAGCCCTTTATGTTAGTGAAGCTCAAGAAAGTAGAATACATCTCCAAAAGTACAGACAACACCCTCAAAGAGGAAAACAATCTTGAACACAAATAACTTGAATAACCATGAGTCAGAATTCAAGATGGAGTTAGTACAAGCTAAAGTCAATAGTTAAAACTTCATTTCCCAATGTACAACATAAAGTACATTTGCTCACCACTGCATACTACACTACACTCCGAGACCGAGAAGTACATTCCCTACATTTCTCTCTCTCATGCATCAAACGCACATCCCACATGTTCTGTTCCAGGCAAGGCTGTTTTGCTCTGTGGTAAACACTCCTACTCTGAAGCTATAAGGAGACATGAAATGAAATTACAAGTTAAAATGCAAGTGACAAAAAATGATGTCGTATATTCAAGATGGAGCGAATTAAAACAGATAATCAATTAAAATACTGGTAGTCAAAGGTCATCATGTGATCTCAATACATACAAGTGCATATAGCACTAGAACTGCCTTGCTCTCTTTTGCTCCAGCCACAATGAAAACTGACCACTGGTGTGGAAAAGACTAAGGTTCTGAAAAGGGTGTTCATTTCACGGTTTGCAAGTCAGGGAGGATGGGAGAGTCAGTAAGGAATCTTCTGCTAGATAGAGACTCTACGAGATAAGACATTACAGAAGGTAAGTAACTTGTATATCCGACAGAGACTTCTAGCCGCAGAATCCTTACCTTTGAATAGATATCCAAGCAATATCTCACTGGAGGTGGGTCTGCAAACTTGATTATTGATTACACCAAAAAGTTGTATAGGACCGAACGGGTGAATTGCCCATCGCGACGGACCTGATAGTCCAAGCAGTACTGTTTTGTGATTGTGTGCAGTGATGCCTGTCGCTTCCTGACAGATGTCCAGCAGAGGAACACCATGTGCTAACGCAGTGGTCACAGCATTGGCTCTGTTAGAGTGAGCCCGCAGGCCCTCAGGACTTTTTGGTCAATGAGTAGCAGATCTAAATGCACAGGGCAATCAATCGTGAGATGGTTCTTTACTGTACAGCTTTTCCTGTTTTTGCTCCCACATAGCCCACGACGAGTTGATCGTCCACCCGGAACTCTCTTCTGTGAACAAGGTAGAATGACCATGCTCTTACTAGGTCCAGGCGGCGGAGTCTCTACTCTTCTTTGGAGGGATGAGGTGGAGCAAAGAAAGTAGAAGGGTGATGTTCCGGCTTTCATGGAATTGAGTCACAACCTTTAGAAGAAAGGAACCACATGTCCAGAGAACCAGCTTGTCTGGGTAAAATTAGGTATAAGGAGAGAGAGGAGAGAGCACAGAGAGCCCCTATGGTTCTCTGACCCTCCTGGCCGATGTTATGCTTACTAAGAAAGCAGTTTTGATGATTAGGAGCCTAAAAGGGCAATTGTGCAGAGACCCAAAAGGTGCACACATGAGAAAGGGGAGGACCAGGTTGAAGTCATTTTGAGGCAGGATGAAGGGCATAGGTGGAAACATATGATGCAGCCCTTTAAGGAACATAACCACAATAGCTGACTTAATGAGAGAAGGTTGGTCTGGCAAACACAAGAATGCTGCATGACAGAAAGGTAACCCGTAGCTATGCCCAAAGCAGAGCCCTGCTGGGCAAAAGACAATGCAAAGAAGAGAACTCATGAGAGAGTGAGACGGGGTTCAACGTTGTGGGAAGCGCACCATGCCAAAAATGTCTCCCAATGACAGGAGTATATAGACTTGGCGAGGACAAATATAATGAGATGACCAGGCATATATATAGGCGCTCAACAAGAATATGGCATTCAGTATAACATTCACAATAGTGATATATGCTTCAAAGCAAAGAAAGGAAGGTCACCCCTCTTCCTTACAAACCCAGAATAGCAGTTCCAGGTAAACAATTCATAATAGTTCTTTGCTGAGCAACACAATGAGTACAGTCCAATTGTTCGTATATATCCTAGGTTTTTCAATCCCAAATTTCCATATGGGCAGGGTCACTTCAATTATAACAAACTTTTTCAATCCCAAAATTCCATATAGGGAGAGTCACTTCAATTATAACACCAAGGTATGTTGTTGTTTTACAGCATTTGTCCAATTTTATTTCATATTTCCTTCCATCAATCAAAATTGGCAGCCAACACGTGTTTCGTCAGGCATTAATATCATGCCTATCGACTTCTTCAGGGCTGCAAGCCAAGACGATAATAATGAGACACTACTTACAGTTAAAAAAACTTCAAAACTAGTCATTTCTAAAATTTATAGGTGAAGTCACCACCTACGTGTAAAGCTTACTCCTGATACATCAGTGAGTTTAAATTAAATAAAGAAAAAAGACACCCTATTAAAATGGTGCATACCCTGGTGTGTAGAGAAAACAAGAAAAGACCCAAAGTCCCAAGTCTGTCAGGATTAGATAAATTAAATTTAATTTATCAGTTCGAGTATTTCTCTGATCATATAATTTCCATTAATGTAACCAAAAATCGGGCCCTGAAACGAAAGGAGCCCATCCTTAGTCCCGCATCAACCACTGAGCCACTATATTCCTCAAATGTAGTAATATACTCACTCAAGCAAAATAAATTCACAACGTGTATAATTCTTCACTTATTTATATCCACGGTTATATCCCAATATTCCAATGTAGTCACGTTATGTAAGTCCTGTAATACAATAAATACAAATTCCTCAGTAAGTGTCCCTTAACTGTAACGTCGGGATCACATATTAGTCCACACTCGTCGTATCACTCACCTAATGTTGCTCTTTTTAATGCCGATAAAAGATCCCAAATGTCTTTGTCTCACAATCAAGGGGAGTCAAGTATCCAGGCAAGTATAGGTACGTATACATCTGTCAATCGCTAAGATCAAGAAAAGCAGAAAAAACATGCCATTCTTAAAAACTATACTAATAACTGTAACTTGAGCTAAACTAAACTTTTACACTATAACTAGTGCTTACCAATCGTGAAGAGCGTGTACGCTCACTCTGATGTCAAACTCGGCAACTGGCGTGTATCTCCGGCGCCATGTTCTATAAATAGACGGTTTCTAAACACAAGTAACATGGTCGCCATCTTGTAGTAGCTAAAATCTCTGAGGACCTAAAGGATTCGATCGACAAGAGCAAGTTTAGACAAAACGAACATATCTATTATATAACTCTTATTAAAAGCTGGTGTTGTGTTCTTAGTATAAGGAATAATACGCTAACTATCCTGGTCAATAACGACGATATTTCTAAGAAAAATTCCCTTTCACGTCTATGGCGTCATGAAACAACCCTTTCGGTCTAATTTCGATTTCAATATAAACATTAGTCCAACAGTAATTTATTAATCGAATTACTAATATAAGTCCTCAAGTTGTTGTCTAATATCGAGTAAGTGTCACAACGGATATTCGAACCTATATTGTACCAATGTCTCTACAAGGTCCAATTTACCATGCCACCGTTTGCCGAGTGTGCTCCAGAGACAAGAGGTTTCAAATTACCTCAATATTATACTACTATGTCTAATCTAAAAGTCTGTAAATTAGATATGTCACTCGCAGCAGAGCGAGACCCAAGGACTACTCACACACATTCCAGAAACCCAACCATCGGGTACATATGGAAATCACATAAAGTGTATGTATTTTAAATATACGGGGGTGAAGAAGAAGAAGCTATTTGAAAGACAGAAAAAAGATATCTTAATCACATAATTATACTCCTATAGCCTTATTCTCCGAGACATCGTATAATTTTCATAACAATGTAAACAGTAAAATCTTGGTTATTCAAAAAAACATTAGTTAAGTAAACAGAGGCTACAATAGTTAGTTTACACATTTCTCAGTTCGGACTATATACAAATTAGATTGCAATATCATAAATTGCTAATAAGTCTTACATTTCTCAGTTCGGACTATATACAATTTAGATTGCAGTATCATAAATTGCTAATAAATCTGACCGTCTCATCATTAATCTCCTAAGAAAAATTGAAGCTCGGGGTCTAAATTTAATCCCTCTTCAACTGCCCGTAGAACCATAATCCATCTTGCTTCCTTGCGTCTAAGTTTCAGGGTTCTATTCCCACCTCTTCTATCTAAAGTTACATGTTCAATTCCATGATACGTAAATTTGTGGTTAACTGAATCATTACCGTTTTGGATAGCATGGGAGGCAATAGGATATCTGGTATCCCCATTTTTAAGTGCACGAAAATGTTCCATTATTCGGTCCTTCAACCTTCTAACTGTACTCCCAACATAGATTTTTCCACAAGTACAGGCTATAATGTAAATCACAAATGTAGTCTCACAATTTATGAATGAAGTAATACTGAAGGTACCTGTGTTATTATATTCAAAAGATTGTATCTTTTTTGTGGCCCATCTGCAACAGCTGCAGAACCCACAGTAATAAAAGCCCACTGGTTTCGTACGCAACCATTGTTCAGTTAATATAGGTTTGGTAGGTTTAGGGTAACTTGGGCTCACCACATTAGCAATTGTGGTATCTTTACGAAATGTCAAACTAGGTCTCTCAGTTAGGAATGGTGCTAGGTCACTGTCTGTTCGCAATAGATGCCAGTGTTTGTTAAGAATTGCAAAAAGTTTATGACTCCCTGTTCAAAAATTGGTAATCATCCTCACCTTATTTGGACTCTTGGTTCCCTCACTAGTATTCTTGGGTCTTAATGTCTCACTTCTCTTAAGTTTAGAAACTCTAGCACTGGCTTTAGTAATAACCTTAGCTTCATAGCCTCTGTTTCTAAATCTTTTAGTCATATCGTTAATGTTTGTATTAAAGTCAGTATCATTAGAGCAGTTCCTCCTGGCTCTCAACATTTCACCAAAAGGAATAGCTTGAATTTGGCTTTTCGGGTGGCAACTATCTGCCCGTAGTAATGCATTACAGCTAGTTTCCTTTTCGAACATCCGACTACATAGTCTATTGTCTTGCACAAATAATTCAATATCCAGAAAAGTAAGATGCTGTTTATCAAAATGAGTAGTAAATGTCATATTCAAATTATTGGAATTGAGATAGGCAAAAAAAGTACTAAGTTCATCTGAGGAGCCTCTCCAAATCAACAAACAATCGTCAATATATCTCCCCCAATAATAGATATGATCTATCCAATTCTGGCCCTTTGGGCCCCAGATCGAACTGGTAAATTAAATTTAATTTATCTAATCCTGACAGACTTGGGACTTTGGGTCTTTTCTTGTCTTCTCTACACACCAGGGTATGCACCATTTTAATATGGTGTCTTTTTTCTTTATTTAATTTAAACTCACTGATGTATCAGGAGTAAGGTTTACACGTAGGTGGTGACTTCACCTATAATTTTTAGAAATGACTAGTTTTGAAGTTTTTTTAACTGTAAGTAGTGTCTCATTATTATCTTCTTGGCTTGCAGCCCTGAAGAAGTCGATAGGCATGATATTAATGCCTGACGAAACACGTGTTGGCTGCCAATTTTGATTGATGGAAGGAAATATGAAATAAAATTGGACAGATGCTGTAAAACAACAACATACCTTGGTGTTATAATTGAAGTGACTCTCCCTATATGGAATTTTGGGATTGAAAAACTTTGTTATAATTGAAGTGACCCTGCCCATATGGAAATTTGGGATTGAAAAACCTAGGATATATACGAACAATTGGACTGTACTCATTGTGTTGCTCAGCAAAGAACTATTATGAATTGTTGAACTGGAACTGCTATTATGGGTTTGTAAGGAAGAGGGGTGACCTTCCTTTCTTTGCTTTGAAGCATATATCACTATTGTGAATGTTATACTGAATGCCATATTCTTGTTGAGCGACTATATATATGCCTGGTCATCTCATTATATTTGTTCTGTTTTCGGGTATAGGCAGCCACAAGTGGCTTGTATAATACATATTTTACAATATGAATCGTGAACAAGAAGCTTTAGATCTATTCAAGAACCTCAGTACAGGTTCTTCAGTGAATGTAGCACTATCATCCAATTCTCAACCCAAACAAGAGGGACTCAGAGCCAAATTTGTTAGATTGGAGAGACTAAAAAGGTCAGAATTAAACAAGTGGTGGGATGCCATAACTTTGAAACAATATTTGATCTTAAAACGTGTTCCTCGTGGCCTTAGGTCTCAGATTATTCCGATTTACGAGGATTTGGAACCGGACCTCCTAGATAAATGGGAGCAAGAACTTACCAATAGTTCGAGCAATTTGATTAGGATTCTTATAGACAATGCAGAGAGAAAAATTGCCAAACTCCTCATTGAGATACAGACATGTGAGGAGGAAATTAAACAGCTTAATTTACCAGAGGCTACCATAAAAAACTACAACCTGTTAGATGAGATTCTAACTAATTTACAAGCAGATATAAAACGCAGGAAAGCTCGCAAACTTAAGAGAGATGAGCATGATTATAATTCTGGACGAGTGTATACCTTTGCTCGTAAATTTGATCATCTAATTGCCAAAGGGCAAACTACCAAACAGGGTTTAACACCTACTAGTTCAGAATTAAATACATCCTCAAGTAATATATCGACAAGTGAAAATGAGGATAACAACAACCTTAGCACAACAGCTAGTGCAGCCCCGAATCCTTTTTTAGAGGAGGTCCGTCGGATCAGAATGGGAAATCGAGAACCCGGGGGGAAATATGGGAACAACCCAGGAGAAAGACAAGGAGAGGGAGCAGAGGCAAAGGCAGAAGAGGCAAGGCCAGGCATGAGATTACGATCCTGGAGGAAATGAATGGAGACATTAATGAAATTGAGATATTAACCTTTCATCTGTTGAATTATCAGAAAATATGATGTCAGTATTAAAGAAAGGTTTGGGATATTGTCCAACTGTACGTGTGGATTGGATTTTGATTTAAATTGATTTATACAAGTTCTCAAGACTATTGAAACTAAAAAAACACTTTTCTAGACATGAGAGCGGTAATAAAACAGTGGCCGCTAAATCATTAATTAGTAATCTTACCATACAAGAAGTATATGATACTAAATTATTGCTGTCGCTGACTGAAAATGAAGAAGACCCAGTAACGGTCAGCTCACTTTTGAGGGACCTGGAAATTAATCCAGGTTATGCGCCTACTAGTGGGCTTAAAGTGAAATCTAAGTGGACACCGCAATTATCAGCGGGAAATGTGGTTGATGCTTTTTATAAATCAGTGACTGCGGATATAGATAACTTGATAAGAAGAGAACGTAACAACAAGAAAAGATTTATTGGAGGTAACTTAACCCATGATGAAAGGTTAGCTCTCAAGGAACTTTCATTGCTATCTGATGTGATAATACGTATGGCTGACAAAGGTGGCAACATTGTTGTTATGAACAAAGAAGACTATAATAGTGAAATTCTATCTCAACTGATTCTAGGTATTATGAGAAATTAAGTACTAACCCTGTACCAATGACTGTGACTATGATTAACACTAAGTTGAAGGAATGGTATGACTGCTCATTACTTGATCATGAAGAATACTGGTATTTGAGAGTGGAGTGTCCTAGGGCTCCATGCCTATATACTTTGCCGAAAATTCATAAAGACCGCCAGAAACCACCAGGCAGGCCTATAATATCAGGAATAAGTGGACCCACGGAAAAACTTTCACAATTCATAGACTTATACTTGAGACCGTTTGTCCAAAACTTACCTTCCCATATAGAAGACACAAAACACATTCTCAACATTATGAACGATGTGACATGGGAATCTGATATGATTTTAGCAACATTAGATGTTGTTTCTTTATACTCTAATATCAACCATGAATTGGGCATTCAGGCTTTAGAACATTTTTTGAATCAAAGACCGGCTGAATACCTAGATCATACTATGATGCTCTTGGAGATGACTAAAATGGTATTACAGAACAATATCTTCCTTTTTGATAATACATGGTACAGACAGAGACTTGGGACTGCGATGGGTTCCAGATTCGCTCCGTCCTTCGCAAACCTTTTTATGGAACGCCTAGAGGCGGAGTGGATCTGGGGCCCAAAGGGTCAGAATTGGATAGATCATATCTTTTATTGGGGGAGATATATTGACGATTGTTTGTTGATTTGGAGAGGCTCCTCAGATGAACTTAGTACTTTTTTTGCCTATCTCAATTCCAATAATTTGAATATGACATTTACTACTCATTTTGATAAACAACATCTTACTTTTCTGGATATTGAATTATTTGTGCAAGACAATAGACTATGTAGTCGGATGTTCCGAAAGGAAACTAGCTATAATGCATTACTACGGGCAGATAGTTGCCACCCGAAAAGCCAAATTCAAGCTATTCCTTTTGGTGAAATGTTGAGAGCCAGGAGGAACTGCTCTAATAATACTGACTTTAATACAAACATTAAGGATATGACTAAAAGATTTAGAAACAGAGGCTATGAAGCTAAGGTTATTACTAAAGCCTGTGATAGAGTTTCTAAACTTAAGAGAAGTTAGACATTAAGACCCAAGAATACTAGTGAGGGAACCAAGAGTCCAAATAAGGTGAGGGTGATTACCAATTTTGGAACAGGGAGTCATAAACTTTTTGCAATTCTTAACAAACACTGGCATCTATTGCGAACAGACAGTGACCTAGCACCATTCCTAACTGAGAGACCTAGTTTGACATTTCGTAAAGGTACCACAATTGCTAATGTGGTGAGCCCAAGTTACCCTAAACCTACCAAACCTATATTAACTGAACAATGGTTGCGTACGAAACCGGTGGGCTTTTATTACTGTGGGTTCTGCAGCTGTTGCAGATGGGCCACAAAAAGATGCAATCTTTTGAATATAATAACACAGGTACCTTCAGTATTACTTCATTCATAAATTGTGAGACTACATTTGTGATTTACAATATAGCCTGTACTTGTGGAAAAATCTATGTTGGGAGTACAGTTAGAAGGTTGAAGGACCGAATAATGGAACATTTTCGTGCACTTAAAAATGGGGATACCAGATATCCTATTGCCTCCCATGCTATCCAAAACGGTAATGATTCAGTTAACCACAAATTTACGTATCATGGAATTGAACATGTAACTTTAGATAGAAGAGGTGGGAAAAGAACCCTGAAACTTAGACGCAAGGAAGCAAGATGGATTATGGTTCTACGGGCAGTTGAAGAGGGATTAAACTTAGACCCCGAGCTTCAATTTTTCTTAGGAGATTATTGATGAGACGGTCAGATTTAATAGCAATTTATGATACTGCAATCTAAATTGTATATAGTCCGAACTGAGAAATGTAAGACTTATTAGCAATTTATGATATTGCAATCTAATTTGTATATAGTCCGAACTGAGAAATGTGTAAACTAACTATTGTAGCCTCTGTTTACTTAACTAATGTTTTTTTGAATAACCAAAATTTCTTGTTTACATTGTTATGAAAATTATACGATGTCTCGGAGAATAAGGCTATAGGAGTATAATTATGTGATTAAGATATCTTTTTTCTGTCTTTCAAATAGCTTCTTCTTCTTCACCCCCGTATATTTAAAATACATACACTTTATGTGATTTCCATATGTACCCGATGGTTGGGTTTCTGGAATGTGTGTGAGTAGTTCTTGGGTCTCGCTCTGCTGCGAGTGACATATCTAATTTACAGACTTTTAGATTAGACATAGTAGTATAATATTGAGGTAATTTGAAACCTCTTGTCTCTGGAGCACACTCGGCAAACGGTGGCATGGTAAATTGGACCTTGTAGAGACATTGGTACAATATGGGTTCGAATATCCGTTGTGACACTTACTCGATATTAGACAACAACTTGAGGACTTATATTAGTAATTCGATTAATAAATTACTGTTGGACTAATGTTTTTATTGGAATCGAAATTAGACCGAAAGGGTTGTTTCATGAAGCAATAGACGTGAAAGGGAATTTTTCGTAGAAATATCGTCGTTATTGACAAGGATAGTTAGCGTATTATTCCTTATACTAAGAACACAACACCAGCTTTTAATAAGAGTTATGTAATAGATATGTTCGTTTTTTCTAAACTTGCTCTTGTCGATAGAATCCTTTAGGTCCTCAGAGATTTTAGCTACTACAAGATGGCGACCATGTTACTTGTGTTTAGAAACCGGCTATTTATAGAACATGGCGCCGAGATACACGCCAGTTGCCGAGTTTGACATCAGAGTGAGCGTACACGCTCTTCACGATTGGTAAGCACTAGTTATAGTGTAAAAGTTTAGTTTAGCTCAAGTTACAGTTATTAGTATAGATTTTAAGAACGGCATGTTTTTTCTGCTTTTCTTGATCTTAGCGATTGACAGATGTATACGTACCTATACTTGCCTGGATACTTGACAGCCCTTGATTGTGAGACAGAGACATTTGGGATCTTTTAACGGCATTAAAAAGAGCAACATTAGGTGAGTGATACGACGAGTGTGGACTAATATGTGATCCCGACGTTACAGTTAAGGGACACTTACTGAGGAATTAGTATTTATTGTATTACAGGACTTACATAACGTGACTACATTGGAATATTGGGATATAACCGTGGATATAAATAAGTTAAGAATTATACACGTTGTGAATTTATTTTGCTTGAGTGAGTATATTACTACATTTGAGGAATATAGTGGCTCAGTGGTTGATGCGGGACTAAGGATGGGCTCCTTTCGTTTCAGGACCCGATTTTTGGTTACATTAATGGAAATTATATGATCAGAGAAATACTCGAACTGGTAAATTAAATTTAATTTATCTAATCCTGACAGACTTGGGACTTTGGGTCTTTTCTTGTTTTTTCTACACACCACGGTATGCACCATTTTAATAGGGTGTCTTTTTTCTTTATTTAATTTAAACTCACTGATGTATCAGGAGTAAGCTTTACACGTAGGTGGTCACTTCACCTATAAATTTTAGAAATGACTAGTTTTGAAGTTTTTTGAACTGTAAGTAGTGTCTCATTATTATCTTCTTGGCTTGCAGCCCTGAAGAAGTCGATAGGCATGATATTAATGCCTGACGAAACACGTGTTGGCTGCCAATTTTGATTGATGGAAGGAAATATGAAATAAAATTGGACAGATGCTGTAAAACAACAACATACCTTGGTGTTATAATTGAAGTGACTCTCCCTATATGGAATTTTAGGATTGAAAAACTTTGTTATAATTGAAGTGACCCTGCCCATATGGAAATTTGGGATTGAAAAACCTAGGATATATACGAACAATTGGACTGTACTCATTGTGTTGCTCAGCAAAGAACTATTAAGACTTGGCGAGGGATGCCTGGCTGCCAGAATAACATCACTTACTTCGAGAGGAAAGTTGAAAGCTGTCAACAGTTGCTGCTCAATTTCTACACATGCAGGTGAGGGGGTGCAGGTTTGGGTGCCGAACCCTGCCCTTTTGCTGCGCCAGAAGATTCTCCCGGAGAGGCAACCTAGGGATACCAGACTCTCCATGCCCAATCCAGAGCCACAAGAATGATTTGGAATTGGTTATTCCTGATCTTCTAGAGAAATCTGGGCTGGAGTAGTATTGGCGGAAAGGCATATAGGAGGCCAGAGCTCCATTCAATACGAAAACCGTTTCGGAGTGAGAGTTGCCTTGGAAATTCTAGCAAACAGAACTGTTGACTAACAAGTTACTTACCTTCGGTAAGGTCGGACAAGTTACTTACCTTCGGTCACGCCTTATCTGGTAGAGACATGATCTAGCCGTAGATTTCTTACCTGTGAACTTCCAGGTGTCATGCTGGATCCGGAAGATTTTTCTTAGCAGTATCCCTGCGCACTGGTACGTGGCGTTGGTCGACTCCAAGGCGTCAATTTAATAGCCACTCTGGCACGCTGACATCAGTACTTTTCACTACTTTCCACACCAGAAGCACAGAGCCATGAAGTGATTGACCATGGTGTGGTAAAAAAGAAGCTAGGGCCCTTAAGGGGAACAGCCCTGACACCAAAACCAATTTCGCAGTGCGGTCGGTAAGGAATCTGCGGCTAGACCATGTCTCTACCAGATAAGACGTTACCGAAGGTAAGTAACTTGTCCATCTGATAGAGATCTAGCCGCAGATTCCTCAACTTGGAACAGATACACAGGCAATACCTTCCCCGGAGGTGGTGCTGCGGAAAAAGTTTAGACCAGAAAATCCTACAAAACAGAGTGGCCAAACAGGCCCTCTCTGCGAACCTGACAATCCAGGCAACAGTGTCTGGCCAACATGTGCAGAGACACCCATGTCGCTGCTTGGCAGCTATCCGCTATTGGTTTCCCACGCTGGAGGGCTGTGGTGGCTTCCCTTGGCCCTGGTGGAATGGGCCCCAAGGCTGTCAGGAGTCTGCTTCTTTGCCAAGGCGTAACAGATTTTTATACAGAGGATAACCCAGCGAGAGATGGTGCTCTTTCGAATAGCACACCCCTTCTTTACTTCCACGTACCCTATAGAGAGTTGGTCATCCACCCGGAACTCTTTAGTGCGATCAAGGTAAAACAATAGCACTCTTTCTGGGTCCAGACGGTGGAGGCACTCCTCTTCTTTGGAAGGGGGCTACAACCCTGGGAAAAAAGATACCCTAGTTCTTGGACAACTTTGGAAAGACTGTCAAGTAACGAGGATGTAAGGAAAGTGCCTGCAGTTTGTCGACCATCCTGGCAGAGGCAAATGCTACCAGAAAGGCTGTTTTGATAGTGAGCAACTGTAGCGGGCAGTTGTGCATTGGCTCAAATGGTGCGCACATCAAGAAAGTAAGGAACAAATTAAGGTCCCATTGTGGAATAAGAAAAGGAGATGGGGGAAACAACTGGGTTAACCCCTTCAAAAATCTCTGCACCAGAGAGGACATAAAAAGTGAAGGATGATCTGGCAGCTGGAACCGAGAGGGCCGAAAGGTAACCCTTCAAAGTGCCCAAAGCAGAGCCCTGCTAGGCCAAGGAAAGGAAACATACGAGAATATCTGACAAAGAAGCTACTGTTGTGTACAATATATACAAAATGTGTTCCATCGGCAGGCACATACCAATTTCGTGGAGGGATGCCTGGCTGCCATAATAACTTTGCAGACTTCTGGAGGAGGGTCAAAAGCTGCCAGCTGTCGCCGCTCAATTGCCACACAAGGAGGCGGAGAGTGGACAGGTTTGGGTGGAGGACTCTCTCCTGCTGCTGTGACAAAAGATCATTCTGAAGGGGCAGCCTGTGCGGAGGATCGATGCTCATAGCCAGAAGTTCGGGATACCAAACTCTCTGTGCCCAAATTTGAGCCACAAGAATGACTTGTGTCTGGTCGCTCCTAATCTTCTTGAGCACTCTGGGCAGGAGTGGTATGGGCGGAAAGGCATACAAGAGCCCTGTGCGCCACTTGCAATGAAAAGGATTGCCGAGCATGAGCCGCCTTGGAAATACTAAAGCGCAAAACTGCTGATATTAAGTGTTATCTTTGAAGGCAAACAGGCCTCACCAAGGCTTTCCCCACTGTTGAAAGAGACCTTGTACCACCTCCGGATGGAGACGCCAATCGTGATCCGCAAGGCACCTTCGGATGAGTTTGTCTGCTCTGGCGTTCAGAGAACCGGCCAGATGTTGAACCGCCAGGGAAATGCCCTGGTGTTCCTGACAAGTCCAGAGATGCAGGGCCTCTTGACAGAGTCCACGACCCAACAGCGCCCTGTTTGTTGCAGTACCACATGGTGGTAGTGTTATCCGTGAACGCCTGAACTAGCCTTCTCTTGATGGATGGTAAAAAGGCTTCCAGTGGCAATCGATCGCACAAAGCTCCAATAGCTTGAAATGGAGTTTGGCTTCCGCCGGAGACCAGAGTCCTCTGATCTCCACCTCCCCCAGATGACCGCCCCATCCCAGAAGAAACACATCCGTCACAACTGTGAGATCTGGGTGGGGAAGGGAGAGGGCTGTGCCTCTGACCCAATCGTGGTTTGTAAGCCACCACTGCAGATCTTTTGCAGTGCCCTCTGATATCAGAACCAGGTCGGTGAGATTTCGTCAATGCCATGCCCATTGGAACTTCAGGTCCCACTGCAGAGCCCGCATGCACCACCTTGCATGGTCCACTAGCAGGATGCAGGAGGCCGTGAGGCCCAACACCCTAAGAGTCATTTTCACCGAAATCCAGATAGAGGTTGAAACATCGGTATCATAGCCTGAATATCCTGGACTTGCCATTTGGGAGGATAGGCCCAAAACTGTACAGTGTCCAGAACCGCTCCAATAAAAAGGAGTGTCTGTGAGGGAATCGGGTGTGACTTTGGCACGTTGATATTGAAGCCCAGCGAATGCAGTAGGTTTGCCGTAGTCTGGAGGTAGGAAACGACTGCTTGGGACGAGCCCGCCTTCAACAACCTGTTGTCGCGATAGGGGGAAGACTTGAACCCCTGATCTCCACAGATGGGCTGCGACCAGCACCATCACCTTTGTGAACACCCGAGGGGCACTGGTGAGGCTGAAGGGGAGCATGGCAAACTGAAAGTGCTCGTGGCCCACCGTAAACCACAGGTAGCGACGATGGGTAGGCAGGACGTGGATATGAAAATAGGTATTCTGCAAGTCCAGAGCTACCATCTAGTCTCCCGGGTCCAGGGAAGGGGGGACCTGAGCTAGGGTGAGCATCCTGAACTTCTCCTTTTTGAGGAAGTAGTTGAGGGCTCTGAGATTGATAGGATAGGATGGTGGCCTCCGTCCTTCTTTGGGACCAGAAAATAGCGGGAATAACAACCACAGCCTATTTCTGGCCCGGGAACTCTCTATACCTCCATTGGCCAAGAGAGTTTGACTTCCTCACGTCAGCCAATCATACACTGGAGGCATGGATGGAGAGGTAGTCTCGAAGGGGAGGGAGTAGCTACTCAGACTATTTGCAACACCCACCTGTCCCAGGTGATGTTTCGTCAGTGGTGGAGATGATGGCGTATTCTGTCACCAACTGGTCGTGAATGATCCTGGGGGATCAGACTAGGAGGGTTTTGCAGTGGCGGAGGAGATCGTGGCTTGGTTCGACTTCTGGCCTCCCAATCCTCAGTGTTGGAGTGAACCACATCCACGGCCCGCAGAGGTTACTGAACATGCGGGGTCCTCTGGCTGGGATATGGTTGGCGGTCCTCTGGCTGGAATATGGTTGGCGTATTTGGTTGCCCTTTCCGTAGCCACGAAAGGAGTAAAAGCAGACACAGGCTGGGATGTTGTGGTGAGGCAGAAAGGACTTTGCTGTAGCCTGCAAGTCCTTGAAACGCTCAAGTGCAGCATCTGCTTTGTCTCCGAAGTGACGGGAGCCATCAAAGGGCATGTCCATAAGATTAGCTTGGACATCCCCAAAAAAACAGACGTCCTTAGTCAGGCCTGGGGACATACGCCCACCGTCGTGGAAGTCGCTCTGCCCCTTGGGAAAATAGAATCCGGTCCTCCTCCGAGATTCTGGGCAGCACCTGTGCAACCGTGTCCTATTTTGAATGGGAATAATGGACCAAAAGGCATGAGGTATTCACCGACCGCAATGCTAGACTGCCGGAAGAGAACATTTTCTTCTCAAACCTTTCCAGTCTCTTGGATTCCCGCGCCATGGGAAGTGGAAGCTTAAACCACCAAGCTTTATGGGATGGGGTGGGCAGTGAGGAAAACTGGGTCACCCCGTGCAGGGCGATGGCGGCGGGTAATTATATTCACAGGAGCCCCTGTGCTATGCTTGGACCAGGTGCCCAGAAGAAGGTCCATCAAGGCCTCATTGAAAGGCAGCAAGTATTCCGAGTAGGAGACACCAGGCTTCAGGGCCTCTGTCAAGACGTTAGTCTTGACTGCCACTATAGGGAGCTGTAGGTCCCAGACCTTGGCAGCCCTACGCCCCACCATAGCGAATGATGCCCCCCACCTCCGTAGCCAGGTTAGGGGGAGACAGGATGCCAGAATCTGGGGAGGTGTCCAGGCCACTGGCATCTAGTTCCTCATACCAGTCAATTTCTTGGGGTTGCGGGATTTCTAAGGGGTACTGCTCCCCCTCCCAATCCTCTTCATCCATTCCAAATCCTTCAGAATAGGGCAGTTTAAATGGCATGGAGCCGTACGGCTCGCCGGCGCTGGTCTCGGAGTCAGTGGACGCTCAACCGGCTCCCTGTCATCAGGAATGAGAATTGGGGAGGCTCCGCCGGTGGGCTATGGCGATGCCAAGGACCTCGGCTGCAGACGAGACACTGGGGTAGGTCGCTGCGGATGTGTGACCAGCACCGGTATAAACCCTGGAATGGGTCCAGTACGAGGCTGTGGCACCAGAGCTGAAGGCACGGAACCCACGGGGACTCCATCATCTGAGCTTGCGGGCCCAAAGGCGCGCTGGCATGGTCAGGCCACCCAAATTGGTGCACATGAAAATGAAAATAACATTTCTAAAGTGCGACAATTACCCAGAGTTATCTCGGCACGACGCCATGCTCAGAAACCAAATAGGTTATAGAAAGATGCTGGAAGCTATTTGATAAAAAGCCAAGTTTTTTAATTATTCCTGAAGTCCAACAGATTTGCCTTATGTCTTAGTTCGGTCTGGTGCGAGTTCCACAACCTCGATGTGCATGATACAAATCCCCGCCTGCCCCAATTAACGTTCTTAAATCCGGAGACTACAAGATTTCCAATAGTGGAAGAGCGCAGTGAACGTACTGGGGTATAGCATTGTAAACGTTGTATCAGATAATCAGGGCCAACGCCTTGTTGTGCACTGAAGGCCATGCAGAGAGCTTTAAATTGAATACATTTGCCTATAGGGAGCCAGTAATTGGACCAAAGCTTGAGATGTAGATTTGGCATCATAGAACTCATTAAGTTGGATGGGGGTTGCTCCCGGCCCTGGGAAGGGAGGGAAACGCAGAGCCGGCCCAGGCACCCCCTCCATGGAGGGGGGTCTTGAGCATCGATTTTCCTCCGTCTTGTCACACGACAGACGTGGCGAATTCGAGGCACGCTTCGACTTCTTATGATGCCTCTTACCTGATGACTTGAAAGAAGAGGACTTCTATTCTCCGGAGCAGTGCTCGGACCTTCCTCTCGACCAAGACCGGTACCGGAATTGAAATAGACGGGCCAACCTCCGAGGCGCCGGTTCGCGATTAGCTTTATCGACTGCTCCCTCAAAGCTTTTGGCGCCATGGCCTGGCAATCGGAGCACAAATTAGTATTGTGGTCACGCTCCAGGCACCTGAGATACACTAACTGGGGGTCCATGACCAACATGGCACAGTAACAGGTGCCACATGGCTTGAACCCGGAGGTCTTCTTGCTAGACATCCCTAGCTCACCAAAAAAGGCAACAAAAAGTCGAAAAAAAAGTGTCAAAAAATGACAGGGGGTAAGCTCTCTTCGAAAGGATCTGCGCTGGCTGGCGCGAAAAGAAAATATCTGACGTCAGCACACCGGAGTGGCGGTTATATTGACGATACGGACGTCACAACGATAACGAACACGACACCGACGACCTCACGCGAAGTCAATCAACACCACCTACCGGCACGCAGGGATACTACTAAGAAAAATCTTCTGGATCCAGCCTAACGCCTGGAAGTTCAAAGGTAAGGAATCTGAGGCTAGATGTCTCTATCAGATATATCTGGTAGAGACTATATGTAGCAACAGATTACTTACCTTTCAATTTCCTGGGTGTCAGACTGGATTCAGAAGATATTTCATGAGCAGTACCCCTGAACGCCCATAGGTGGCATCATTTGGTTTTGTGTGCATCTCAGCGCCTGAAGTGATGTCCACATCACCTAAATAGGAGTGCTGATGTCAGTTTCTTTTCGCGACTTATCACGCCAGAAGCGCAGAGCCATAAAGAACACTGATCTGGAGAACTAGGGCCCTGAAAGGGATCGGCCTGGTCCCTAGAAATCCGTTCGCAGAGCGGGAAGGATGGGTGGGTTGGTAAAGAATTTGCAGCTAGATATAGTCTCTACCAGATAAGGTATTACCGAAAGTAAATATCTTGTTAACCCCTTCGCCGCGGGGCTAATTACCCCCGCAGCACTGGGGGGAGGGGGGGCAAGCGCAGCGGCACGGTGCTTGTGACGAGCTCGGCTCGTCACGCTGCACGGTGGCGCTGTGCTCATTATGAGCTGAGCTCGGCATGACCACGCCCGTTTCCGTGGAACGCTCAGCACAGCAGGGGAATTATCCCCGCGTGTGAGCGCCGCGCGGGTCAACAGCACCACCGTGTCTCATGACAAGCTGAGCTTGTCATGAGCACGGGAGGGGTTAAACTGATAGAGACTTCTAGCTGCAGATGCCTTACCTTTGCAGATACCCAAGCAATACCATCCCCAGTGGTGGGTCTGCGTACTAAGTTCAGACAAGAAAGTTCTGCAGGACTGAACAGGCAAAGTCCTCATCCCTACGGACGTGACTGTCCAGAGAGTAATGTTTGGTGAACGTGTGCAGGGAGGCCCATGTTTCTGCCGGGCAGATTTACAGGACTGGAACTCTGCGAGCTAGCGCAGTGGTTGCACCTTTAGCTTTCGTTGAATGAGCATGAGGATGCTTCTTGGCCAATGAGTAACAGATTTTAATGCAGAGCACAATCTATCTGGTAATGGTCCACTCCTGCACAACCTGGACTTCCTTCGCACCAGCATACCCCACGAAGAGTTAGGCGTCCACCTGGAACTCTTGCATTCGGTCAAGGTAGAACGACAACGCTCTTTTTGGGCCCAGAAGTTGGAGTAGCCCCTCTACTTTAGAGGGATGTGAAAGAGCCTAAAAGGTAGGGAGTGTGATGGATTAGCCTACGTGAAATTTGGTAACCACTTTCGGTAGAAAATTTGGTAACCATTTTCAGTAGAAAAGAGGCACTTGAAGACTGAGTGCAGCTCACTTACTTTACGGGCAGGTGTAATAGCTACAAGGAAGGCTGTTTTGTTCGTCAGAAGCCTGAGGGGACAATTGTGAAGAGGCTCTAGAGGGGCACACATCAAAAACGTTAACACCAGATTAAGGTCCCACTGAGGTATGATAAATGGTGAAGGACAGGAGAGATGAACAAGACCTTTTAGAAACCTATGTACAATAGGGAATTTTAACAGAAAGGGTTGGTCAGGCAGCTGCAAAAAGGCAGAAAGAGCAGACAGATATCCCCTAGGAGTACCCAGAGCAGAGACCTACTGGGCAGGGGAAAGAATGAAGAGTAAAACTTCAGAAAGAGTATCAATGCCTTTTTCCACAAATCTTTTCCAATGGCAGGTGTATACCGTTTTGGTGGAGGGACGCCTGGCTGTCATGACGACGTTACAGACTTTGGGAAGAAGGTCAAAGGCTGTCGACTGGCGTCGCTCAATTTCCACACAAGAAGGCGGACACTGGACAGGTTCCAGTGGAGGACCCTCCCCTGCTGCTGTGACAGAAAATTCTCCTAAAGGGGCAACCTGATTGGAAGATCAATGGCCATGCTCAGTAGTTCAGGATACCGAACTCTCCGTGTTCAATCCGGAGCCACAAGGATGACTTGGGCCCAGTTGTTCTTGATCTTCTTGAGAACTCAGGGAGTGATATGGGTGTTAAGGTGTATAGAAGGCTGGTGCTCCACTCGAGATGAAAAGCAACTCCAACTGAAAGATGCCTTGAAAACTCCAACACGCAAAACTGCAGTCTTTGCGCATTCTTGGTGGGGACAAACAGATCTAATGAAGGTACTCTCCACTGCTGAGAGACCTTGAGCCAACTTCGGTTAGAGATGCCATTCGTGAACCGCTATGCATCAACAGATGAGTTAATTTGCACTGGCGTTCAGAGAACCTGCCAGGTGTTGAACCATCAGGGATATGCCCTGCTGTTCCAGCCATGTCCAGAGACGCAGTGACTCTTGACAAAGGGTCCACGACCCCACACTGCCTTGTTTATTGCAGTACCACATGGCAGTGGAGTTGTCCTTGAACACCTGTATAAACCTTCCCTTGATGGAGAGTAGAAAGGATTTCAATGCCAGTTGGATTGATGTGGCATCCAGATTCTGCCAGAGACAAGAGTCCTCTGATCTCCACCAGGTGGCCGCCCCATCCAGAGGGTTATGAATCTGTCACTACTGTGAGATCTGGTTGGGGAAGGGAGATGAGTCTGCCACTGACCCAATTGCGGTACATGAGCCACCACTGCAGATCTTTTGCAGTTCCCTCCAAAATCTGGACCATTTTGGAGAGGTTCACCTGATGCTGTTCTCTGCAGAGCTTGCATTTGCCATCAAGCAAGAGCAACCAGCAGGATGCAGGAGTCAATGAGTCCCAACGGCCTCAGGGTCTGCCTCACCAAAAACCAGGATAGAGACTAAAACATCGGTATCATAGCCTGAATACCCTAGACTCGCCGCTCAGGAGGATAAGCCTCAGACTACACTGTGTCCAGAACAGCTCCAATAAAAGGCAGCACCTGAGAGGGAGTCAGGTGTGACTTTGGCATGTTGATAGTGAATCTCAGGGAGTGCAGGAGGTTCGCTGTACTCTGGAGGTGGGAGACGACAGCATAGAGTGACCCGTCTTCAACAGCAAGTCGTTGAGATAGAAGATTGGCACCCCTGATCTCCGCAGATGAGCTGCAACCACCGCCATCACCTTGGTGAACAACCAAGGGGTGCTGGTGTAGAAAAGGCATTTCCTGAAACATGTTGAATATAAGTTCTTCCATTTTGTATTGAGCCAACATTTTGTATCATGAGCTCTGGTGTTTTTGTCTTCTTCATACCCCATACCTGCAGAACAAGGTTTATTTTGTGCATGTCTTTGCCCACCTGTTAGTATTGCATATCCTGACTGTAGGAAAGTAGGATCTGCTTTCATGGTTACCCCACTTTGTGCTGGTGTTATTCTGTTTTTCTGACTAGTCTGACTGGGATCCTGCTAATCAGGACCCAGTCACTGTGCTCTCTCCCTAAATTTGACTATGGTAAGTACTTTGGTACCTTCCCAATTGGCTACTGGTGTGCCCTTCTAAATCCCTAGTATATAGTACTAAGGTACCCAGGGCATTGGTACACCAGATGTCTCCCATGGGCTGCAGCATGTGTCAAACTGTGACTACAGGCCTACCATTGAAGCCTGTGTGAGCTAGTGCTGCACCACTCACAACAGATATACGTTTCCTTATATCTAAGGTCACTGCACTTAAAACCTACTAATCAACTCTAAGGCAGGCCTTTCAATCCTGAAGGCAGGGTGCTAGAATATAAGTGTGAGTGTGCCCTGCATGGGCAGGACACCCCCCCCTACAAAACCCAGATTAAATTGTCCAGGATTTGTAAGTGCGGTCAGCCATTTAGTACATATAGTGGACATCAATTCAAATACAAAATGTCTAACTATATTTTGGCTGCACCGTAACGGGTCATGTTTGGTATCAAACATGTTGGAATCCTACCCCAACACTGATTCCAGAGTTGGATATAGGATCCCATGTACTCCCCTAGGGAACCCCACTGTATTCCCGGTACCAGCCTCTCAGGGTCTAACAGCAAGCTAGTGCTGCTGCCAACCACAGACACGATTCTACCCTCCAGCTGCTGAGCCAGGCTCGAGCAGAGGAAGGTAGAACAATGGGTTTCCTGTCACAGGAAGGTGTGAACACCTCCCAGACAGGACTTAGTGTATTGGGCTGGGGGCGCTTGTCAGTGCCACCAGCCTGCTTTGAAGGACACATTGGGTGCCCTCCTTGCATACCCCAGATGGAACCAGTTCAGGGAGCCACTGGCTCCTATTCTAGCACGAAACTGGACAAAGGACATGGGAGTATCCTCCACTCTGTCCAGCCTTCCTTTGGGAGGGAACCCTGAATCATCCCAACCCTTTCCTTAGGGTACTTAAGGGCATACCTGTAGATGGCTCCTCAGATTCGTCGTAGGACAAGATTCAGATCGGAAACCACTTCTACTATCTGGGCACTTTGGACTTTGTTGGACTTCTCTTTGGGACCAGAGACTGCATCAAGGTAGACTCCGGCTGCTCCTGGTCTTGTCATACTGACAGTCTTCTTCATCATCTGTGCCTGTGCTTCATCCAGGTTCTTCTCCAGGCCTGTGGGCATCAATGACACTCGAAGGAATATCCCTTGGAGTCAAGGAGTCACCCTTCTGCATCGGCAGGCACCGCAACCAAGCTGACTGTTCCGCTGCTCCACGGACTTCAAAAGGCTCAGCAACTCAGGTGGTGGTTCTGCAACTCCTTCGAGGCCTGCACTGTCTTCTCAGCAAGATTGAAGCCAGTATCCCTCATTGGAACCAAACCCCTGAGCCCTACGTCGAATTGCTGTTGCTAAGGCTTATTGACTCTGTCCTCCAGAGATCTTCGGGCTACAAGAAGCTCCAGCCTCTCTTGCTACCAAGATCTTTGTCCTCACAGCGTCCTCTGCACCGTGGGCATGCATCCTTGGTGAGCTGCTTAATGTCCTCTTACGACTCCTTTTCCTTCGGCCTGTGGGTCCTCTTGAGGGTCTTCTTTGGCTTTAGTGGGCTCCCCTGTTTGCTCGGGCCTGCTCTGACTCTCCTGACTTTGGTGAGTCCCCTGGACCTTGAGGGTCCTGACCCTGCACCTTCTTCGTTTACCAGGTTTGTTGCTGCTGCCAAGGCTTGTTGGTGCTCCCGCCGGACACTGACCCCTTGGTTCTCGACTTCTAGCATGGGACAGCTCGTGAACTGCTCCTGCAACACGGTCACTGTTAACTCTCCTGCATCTTCCGTCATCGGTGGCCATTGGTCTTCCGTGCCTCCTGGTCACTACTGAGTGGCATAGACTCTGACCCCTCTGCTTGTAGGTACTCCTCTTTAAGAATCCATAATTGGATTCCATTGGACTTTCAACTTCTTCGCCAGCAGCATCATCACTGAAGTCCTCCATTGTGGTCTACAGTGGTTTCCGACGTCACTTCGCACCTATGCACCCGGCTTCCCTGATGTAGGTATCCTGATTCCTGGGGTATCCACGTATGGGGTGACTCCAACCTTCCATCTTCCACAGGGCTTCTGCAGGGTCGACTGAGAAGGGTCTTTCTTCTTGAAAACTACAACTGTGACTTTCCCATTGACTTGCATTGAGTACGCGGCTGTGTTTCCACTCTGCAGACAGCCTTCGTGGGGTTCCTAGGTACTTACCTTGAGTGGTTTCTTGGGTCCCCACCGCTTCTGAGTCTTCTGGGTCAAGTCTCGACTTTTGTTGCAGTTCACATTCCACTTCTTTAGTATATGGCTTATTCTTCCCCTGGAGACCACTGTTTATTTGTACTTACCTGTTTCCTTTTGACATATTGTGTGTAGTGTGTTGATATCTCTATGTAGAAGATATACCAATGTGTTAGTGTGTATAATAAATATAACTTTTTATAACTACACTGTGGGGTTCGTATTCGTTTAACCAACACTACATGATTAGTTCTGGTAAAACAAGCTGCTTAACACTCCTTCTGTACTAAGCCTGAAGGCTGCTCTGCACAGCTACCACTCAGAGAGCTTTCTATGGTTGTCTAAGACCACTAACATCACCATAAGGGTTGTCTGGATTAGTGCATAGTGCTTCACTTAAATAAGTATGCACCATATACTAAGCCAGCCTCCTACACTAACTCTGTTGTTTCTGCTTGCTTTACCCTTATCAATAATCAGGCTTCTGTTACCAATACTTCTTGCTTGAAGGACATTTTATAAGAACTGCCTATGAGAATGTTCCAAGCCTCATCTGTTGGACGGGGTATCCGAGCAGAAGCCATATTTTTGTACTTCGCACCTGGCCTAGCATAAAGCTTGGGATGCTATATGCGATGACAAATGCTCTTATCTGTAATGAGTAATATGTTCCTTGAGTGTCTACTGTGAAACCACAGATGCAAGATTCAGCCGCTGCAAGTAAGGGCGGTGGGACCAGCTGGCTGTGTGGAGGACTTCGAGAAATCCCCCCCAGCCGCCCTTACCTACAGCAGCCGTGGCTAGCGAGATTAATGCTTTCTTTGACAACTGCCACATGCATCTATTGTGTAAGAAATGTATAAAAAGCTCGTGAGACTTCTGGCAGTCGCTAACTCTCCCTCATGCCCATTGATAGCGCTGTGGGTTCTGCATGTGTGCCAACTATAGTAAAAAATAAAAATTGATAGATTTTCATTTACTTCGGACTAGTGGTCTTCTTGTATGTGAGTGGAGTGGACAAAGAAATAGCATTTCCACAACTAGCGACCATGAAGGGACCTCTCCGAGGGACATCCAACAGAGTGGACACTGTGGTTGAAGAGGTTCGAGTGCAGACCGACTGATCATGGTGACCCGTACACCATGAGACAGAGTTTCTCAGCAGCTGCCATCTGACATCTCCAATTAACTTCCTGAAAACAGGATCTATCTGGCAGAGGCTCCCGAAGTGATCTTTTGGGAGAAGACGTTTTGTCTGAAGACTGGTGGTCGGACATTGGACACGGATTAATATATTGGTGAGACTGTTCTTTTCTAGTATATTTGTTAAATGTGATAGTGAATTTCAGTTAGTTGTTTAAAGTACTGGAAAAATATGGCAGGTTGAAATAAAATAAAGAAATGTGTTTCTGCTCTTGTAGTACAGATTAAGGGAATAGATTAGACGAAACATTCCCCACTCCCATTGAGGACAGTCCAGGATGGATATTAATGGTAAAAAAAAAAAAAGGACTGACCTTGAATTTCTACAACAAATTGTGGCATAAATATACAGCAGGTCATGAATTGTTGCAATTTCTGGAGAATGGAACTTTTGATTATTTAATGAAGAAAAAGTTCAGACCAGCAATGATAGAAGTATTTAATACATGGGAAACACATGCACGTATGTTAGCAATGAAAGAAAAGAAAGGGAAAGGGCACAGAAAAGAGCTATGCAACAAAAAGCAGCAGAGTGAGTAGGGGGAAAAATAAAAGAGAATATTGAGGCAGAAGACAGGAAATGTAGGATGTTTACAGATAAGTATTTTGTGGGCCAACACAGGATCCACCTAAACAGACTTAATAGACGAATTATTAGACCATCCTCTCCCATATAACACTGCACAACAGCCTCTTATGGTCCCAGCATCACAGCAGGTTATTAATGTGTACCCTAATTCCCAGAATGTCCCTAATGCCTTGATACTAGACCCAGTTGTTGACCCAGCCCCACTTCTTTCAAATGATCCACATGTACCCCCACCTTCTGCCTCAATTATTCAGGTATCCCCAGTATTATCTTCCGGGACACACGGTACCACCACTCCTCTTCTTCCCACTGCCAAAGTTACTCCTGTCACCACCCCTAGTCCATGGCAAAAATATGGCCCCCGGTTTGACGAAATACATGGCGTGGACCACCCCAAGCCTTACCTCCAGTTCAATGAGACCACCAGAGGATAAACATGTGACGTGGTACTCACCATTAGCGCCCACTAAAAGGTTGAAACTGGGACCCTAAGAATAGGAGAAACTTAGGGGTCTCGCCAGATATTGGATGATGGAAAAGAGGTCCACTGAAGATGATGTTTTTGATACAATGAATGATTTACCACTTGTCTTGCAGAATTATGTAATACAACATATGGCATATTTCTTGTCCAGACATTATGACGACTTGTACAAACACACCCAAGGAAAGGTGGTACCCCCGACATGTTACCAAGTTTACGTCAAAGGAGCTTTAATTCTACCCTGTTCAGTCAGGAGTGCAGGAATGCTATTAATCACCTTTACTTATGGCAGACAATAATAAAAGGACAGATACAGGCTATCCAATATAATTCTGACACGGACGGGGAATACCTTTCTTCCTCTGCTATACCTATGAGAGAAATACATCCTATCCCACCTGCGGCATGGGCACAGCCCTTGTCACAGTTTGTCCATACAGCTTGGACAAACGCTGATTTAATGGCAATAAAAAGGAAAATACCTGACCCTTGTAAAGATCCAAGAAGATTTTAAGAAGCATTAGAACAAGCTACAAATATTGGTCATATGACATTGAAAGATGTAACCACATTATTTGGTTATGTTGTACCCAAGGAACTATGAGACCAAGTAAATAATGTTGACGATGCTGCTCTCCAGATAAGCTGGCAAAAACTGGAACAATTTGAGACAAATAGAGTACCAGGACAATTACCACATGGGGAAATCCTCGCACTCCCAGGGAAACTAATACGTAAACTATAGGCAATCCTACCAAGGGAAAAGATAGATTGGATAGAATGACAGCATGTAAACAAAAAGGAGAAGGGGTGATGCACTACTTTTCTAGGTTAGAGAAAGTATTAAAGTCACACAGTGGACAGGATTTAACTACACAAGCAGGGCAGCACATTTTTGCCACTCAGTTTGTTAATAATTTATTGCCTGAACTGTCAGAGGCAATACAAATGTATGGGAGTACATGGAATGCCAAGACACCAACAGAGTTATTAAATATGGATAATTATTACAAGAATAATAGAAACACCGAAAAGGGGAGAAAGGATATGAAGATGAAAGAGTTCAAAACTAAAGCATTGATGCAACAGGCATTTCCAGACAGAGGGAGATCATTGAATAGAGGTTGCCAGAGGGGTGCGGATGTGGAAGAGGGGTTGTCAGAGCAGCTTCGGCTCCTGAGCAACAGAGAGTGGGACTAGGATATAATAGTTGTGCCTATTGTTTTCAAGAAGGGCCTTGGAAGAATGAATGTCCCTCATTACAAGGAAAGAATATTGGGATACAGGATGTGAGAGATAGGGGAAGAGGGAGAGGACAGGGTAGAGGGCAGTTTACCAAAACACCAACAGAACTTTAAATATTTCGACAGAAGTGCTAATGGATATCTTAACCATGATAATTCAACTGATGGGTGGTATGCAGAATGGGATGTATGAAGGTAGTCGGGAGAGACAGGGGAGCGAATGACTAAACCAGTTGATTCTTCCAGACCATATGTTAAAATGACTGTAGCACGAAATGAAGAGAAATTTCTATTAGTTACAGGTGCTACCAACACCGCTATTTCCCACTGATTGCGCCCCCATGCTTCTCTATCGAAAAAATAGACAGGTCAGTGGGTTATTCTAACACAGTAGTTACAAGCCCCATTTCTAAACCCTTGGATTTTACTATTGGGCTAATATCAGGAAAAATGCCATTTGTATTACCAGATAACTGTTCTCTTAATTTGCTGGAACTGACACATGTATGCAAAAATACACTGTACTCCCAATGGCGTTTATTTAACATGCACAAAGGATGTGTTTGGTAATAGTTTCATGATTTTGGGGTAACAAAGTTTACCATCAGAGTTATTAGACATTGATCCCACCGTATGGGAGCAAAATCCAAATGACACTGGCTGCTTGCCAATAGTGCCTGTGACAATAAGAGTTAAACAAAATGCCATATTGCCTAGAATATCACAATATAAAATATCCAAGGAAGGAGAGCAGGGTATGAAAGAAGTAATACTGGATTTATTAGAGGAAAATATAATATCAGCAGTAGCTGAGAATGTCTGAAATAGTCCCATTTTACCAGTGGTTAAAATAGATAATGCTACAGGAAAAGTGAAATATCGAATGGTGCTTAACTTGCGAGCAGTTAACAAAATAGTGGAGCCTCAGTACCCTGTGGTCCCAAATAGAACAGTCGTGTTTTCTTCTGTCCCCCACGAATGCTAAATGTTTTAAAGGGATTGATTTAAAAAATGCTTTCTTTAGTATTACGATTCACGAAGACAGCCAATTTCTCTTCGGCTTCAGTTTTCAAGGTAATTGCTAAGTATTTTGTAGAGCACCACAGGGTTATACAGAAATTCCAAGTATCTTCAGTCAGGCTTTAAAGAAACAATTGAATGCATGTAAACTGCCGGCTGGAACCACACTGTTACAGTATGTGGATGATTTGCTTATTGCAGCTGAGTGAGGATGAACGTAAAAAGGCAAAGGATGCTTTATAATCATTTTTGGCTTCACATGGACACAAAGTTTCAGTACATAAATTGCAATATTGTCAACAGGACGTTACCTATTTAGGTCACCTCCTGTCGAAATAGGGGAGGAGATTGTCACTAGATGGAATTAAAGCCATCCAAAACATACCTCAACCAAAAACTTAGAAAGCTGTACATGCATCCCTAGGCATGGTTTCATTTTGCAGACAATGGATACCAAATTTATCCGATAGCCAACACTTTGTTGTCTTTAACGCACAAGGATATCAGTGACCCAGTGCCCTGGCATCCTGAACATCAAGAAAGCTTCATGCAGTTAACAACAGCACTTTGCAATGTACCATCTTTGGCTATGCCAGATTGAACTAAACGTTTTGCTTTATTCATGCATGAAAAGATGATTGTGCTCTGGCTATATTAACACAGAAAAAAGGAGAGAATAATAGACCATGTGCCTATTTTTCCTCATTCGACCTGGTTGCAAGAGGTTTGCCGAACTGCCTCAATAATATAGCATCAGTGCCAGTTGCGCTAAAACAAGCAGATTCAATTATTCTTGGTCACAAGGTTACTGTTTATGTACCCCATTCTGTGGACATCATATTGATTAAGACCAAATCAAAACATTTGACCAATGCCAGACTAAAGCATTATGAATTGACACTGATGGCTGTAAATGTCACTCTAGAACAATGTACTATCATTAATCCAGCCACCCTGATGCCTCTCCCTTTGGAGCAGGAGGAGGGCAGCACGATTGTGTGATAGTCACTGAAACTGAAACAAAGGGTCTGAAGGATTTGGTTGATGGCACCCTTTTTGTGGACGGCTCTTGCCTAAAGAAGCCAGATGGAACTATCACAGCAGCATATCTGATCACAACAAACAAGACTGTAGTAGAAACATATAAGATAGAACATTACTCAGCACACACTGCCGAACTGATCCCACTTGCACGTGCCTGGGAATTATCTGAAGGGCTAACAGTGAATATTTTCAAAGACAGCCAATACGCTTTCGGAATTGCACATAACTTTAGAAGACTGTGGTCAGAGAGAAGGTTCATCTTTTCAACCGGTGCAAAGATACAACATGGTCATTTAATTGTTAGAATGCTATCACATTACCTAAGAAAGTGGCTATTGTAAAGTGTGCAGCCCATAAGAAAATAATAGATGAAGTAGGTCAAGGGAATGCTTTTACTGACAAAGTAGCAAGAAATACTGCCTTAAACAAACACAGACTGACATATATAGAGAAAGGAATGGATGAAGGAGGAGAAGAGTATGATCCTTATACAGAGGTTAAGAAAATACAAGAGTTAGCAGATGAAGAAGAGAAGAATGGAAAAATAAGGGTTATGTTTTCAGTGACCATTTAGGCGACTGGGTGATTAGAAAGGCAACAACTAAGTGGATATTGTCAAATAGTTTTGTGTTACTAATGGTCTAAATGGTACATGGCCTGCACATGTGGGAGATGATGGCGTCACCAATACCAGCCAGAAAATATTGGAAAACACCAACATAAAGAAGACCACAGTTAACTTTTGCAAAAATTGTATGACATGTGCCCTACACAAAGTAGAAAAAGGAGTGTCAGTACCACACAGTCATTTCCGAATGCAAGAGTATCCCTATGAATTCCACTAGATGGATTATATCCAATTACTATCATGTAGCGGAAAGCAATATGTGTTAGTTGTGATATGCAGTTTCAGTAATTGGGTTGAGGTTTTTCCCCTATAAGATAATCCCGCAATTAGCACTTCAAAAGCTCTGTTTAAAAAATATTTTCAGAGATTTGGATTGCCCCGAAGTATTTGGAGCAATAACAGGGTACACTTCACTAATGAAGTAATGAATTTGGTAAGTCAAGGACTAGGTATCATACAGAAATCCACTCTATATGTCATGCAAAAGCAGCAGGCCTCGTAGAGAGTTGCAATTCAACAATAAGAAATAAACAGTCAAAAATATATGCCTCAAGAGAATTGAACTGGGTAGATGCATTACCTTTAGCATTGTTTTCAATGAGGAACGTCGGGACAGCCAAAACTAAGCTGTCCGTGTGTGAGGTGGTCATGAGCAGACCAGCAAATATCTATGGCTTTGCATATCCGTCAAAACTGCGTCATTTTCACCATTCTGCATTGTTGTAATACTGGCTAATAGGAACTGACTAATAGGTTGTCTGCTATTTATCAACAGGTCAGAGACACTTGGTCCCCGCCCTTGGAAGGAGAAACGCACACCATCAGTGCGGGGACTGGGTCCTGATGAAAAATGTCACAAGAAAAAAACAGTCGACAACTTCGCTGGAAAGTACCGGTGCAAGTGCTCCTGCTGACACATACGGCAGTGTGGTGTGACGGTCACAAGAAATGGATCCACAGATACAATGTGAAAAGAGCACCACCTTTTTGGTCAGAGCAGCCTCGGAAGGAAGTGTTTTGGACTGGAGTGGTAACATGCCTTCTGTACCATTGGCCGCCTAACTTGGTAAGTCAATCTACAACTTGCGCCCCCGGAAATTGAAGGAGTAGATAGGAAAGTGCTTAGGACGGAACAAGCCCCACCTGCCCAGCGCTCAAGAATGCTACCTTGTAGGAGGCTGGCTTAGTATATGGGGCACACTTATATAAAGTGAAGCACCTTGCACTGATCCAGACAACCCTTTTGTGATTTTAGTGGTCTTAGACAACCATAGAACGCTCTTTAAGTAGTAGCTGTGGAGAGCTGCCTTCAGGCTTAGTCCAGAACGAGCGTTAAACAGCTTGTCTTACCAGAACTACTCATGTAGTGAAGGTTAAACAAAAAAAAAACATAGTGTAGTTATATAAATAGTTATATTTATGATACACACTCACTAACACATTGGTATATCTCCTACCTGGAGATATTAACACAATACACACAATACTTCAAATGTAAACAGGTAAGTAAGCACAAATACACAGTGGTCTCCTGGGGAACACCAAACAATATACTAAAGAAGTGGAACGCGAACAGCGACCAAAGTCGAGACTTGATCCAGAAGATTCAGAAGAACTGGGGACACAAGGAGCCACCCAAGGTTAGTACCCAGGGACCCCACGGAGGCTGTGTCCAGAGTGGAAACACAGTTGCATACTCAATGAAAGTCGCAGTTGCAGTTTTCAAGAAGAAGGACCCTTCCCAGTGGACTCTGAAGAAACCCATTGGAAGACAGAAGGTTGGAGAATCACCCAACGTATGGATACCCCAGGAACCAGGATACCTACACCAGGGAAGCTGGGTGGATAGGTGCGAATTGACATCAGAAACCGCCGTAGACCACAATGGAGGACTTCAGAAAAGATGCAGCTGGCAAAGAAGGTGAAAGAGTCTGGTGGGATCCAAGGATGGATTCTTGAAGAGTAGTACCTGCAAGCAGAGGGGACAGAGTGTGCCACTCAGAGGTGACCAGAAAGCACGGAAGACCAATGACCACCGAGGACGGAAGACGCAGGAGTATTGAGAGTGACCTTGTTGCTGCAGCTGTGAAAGACCAGGAGTCATTCACGAGCTGTCCCACGTCAGAAGTCCAGAACCAGAGGTCGGGTGTCCGGCAGAAGCAACAGACATGGTGAACGAATAAGGTGCAATGTTGGGACCAGCAAGGTCCAAGAGACTTACCAATTGCAGGAGAACCAGAGCAGGCCAGGAGCAAGCAGGGGAGCCCACTGAAGCCAAAGAAAACCCTCAAGAGAACCCACAGGCCAAAGGCACAGGAGTCGCAAGAGGACCTTGAGCACCTCACCAAAGATACAGGCCCACGGTGCAGAAGATGGGGTGAGGACTAAGATCTAGGTAGAAAGAGATGTTGGAGCTTCTTGTATCCTGAAGATCTCTGGAGGACAGATTCAACAAGCCCTGGCAACGGCAAGTTGACGCTGTGCAGAAGAGTTGTGCTTCAGCTGTTCCGATGACCGATCCTGGCCTCAAACTTGCTGAGAGGACAAGTCAGGCCTCGAGGGAGCTGCAGAACCACCACTTGTGTTGCTGAGCCCTTTCGGAGTTTGGAGGACGTCAGGAGCAGCAGACTGGTCAGATGCATTGCGGTGCCTGCAGATGCAGGGGAGTGACGTCTTCACTCCAAGGAAGATTCTTTCAGGTGTCTTTGATGCCCACAGGTCCAGAAGGAACCTGGATGAAGCACAGGCACAGACGACAAAGAAGACTTGCACAACAGTGAGACCAGCAACAGCAGTTTTCCTTGGTGCAGTCTCAGTTCCAGGTGAAGCCCAGCGAAGTCCAAAGTGAGTGAACCTCAACCGGTGACTTTGTCCCGGTAGGGCGCAACCAGGTATCCACAGTTGGCACTTTGTGCTTTTTGGAGCTATCTGTACTTAAGCCTTTAGAATTGAATAGCTCCGGTTCTATTGATTGGATTGTTGCCATTTTGGCTTTGTTTTATTTATTAAATCAAGCTCTATTTTTCTAACTAGGTGTGCTGCCCTTTTTGTATGGTGCTTTCACTTCATTACTATTTAAAGTGTTGCACAAATACATTACACATTGCCTCTGAGATAAGCCTGACTGCTCTGTGCCAAGCTACCCGAAGGTTGAGCACAGATTAATTTAGGGTTTGCTTGTGGCTTACCCGGACAAGGATTGCAGTTGCTGCTTGACCAGGGTGCACATACCAGTCAACCAGTAACCCAATTTCTTACAGCCCTATATAGCAACTTTGAAGAGAAACATTTGCACCACCTGCAGCTTAATGGAGTGGTGCTTCTTTGAAAGTCAATTTGATGTGACAGAGCAAACAAAGGGCATGGTATAATAACTCTGAACAATCTGTATGAATCTGTCAGACATGATGAATCACCATCCTGGGAGGAAAAAAATGATTCTGCTCCATAAAGGATGGGTGTGCGCCACTAAGAACAAACTAAAATGGCTTAGAGGCAGTTGCTGCAAGTGAGGGACTAGTACTCCTGCTGGCCTGCATGACACCTGCCACGCCCCTGCCTCGAAAGGACTGAGGAGACTTCTGCAGTGGTTGGGGTGACTGGCTTCGTTTGTACACCAACCCCCTGGAATGGCTCCTAAATTAACAAGACTGATGAGGTAACTGCTTGACGGGGTCAACAGTCCTAGGGAACTTGAGGTCAGAATGTGCGGTTTTACCTAAAATGTTTGAGCTTGCACATA
The DNA here is from genome assembly GCF_964261635.1 of Lissotriton helveticus. Classification (NCBI taxonomy): domain Eukaryota; kingdom Metazoa; phylum Chordata; class Amphibia; order Caudata; family Salamandridae; genus Lissotriton; species Lissotriton helveticus. The sequence continues at coordinate 1,850,344,139 of NC_136067.1, read as the reverse complement.
TCCAAAGAAATCCAGTAAAAAGCATCCTGGCAAACGATAGAGCACAACACTTGTGAAAGACAGTCGGTAATGTGTAGGGCAGCACAAATCAAGTACTTGGCTGCATCCTGTCCATCATAAAGTTTTTGAGCCAGAGAGGCCCTCAGGTCTTGAGACACCACTAGCATGAGCTCGGTGGCTAACTCCCAAAGGGGATGCATATAGTGGCTCAATCTCAGAGCCAGGCTGGTAGAACAGAACATGCATTTTCCAAAAGGCTAAGTCCTCTTGGACTCTGTACCGGGAGAAGTCGTAGAGAAAAAATTGGGATTAACGTTACTGCACCACTAGGCTCTCTGGAGTAGGATGCTTACAACGACAAATGACGCACTCTCTTCAGTAGGTGTTCCAAGAGTGGAGTTCAACCCAGGTGAGTTATCCAGCCCACTGGCCTCTTGTAAATCCATATAGAAATTGTAATTACTTTAATGAAGGGGAATATCACCATCCTTACACCCGCCATCATCCCCCTCTGATGGTGTACCTTGTTTATAACTAGAGCCAAAAATATAATATGTTGGCATTACCGACCCAGAAAGAGTGATCAGTGTAGAATCAGGCTGTATAATGACAGGTTACGCTTTTGTGATTTCAAAGCATGACATCGGTGGAGATCAGGCTAAGTCGGTTTGGGGTCTGACAGTGGAATCAGGATCAGATAATCTTCTGGCACTTAAGATTTCGGCACCAGCATCAATGAATGGCAGTCTGGCGCAGGTCCAGGACTCAGAGTATGCATCTGTACTGGAGTGAGTACTGCCCCCTGAACAGGCTCCAGGGCATCAGTGGCTGCTGGGGAAGGCCTCTTTGGGGGCAACTCAACTAGAGGCCCATGCGGATCTTTGGGGCCTAAAGGCACACCAAAGGAAAGCAAAACAGCAGAATAGCCTCTTTGAGGACCTCGAACTTCAGCTGCACCACTGATATCTCAGGAAACTCAGGGATCATTGGGATCAGCTTAAGAATAGCTCATGTTTGGGGACCCCGTGGAGACTAACATCATAACCCTCTTGTTCTCTCTCCTTTGACAAAAAGTGGTTGGATGGTGTTGAGTCCAGCTCTGCTTTTTTATGTTTTCTCTTTAACTTTCATTTGGACTTGGCAGAGGAGGTGATTGAAAATGCTAAAAAGGAATATAGACTGAGCCTTCGCGCGGAGATGAACACCCTCAGCACCGTCGAACACCTGCACTTCCAGATCCACACCGACCCTCAGAAGAACCCTCGTCTACAGACCACCCGGACCCAGACCACGACCACAGTTCAGCGACTCCATTGCCGACTTCGTCAGCACACACACCCTCGTCTCCAGACTACATCCTCCTCGGGGACCTGAACTTCCACCTAGAGAACACCAACGACGCCAACTCTTTCACCCTGATCGACAACCTCAAGCTCAGACAACTCGTCGGAACACCCACCCACTCCCCTGGCCACACGCTTGACCCCATCTTCTCCGCAAGCTCCCATGTCTCCTTCAACCACACAACCGAGCTCCACTGGACCGACCACTGGTGCATCCACTTCACCTTCTGCACCCAACAGGCACCACGCAGCTGCTGGAGCAAAGTCACCGAAGACCAGCTGTCCACCACCCTCGCCCGAAGCCCACCCGCAGACCCAACCGACCCCGACACCCGCAACATTAGACAGTGGATCAACGATTGTGCCAACACCCTCGCCTCGCTCAAGCAAACCCTCCAACGGGGGGGAGGAGCCAAGCTCGCGTCTGCGATGGCCGCGTTTTAGCTCGGCTCCGTTCGCTTTCCTGCCTGGAACGTCTATCCTGTGTCTTATCCTGCCCCGGGAAGTATTCTTTGGTAGACTATGGAACTACGACATTTCGCTGGCACTTACCGTCTGATCCGCCTGTTCCTAGGTGCCGCGGATCCTGAGCTGCGCCCTTGTTCGCTTCGGGGCCTCCGGAGCGGGCGGGCCTGAAACTCCTCGGCGGCGCCCGGGCGGGGCGGAGCGCTGTAGCCGACCCTTGGTGGTGGTGTGGGCTCGGTCGGAGAGGCCGATGTGCAATTAGACCGGTGACGGCTCTCCGGGCCTGACCGGCGATCCTGCGGCCTGGTGTTGAGGCGCTGCCTTCCATGGACGAGGGTTGACCGTGTATGTGGCTCGTCTCCCCTTTGTTCTCCGGTCCGGCCATCTTGAGTCCCTCCGCCCGGACTCGGAGAACGGAGCCGGTGGCGTGGGGGAGCCGGCGACCCTCCTTATCCTGGGGGCCCGCCTTCCTGCCCTGGGGGTGCCTCTGCTTGTGGTCGGCTGTATCCTGTGTGACCCCGCTTGTGGCCGTACGAGGGTTGGAGATTGCCGCGGCCCCGCCGGGCTTCCAAGATGGCGGCCGGCTCCCTGTCTCTCAGCCTGGCCGAGACTGGCGACGCTGGTCCGCCGCATGGCACGTTTGCTTGATACCGTAAAGGTGAGCCTACGCTTGGCGACATTCTTGCCGCCTTGCGCTCCTGGAGTCCTTCTATGACCGCACCTATCGTTGGACTGGATGAGGATCATTTTGCCGGGCCTGCTGGGCCCCCCCCGGTGTGTGCGGCTCCATCGCTGCTGTGTGCTGCTGGGACTTTCCTGGAGGTCGTGGACCCGGCGGCTGCCGCTTGTTTGGGTGTACGGATACCCGCTGCTCTCAATCATCATGTGATTTCCCCTGTGCTGGGGGTACGCCGGCCGGGTCCCGTCCGGACCGGTCTCGTTGGATCTCCCATTCCTTTTTTGCCTCGAATGGCCGAACGAAGATCCTGTGGTTGCTCCGCCAAGACGGCTTTCCTCCTATTGTCGGCGGAACTGTGCCTGCAATACTTTCGGTGGTGGCCGTCTCTTCCTGTTCATCTGGGTCGGAATCGATATGACTTGTGTGGATCGACGATTGGACTCCCTGCTATTCGCCTCTGGTTCCTCATGATCTGGTTCCTGGTGCGTTGTGTGCCTACGGCTTTGGATAGACGAGGACAGGGTTGAGATGAACTCGCTTGGTGGACTATTATTTTGCGGTAATGTCGGATGATCCGTTTGTGACTGTATGACTATGTTCGATTCTCCTTCATGTTCCTGAAGCTTATCCTTGTAAATATTATCTTCCCGTGGGCACGGAGTATGTTCGGACGGGGGGGTGGGAGCTGATGGTTTTGATTATGTGGCTCCTCTCCCGTCGTTGTTTCCCTATTTCCCCTTCTTCTTTTTGTCTTTGTTGTTCTTTCTTACTTTTAACTCTTCTATATTTCGGGTTTCTGGTTAGGGCGACAGGCACGCTGCTGGGGGGGTAGGCCATAGCCTTCTGCAGGGGTGCAGGGTGGGGTGTGCGGGGTGGGGGGGGGGCTGTCGTTTTGTTTTTCCCCCCTTCTTTTTTTCCTTTTTTGGTTCTATGGCTCTTATGTATCCACTTTTTTCGGGACGCGGTGTCTGCATGTGGGCCCCCTGGGGTGTTTTTGCTAGCATGGGCCTTCTGGTCTCCCCGCCGTCACGGTTTACTATGCATCTATTACTCCTGTTACCATGGGTTCCCTGTGCCGGTCTATTTTTGAGTGCTTTGTTAGCCATGGGGCGCATGCTGTGATGCCGCGTTCTTTCTTCCCCCCTTTTTTTTCCCCGATGTCCTTCCCCTTTTTCCCCCCTCCCCTTTTTCTTTTCTTCTCTCCCCTGGGTTGTTGTAGCGGAGGGCTCTTGTTTTGCAAGCCTATTTTCAGTTCTGTGTATCATTGTGTGTTCTCGTAGTGGTGGGTGGGCGCAGGGCAGCGGTTGCAATTGCTTATTAATGTGGGACTCACGTTCTGCCTTTGCTAAAATGTGACTGTTCTTTTTGAATTTTCCTGTGTTCTGTATTACTGCTTGCTCGCGGCCCGCCACGGCCCTCTGGACATTAATGATTGCCATTATTCTGCTATACCCCTTCTTCTATTATAAAATCAACCTTCTTTCATCCTGCTCGTGGTGGTTGCTCTGTGGCTTCTCGCCTTTGATTCCCGTTTGGATTACTGTGGTACCCTGCTGGAGCTTCTGTCCTGACCAATGTGCTTCTATAATTGTGGTGGCCGGCCCGATGGGTTGTAGGCCCGTATTTGTGAGCAATTTCTGCACAATAAAGGTTTTCAAAAAAAAAAAAAAAAAAAAAAAGAAACCCTCCAACAGCCACACCAGCAAGAAAGCCAGCTGGTTCACCGAGCCCTCCAGGCCTCCAAGCAAACCTGCCGAAAGCTGGAGAAGAACTGGATCCGTGAACGAACACCGGAAAGCTACGCAGCCCACAAGAACGCCACCCGCAGACACCACCACCTCATCAGATCCGCTAAAAAGGGCCTCCTTCAAAAACCGCAACGCACACAACAGCAAAGAGCTCTTCAACATTGTGAAGGAACTCTCCAACCCCACCTCCAACACCGACATCCCACCTTCGCAAGACCTGTGCGACTCGCTGGCCACCTTCTTCCACAGCAAGATCGCAGACATCCATGACAGCTTCAACGCCGCGACCGCCCCGGCAACCACTGAGACCCCCGCCCCCACGACCACCATCCGCACCAACCGCCTGCTCTCCTAGACCAACATCAACGACGACAACATTATCAAGATCATGAACACCGTCCACTCCGGAACCCTATCAGACTCATGCCCTCACCACATCTTCAACAAAGCCAGCAACACCATCGCACCCCATCTCCAGAAAGCCATCAACATTTCCTTCTAGACAGCGACCTTCCCGGAGAGCTGGAAGCACGCCGAGATCAACGCCTTACTCAAGAAACCCAAGGCAGACCCCAAGGACCTCAAGAACTACCGACCTATCTCCCTGCTCCCGTTCCCGGCAAAGGTCATCGAGAAGGCTGTCAACAAACAACTGACCAGATTCCTCAAGGAGAACAGCATCCTATACCCGTCCCAGTCCGGGTTCCGGAGCAACCACAGCACCAAAACTGCCCTCATCGCCGCCACCGATGACATCAGGACCCTGCTAGACAACGGAGAAACCGCGGCCCTCATCCTCCTGGACCTGTCAGCAACCTTAGACATAGTCTGCCACAGCACACTACGAACAAGCCTCTATGATGTCGGAATCCAAGAGAAGGCCGTGGACTGGACCACCTCCTTCCTCTCTGGCAGAACATAGAGCGTCCGCCTACACCCCTTCCGCTCCGAAGCCACCAAGATCATCTACGGCGTACCCCAAGGCTAATCTCTCAGCCCAATGCTGTTCAACATCTACATGGCACCGCTCGCCCACTTCGTCCGACTTCACAACCTCAACAGCATCTCCTATGCCGATGACACCCAGCTCATCCTCTCCCTCACCAAGGACCGCCAAAACTAACCTCCACGAAGGAATGAAGGCCGTCGCCGAATGGATGAGAAACAGCCGACTGAAGCTGAACTCGGACAAGATGGAGATCCTCATCCTTGGATCCACCCCCTCGGCCTGGGAAGACTCCTGGTGGCCGACTGCACTAGGAACAGCTCCAAAACCCACTGACCACGCACGCAACCTAGGGGTCATCCTCGACTCGACCCTCTCCATGACGAAGCAGGTCAACGCAGTCTCTTCCTCCTGCTTCAACACCCTCCGCATGCTCCACAGGATCTACAAGTGGATCTCCACCGAAAGGAGAAGGACGGTCACCCAGGCCCACGTCAGCAGCAGACTGGACTACGGAAATGCCCTCTACGCAGGAGCCTCGGCCAAACTCCTGAAACGGATTCAACGCATCCAGAACGCCTCCGCACGCCTGATCCTCGACATTCCTCTCCGCAGCCACATCACACCCCACCTGAGACCTGCACAGGCTCCTGGTCAACAACAGGATAACCTTCAAGCTCCTCAACCACGCTTACAAGGGACTCCACAACTCCGGACCAGCGTACCTCAACAGCTGTCTCAGCTGCTACACCCCCATCCGCCAGCACCGCTCCGCAGACTGCGCCCTCGCCACCGTCCCCCACATCCAAAGAGTGACCGCCGGCGGCAGATCTTTCTCCCACCTCGCCGCCAAGATTTGGAACACCCTCCCCATTCGCCTATGGCAGACCCAAGACTTACTGACCTTCAGAAGACTCCCCAAGACCTGGCTCTTCGAACAATAGCAGCACTCCCCCCCCCCTTTCTTAGTACCTAGAGACCCTCACGGGTATGTAGTGCGCTTTACAAATGCTATGATTGATTGATTGTTTGAAGTTACTTACATTCTGTAAACATCTTTCTGGTGGGTACTCTATCTAGCCCAAGACTCCTCCCCTTGTGAATAGTCTCCAGGCGTTAGAATGGATCCAGAAACTTTCAGAGCAGTTCTCCTGCGTGCCGACAGGTGACATAGTACAGCTTTGAAACCAACACTGTTCCGCTTCAGAAGAGAGGAGCGGAGCCACATTTAAGCGTCACCCATACACACTGATGTCATTTGATTTCTAGGCTGTCAACATTCTCAGAAGTAGAGCCCATCGCAGAAAGGCAATGACCAGTGTGCAGATCTCAGAACTAGAACGTTTCAGACTGAAAAAGAATCCAGTCCACAGAACAGGGAGGTGACTCACTCTCTCACCTCAGGATTGTCCGCATGCGCCATGAGACTCCCTCGGGATGTGATATGCTGCGCAACACAAGTATCCAGACTAGACTAGACTAAATGGCTGGTAAGGCACCTGCAGTTAGATAGAGTATCCAACAAAACTGCTATTACCGCAGGTAAGCATTGTAGGAAGCTGGCTCTGTATATACTATATCAAAAAGTGGTATAGTGTGCACAGAGTCCAGGAAGTCCCCAAAGGTATACCTGAGGATAAAGTAGATAATACCTTACTCTCAATTTAGTGGTAGCTGGGCTGAGCAGTCAGGCTTATCAGAGGGTAGTGTGAATGCATTTGTTGCACATACTCATTCAAGGCAGGAACACACACTCAATGACGAACTTCGGGCCAATGTTTGTAAAAATATTACTTTAGTTATTTTTATTTTAGGAACCAAGTAGAACTCAGTTACAGGTAAGTAGATTTTTCAGAAGTGTAATCCTTTCAATCACAGTTGTCAATGTTTTGAATAAGCATTCAAAATACTTTACAGCTACATGTAATTTTCAATGTCAAAAGAGATACTTTGTAATATTCTCAGAATCAACACAGTGCAATACAGATGGAACCAATGCAGTCCTATGGGAGGAAAGACAGTTAAGTAGTTTCAGGTAAGCACTCGACTTACAAGTTCAGTCTTCGGAGGGTTTGACCAACAAAGGGCAAGGGTCGGACCAATGTAGGTACAGCACCACCAGCTGCACTGTGGCGACTAGGTGCAGAGGTCACTGGGCCCAAAGTTAGCCTATGGGAGCTGGGGGCACCTCAAAGAGGCATCGGTTGCAGGTAAGTATCCACGGTTCAGGGACACAGGCCCAGTGGGTTAAGGTCAGCACTGAAGGGGCCACCATGTAGCACCAAATCTTCCCTATCTAGGGCACTGGGGTTACCGGGTGCAAAGGATGCGTTGTGTGCCCTGTAGAAATCAATAGAGATCCTTGGTTGAAGAAATAGACTGCTGGCTTGGACCCGAAGACTGGCTGAAGGAATCCAATGACTGGAGAGGTGAGTAGGAGAGTGGAGGGAGTCAGTCAGTTGAGCACTCCAAGGCCTGGGGGGCTGCGGGTGTATGGGTGTCTTTAGGCTTTGGGTTTCTCTCACCGGTTCCAAATGCAGTGGGAGATGAGGCGGTAGGCAGCGTGGGGAAGTTCAGGCGAGGTCGTTCAACACCGGATCTGAGGTCAGGATCACCACTGGATCGTTGGGCACCTGGATTCGGGCCGTGAACGACAGGTGGGGAGTGGTGCAGGGTTCGTGGATCCGGCTGGATCTGGAGTCCTTGGGTTGGTTTGTTGCTGTACAGATCTGGTGTCCACGGGAGAAAGGAGTCTTTGTTGAAAGAAGCCCAAGCCTCTGCGGTTTTTGGAGGTTGCTGGCTGCAGGACACACACGTTTCTGCGAGAAGGTCCTTGAAGCAGGAGACAGGCCGGTAGGGCTGGGGCCAAGTCAGTTTTTGTCCTCCTTCTTTGTAATGTAATGTAATGTAATGTAATGTAAATTGATACTTGTATAGCGCACTACTCACCCGCAAGGGTCTCAAGGCGCTTGTACGAATACCGCTGTGGAACCCATCCTGGCTTTCCCTGTGAGGTGTCCACTCCTGGGCACCGCCAAGGTGGAGGCCAGGCATCCTTAGCGTTGTGGGGGCCGTTGTGGAGATTAAGCAAGCTATTGCCCAGAGTTGCAGAGTGGGACTCCATGATTAGAATAGGCACCGAGGCGAGAATTGTCAGGTCCGTGGAATTTTGAGCCCAAGACCCGCCGAGGCGGGGAATTGAACCCTGGTCCCGGGCTAGACCTCTGCATCAGGGTCTGCCGCTCTAACCATTGAGCCACACTTGCTGCTGCACGGCTCTTCAGTCCTTCTTAGGTCGTCGACTGAGTTACATGGGTCAGGTAAGCCCTTAAATGCTAAAATTAATGGTGTTACTGAGTTTGGGGGCAGTAGCCAATGGCTACTGTCCCCTAGGGTGACTAAACCCTTTGGGAGGGCGACACATCCCTGTTCCTATTGGGGCTAATTCTCCAAACCAAGATGGAGAATTCTCAAGAGAGGGGTTAACCTCAGCTCCTGGCAACCCCACCGGTGCCAGGCCAAAGTGGACACTCCTACTCTGCTTACTAATTTTCCTGCCAACAAGTGTGGCTAGGACAAGGGGGCGGGCATCTCCACTAGTTGGAGTTCCCCAAATCAGCATAACACAAGGTGAGAGCCTTTGAGGCTCACCGCCAAGTGTTGCTGTTCCTGCTAAGGGGAGGTGAGAAGCATATCCAGCCAGACAAGGCTTTGTTTCGGACCTCCGAGAGCACAAAGGCTCCCACCCTTGAGGTCAGAAACCTGTCTGGTGGTTGGTGGCTGGCTAGCTGGGAATGGTCAACCAATACACTAGAAGTTGGTCGTTTTTCAATGGGCATCTCTAAGAAGCCCTCTGAGTGCATTTTATAACAAATCCATCACTGGCATCAGTGTGGGTTTATTATGCTGAGACGTTTGATACCAGACTTCTCAGTCTTCAGTAAAGCCCTCATGGAGAATTGGAGTTCGTATTGACAGACTCACAGCCCATATAGTCAAAATGGCTTAACTACACTTAGTGTCCAAGAATGGCCTAAGACACTGTAGGGGCACATTGTACCTGTGGTATAGTTCACCCTGCCTTAGAGCTGTAAGACCTGCTAGAGGGGTGACTTACCTATGCCACAGGAAGTGGTGTGTGGCATGGCACCCAGGAAGGTGTGCCATGTCGACTTTTAGTTTACCACACCACAACCAACACATAGCCTGCAATTGCAGTGTGTAGGTGTTAGGTGTGGGGTCCTTTAGGGTGGCACAATACATGCTGCAGCCGTAAGGGAACATCTCTGGTCACAAGGCCCTTGATAACACTGGTACTTATTACAAAGGACTTATACGCGGACAAGAGGTGTGCCAATAGTGGGAGCAATTGTACAGTTTTGGGAAAGAACACAGGACCTGGGATCCTGATTGGCAGGGACCCAGGGCACACTCAAAGTGCATCAGGCAAAAGGTTAGGGGGTGACCATGCAAAAAGGGGTACAAGCAGCTTGTTTTTCTGAGGTCTACTTCCAACTACAGATTACTCACCTTGTGCATACATACCATAGTAATACGTCCCCAGGTGGTGGGTCTGTGAACTTGGCTCAGACCAAAAAGTCCTGCAGGACCGAGCAGGCACAATGCCTTTCTTGACAGACCTGACTGTTGAGGCAGTAGTGTGTACAGACAAGACACCTACGTAACCACTTGACAGATGTCCAGGACAGACAATCTGCATACTAACGCACTATTAGAAGCTTTGACCCTGGTGGAATGAACCTGCAAAACCTCTAGGGGCTGGTTGTCCATCAGTGTGTAGCAGATCTTTATGCAGAGAACAATCCTCTGAGAGATAGTCTGTTTTTGCACTGCTTTGCACCGGAAAACCCCACAAAGGGCTGATTGTCCACTCAATGGTCCTTGGTACAACAGATCTAGAAGCTTAATGCTCTTTAAGGGTCCAACGGATGGAGTCTCTCCCCCTCATTTGAGGAATGTGGTGGGCAAAGAATACAGGTAAAGTGATAGCCTGCCTGACATGAAAAAAAGTAACCACTTTCGGTAGAAAGGAAGCTCAGGTCATCAAAACCGACTTATCTTGGAAGAAGGTGGTATTCAGTGGATTGACAGAAAGCCTGAATCTTACTCTTACGTCTAGCCAATGGCATAGGGATTGGAAAGTCTGTCTTCAAGGTCAGAAGTGACAAGGGACAACTGTGCAGAGCATCAATAGCAGTGCACATCAAGAAAATGAGGACCAAGTTCAAGTTCCAGAGAGGAATCACAAGGTTTTTGATGGAAACAAATGTTGTCAAAATATCATCACAACAGGTGATTTGAATAACAAGGGCTGATACGGCAACCGCAAAAAGGCCAAGAGAGCCATTCCGTAGCCTTTAATAGTGCCCAAATCAAGTCCTTGCTGGGATAGGGACAGAACAAACAATAAAACTTTAGAGAACTTTGCCTTTAATAGGTACATTTATCAGGTGCCGCACCATTCCACAAATGTGTTCTAATGACTAATATAATCTAATATTGTGAAAGAACACCTCATTGCCAAGAGGACATCAATGACCTTAGAGGAAAGGTTGAAGGAGGTGAACTGCAGCTGTGCAATCTCTAAGCATAGAGATGAAAATTGTGCATGCTCTGCCCAGCTATGGCAATAAAAGATCCTCCCAAAGAGACCGCTTGATCAGAGGACAGATACTCATGCACAAGAGTTCAGGATAAGTTGAGCCTCGACCAAAGCCTAGAGGCTTATGATCTTTCCCACATGGCCTCCCCAACCCAATAGTGATGTATCTGTGGCCATCCTCAGCTCTGGGTGGGGTAAGGAGAGGGGCCTGCTACTGACCCAATCACGGTCCAGTAGTCACCACTGTAGTTATTTTACAGTCTCCGAAATATGGATACAATACAACAGATTTCCATGATGTTGTGCCCAATGGATTTTGAGGTCCCACTGTAGAGCCTGCATGTGCCACCTGGTGCGTTGGCTAGCAGGAGGCCAACAACTCCTAGGCCTTAGAGTCATCCATAGCCGATCCAGGACAGAGGAACGAAACATCGGGATCATAGCCTGAAAGTCCTGCACTATCTGCTTCAGGGGAAAGGCATAAAAACGCACCAGATCCAGAATGGCTCTGATGAACAGGAGCATCTGCGAAGAAGTCAGGTGTGACTTCGGCACTTTGATGGTGAACCCCAATGATGTTAGAAGGCTTGCTGCCATCTGGAAGTGGCTGAAGACTGCCTGGGTACAGCCCGCCTTCAGCAGCCAGTCATCGAAGAAGGGGAAGAATAGTACTCAAAACTTCGGAAGGTACGCTATGACCACTGCCATCATTTTCGTGAACATGTGAGGGGTACTGATGAGGCCAAAGGGGATTACTACAAACTGGGCAGCCCACCCAGCATCGCATGTAGCACCTGTGGGACGGCAAGACGAGGATGAGGAAACAAGCATCCTGAAGGTCCAATGCCACTATCCAATATCAAGGGTCTAGGGCAGGCAGCCCCTCTGCTAGAGTGAGCATCTTGAACCTTAACTTCCACAGGAACTCATTGAAAGAGTGAAGACATAAAAAAAATGACAAAGGTCTATGCCCTTCAGTTCAATTAAGTAGCTGGAGTAATACCCAGATCCTACTTCTGAGGCCCGAGCCCTCTCGATGAACCCTTTTGCCAAGATGGACAAATGGTCCTTCATCAGTAGCCCTGAAGGTGCTGGAAGGTGTGGCGGGTTAGAGGGGAAAGGAAGGGCATAGCTCCAATGGATAATTTGGAATGCCCACTTGTGTTTTGTGATGGCATGCCACCCTTGGAGGAAATATCAGATAATGCCTCTGACAGGGAGGCTGTGTGCAGGCAAGAGTATACTAAAGTGGTTTCTCAGCAGCTGGAGGAATGGAGGACTGAGATGCAAGTTCTCCCTGCAGTCCTCATGGTCTCTGAGAACCACTGCCTGTGACACAAGATGGTTGAAAGGTTTGCAGACTCAAGGGGGAGGATCTGAAGCAGGGGAAATGGGAAGCCTCTACTATAGCCACAAGAGGGCAAAATTGGTGATGGAATTGCCTAGTGGGAGCAGAAAGGACCAACGAATGTGCAGTGGCTCTTCTCTACCTTGAAACGTTCCAAGGCTGAGACTGCCTTTTTGCCAAAAAGGCAGGCGCCATCAAACAGTATGTCCATTAAGGATGCCTAGAAATCACGGATAAGCCTGGAGCTCTCCCCCAGGCATGGTGCCTATCAGCCACAAGCTGGTGCCCATGGCTTGTCCCACCCAACTAGTTGTGTCCAGACTAGATTGGACAAAAATGTTGCAACATTGTGGCTGTTCAGAATGGCTTGGTTAAGGGATACCAGAAGGCCATCTGGAACAGACATAATTTCTGCCATCATGGTGATGGATTAAACCCAGATCAGTTGACTGGGGGTGAGGGTTTGATTTGCTCAAACGCTCCATCCATCATCCCCTTTTGTATCGCTTTGTTCGCCATAAGTTGGCAGGGTATGCTCAGACGTGAGTCCCTTGCTCACTTTGCCACTGGATTCAAGATAGCCTGGCTGATGAGGATTATAAATCCGAAACCGGTCCCAGGATGCTTGTTTCCGGTCAAGGGAAGATCTGGCTTGGCAGTTCGGGCTGGACTGTTCCCATGAGGCACAGGGTCAGACTGATTTGCATATGGCCATGTTTGAACTGAGGTGGCGGAGTGAGCTAAAGAATGGTGATGGATTAAACCCAGATCAGTTGACTGGGGGTGAGGGTTTGACTTGCTCAAACGCTCCGTCCATCATCCCCTTTTGTATCATCATGTCGCAAAGAGCATGAGAGTAGCTGCTGAGGAGACAGCTGGCATCTACTGATCTCAGAGCAAGGCTCATCAAGGAAAACATCTGTTTGCCTAATGTGACTATTTATTTCAATTCATGAGCAGTGGTAGGGAAGACTTTGGTTTGGCTTTGTTGCTGCACACCTGTACCACCAGACTCGCTGGAGCAGGGTACTGTGTAAGGAAGGGAGGGTTGCCAGGTGAAGGGCAATGGCAACGAGCAACCAGGTGGGACTGAACATGGCTTGGACCAAGTGTGTAAATGAGTATTTGTAAGGACCTCACTAAATGGTAACAGCAACACTATGGGAACCTGACCAGGGTGCAAGACTTCCAACAGTACCATTTTTTTGCTTTGCTTGGTAGTTGTAAATCCGAAAACCTCATCCGCTCATTGCATAACCACAGTGAAAGAGGCGCTTTCCTCTGTGGCAGGACCAGAGAGAACACAATGCCAGTATAAAGTGAGGTTTCCAACCTACAGGCATCCTGAAGCACTTCATACCAGTTTTCATCATCATATTGGGGAACATAGTCATCCATGTCATTATAGTTAGCGGTGTCTGAATCTGTGTCAAAAACATTGTGCTAAGTCTGGGCTCTACCCTCAGGCAATGGCAAAGTATCTGCATCTGAAGGGTTGCAGAGTGGCTGTGCACCGGGTATAACTTTGGTTGCGGTTGTGGTTGATTCAGGTCAGAGTCTGATATCACTATAGACTGCATCCTCATTTAGCGTCAATGGCATTGATGTAAGAGAAACAAGGACAGGGGATGATGCAGAGACCAGAGTCTGCACCGAAGCCAGTGCTGAACCCAATGTGGGTCCAAGGGGCACAGATGGTGCCTTGAGCAGATCTGCCGGGGGTAGGCCAATTGGAAGTCAGGCAGATCTTTGGATCTGAACTGCACATTAGAGAAGGCCAGTAAAGTGGCAAATATGTGCAGCAGACATCGCCAGCAGACCTGGGAATCGAAGGTGGGAACTAAACAGTCACAGACATCTTTTTGCGGTATTCTCTGCTCAGTTTAAACCCTGTTGTTTTAGGGGGTGATAGTTCCCTTGCACATTAGCAAAATGTTTCGAAAAAGTGTGGTGAAAGTCTAAGGAGAAGCTAAGGACCCACATCTGAAGGTGCAGAAAATAGTAACTGGTGCTGGCAAGCATGGGTGGTACTCATATAAGGAGTAGAACACTGTCGGCTTGACACCACAAAACGCCAACTATCGGCTCACAGAAGAACTGCTCAAAAAGTTTCTAGATCCAGCCTGAGGCTAGTGGAAAATTCATAAGGTGAGGAATCTGCAGTTAGAAGTATCCATCAGAAAAGTTGTGTATTAAGAGCTATTGTTTCCTAAGAGCATGTTCACAAGAACCCGACCAGTTACAGACAGTGGGATGTACATCATCTAGCACAAATGGTAAACAAGTACAAATCTCCTTCAAAGTAAGGCCAAACTCGTCATAGACAGTGAGAAGCCAGGAGAAATCAGTTATGTCCTCACTTAAGGCATGTCAGTTGTTAGTAGCAGTGGGGGTAGGAGGTGAGAGCGTGAAAGTGCAAGCGCTGGATGGGGACCGAGGAGTAATGTACTTTTTAAAAGCTGTTTTGATCAGAGCTTTTTCACAAGAGGCAGGATGTAGTTTATTGTGTTCATTAACGGTGATCAAGCACAACTCCCTTTCAAAGTAGGTTCCCCAAAAAACATATTGTGCAAACAATGGGAGGGTCTCTGCAGGGTCACCCCTAAAATGTTTTGAAATATCCTGGATAGGTAAACTTCCCATAAAATTATGTATCAAGGGAATCTGAAACGTTTTAGACTCAACAGAATGTGTCCCATGGCTTCCACCCTATGTTAGTGTTGCAATCAGGCCGCTGGCGATTTCATACATGTCTAGTGACCCTGTGTAGTGATTCAAACATTCTGTAAGGCTATCCTAAGCCACATTAAAAGCACACTTGGCTAACGATCCCAGTTGACCATGCCATTCTGATTCAACACATGCAGTGATCTGATTGGACAGTACTGTGCTATAGGTCAGGTGCAGCAAAATACCTTATCGCTCTACTTTGGTTGAAAAAGGGGGCTCTAGTCATCTCGCTGTGGTGTAAGGCCCGGTTACTCACTGATAATCTTCATTACTCTGAATCCTGGTCTTCCCGTTCCATTCCTTACTTATGAGCAGCTCGCCTGCTCCACAGAAACCTATTACCTAGCTGAGGTCAAAATACTTCCCACAATACGGCGCTGCCTACCCGGCATGCATAAAGGGGATAGCACGTTACTAGGACAGCCTGAGAATACCAAAGAAACTCATAAGAAAGAACAAAAACAATAACCAGACACAGAAAACAGGGAGGGAGGGACGAGCTCAGGAATGGAACGGGAAGACCAGTACTCGGAGTAATAAATTACCAGTGAGTAATCAGACATTACCTCCTTTTTCGTCTTCCCGTCCCATTCCTTAGTCATGTGCCCCTATCCAAGCGCATGGAAATTGATCCACACAGAAACCAAGGATGATGCAGAAACTTGAAATTTTATGCAAAAGAGTACAGATAATTAAACGCTGATAAAACATGACCAAACTCTGCGGAAGCAGTCATCCCCAACTGAAGAGGGTAGTGGGATACTAAGGGGGTGGGAGGAGAGCAAAGAGGTGTAATGTAGCAGCATTACAAATGTCATGCAGTGACGCCCCTTTAAACATGGCCCAGGACGAGGAAACATGCAAGCTACTCATGAGTAAGGAATGAGACAGGAAGACGGACGAGGAGGTAACAGACTCGGACACACGCTCGCGTTGGAGCACAACTCTTGCTAACTAAAAGAAAAGTTTTGACAATCTGGTACCATCTCATCGACTACATGTCTAGAGTAGAATTCTTTGGCTTCTTAAATCCCCCCCCCCCCCCCCCCCACTAAAAGCTTTGCGGTTTTTCGAATAACCGTGGAGGTCTGACAGGAAGGAGACACCTCTACCGCCAAACAACCACTTTTGTTTCTACACGACCGAAAATTGTGATAGAGTTCCCCCCCCCCCCCCCCCCCCCCCCTTGGGGAGCTGTTATCTTGGATCAAGGGTGGGGGCTTATCTTCCTTTGTTGCTTTGTTGTTGAGGGCATTACTCTCTGTACACTGTTAACAGGTAAGCAGGGCACGAGTCAGGGGTACACACAGGCACACGGCGTCCACCCACTATTTTCACAGGGTGGACACTGTCCCCCATGCCAAGAAATTGGGCCCCACAGAAATATACTGAACTTGTCCTGGTGTAAGACACCGGGACACGT
The DNA here is from genome assembly GCF_964261635.1 of Lissotriton helveticus. NCBI lineage: Eukaryota > Metazoa > Chordata > Amphibia > Caudata > Salamandridae > Lissotriton > Lissotriton helveticus. Next base: position 1,850,327,834 of record NC_136067.1, on the reverse strand, counting down.
TCAACAGCGCCTGTATATTGTCTGCTTTCCATTTCCAGCAGCAACGTGCAGGCAGAGAGGGGTGGTATTTTCTTTTTTACCTCCAGCCAGGCCGAAGTTAAGGGGCCTCCTTTTATTTGAATATCTTGACTGGAGGCGGCCTGGACCTCACACTAATGTAAATGCCACAGAGGGAAACAAAGGCACACAGCTTGCTATCTCTTCACAGGTACTTAAGAGATGCATGTTTTTGCCTTTGTTCTGTCCCTGTATATAAGTGCAGACACTTATAGACTCAGATGGGGTGGTCTGTCGCGGTATTTACACAAATAATTTAAATAGCACTATTTTATTACGTCGTGACATGTGCTGTGATGGCATGCTTCATGAAATCACTTGCATAGTGTCTAACTTGGTCAGCACCCACCCCCACTTCTGCCCTACAGGTAAGGCACTGTAAGCACAATCCATTCATGTACCATGGGCATTGCGTATCCAGAGGTCCGCCGGCGTACGTCCATATTGCTTTTTTCACTGCCATGCCCATCTTTGGATGCCCTCAACATATGCTCATACTGTCTAGACTCTATACTCATCTGTACCGATTGAAACCGTTAATAAAAAGATCTGAGCAAAAACATAAAGTCCAAAACAAGCATAAGCCCCAATTAGGGTAGATGACTTAGAAATAAATAATTATTGCATTAACTTAAAATCATGCATGTCAATAATCTTCGCTTTGCAGGTAATTCTGTACACAATGCACGTGCTAAAGAATTCAATGAGAGATGACTGAATGTAGTTTAAATGTACGTTTCGGATGCATAATTGTCCTTCGTACTTCACACTAGAGGTGGAAAGAATTACTCGGCCAATAAAAAGAAAGATGCGACCGATTAACGCTGAAGGCAACGCCTGCAGTATCCCGAGACAAAGGGGGGTGCCCAAAGCTCTTTTTCTGAATGTATATTCAATTAATTCAAAACAATATGTTCATCATGCACGACGCAAGCAACATTACACGTCGAACTTGAGAAAATGTATAGGACCGCGAGACAAAGGTCAAAGTATTACCTGCTCAGTCTTCAGGGGTGGATAGTCCTGAACGAATTCATTCACTATGCCATCTTCATTTCAGAATCTAGCAGAAATGGTTACTCAAGTACATTAACACCTTCACGAGTACAAGCCTAAATAAAATCTTAAATAAATAAACCAGACTCTGACATTCTTTCCTTTTCTAGCCTTTGCCCCGTTCCACTTTTCATCTCTGCCTACTAATTCCTCCAGTTAGTTTGGTTCTGAAGGAGACTTACACTTCCAACCCAACCATCTTCTATGTAAAGCATACAGTTAGATTATATACAAATACCAAATGAATTCTACAGTGATAATGTCTCTCTTTTTATGCGTCACATGCGTGCATCGTGTGCTTTCTTCTTGTGAATTACGGTAGGGGGTTTACATGGGATAATACGAAAAGGTAAGAGTGCAGATCAAACTTCCAGCCCGCTCTAAGGATGCAGAGAATCAACAAACCACTCTGCAGCCACCACAGCAGAAATGGTCCTAGCCCTTTCCAGACAGGACGATTCTCATCGTGATCTGATTTACACCAGAAGCTGAAATAAAAGATTTCTGGACATCCTATTTTGGAACTGCTCTCTCAGAGTGCTCTCTCCTTTCTATGTGGTGACCTTAACACCCAATTAAGTACGCGCTATTATGCATTATTGTGCAAACCCAACACTCACAAAGTAGTACTATTCCGCTGCAATAAATAGGTTTGGTTATGAGTACGATTCATTAATAGTGACAAATTCAATTACAGCTTGGAAATGTCAATTTGTGTCACAATAGTAATTCCGGTTACGGACACCCCTTGTATCTCTTTCTGCCATAATACAAATTGATGAACAAGTTACTTACCTTCGGTAATGCCTTGTCTCTTAGAGACTTTATCTAGCTGCAGATTTCTTATCTGAGAATAACACCCAGGAGTCAGACCATAACCATAACATTTGAGCTGTTCCCCTGCGCTCTGGTAGGTGGCATCATTAGGCCTGCCAGAAGTGATGTGCACGGTACTTATATAGGCACAACCTCAACGCACTGACATCAGTTACTTTCGCGACTTTCAACGCCAGGAGAGGGGCGCCACAATGAGCACTGACCACTGGTGTGACAAACTAAGGCCCCTAAGAGGGTCTTCCTTATACAGTAATCTGTTTGCAGAGGATGGGGGCGTCGGTAAAGAATTTGTGGGTAGATAATGTCTCTACCAGATAAGGCGTTACCGAAGTTAAGTAACCAGTTCATCTGATAGAGACTTCCAGCTGCAGATTCCTTACCTTAGAATAGAAACCAAAGCAGTATGTCCCAGGAGGTAGGACTGTGAAACCATTTAGACCAGAAAATCCTGCCGGACCAAACGGGCAAAGTGTCCTTCACGATGGACCCGACTTTCTAGGCATTAGTACTTGGTGAACACATGCGGTGAAGCTCACATTGCTGCCTGACAGGTGTCCAGGACTGGAACACCGTGCGCTAACGCAGTGGTCGCAGCCTTAGCTCTGGTGGAGTGAGCCTGCAAGCCCTCGGTGAGTTGCTTTTTGCCAATGTATAACAGATCTTAAAGCATAGGACAATCCATCATGAGATGATCCTTTTCTGTACTACCTTCCCATTTTATTTGCTCCCACATAAGCTACGAAGAGTTGATTGTCCAGCCAGAATTCTTTTGTGTGGTCTTTTTGGAACTACCCAGAGTCTCTCCTCCTCTTTGGAGATGAGGCGGAGCAAATAAGGTAGGCAAGGTGATACTCTGGCCTAAATGGAAAGGAGTCACAACCCTTAGAAGAAGGCACGAGTATGGAGAACCAGAATGTCCTGACAAAGGGTAGCATAAGGAGGGTGCGCAGAGAGCACTTGCAATTCACGGACCCACCTGCCGATTTATTTGCCACTAAAAAAGGACGTTTTTATAGTCCAGAGCCTCAGAGGACAATTGTGCAGAGGCTTGAATGGTGCACACATGAGAAAGGCGAGGACCAGTTTGAGGAACACTCTGGCATAATGAAGCACGTAGGTGGAAACATATGTTGCAAGCCCCTAAGGAACCTAGTCACAACAAATTACTTAAATAGGGAACCGGCAAACGCAATAATGCCAAGAAGGCAGAGAGGTAACCCGTAACTGTGCCCAGGGCAGAGTCCTGCTGGGCCAAGGACATGTGAACCACAGAACTTTTGGTAAAGGTGCTGAACGGGGGGGTCAACATTATGAGAATCAGACCATGACATATACTTGTCCCAACGGCAGGCATATACCAACTTGGTGGAGGGACACCTGGCTGCCAGAATAGCATTAGAGAGTTGGGGAGGAAGGTCAAAAGCTGTCAACTTATTGCTGTACAATCTCCATGCATAATGGTGGAAGATGTTCAGGTTTAGGGGCAGAACCTCCCCTGTTGCTGCGACAGAAGAGCCTCTCGAAGAGAAAGCCTGACTGGAGGACCAATGGTCATGCTCAACAGCTTGGGATACCAGACTCTGTGTGCCCAATTTGGAGCCACAAGAATGACTAGAGCCCAGTTGTTCCTGTTATTTTTTAGAACTTTGGACAGGAGTGGTATTGGTGGAAAGGCGTATAGGAGGCCGAAGCTCCATTTGAGACAAAAAGTGTCTCAGAGCGAGAGTTCTCATGGAAACTGTACCGTGTAGAACTGCTGATATTGCGTGTTCTCAGCGGTGGAGAACAGATCTAACCAAGGTTCTCCCCACTGCTAAAAAAGACCTTGCACCGTGTCCGGATGGTGGCGCCATTCATGTTCCGCTAGGCATCTGCAGCAGAGTTCATCCACTCTTGTGTTCACAGAACCCACCAAGTGTTGAACCACCAGGGAAATGCCCAAACGTTCCAGCGACGCCCAGAGTCGCAGGACGTCTTGACAAAGGGTCCATGAGCCCACCCCACCCTGTTTGTTGCAATACCACATGGCGATGGTGTAGTCCATTAACACCTGCAGCAGTCTTTCCTCAATCAAAGAAAGAAAGGTTTTTAGAGCCAAGCAAATCGCCGGTAGCTCCAACAGGTTAATGTATATCTGGGACTCCGCAGGAGCCCAGAGGCCTCAAATCTCCACCTCTCAAAGGTGCCAACCCCAGCCCAGGAGTGACACATCTGTCACTACAGTCAGCTCCAGTTGAGGCGTCTGCCACTGTCAAAATCGCAGTTCATAAGTCACCACTGAAGAGCTTTTGCGCTACCCTCCAAGATCTGAACCATGTTGAAGAGAGCCCCCAGAGGCTGTGCCCACTGGGACTTCAGGTCCCACTGCAGACCCAGCATATGCCATTGGGCATGAGTGACCAGCAGGAGGCCATGAGGTCTAACAGCCTCAGAGTCAGTCTCACTGAAATCTAGGACAGAGGCTGAAACATCTGTATCATACCCTGAATATCCTGGATTCACTGCTTGGGAGGATATGCTCAAAACTGCACGTGTCCAGACGGATCACATTAAAAGTGGCATCTGAAAGGGAGTCAGGTGTGACTACGGCAAGCTGATTGTGAATTCCAGCGAATGCAGGAGGTTCGCTGTAGTCTGAAGGTGGGAGACGACTGCCTGGGGTGAGCCTGCTTGCAACAGCTAATCGTCAAGGTAGGACAAGACTAACTCCCAACCTTCGCAGATGAGCTGCAACCACAGCCATCACTTTTGGAACACCTAAGAGCGCTGGTAAGACCTAAAGAACAAGTTACTTACCTTCGGTAACGATATATCTGTAAGAAACAGTAGTTAGTATTAAATTCCTTACCTTAGAATATCCCCAGGCGTCAGTCTGGATCCGGAAACTTTTGCGTAGCAGTACCCCTGCGCGTCGGTAGGCGTCGTCTGCAGGCGTCCCCTGCGGCTCCGCGTCGTCGGCGTCGTGATGACGTCGCTGGAGTATATAGACGCCGCCTCCGCGCGCTGACGTCAGTTCTTTGCACACAGCTTTTCCGCGCCAGAACACGCAGAGCCATGTGAGAACCAACACTGGTGCCATTTGAAAACTAGGGCCCTGAAAGGGATGTCCTTAACCCTAGGTATCAGTTCGCAGAACGGGGAGGATGGGTGGGGCGGTAAGGAATCTAATACTAACTACTGTTTCTTACAGATATATCGTTACCGAAGGTAAGTAACTTGTTCATCTGAAAGAAACAGGTTAGTATTAGATTCCTTACCTTAGAATAGATACCCCAGCAATACCAACCCCGGTGATGGGTCTGCGAACCAATACAACCTACACCAGAAAGTCCTGGAGGACCGAACGGCCAAAGAAGCCATCCCTCCGGACTTGACTGTCCAGGCAGTAGTGCCTCGCAAAGGTGTGCAGCGAGGCCCACGTGGCCGCCTGGCAAATGTCCTGCAAAGGGACTCCCCGGCCCAGGGCAGTAGTAGCCGCCGTGGCCCGAGTGGAATGGGCCCTCAGCCCAACAGGAGGCTCCTTCCGAGCCAAAGAGTAGCATGCTTTGATGCACAGGACGACCCACCGAGAGATGGTCCGTTTCTGTACCGCCCTTCCCTTCTTCTCACCCACGTAGCCAACAAACAGTTGGTCATCCACCCGGAACTGGCGTGTGCGATCCATATAGAATGAAAGCGCACGTTTTGGGTCCAGACGATGGAGCCGCTCTTCATCCTTTGAAGGATGCGGAGGCGGGAAGAAGGAGGGCAAGGTGATGGACTGCCCAATGTGAAAAGCAGAGACTACCTTGGGCAGGAAAGAAGGTCTAGTCCGAAGAACCACCTTATCAGGATGAACAGACAAGAAAGGAGGTTGAATAGAAAGAGCCTGGAGCTCACTCACTCTCCTGGCAGAGGTGATGGCTACCAGGAAGGCCGTCTTTAAGGTGAGAAGACGGAGAGGACAGGAATGAAGGGGCTCAAAGGGAGCGCACATCAGGAAAGTCAAAACCAGGTTCAAGTCCCACTGAGGCATCACGAACGGAGTTGGAGGATACATGTGCGTGATGCCCTTCAAGAATCTTAACACAATAGGGGACTTGAACAAAGATGGCTGATCAGGTAGCCTCAAGAAGGCGGAAAGGGCAGAAAGATAGCCCTTGATAGTGCCCAGAGCAGAGCCCTGCTGGGCAAGGGAAAGGAGGAAGAGGAGAACCTCAGACAGAGGGGCAGAAAGGGGATCCACAGCCTTTGCTGTGCACCATGCCACAAATCTGTTCCACCGGCAGGCGTATACCGACTTTGTGGAGGGACGCCTGGCTGCCAGAATGACATCACAGACTTCAGGAGGCAAGTCAAATGGCCTCAACTGTCGCCGCTCAATCTCCACGCATGGAGGTGGAGACTGGACAGGTTCGGGTGGAGGACCGTCCCCTGCTGCTGCGACAGAAGGTCCTCCTGAAGGGGCAGGCGGATCGAGGGACCGACTGTCATGCTGAGTAGCTCGGGATACCAGTACCTTCGAGCCCAGTCCGGAGCCACAAGGATAACTTGGGCCCGGTCGCGCCTGATCTTCTTCAGCACTCTGGGCAGAAGTGGTATAGGCGGAAAGGCGTACAACAGACCGCAACTCCACTCGCGCCGAAAGGCGTCGCCGAGCGAGTGCCGTCTTGGAAACTCCAACGCGCAGAACTGATGACATTGCGCGTTCTCTTCTGTGGCGAATAGATCTAACCAAGGCTCTCCCCATTGCTGAAAGAGGCCTCTCGCCACATCCGAGTTCAGACGCCATTCGTGATCCACCGAGCACCGACGGCTGAGTTCGTCCGCCCTGGCGTTCAGAGAACCTGCCAGGTGTTGAACCGTCAGAGTCACGCCCTGACGTTCCAGCCATTGCCAGAGGCGCAGAGCCTCCTGGCAAAGGGTCCACGACCCCACACCGCCCTGTTTGTTGCAGTACCACATGGCGGTGGTGTTGTCCGTGACCACCTGCACTACACTCCCGTTGACAAAGGGGAGGAATGCCTTCAGTGCTAGGCGAATCGCCCGCAGCTCCAACATGTTGATATGGAGCCGGGACTCCGCCGGAGACCAGAGGCCTCTGATCTCCGCCTCTCCCAAGTGGCCACCCCAGCCTTGGAGGGACGCGTCCGTCACAACCACGTGCTCCGGTTGGGGAAGGGAGAGGGATCTGCCCCTGACCCAATCGCGGTCCGTAAGCCACCACTGCAACTGTCTCGCAGTGCCCTCCGAGATCAGGACATGGTCGGATAGGTTGCCCTGATGCTGGGCCCACTGAAACTTCAGGTCCCACTGCAGAGCCCGCATCCGCCATCTGGCGTGATGCACCAGAAGGATGCAGGAGGCCATCAGCCCCAGAAGCTGCAGCGTCAACCTGACCGAAACCCGGGATAACGGCTGAAAGATGGGAATCAGAGCCTGAATATCCCGGACCCGCCGTTCCGGAGGATAAACCCGAAACTGCGCCGAGTCGAGAACCGCTCCGATGAAAAGGAGCTTTTGAGAGGGACACAGGTGTGATTTCGGCACATTGATGGAAAACCCCAGCTCGTGCAGGAGGTCTGCCGTCATCTGAAGGTGGTGGACGACTGTCTGGGGCGAGCCCGCCTTCAACAGCCAGTCGTCGAGGTAGGGGAAGACCGAAACCCCTAACCGGCGCAGATGAGCTGCGACCACCGCCATCACTTTCGTGAACACCCGTGGGGCGCTGGTAAGGCCGAATGGGAGCACGATAAACTGAAAGTGCTCGTGGCCTACCGTGAACCGCAGGTAACGCCGGTGGGCCGGCAGGACGGGGATGTGAAAATACGCATCCTGCAAGTCCAACGCTACCATCCAGTCTTGTCGGTCTAGAGCAGCCAAGACCTGAGCCAAAGTCAACATCTTGAACTTCTCCTTCCGGAGGAAGCCGTTGACGTTCCGTAGATCCAAGATAGGACGCAGGCCTCCCTTGTCCTTCTTGGGCACCAGAAAGTAGTGGGAGTAGCAACCACACCCTACTTCTGGCCCAGGAACGCGCTCGATGGCCCCCTTGGCCAAGAGGGCCGTAACTTCCTCCTGCAGAAGTGTCAAGTGGTCCCCCGACACACGGTGGTTCTGCGGTGGCATGGCTGGAGGAGTGGACTCGAAGGGGAGGGCATAGCCCCTTCGGACAAGCTGCAGCACCCACCTGTCCGATGTTATCGCGCGCCAGCGGGAGTGGTGATGGCGAACCCTGCCACCCACTGGCGTCACGTGAGCCCGAAAGCTCGGACTAGGAAGGCTTGGATGCAGCAGCGGAGGGAGGCGTGGACTGACCACGCCGCTGGCCTCTACCGCCACCACGGCGGAAACCACGGCCGCCACCGCGCTGGGGAGCGTTCTGCGTCGCGTGGCTGGCAGCACGTGTGGGACCTCCCCTCCCTTGGCCACGAAAGGGCCGAAACGAACCCGTCTGCTGGCGCTGGGTCGAAAGACCCAAGGACTTGGCCGTGACCCTGGAGTCCTTGAAGCGCTCCAGCGCGTGGTCCGCTTTGTCACCAAACAGGCGACTGCCATCAAATGGCATGTCCATGAGTGAATTTCGGACGTCTGGCGAGAAGTTGGCAGATCTCAGCCAAGCATGGCGACGAATCGCCACCGTTGTGGACATCGCCCGTCCCAGCGAGTCGGTCGTGTCGAGACCACAACGGATCGAGTACCGCGCCGCATCCCGGCCTTCAACTAAGGCCCGGGTGAGCTTGTCCCGCACCTCCTGGGGACATTGCGGCAGACACTACTCGACCGTATCCCACAGGGAGTGGGTGTAGCGGCCCAAGAGGCACGCGGTATTACAAGACCGCAGTCCAGCGCTCAAAGAGGAAAAGACCTTTTTACCAAATTGGTCATACCGCTTCGATTCCCTATCGGGCGGAGCCGACGGAAATGCGGACTGCGAAGTGGAGGCCTGGATCACCAGACTCTCCGGGGAGGGATGGGTGGATAAAAAGGCAGGGTCGTCCGAGCATGGACGGTGACGCCTTGCGACATTCCGGTCAACCGGCGCACCAGAAGCGGGCCTGGACCAGGTGCCCAAAAGGACATCCGACAGGGCCTCATTAAACGGCAGCAGAGGCTCCTGGGGGCATGACTGCGGTTTAAACACTTCGGTCAGAATGTTCGGTTTGACCTTCGCGACGGGGAGCTCAAGGTGCAAGGCCTTGGCAGCCCTCATCAGGACCACCGAATAGGCAGCACCTGCCTCAGACGCCACAGGGGACGGAGAGACAAACCCAGGGTTGGGCGACTCGTCCAGGCCACTGGCATCACCCAGATCACCTACCCAGTCCACATCATACTGGCAGGCACGGGATAGAGGGTCCTCAGACCCCTCCCAACCCTCTCCATACTCATCTTCATCATACCCATACTCTGGGTCGACGATATAGACATCGGGGTCAACGGGCCCCATCGGCGTCGGATCCGGCGTCGGCCGACGCCGGTCCGACTCCGCGTCCGGAGTCGGGGAGGAAAGGGGGGTGGCGCCGCGCGGCGCCGGTGCCGGGGACCCGACGCCGGCCGGAGCCGACGGCGGAGTCGCTGCACCACGCAGGGGCGGTACCACGGGTTGGCCCACAGGAACCGACGCCGGAGAGGCCGGGAGACCAGCCGGCGACGAACCAGAGGGAACCAGCGGCGGCGCCGGGGCAGGAGCACCCGAACCGCTCGGGCCCCCAGACGGGACCGACGGGCCCGCAGGCGCCGAAGGCCCCGCCGGAGGAGACCTCGCCCTCATAGCAATGAGGAAGGCCTCGATCTCCTCACGCGACGCGCCTTCCCCAGGGACCGACGGGTATGGGGTAGACGGCGTCGGCGACCCACGCGGGGCCGCGGGGGTGGGGCCACCCGAGCCCCCGGCCGCATCACGCGGGCGTCGGGGGTGCGATGGCGACGCCCCGACTTCTTGTGCTTACCTGACGAGCCGGAGGAATGGTGGCGACTCCCGGAGCGCCCATGGCGGCTCCGCGATCGTTCCCTCGACCGCTCCCTCGACCTCCGACCGGACCGGGACCGCTCTCGACGCGGGGCCGACACCCGGAGCTCGAGAAGCTTGCGGGACCGCTCCCGCCTAGCTTTTCCAGTCAAGGCCCGACAGTCGACGCAGGACTCCACGTCGTGGTCCACGCCCAAACACCGGAGGCAGAGTCGATGGTGGTCGGTGACCGACATCATGCGGTCGCACTCGTCGCAGCTCTTAAACCCAGGCATCCTACCGGCACCGTAGAAAGAATTAGTTTTACAAACACTTGGTCAAAAGACCGGAGTACTGCTCTTCGGATCTGCGCTAACTGGCGCGGAAAAAAGAAGAACTGACGTCAGCGCGCGGAGGCGGCGTCTATATACTCCAGCGACGTCATCACGGCGCACGACGCCGACGACGCGGAGCCGCAGGGGACGCCTGCAGACGACGCCTACCGACGCGCAGGGGTACTGCTACGCAAAAGTTTCCGGATCCAGACTGACGCCTGGGGATATTCTAAGGTAAGGAATCTAATACTAACCTGTTTCTTTCAGATAGGGGGCACAGCAAACTGAAAGTGCTCTTGGCTGACCGTGAACCACAGGTAATGTCTTTGAGGAGGCAGGAAGGGAATGTGGAAATTCGCTTCCAACGCTACCATCCAGTCTCCCTGGTATAGGGCGAATAGAACTTGAGCAAGCATGAGCATTTTGAATTTCTCTTTCTTCAAGAAGAGGTTGATCCAGGATAGGACAAAGTCCTCTGTTCTCTGCCACCAGAAAGCAGCAGGAATAACCACAATCTACTTCTGAGGCATGCACCTTCTCTATAGCTCCCTTGGCCAAGAAACCTTGCACTTCTTGACGGAGCAAGGGAAGGTGAACCTCCATCCACCAATCAGTGGGTGGCATGAGTAGTCACAAAGGATAGGGAGTAGCCGCTTTGGACAATCTGGAGAACCCAGCGTCTGACGTTACTGATCGCCAGTGGGTGAGGTGATAACATATTCTGCCTTCCACTGAATGCCCATGATGGTCAGAGGGCAAATGAAAGATGTGTGGAGATAGAGACTTTTGGGAGTGGGGAGCATGCTGTCCATTGGCTTGACCTCTGGCCGCCTGTCCTACGCGGTCTGTGGGACCTGCGCCCTCGGCAATGGAAAGGCTGGGAAACCTGTTGACCATGATGGCCGGAAAGGTACCTTGTGCGGTTGGAAACCCTTTCCCTGGCCACGAAAGGGGCAGAAGGCAGTTTGGGGTTGGAGAGGGGCCGTAGACAAGCCCAAGTGCCTGGCTGAACCTCTATTGTCCTTTAAGCGCTCCAGGGTCGAATACTCCTTCTCTCCGAAGAGGCAAGAGTCACTGAAGAGCATGTCTATGGGGGAAGTCTGGAAATCGCCTGAAAAAACCGTTGTTCTCAGCCAGGCGTGGCAGTGCAAGGTCAACAATGAAGAAATTGCTCTGTCCAGTGAGTTAGTCATGGTGAGTCTACACCATATGGTAAACCTTGCTCCATTAGCAATAGCCTGGGTAAGTATGGTTCAGGCATCCTCCAAGACCATGGGCAGCACTTGTGCAACAGAGATGAATATCGCATGGGAATAAAGGCTCAAGAGGCATGCGGTGTTAACCGACAACAGGGCTAGGCTGGTAGAAGAGAAAATTCTCTTACCAAAATTGTCCAGTTACCAAAACTGTCCAGTCTTTTGAATTCCCTATCTGGTGAAGCGGAAGGGAACATGCAGGGATTAATCCTGGATGTGGAGGTTTGGACCACCAAGTTCTCTGTGGTGGGGTGTTGGATGAGGAAACTGGGATCCTCAGGAGCGGGGTGATGGCGATGGGCAATGGTCCTATGCACAGGAGCCCTGTGCAGGGCTTAGACAAAAACATCTCTAAGGGTTTCACTAAGATGGAGAAGGGGTTTAGAAGGGCCCACTCCTGGCTGAAGCATCTAAATCAAGAAGTTAGTCTTGTCCACCACTGGGGGAGACTGAAGGTCCAAGACCTCAGCTGCCCTAGGCACCACCATCACAAAAAATGGCACCACCCCTCCGTAGCTACAGTATGAGGCGAGATCAGGCCAATGTTGGGTGAGGTGTCTAACCCACTGGCCTCTGCCAGTTTCTCATACCAGTTACCTTGTTCCTGTTCTTCAGAGAGCTGGTTACTATAAGGGTCCACAGACTCCTCCCATTCGTCTCCCGCTCCAGGCCTGTCAAATAAATAAGGCAAGTATAAATAAGAAGCATGGACCCAGTTGGCGTCAGAGTTGATGTCTGGCAATGTTGCTCGGGCTCTGTGTCAAATCAAGATTAACAATCGGGGTGGTGAACTGGAGCAGGAGTCGAGTAAAGTCTTGGTCTCATCGACGGCTGAGCCCCGGATTAAACAAGGGATCGATGGGGCCCACCTGGCGCCAAGGACAAACCCGGCAGTGTGGATTCAGTAGGGACTCCTCCCGAACCCATGGGACCCAAAGGAGCTCTGGAGGATTCGGGCTGCCCAAATATGAGAAGCATGGCCTCATAAAACTCTTTGAGCAAGGCAGGGGGTCGCTCCGGGAAAAGCACGGGGTTCAGGTTTCGCCAACTCTGGGGCCTGGAGTATCGACGCTCCCGCGTGTTGTCAGAACACTTCGTCACATGCAGCAAAGTCAAAGACCTCTTTGACTTTTTAAATTTTTTTATGGTTGTCGGACATACCAGACGACTTGGAATGCAACGATGAATGTAAGGACAGGCTTTGCGAACGGTCCAAGGACGTTCCGCATGAACGGGACCTCAAGCGTCACAGAATCTACCAACGTCTGGCAACGAGGAGCTTGAGGGACTGCTTCCTTAAGCATTTTGGGATGGGATGCACAGTGCAGCAGTCCTCACAGGTCTTGCAGTTGTGGTTTCTCACCAAGCACACCAAGTGGGGACCTGTCACGACATTTGCCTGTAAACCACAATAAGGAGCTCAAGAGGGAAAATATCAACCATACAACAGAAAGACAGCTCAGCACACTTATAAATATCAAACGTGTAAAACACACAGTAAAGTAGACATATGACAAAACTGTTTTCCCGAAGAAGAGTTGATGTTATCTTGTAATATTCAACTTCATCCTTTATTCATTTTTCTTTTAAAAAGCGTTTTTTTTGCAACCGCTGGCGGTGACTGACATGAGGGCTAGGCAGGCCAATGAAAACAACAGTTACATGAAAGCACTGATTCACTTTTACTTTCTGGTAGCTGAGGCGTGGGACAATGAATTGGGGTTCACCTTGCTGGTGAAAGCCTAAACCATCAGGCTTTTTGGTGCCGGATGATGCAACCCTCCCAGAGTTTGCCTCCGCGCAAGGCCTGACAGACCTGTGGAGAATCCAGAGCCCCCTCTTAAAAAAATGCACATACTAATCTGCGCCCCATGGGTCCCTTTCCTGCATTGACTATCTTCTAACACGAGACGATCAAGTGGGGAGCTTCTTAGGCGCGGAGCACTTAGCGCGAGGTATATCGGACCATTATCCAATGGGGGTGCATTAGAGGGACAGACAGTTCACATCAATAGTTACTCTAGACTACAGCCCTAGTTTTTGAAAGATACAAACATCAAAGAAAAACTGAACCCATGGGCAGAGTTATACTTTAAAGAAAATAAGGGATCCGTATCCTCCCCATGCACCCACTGGGAGACATTTAAGACAGTAATACAAGGTCAGGCCTAGGCCCTGATAGGAGAGAAGAGCAAGCATTGGCATAGCCAATAGGCCTCCCCTTTGGGACCTTATGAGTGCTTAGCCATGCAACAGTTGATGTTGCTGCACCAAAGATATTGTGCTGCATAACTAAACACGTATAAGGTCCCAAAAGCGAGACCTATTGGCTATGTTAATGCTTGTTTAAGTAGGCACAGAGAGATTAAGTGATTTGACATTTGCCCAGCGGTAGAAGTGGGGGGAATCGGAAGGGCACGGCGTGCCCCTACTTTTTAAATTTACTAAAGTCCGTTCCCCTACTTCTTTATTTTCAGATTGCGTCCCAGGACTGCAGGAATGGTCCAAACTTGAAATAATATGATTTACGAGCCCTGGATAGGATCCAGGATAGGACAAAGTCCTCTGTTCTTTGCCACCAGAAAGCAGCAGGAATAACCACAATCTACTTCTGAGGCATGCACCTTCTCTATAGCTCCCTTGGCCAAGAAACCTTGCACTTCTTGACGGAGCAAGGGAAGGTGAACCTCCATCCACCAATCAGTGGGTGGCATGAGTAGTCACAAAGGATAGGGAGTAGCCGCTTTGGACAATCTGGAGAACCCAGCGTCTGACGTTACTGATCGCCAGTGGGTGAGGTGATAACATATTCTGCCTTCCACTGAATGCCCATGATGGTCAGAGGGCAAATGAAAGATGTGTGGAGATAGAGACTTTTGGGAGTGGGGAGCATGCTGTCCATTGGCTTGACCTCTGGCCGCCTGTCCTACGCGGTCTGTGGGACCTGCGCCCTCGGCAATGGAAAGGCTGGGAAACCTGTTGACCATGATGGCCGGAAAAGTACCTTGTGCGGTTGGAAACCCTTTCCCTGGCCACGAAAGGGGCAGAAGGCAGTTTGGGGTTGGAGAGGGGCCGTAGACAAGCCCAAGTGCCTGGCTGAACCTCTATTGTCCTTTAAGCGCTCCAGGGTCGAATACTCCTTCTCTCCGAAGAGGCAAGAGTCACTGAAGAGCATGTCTATGGGGGAAGTCTGGAAATCGCCTGAAAAAACCGTTGTTCTCAGCCAGGCGTGGCAGAGCAAGGTCAACAATGAAGAAATTGCTTTGTCCAGTGAGTTAGTCATGGTGAGTCTACACCATACGGTAAACCTTGCTCCATTAGCAATAGCCTGGGTAAGTATGGTTCAGGCTTCCTCCAAGACCATGGGCAGCACTTGTGCAACAGAGATGAATATCGCATGGGAATAAAGGCTCAAGAGGCATGCGGTGTTAACCGACAACAGGGCTAGGCTGGTAGAAGAGAAAATTCTCTTACCAAAATTGTCCAGTTACCAAAACTGTCCAGTCTTTTGAATTCCCTATCTGGTGAAGCGGAAGGGAACATGCAGGGATTAATCCTGGATGTGGAGGTTTGGACCACCAAGTTCTCTGTGGTGGGGTGTTGGATGAGAAAACTGGGATCCTCAGGAGCGGGGTGATGGCGATGGGCAATGGTCCTATGCACAGGAGCCCTGTGCAGGGCTTAGACAAAAACATCTCTAAGGGTTTCACTAAGATGGAGAAGGGGTTTAGAAGGGCCCACTCCTGGCTGAAGCATCTAAATCAAGAAGTTAGTCTTGTCCACCACTGGGGGAGACTGAAGGTCCAAGACCTCAGCTGCCCTAGGCACCACCATCACAAAAAATGGCACCACCCCTCCGTAGCTACAGTATGAGGCGAGATCAGGCCAATGTTGGGTGAGGTGTCTAACCCACTGGCCTCTGCCAGTTTCTCATACCAGTTACCTTGTTCCTGTTCTTCAGAGAGCTGGTTACTATAAGGGTCCACAGACTCCTCCCATTTGTCTCCCGCTCCAGGCCTGTCAAATAAATAAGGCAAGTATAAATAAGAAGCATGGACCCAGTTGGCGCCAGAGTTGATGTCTGGCAATGTTGCTCGGGCTCTGTGTCGAATCAAGATTAACAATCGGGGTGGTGAACTGGAGCAGGAGTCGAGTAAAGTCTTGGTCTCATCGACGGCTGAGCCCCGGATCAAACAAGGGATCGATGGGGTCCACCTGGCGCCAAGGACAAACCCGGCAGTGTGGATTCAGTAGGGACTCCTCCCGAACCCATGGGACCCAAAGGAGCTCTGGAGGATTCGGGCTGCCCAAATATGAGAAGCATGGCCTCATAAAACTCTTTGAGCAAGGCAGGGGGTCGCTCCGGGAAAAGCACGGGGTTCAGGTTTCGCCAACTCTGGGGCCTGGAGTATCGACGCTCCCGCGTGTTGTCAGAACACTTCGTCACATGCAGCAAAGTCAAAGACCTCTTTGACTTTTTACATTTTTTTATGGTTGTCGGACATACCAGACGACTTGGAATGCAACGATGAATGTAAGGACAGGCTTTGCGAACGGTCCAAGGACGTTCCGCATGAACGGGACCTCAAGCGTCACAGAATCTACCAACGTCTGGCAACGAGGAGCTTGAGGGACTGCTTCCTTAAGCATTTTGGGATGGGATGCACAGTGCAGCAGTCCTCACAGGTCTTGCAGTTGTGGTTTCTCACCAAGCACACCAAGTGGGGACCTGTCACGACATTTGCCTGTAAACCACAATAAGGAGCTCAAGAGGGAAAATATCAACCATACAACAGAAAGACAGCTCAGCACACTTATAAATATCAAACGTGTAAAACACACAGTAAAGTAGACATATGACAAAACTGTTTTCCCGAAGAAGAGTTGATGTTATCTTGTAATATTCAACTTCATCCTTTATTCATTTTTCTTTTAAAAAGCGTTTTTTTTGCAACCGCTGGCGGTGACTGACATGAGGGCTAGGCAGGCCAATGAAAACAACAGTTACATGAAAGCACTGATTCACTTTTACTTTCTGGTAGCTGAGGCGTGGGACAATGAATTGGGGTTCACCTTGCTGGTGAAAGCCTAAACCATCAGGCTTTTTGGTGCCGGATGATGCAACCCTCCCAGAGTTTGCCTCCGCGCAAGGCCTGACAGACCTGTGGAGAATCCAGAGCCCCCTCTTAAAAAAATGCACATACTAATCTGCGCCCCATGGGTCCCTTTCCTGCATTGACTATCTTCTAACACGAGACGATCAAGTGGGGAGCTTCTTAGGCGCGGAGCACTTAGCGCGAGGTATATCGGACCATTATCCAATGGGGGTGCATTAGAGGGACAGACAGTTCACATCAATAGTTACTCTAGACTACAGCCCTAGTTTTTGAAAGATACAAACATCAAAGAAAAACTGAACCCATGGGCAGAGTTATACTTTAAAGAAAATAAGGGATCCGTATCCTCCCCTTGCACCCACTGGGAGACATTTAAGACAGTAATACAAGGTCAGGCCTAGGCCCTGATAGGAGAGAAGAGCAAGCATTGGCATAGCCAATAGGCCTCCCCTTTGGGACCTTATGAGTGCTTAGCCATGCAACAGTTGATGTTGCTGCACCAAGGATATTGTGCTGCATAACTAAACACGTATAAGGTTCCAAAAGCGAGACCTATTGGCTATGTTAATGCTTGTTTAAGTAGGCACAGAGAGATTAGGTGATTTGACATTTGCCCAGCGGTAGAAGTGGGGGGAATCGGAAGGGCACGGCGTGCCCCTACTTTTTAAATTTACTAAAGTCCGTTCCCCTACTTCTTTATTTTCAGATTGCGTCCCAGGACTGCAGGAATGGTCCAAACTTGAAATAATATGATTTACGAGCCCTGTGCGGTGCTCATCTAGGAAGACCTCTGCTGTTGCATGACCCTCCCCCCTTCACCTCTGTATCTGTGGGAAGGGGCCTGCCCAGCAACACTGTAGGAGCCGTTTTTTTCCACTCTAAGGGCAAGCAAGCAGCAAGAGAAAGCGGCTTACTATGATGGCCCTCCTGCTGCAATGATTTACATCTCATTTACTGACCGATGCTACCTGCCTGCCCCCCACTGTGATTAAATACAATTTGTCACATCAGGCTGCATTGGCGGCCCACCCATTACCTCATCTGCCCTTTGTTCTCGGGCTCACCCAGACTTATGACGCCACAAGAAAAGGAAGAGGACTCCAGTGTGGAATTTGTGGCAGAGTGTGCCCAAACCTTGGCGCTTAGAAAAAAAAACTGTAGAAAACGTTTAACGTCTTCCTTACTTCCTTATTCCATTTTATAAATTGTGTACTGCTGCTCTGTCTGTGTTCAGGGATGTGGTATTTTAAAAAATACGGTTTACCTTTTTTAAGGTAGTAACATAAGGGCAGCCCGAGGTGTCCAGTTCTGTGACACCCAAGGCACCAGAGCCCCTTGTGGATCCCATCCAGGGTCGGACTGTGAAAACAAAAAGGCCCAGGCACCAAGGCCGGACTGGCGTAATGGGCATTGGGACGGAGGCTGGAGGAGTGGGAGGCTGGTTTTGTTACTGGGGGCTGCAAAACTGTCCCCCAGTAACAAAACCAGCAGGGCTGTCCATCACACTAAGGGGGAGATTTACTAAGATTTTGCGTCGTGTTTGCGTGACAAATGTGACTTAAATCGATGCAAAATAATTTTTTCCCAATTTACTTCCTAGTGCTAAACTTGTTTAGCGCTAGAAATAACGGAAAATGAATGCAAAGCAGCGACGCTGATTCACATTACTTAGCGCCAAGGGGCGTCCCATGGGTGGAGCATGTGTGTTTCCGAGCAACCGCCCAGGGTTTCTCACACTAAACCCAATTTACCTAAATAAAGTAGATTGGGTTTAGAGTTAGAAAACTGTGCCTTTTTCAAGTGGGCGTACAGAAGGAGAAATGCTTTCATTTCTCCTTCCTTTTCTGACTTTGTATGCGTGCGGCACTTTACAGCACGCATACAAAGTGTGAAAAATGTTGCATTTGTCTGGGCATCATATTTTGTACAGGAAGGCTAACCTTCCTGTACAAAACCTATTCTAGACTCATGCACACAACCTAGCGCTGTGGCGCTAAGGTGTGTGTGTGTGGCGCACAGCAGCTTTAATGAGCGCAAGAGAAAGGGGAGAAGTGAGCCATATCTCTGAAAATATGGCACTCTCCTGCTTCCTCCTTGTTGCACAACGCTACACTGGTATGAGAGGCGCTATAATAAAATTAAATACATGTGAGAGGGGCTATGGAGAGATGAGGGGCAGTGTTGGAGGGATCGGCAATGCATGATTTGCATTCACACCAAACTAATGGGCCTTGCATCATGCTTGCGCCATGGAATGTGGTAAATGCATGACACAAATCTCCAAGTCATATTTATGAAGCCACGCAAAGCCACTTTGCATGGTATTGATTCCTTTCATACATATGGAGTAATGCCTTACTCTGCACAAGGATGGCATTGCAGTGGGTATTTCCACTCAACTTCCATGGTTTTTGATGCATTCCAAGACATCCAAGGACTTGTAAACCTGGGAATGCATCAAAATCTTACGCCTCCCCAAGGGAGGCACAACAAAAAGAAATATCTTTATTTCTCCCAATTTTTCCTCTTTCTATATGTGCAACACACATGGAAAGAGAAACAAGCATTTACAATGCAACGGTTTCGCCTTTGTAAAAGTTAGAGCTATTGGCATTGTAAATGACATATTTTTTTTTTATGTGTTGGTTTTGAAAACATAAATAAATGGCATTGTCATTTACAATGCCAATAGCTGGAAACAATTGTTTGTTAAATCAGAGCAGGTGTGAATGACTCGCCCTGCCCAGGTATTTCCTCTATGTCTGTGTACGTTATACATGCGGCACTACAATTACCAGAATGCAATGGGAATGGACAGTTCACACCTGTTGCGGTAAAAGGCTTCGGAGAGTGAAAACCCCGACCCTGCTCCTGAAAAGCGTCCAACAGCTCAGGGAGCGTGAGACCACATCTCAGGGAAAGTGTGGATTCAGCCCCCAAACAAGTGTCACCCACGTCCCCGAGAGAGTGTGAGACCCTTGCCAAGCAAGGCCGCGACATTAGTACTGGGAGGGTGAGAAGCAAGCACTAGAACAGAAGTGACCACCTAGGGATTGTGAGACCCCCCATCCCCCTATCTGCGGCGTGGACGCAGCCCGAACAAGTGTCACCCTCGTCCCCGAGAGAGAGACTTTAGCGATGAGAACGTGAGACTGTTAGTCCCAGGGGAGTCCCGGAAGCTCATTTAAGGTGAGACCCGCACCATGGAAACGGCGTGGGCCCAGCCCTGAGGGAGGAAGACTATAGCCATGGCGTTACATTACCACTGCAACTATAGCTACAGGCAGCCCTTAATTTGAGCCGGGCACGTAATCAACTCCTGCGCTTTTCATGAGCATCAGTTGAGGACACATTCATTTGTGGGAGGCGTGGGAAGATAAAGTGATTTGCCCAGAATCACAGGACATTGATTTGAAGCCAAGACTCGAACCTGGTTCCCCAGCTGAGCAGCTCTGGCCTTTACGCTACATCCTCTACCCACTTTTATGGTTAATCGTTGATTCTGTTTTAGGCAGCACTAACAATTGAAATGGGCTGGTGTAAGTTGCCTCCTGGCGAGAGCCCTGGCACTTATGGGTTTCAGTCGATTACCCACTTACTACAGGGGTGACAGCGCCAGCTCGCCGAGGTGATGGAAGCAGACAGATGTGAGGGTGCAAGAGTCACAGCTGTTGCAGTGCTTGGAACTTCAGTGTTAGGAGGCGCTTTTCGCCTCTGACAGAGCGAGGAAAAGTAGCCGCGTCTGCAAAACAAAGCTATATAGACACACGGGCGCGAGGGCACACGTAGGAGTACGTCATAACCTGTACGTCAATTTCGGACGTCTGGAACACACAGCTGCTTGTAAAACACAAGGGGGGGGGGGTTGAAAGGTAAACCGGAAGCTGAGAGTGAAGCGAAACTGGAGTCGGCGGAAAGGAAGGGGTCAAATGGAAGGTGGACGAATGCAGGAGTAAAGTGGGTGATGGGCGCATGAAAGGGTGAAGTGGGACATGGGTTAAAGTGGGAGTTTGAAGTAGGAAAGGGTAAAATGGAAGGTGGACGAATACAGGAGTAAAGTGGGTGATGGACGAATGAAGGGGTAAAATGGAAGGTAGGCGAATACAGGAGTCAAGTGCGTGATGGACGCATGAAGGGCTACAAAGGGAGCAGGAGGGAAGAAGGGTGAAAAATTACGGCGTGACTGTACAACAACTGACAGGAAAAAACGAGCACCTACGGGCACACGGGCAGCGGGAGTGGGGGCGGGAACGGACAGCAGGAGGGGGTGCAGGAACGGGCACACGGACAGCGGGAGGGGGGCAGGAACGGGCACACAGACAGCGGGAGGGGGGCAGGAACGGGCTCACGGACAGCGGGAGGGGGGGCGGGAACAGACAGCGAGACATCGCGCAACCTACCCCTGCAAACGACACTTCCAAAATGGCGAAAACAAAGCTTTAAAAAAAAACACACCGCCCACCGTCGCATGACGATTGCAAGGGGGCGGGATGAGTAAAAATCGCCGGAACGCCCACGAATCTGCTCCGGCAATGACGGACAGATCGCTCTTCCAATGGCTAGCCTCCATTTATGGAGCTAGCCAATGGAAGAGAAGGCGGGACAAAGTGCCCATACTGTTAAAACATGAGATTTCACCTGCGCGAACGCTGCTGCGCAGCGGATCGTGAGGCGAAACCTAAAAAGCCTCTCAGGATTATTTTATTGCAGAAAGGTACACTGATGCTAGTGTGGGATTTATTCTAAATTGCACTCAGATGGCATCTTAGAGACGCCACCTGAAAAACAACCAGCCTCTTAGGTGTTCCCTGACTGGTAGACACCAGCCAGCTTCCACGAGACAAGTTTCTGGACCCCTGGGGTGGGAGCCTTTGCTCTCTGAGGCCAGACACAAAGCTATTCCTGGGTGAGGTGTTCACACCTCCCTCAGGTCAGGAAAAGCCATCTGTGGCAGGGGAGCATCAAAGGCCTTGACTGCTTTGCAACGCCACCCTCAGCCTCTCCTGCTATCAGGAGCAGGCCACCTTCCTTCCTCACATCCTTTTGGGCGGGAAGACAGGCGGTAAAATTAGGACAGCCTAGCCCACCCTTAGGTGGGGGAGGCAAGGTGAAGCCCACTCTTCAGTGCCCACCATCTTGCAGATGGCAGGCACTCTCCAATCAGGGTTAGGGATTGTGCCCCACTCCCCCACATGGGGTGAGCACACCAAGGGTTCAGTCACCCTAAGGTCAGTAGCCCATTGGTCACTAATCCGAGACCCCTAAAAAGCCCTTTAAATACTGTGATTTGCGGGCTGCCCTGGACCCAGAGGAAGATTCCCACAACCTATGAATAAGAAGGACGAAAGAAGAGGCACAGTAGAGGAGACTGCAGAGAAGTACTGACTTTCCCCAGCCCTACCAGCCCGTCTGCAGTCTCCAGAGGTCCTGCGCCAGAAGTCATCTTGTCCTGCAGCTAGCGACCTACAGAACCGCTTGGAGGACTGACTGCCTTCAACAAAGGATATCCTGCCAACAGCAGCCCTGTTCAAAAGAATCTCCAAAGAAAGACTCTGAGCCTGCTGAAGACAAAGAAACCCAATGCCTGGAACCACCACTCCACCCGTCGCCTACAGCCCAAGTCCAAGTGGCCCACCAGTCCCAGTGAGGTCCCCCAGCGCTCGAGAGTCCAAGTCCACCGTGTGTTGACCCCTCCAGGACTCCCTGACATTGCCTGCAGCCTCTGTACGGAGACCCCCCCCAACCGGTAAGCTTAACCGCAAAAGGCACCCCTGCATCCGGCCGCCCTGCACCCTAGTGAAGAGGACCTAAGGTGGACCTATGTTTCCGAGCCCTCAAAATTACCTGCCCAGCTGTTGGTTCCTCCCGAAAGACTTCTTGGACCGAGCCTGCAGCTAAAAAACAAAACAGGCAATCTCCATAGGATTGCATTGGCCTCCTCACCTATCCGAAGCACTCTGCACTCTGCCGCCTTGGCGCATGTCGTGTTGTGGACTTAATGCTCACCTGGGACCCCTTTGTTCTGACCTTAAACCTAGGAGCTTGGCCCGTGAGCAGCCACCAACCGAAGGCCCCCCTAGCCTCATAGGCAAACATTGGGCATGGGCATCAGCACTCTGCACCGGGCTGCCCTAGTGCCGCTGATGGTGCTTTTTAAGTTCATCCTTGACCCTAAGGGATTCCTTGTTCTAACCCCTGAAATTCAACCCTCAAGACCGATTACTTACCTGCAAACCGATAACTACATTTTCCTCCATTGGACTGCATAGAATGTTTTGCTCTGAAAAAGTTCTGTGTTGAGTTGTGTTTGTATCGAAACTTAAGTAACTGTGTTTTTAATGTAAAAGTGTTTTACTTACCTTTGTCCAGGAAATGTCCCCGTCTGATATCTTTGCATATCACACTGAGTAGAAAAAGTGACCTAAAAAGTAATCACAAAGTAATCCAAAACTACAGAAGTTTTAAAGCAGTGTACCAACCTGTAACAAAGTCAAATTCATTCAGCTTGCATATTCTTATCAACCTGTCCGTGAAAGTACAATTTTACTTACCATTACCAAGTCCTGCTTGGTTCTAAATATAAAATACAATAAAAGAAGTGTTTTTATACAAACAATTGGTCTGAGTTCATTGTTTGAGTGTGTGCTATCATTTCTTGCTTGAGTGTGTACAATAAAAGCTCACCACTACCCTCTGATAAAGCATTACTGCTCGCCCACACTACCACAAATAGAGAGTAAGGTGATGTCGTGACCCGACAATAGGGCACTAGGACCCTGTGGGTCAAGCGACCTGGACACTGGTCACCGGACACCACATCCGGTCGAAGGGATGAGGGGTAGAACAACAGGAGTGGGGATAAGGAAAGGACGTGCATTGTATGAGGCTGCTGCAGAGAAGATAATAAAGAAGCGTTACAACCAACCTGTGTAATGTGTGATCCTTGCAGGGTGACCTGAGAACACTACAACTGGCGACGAAGGTATCTGAAGACTCCACGCGTGTCCATCGTGAAGAAAATCACCTAAGAAAACCAGGAGCACACCCTGGATTGCATCGCCGAAAGAAAAGAAGAAAAGTGGCCCCTCGATCGAGCGCAGCAACGCGGGAGCCCACCCCGACTGTTTGCAAGATCTCCAACTGATCCGGTAAGGGCTGTGTGGAAGCGTGCGAAAGAGAAGAAATCGGCGCGAGCTCTCGCGAGAGTCTCGGCAGCCATTTTGGAGTCAGGCGGTTTAGACCAATCAGCAAGCAGGAAAGAGGAGCGGCCATTTTGGAGTCAGGCGAAAGGCGATTGGATTAGAAATCTCACGGATTCTCGGCGGCCATTTTAAGGTCAGGTGAATCGACCAATAGGAAGCAAAGGAAAACGAGCGGCCATTTTGAAAACAGGCAAAATCGAAAAAGGGCTTAAATAAGGAATAAAAGCACCAAAAGAAGGTGGAAAAGGGGCAAACAAAAAGGAAATCAAAGGACAATAGCAATAAAAGAGCCCAAAAGAGGAATAGCAAAAGAGCTTCAATAAGGAATAAAAGCACCAAAAGAAGGTGGAAAAGGGGCAAACAAAAAGGAAATCATAGGACAATAGCAATAAAAGTGTCCTAAAAGAGGAAAACAAGAGAAATAAAGCAATACAATAAAGGAACAACAAAAGAGCTTCAATAGGGAATAAAAGCACCAAAAGCAGGTGGAAAAGGGGCAAACAAAAAGGAAATCAAAGGACAATAACAATAAAAGTGCCCAAAAGAGGAAAACAAGAGAAACAAATTGCCAGAAAGAACACGAAGAGAAAAAGAAAACAAAGAACAAAAGAAGGAAAATGGCAGAGCCAAGACAAAGCGCACAGTATCGCAGACCACTCCCATTCAATGTATCAGAACCACAGGTAGGAATAAGATGGGAACGGTGGGTCACAAAATTTGAAAGATCTATGGAAGCAACTGACGTAGTAGAAGCCAAACAATTAGGCCTATTCCTAAATTTAGTGGGCGATGAAGTCGACGATCTATTAGTGACCCTGCCCGCAAATGAAATATCGACATATCCAGACCTCATCAAGTGCCTGACGAACAAGTTCGACCCTCAACGGAACACAGATTTTGAAAGATACACCTTCACCATAGCATTCCAACAGCCAGACGAGTCCTTGGATGATTTTGCAACGCGACTAAGGAAGCTAGTAACACACTGAGAGTTCGACAAGTATGACCACGAGCAAGCAATCCGTATAAGGATCATCAAAGGGTGTCGTGACACTGAATTCCGCACGAGAATACTGAAGGAACCGACATCGTTGGAAAACATTCTGGCACTCGCGAGAGCAGAAGCAAGAGCCACACTAGATGCAAAGCAAATGGAACGGCGCGTTGAGCAGGCACACCGCATAACAGGCAACAGTCGCGCAGGCAACTGGAAGAAGGGACCAAATGAACAAATGACAAAGAAACAACAAGGCACACCGTGCTACAGATGTGGTCTGGAATTTACACACAGAGGTGCATGTCCAGCATTCGGCCAAACATGTCGAAAATGCAACCAAAGCAACTATTTTGCCAGCATGTGGCAAGGAATGCAGTTTAGAAACGAAAGAGGGCGACCAGGGAGACCGCGAATGACGACAAGCAGACATGTCAGGCACATCGAAACGACGAAAAGAAGCTCATCTTTAGAGTCTGGAGGCGAGGAAGAAGAAAAGGTGGAGCGGTTATACCTCATGTCTACAGACGACGACAAAACTGAAGAAAGCATCCGTCTAGTGGACAAGAAAACACTCAAAAAGAGAGAGACTGTGACAATAGACGTGGGATCACATAAAGCAAGATTAGTGCTCTACAGCGGTACCACATGCAACATAATGTGCGCATCGGAATATGACAAGATGGAAATAAAACCGACACTACACCCGCCGAGAGTAGAAGGACCGACACCCTAGGTATCTCCAATAGTGTCTGTGCCGAAGAAAAACACTTCAAAAATCAGAATATGTGTTGATATGAGGATACCAAACACAGCCATTGAGAGAGAACGACACCCAGACGATGAGCATGACAAGGCACTAAGAGATGTATGCTCCCAGCTAGAAGAAGCTGAACGAACACTAAATGAAGAAAAATGCGAATTAGGACGAGATGAGCTGGTGTTCTTTGGACAGATCTTTTCGAAGAAAGGAATCAAGGATTTTGCAACAGTGAGTGCGCAATTGAGAGCAGTGACAAAGCAAGGGCAGAATTTTGAATGGACTACGGAGTGCAGTGCAGCATTTGAAAAGATAAGAGAGTCTGTGACGGCTGTAGATCACTTGGCCTATTTCGACTGGGTGCTAATGTCTGGATTGTTTTAGGTGTATATATTCACTTTTGAGTGCTATGTCTAGATGCAATAAAGGGAAACTAAGAGGCATCTAATGCTGGCTTCATGACATGTTGCGTGAAGCACAAAGAATTTAGGACTACAATTTTGCAATGACCATGGGGCACAGAATGATGTAATCAACAGTGCTCCCCAAAACGTGGGGTCTCCTGTCATAGAATTTAAGCCCACATTTTATGTTGCGAAATGGTTTGAAAAAGGGAGGAGAAGTGCTGATGAAAGAAAATGCATGGCTTGAAGACAAATGGCATATGATTCCACTTCTAAGCGTATTTGGAACTTTCTGTGATTGAAAAAATATCCCACATAGTAAATGTTTTTTAATGTCAATAACTCATATAGTAAACCTCTAATAAACGTGTATCTATTGGTTGCAATAAACAACGTTATAAGCTGTAACTGATCAGTGAAATCCCAAACATACTAAAAATTGGTATATTTTGCTCTTTTTAGCCACACCTCTGACTCCGCCCACTGACCCAATCCTCTGGTTATTCCCGCCCCATTTCCTCCGCCCACAGTTCCCCTACTTTTTTTTCCCCACTTCGACCACTGCATTTGCCCAGAATCACAGGATGTTGAAGCCAACGCCGAGGCTCGAACCTGGTTCCCCAGCTCTGGCCGTTAGGGCACATCCTCTTCCCTTAGTAGAAAAAAATGCCTGTGATATATATTACTCGGAAGTTAAATTACACATTTTGTTTTGTTCCTAAACTCAGTTATCGTTATGTTGAAAACATAGATGTGATTTTTTAAAAGTAATCATACGAAGAAAAACAAACTTTTTACCTTGAGGTTACATTTTTGTGATGTTATGCACGCGGGCTATTTCTCAACAGTGGAGACAAGCACAAGCACAGATCTCATACCTATATCACATTTTAAAAAGTATCCCGACATGTATACCCTTATTCAAATCATCCCCGACATCAACTAGTTTCTAAATATAAATTAGAATTTAAAAGCGTTTATCTTGCTATTGTCGTGTTTTCCTTTATATATATTTGGACAGTTTGTCCATTATACATAGTACAGACCACATCTCATTGTCGACATTAAAGTCCCCTTTTAAGAAGTAGCCGTGCTACATGTATGACGTTACTTCATGGATTGGGAGAGGGGGGGGGTCGCTTCTGTGGCTCTCAAGGATTTGTCTTTGCTAATTAGACCCTCGCTGTGTTTTCTATGCTCGTGACTATTTACTCTGAAGAGGTGTCGGTTTTGGAACTGAAGGAACCAGCTTCGAGTCCCGGCGTCAGCTCACTGTCCTGTGATTCTGGGCAAATTAATCATTTTAATCTCCCCGTGTCCGTCTGTAATGCAACTGGTTGTCTTGTAAAGCGCTCTAATACCTTCTGGTCGAATCCGTGCTATATAAAACTGCACACGCAAAAATACAGACAGCATCTTGTTCGCTGCAGAGGCGTAGCTAGAGCTTGTGGCGCCCGGGCCTATCCTTCAGATTGCCGACCCCCTGGGGGGTGCTGGGGAAAAAGGACGGCAAGCACCTGAAAGAGGTCCGAGAGACATGTAGTATCGCCGCTAAGAGTTACCTCGATCATGCAAGTTACATGCACATACATTACACGGTCCAGGGCTAGACAGCCGCCCGTCCGCAAAATAGTGCTTCCTGGGGCAGATCACCATCACCTAGCAACGCCGCTGAAGGAAAAGCAGCAGAAGGAAACCCAAAACTTACATCAGTTCTACCTACCCGGTTTGTGACATCTCACTCATAACATCATAGCTTGTGCAGGGCCCTTGTCCCCTGTCCCCTATCTGCTTTGTTTGGCGTGCATTCAAATCCTGCATTGCAGACCCCTGGTAAGTTGCAGCTACTGCTGCTGAAACAAGCCCAATGGAGTAACCAATGGGTGAGGCGGACTGGCCTCAAGGGCAAGGACGGCTTTATCGCTGGTGGATCCCTGTGCCCCCCAGCGACTCCCTCCACCACAGATTCCCTCACTACCACCCTTTAACAGTGCCCCTAAAGTCTCCGTAACCACACTCTGGCTCAGATGCATTTAATTTGATTTACAGTGCCACTGATACCAGTGTAGGGTGTCCGAGCACTTTACATCACACACATTACACAGAGACAATTAATCGTACGTGTGTAAATCACTGTGTAGGAAATGTTACATAAGACAAAGGACTACAAGGTGTAGGAGTCACATAACAACCATACTAGTAGTCAATATAGTTTAATAGTGATTGGTCTGGAGAAACACAAACTCTGAATTTAGAATGTAATACCATGGTTGGGGGTTCTCTTTAATAACCAGAATTGATTGCTATCCGAATGAACCCTTTTTGGAATATTAGGATAATCAAAGACTGGGGAAAAACCATAACGCTCTAATTTATACCTTGCAGTTTGCATGCAGCTCTTAGATGACAGTTAATAGCTCACTGTTCTATGTTACAATTTTGACTTATAAGCTGCAAGTAATAAAAGAATCTCACTGATAAAAGCAGTAGCCCACTGACCAAGTTACTTTATGTGCACTTTGTGATCTGCATGGTACATGTTCTTTGCAGCAGGCACATTAAACTCTCTGCACTACCTTTCCACAAGTCAAAACTTCCACTTGGCAAAACTCCATCTCCCTCTAGGAAGAACATTAATCACCAGTTATCATGACATTTTTATGTTTGCTGAAAATTGCTGGAGGCCAGGAAGGAGGCAGGAAGTGCTTTTAGAAAAATGACGTCCCCACCTGAAGTCAGCACCTGGATCACACTAATCGCACCGCTCTAGAGCCACCCTACTCAAGGGTCCTGTGACCTCAGTGACAGAGTCACTGTTGCTCTAGGGTGTGATGGGTCATTGGCCTGTCGGCAAGACTGGAGCTGAACTTCAGCAGGAATTGCGGATGTCAAGCCTTCAAGGTTAACCCACCCTGGCCACCGCTAGGGTCCACCTGCTGGTTCCAATGACTCCAGGGCTTCTAAGGTCTTGTGGGGCCTTCTAAGGACTAGCATGGAAATGTGCTCCCTTAGGAGAGTGGTCTGGGGGACTGGTCATGAAGGCTGAACCGGGCCCCCCAGTTCCAAATTCTGCAGCTCTGGCCATGGTGCCACATTCTCTCCCCCACTGAACTGCCCCACTAAGAGAAACTCGCACTGCCTTCAACTACAACCCAAATGTGCCCCGCTATAAACACTTGGACACAATTCAAATTGCGCACACGAGTAAAATGCTGCCTGAAAAAAAAAGCAATAGCATCCTGGAAAAAGCAAACATTCATAGGGAATTCAAGTTGAAGTAAAGCATGTGAAATGTAAGCAGAAACATGACTACCTTATTGGTTTCACAATAATTACTCAGCAATTAATGTGTTTTTGCCGTAAAAGGTTAAGGACATATCTACAGGGCCTGGAAGGAACCTGTTTCTATGTCCATTGCTTATATCCTTACAAAACGTAAGCGGTATAAGTTAACAAGACCACATCCTTGAACACAGAGCCGGGGTACACAATTTGTTTTGTAATCCACCCATCAAGAATATATTGCACAGTACCTCCAGCAATGGTGCACTTACCCACCCAGGAAAAACAATATTCAAAGAAAGACAAGAAAACAAAAGTAGCGGTTCACTGGCAAACTCTGTAAAGTGGCGCTAATGTGTTTGGGTGTGAATAACATCAATCTGGCGACTTTGCGACCACTCTATCTCGCTCTATATTGTTATTTTTCACATTTTGAACTTTTTATTTCTCTCCATCCCCAGGCTGCACTTTCGAATAGAAACATGTCCGAAAAAGACGACATGTCCAGTAAAAGTGTTTTACTTTTTTGGATCCATTTCACAGGGAAACAAATAAACGAAAAGAGAGGAAAGAGGGTGCAATAACTGTTTCTTGAAGTCACGGTTTTCAGTAAGTGAGGAGGAACAAGATAAAAACTGAGGGAGGAAGAGTGAGAAAGAGGGAGGGGGAGGGCAGCTGACCACGGCAGAGCAGGAGAAATGGACACCGCATTTATCTTCTCTAAGCAAGAAGCAAGAGACAGTCCTTTTCCTTCATGCCCGAACGGGCCAGGAACACATAGCCTTATCTATTGGCTTTTTCTGCCGTCCTGGGATGAAAGTTTAAAACAAAAAAGTAGGGGAACAGAATCCATTAAATTATAGAAGTAGGGGCACGCCGTGCCCTGCCAATCCCGCCCACTTGTACCACTGACCTCACCTCACTTTATGGGCACTCATCGCGCATGAGGGACCTCGGACCATACATCGCGGGAACATGCTGCTGCTGCCCAGTCCTTCCGTCTTCAAGTTGGCATCAGACACTGGGCAAGGTCGAGGTCAGTCAGCAGCAAATTAATCGGTGTACTGTCACTGCAGGCAGCAGATGAGAGAAATAATTCCTGTAGCCTCAGGGGTGCTGCGCCACACAAGAGTTCAAAAGGGCAGAGGCAGGGGGCGGGTGGGGCCTGTGACGTCCCCTGCCTCTGCCCTTTTGAACTCTTGTGTGGTGTGGAGCAGCACCCCTGAGGCTCCGGGAATTATTTATCTCCTCGGCTGAGCTGCCTGCAGTGGCAGTGCACTGATTCCTGCACCAAGGTGTTATTTAGGCATAGACACCCTTTGACGTAGCGCTTGCACTTCAATCGGCGGCCGCGTCGCACTGGCCTGTTGTGGCAGCCTTTATAATTTATTTGGGTACACTGACTGTGGGTCAGTGTACCCAAATAAATTATAAAAGCCGCCCTTAAAATCGTGCCGTCTGGGGTGGACCGCCCCCCCCCCCCCCTGCACCCCCTAGCTACACCGATGGTTCGCTGTTAAGTCCCCTTTTATGTAGTAGCTGTGCTACGTATATAATGACACTTCTGTGGCTCTCGAAGATTTGTTTTTGCTTTTTGGACCATAGACTCCAGTCCGGGTATTTACTCTGCAGAGGTATCGGGTTTGTAATATATGGAACCAACTTCGAGCCCCGGGCCGGCTCCACATCCAGTGATTCTGGGCAAATCAATTATTCTCTGCGCGCCTTAAAAACGGGAATCTGACTTTCTATATTGTAACCCGAGTCAGAGTGAGGTAGACCCGAGCATCAGCCATGAGTGGACACTGGCCTGAGGGTCGTCAGAAGTGGACACAAAGGGTCAGCAGGAGTAAGACACTGGCCTGAGCATCAGCCAGGAGTAGACACTGGCGTGAGCATCAGGCACATGTGGACACTCTACTCAGGGTCAGCCAGGAGTGGACAATGGCCTGAGCTTCAGCAAGGACTGGACCCTGGTCTGAGGGTCAGTCAGGAGTAGACATAGCCTGAGCATCAGTTAGCATTGCAGCCACGTGTTCATACCGAGGCCTCTCTGTGTCTTCTGCTGCAACTGACAATTCACGCACTGCACTGGGGCTGATAAGGCACCAGGCGGGGAACGGGTCAGGGCTGAAGCTGCGCAGTTTTACATTGTTGCTGATGCATCCGTGAGCCGAAGGCACATCACGTGTACAAGTGAGGGGGGCGGGGGATAGTGGGCGGCGAAATTTCTTACTGCACGACTGGTGCATACTAATAGTCGATTAGAAACTGAGCACCACAAAGGTGGTAAACAGACAGAAGTATTAGACATCCCCAAAATGACCACTACAATATTTTATCATGTGAGTTCATGCAGAGAAAGAAACGAGGCCTCTGCAGCCTGCACCCACATAAAACGCAGAAACAAAAACTCAGAAGACTGCACCCACATAAAACGCAGAGAAAAACAAGAACTCCGAAGACTACACCCACATACAACATGGAGACGGCTGCGAAAGTGATCGCGAGGTAGCTGCGCGAGTGCACGCTCGCGTGCACGCAAGCTTGAGGCCACCAGAAGCCTGTGAAAGTGAAACTGATCGCGATCAGGCGCTGAAAGCTGGCGACTGCGTGCGCGCACGTAACCTCAAGCTGGTGGCCGGCAAAAGCCTCTGGTGGCACTTTTAAAAGTCACTCACTAAATGTCTCGCCAGAGCAGCGCATGCGCTGGCTCTAGCGAGACCTGAAAAGGAGACACAAATGGCATACAATACTATAGAGCAGGACATCCTGATGCTGGAAAGAGAGGCATTAAGGGAGCGCAACACCAACACCAGACATAGACTAGCATTGCGGCAACAAGACCTAGGAAACCTGGCTGATTAAACAGCCAGATTGCAGGCTCTATGAAGTTGGAGACAATGCATCCAAACTATTGGCCTGGCTGGACAAGAGGGATAAGGACAGGTCTTGGGTGGTGGGAGTCACAGACTGGGAGAGCGTCCTACAGACGACAAGCACAGCAATAGCGAACACCTTCGCCTCACACTATGAGAAAATGTATAAGTCCAGGCGTAGTAGGTCGTACACGGACAGTGAGAAGCTTCTGAGTGAATTCACTGTCCTGATGCTGTCGGGAGAGGCATGGGACAACTTGGAAGCAGAACTGACAGAGGAAGAGATAGCAGCGGCCTTGGGTTCCTTGCAGTCCTGGAAGGCCTCTGGGCACAACGGACTGCCAATAGAGTTATACTAGGGGCTTTCTAGCAAAATCTCAGGGCAAATTTTGGAGATGTTCAGAGCAGTGGCGGGATCTCTCCCAGAAGAGCAAAGAATAGCCACGATAGTGATCATCCATAAAACAAGTAAGCCTCCAGAGGACTGCGGCTCCTATAGACCAATCCCCCTCCTAAACCATGAGGCGAAGATCCAAGCTATAGCGGCTATACTTACGGCGGTTCTCCCAGAGATTATACACCTAGATCAGTCGGGCTTCCTGTCACGTAGGAGCACCAGACTCAACCTGCACAGGATGTATGGGGTCCTACAAGAATAGGGAGCTCTCAACTCACCAAACCGCACTGATGGCTCTGGACGCATCCATGGCATTCGATAGCATAGAATGGCCATATCTATTAGCCATTTTATCCAGATGGGGTTAGGCCCGAAGTTCTGTGCCTGGGTCAAACTGCTATACCAAGCCCCTCTAGCCAGGGTCTGGGTCAACAGTGCAATCTCTGGGGTCATAGCGCTGGGCAGAGACACCTGGCAGGGATGCTCATTAGCAACCCTTCCCTTCGCTCTGGCTCTAGAGCCGCTGGCAGTGTGGATATGCGGAGACCCGCTGAAATTGGGCATTCCCTCGTCTGACGGATGGAAGGAATATGCAAACATCACTGTCCTCTATTTTTCCAGTCCTTATGCCTCAATCACGCGCATCCTGCTAATTCTTTACCTATTAGGGGGCTATGCTGGATACAAAATAAATTGGGATAAATCATTAATATTCCCCCTGTCGGGACCCCCAACGAGACTTCCGTCAAGCTGCGTGGCACCGATAACACTAGAGGGCTTTAAGTACCTAGGGATATTTATCATCAGAGATGTGCAATTATTACTACAGCGAAACCTCACCCCTTATTTACACTGCTTCCGGGCAGATGCCGCACCCTCCCCCTGTCACTCATGGGCAGGGTGGCACTATACAAGATGATGGCGCTTCCTAGACTATTATACGCTCTACAAAACACACCGTTCCAGGTCCCACTAATCTTCTTTAAACAAATAGCCCACAAACTCAGATCACTGCTGTGCCAGGGGGGAGCGCCAAGCATAGCCTTGAGCAAGTTACAAAGAGGCATCTACGACGTCAGGCTGGCAATCCCAGATATTAGAAACTACTACTGGTCCTCACAGCTCCTTATAATCCATGACTGAGTATATAGAGACCGGAATGAGTCGGCCTATAGGGTTGACCGAGCAGCTATACTAGCTGGTAATCGCAAAATCCTCCTACATACCCACGAAAAGTAAATAGGGTTACCAACACACAGCGAGAAAACAGTGAGTAGTTGGACAGAGGCCAATCGATACCTGGGATGGCAATCCAAATTGCCGGCTATGAGCCCACTATGGCATAGTGAACAGCTGAGGGAGGTATCTGGACTGCACAGGTTTTCTCAGTGGGCACAGATAGGAATTGAACACTTGGGAGATGTATGGAGAAATGGTTCACTGCTCCCGTTCGAGACCCTTAGCCAGGAGTGTGACCTCTCCCCCACGAAGAGACTTCGCTATTTCCAGCTTGGAAAAGCGATCAGGAAGCATATCCGAGAAGTTACCCATCTCCCCGATTTTTCCCCCTTAGAGGACAGACTGTTGGCCGACCCCATCCCAGAAAAAGGAATATCGGTTATTTACCGGAAACTAATGTGCAACACCCCAGACCCGATGGGACAGCTTCAACAGACTTGGGTGGAGGAGTTGGGGGACATAGATGACAAGGAGTGGGTGGAAGCCCTGCAGAGCCCCCGAGACATAGCGATTGTAGCCAGGTTCAGGCTAATTTTTTATTTGTTTATTCAAAGTTGCATAGTTAATACATTACAGTGGCACATGCAATCAGAACTGCTGTAAAAACATACCAATTCAGGAGTTTACACTGTAGCGAAGGGCACATAGGATGTGCACTTTTCTTGTTTTTCCCCCTAGTCTTCTCCCCATGTCAACAACCAATTCAGGCAAAACTCAGTGCTGTAAGTAACAAGGAGGTAAATCTACGCGTGCAATCATTACATATCCAGTACGTGCAGTCAACATTGTCATTATATCCGGGCATGTGGCGCTAATCCAATACAGCGAGCAAGGGGACACACAATCACATATCTAGGCATAGGTGGAGGCAGTTACAAGTAAAAGTACACATAAAACAAAATGAACACTGAGAAATCTCAGTCATATATTCTTATATAATGAACAGCAAAAAGGGCTACCCCATTCAGCCAATGTCACAGAGATCACATCTTCTTATCTAGCAGCATCGTCTATCGCCCCAGAGGGAGACTGCACAGAGTTGGGGGTGTTCGCTCTAGCACTTGACCACTGTAGAAAAGGTTCCCAAATTTCTTTGGGTCGGGAAGCAGAGGGCATGAGTTCCCAATAGTTACCTAGTTGCGTATGGCCTTATGTCACATCTGCCAACCATGCATCAAATTTAGGCAAAGCCCTACGACCCCAATGTACAGCCACCTGGCGTCTAGCGTATAGAAGTAGTAAGGCATGAAGTTTCGATTATTAGGTGCAGTATCAATTACATATCCCAACAGCCCAAGGGTCGGGAAAGGGTCATCTGTTCTAAGGAGGATCTGAATAATTGCAGAAAAAATGGCGGTCCAATACTCAGCAAGCATTGGGCAGCTCTAGGCGACATGTAAAAAAGAAGCCTTTTCGGCGCCACACTTCCAACAGTTAGTGTCATCCTTCAGTCCCATGCGGTGCAGCGATACCGGTGTGCGGTAAGACCTGTGTAAAAAATTGAAATTAATCTGCCGGAGTTTATAGTTAGGCGATAGTTCAGTTAGTTGTCTGCAGCAAAAGGACCATTGATCTTCTGTCAAAGGCTCCTCCAGTTCTGTATTCCACGCTTGCATGGATGTCGGCACTATGATAGGGGCTTGCTCCTGCATACTGTTATACAATCTAGATACTAGTTTTTTGGGGGATGCTCTAGCAAGCACGTTTTGGAGCGCTTGCAATTGTGGAGGTTCTTCAAGAAACTGACCCCAGAACGCCCTACAGGACGTTTTCAGCTTATGGTAGGTAAATAGATCATTGAAAGTCAGGGGCTCGTCATCGCCACCCGATTGGGGGTCCTGAAACGTGCCATTCGGCTATAAGTCAGCAAATGTACGCAATGGCGCTCCACGTATGGAGATATCACCTCCACTTACAGCCAAACAGGGCATCATAGGGTTGCATCTCAAAGGGATTGCCGGTGCATATTGGAGCGGAAGTCTAGCTCTCTTCTGGAGTTCTCGCCACACCCACCGAAGCATATTGGCTGTATCAATGTCCAGGGAGGGTTGTGGTGCTTCGCCATATAACGCTACACTGAGTGGTAATGGGGCCACGGAGTCTAATTCCACTGCAACGTGTGGTTGGTATGGCGTTGGATATACCCAAAAATGAACAAATTGGGCCTGCGCACACAATGCGTAAAGCTGCATATCAGGAGCGCCCAATCCCCCCTGTCGGAGCGGTAGTGTCAAGAGTGCCCAAGATACTCTGGCCTGACCCCCAGCCCACACCAGTGATAATAAGGAAGATCTCAAACAGGTGTGAAAATGTTTCGTTAATGGGTTGGGGATATTCACGAATAAGTAGAGGAACTTCGGCAACACCACCATTTTTGCCAGTGCGATCCTCCCAACTAAAGACAGAGGGAGTTTATTCCAAATAGCTACTTTGGTTTCCAACCAGTGCACCGCTTTTCCAAAGTTAAGGGCCCATATATCCTGTATGTTACGACTGATCCAGATGCCTAAATATTTAACAGAGTCCGCCTCCCAGCATAGGGGATAATCGGACCTCACTTCAGGGGTAGTATCGGTTAGCGGGAACGCAACCGATTTAGTCCAGTTAATCGACACACCAGCCAGGCCTTCAAATCTTACAAATTCGCGAAGCAGAGGATTAAGATTTACGGTGGGGTTTATGACATATAGAGTTACATCATCTGCGTATAGAGATATCAATAGACTACGGGAGCTAAAACTTATGCCTCTCGCCGTGTGGTGTTGTCTAACTCTTGCAGCAAGGGGCGCGATGGCGAAGAGCAGCGGAGACAGGGGGCAGCCCTGTCTCATGCCTCGTGAGATGTCAAAGGGCTCGGATAACAATCCATTCACCTGCACTCTTGCTTTAGGGGAGGTATACAATAGTCGTACTAGATTGATGAATAAGGGGCTGAAGCCCATCTTGCTTAGAATCCTGAATAAATAAGGCCATTCTAGCGAGTCGAAGGCTTTTGTAGCGTCTAAAAACACGACCGCTGCTTGTACAGTTGGGTGAAGGTAGTGCAATACCGAGAATATAGTTCTTAAGTTATGGGACGTTGCACGCCCTGGTATGAAGCCTGATTGGTCCGGCAGGGCCACCATCGGTAGTAACGGCTGCAGTCTATCAGCAATTATTTTTGCGTAGATTTTCACATCCACGTTGATGAGGGAAAGAGGCCTATAAGAATCTAATGACTGGCGGTCTTTATCTGGTTTTAAAAGCGTTATGATCAGGGCTTCGCGCATGGACTCAGGTAGAATTCCAGTTTCAAGGGCCTCAGCAACAACTGCGTGCAACCGCGGAGCTAGTTCATCTGCATAGGTCTTATAAAAGGCCGTTGTGAGGCCATCAGGGCCAGGGGCCTTGTTTAACGGCATACTCTTTATTACCTTGGCTATATCTTGAGCTGTGATCGGGATGTCCATATATTCGCCGTGTGCGTTGGTAAACCATACCAATGCTATCGTGTCTAAATATGCATCGAGGGAATCTTGAGTCATACTTTGTCTGGATTTATATAGATTAGAGTAGAACTCTGTGAAAGTGTGAAGAACTGCTTCCTGTCCCACCGCCACCTCCCCGTCTGGATTCATAATGGAGTGTATGTATGTGGACTGTGATCTGGTGGAGATGAGGCGAGCCAGTGTCCTGCTGGGTCTATCGCCCTCCCCCTATCTAAGGGCCTCTGCCTGCTTGCCCAAGAACTTCACCTCCCGTTGTGCCTCCTCATTAAAGTCTAGGAGCTTAGCTTTCATTTGAACCGCTAAGTCAGGCGTGGGACTATCGCAGAAACGTGATTCCATCTCCTTCAGCTCTCCCTCAATCTTGCTTAGCGTATTTCTAATGGCCTTTAGTACCCCTGCCTTACGTGCAATACACTGCCCCCTGATCACCACTTTAAATGCATCCCACCGGACAGACTCCGTTGACACTGAGCCCGCGTTCATTTCAAAGTATTAAATTATGTCTGCTCTGATTTCTTCAGTAAATGCTGTATCTAACAATGCGTGTGGTGGTAAGCGCCAGGTGAAGGCACGAGTGGGAGCATCCGGCACTTTAATTTCCAACAGGCATGGAGCATGATCAGAGAGCGATCTAGCCTGATTACACACATTCACTGCCCATGTAGCCACATCCGGCGATACCAGCCAGTAATCTAACCTCGGCCAAGCAGCATGGTGACTCGAAATACAGGTGCCCTCCCTGACGTTCGGGTGCCTAGACCTCCATATGTCTAGCAATAAACCCTCTTGAAGAATGTCTAGCAATGCCTGCCTGGCACTTGGGTGCAGCGGCCTCGATGCCCCCCAACGATCCAAATCATCATTCAGTACAACATTAAAGTCTCCACCCCAAATGACAGTAGGGTAATCCATCAATGCTATTTGCGCCCATACAGATCTAAAAAATTCTGGGTCGTCAACATTTGGGCCATATATCGCTGCCAATACCAATGGCTTCCCCAGTAGGGTGCCGTATACCACAATAAATCTGCCCTCCGGGTCACAGTACACATTATGTTCCTTCCAATCTAGTCCTCTTCGTACAAGGATGGCCACCCCACGGGCATAATTAGAGTAAATGGCAGAATGAATCGAGCACCATCTGGAGTGTTTTAGCCTGGGGGACGGTGTGGAGTTGATGTGTGTCTCCTGCAAAAAGCAGATGTCTATTTTGTGTCTTATAAGATACCCATGCATTAATCTCGCCTTCCTGCCGTCGCTAAGCCCGCGGATGTTCCAAGTTAAAACCCTTGTCATCTCCATTGCAATGTTGATGCTGCATTCCTACTATACAATAATTGTCTAGTCACATATCCAAGTCCAATGATCGCACAGCGCAAATGAGAAAAGTACTTCGCACTCGCCAACAATTCCAACAACCCCTTCCTCCCACCACCCACAGCAACCCCCCAATTAGGTTGTGTCATAGCCTCCCCTAACCTACGCATAGCGTAAACATAATGAAAAGGTACAAACATTGGGAATCACCCCTTGAGGGCGTGGTATCCTGAGCATACACCCCTGTTTGCACAGGGTGGCTGCGCACTTCAGCCTAGTTTGCTAGCGTCTGATCTTGATACTTCAAATCTATACGGTAGCCAACGCACAGGGCGCACAGTGGAGTTCAGCATGAGAACATAGCAAGCCCAAAGGCACAATATAGCAAACTTTGCAAACTTGTGGTGCTCCATAGCACATGAGTGGTACATGTAAACAGCATAACCTGTGAACGGAAGAAAAATCCCTTTACCGAGGAGCAGACGTCCTTGAAAGCAAGTCTAGTAGGATCAATCATTGTCACTAAGACGACCTCCTTCATCCCCCAGCTGTGCATGTTTCCTCTTTGGCCTAGTACTGCAAACATGCTTTGCGAATTTCAAAGCAGACTTAGCGTCTGTGAAATAATGGGTAGTACCATCATGTGCTACTCGCAGTTTCGCTGGGTACAAAAGGGAGTACTGTATGTCCGGCTGCATCAAGAGCTTCTTAGCTGGGATGAATTCCTTTCTGGCCGCCTGCACTAGTGGGGTAAAATCAGGGTAGAACGAAATGGAGTTGCCTTTATGTGTTATTTTACCCTTCTCTCGAGCAAGACGCAGTATCAGATCCCTGTCCTGATAATTAAGTAGCTTGGCAAGGATGGGTCTCGGCGTCAAACCCACAGGCGGTTTCTGGCCCAGCGCCCCATGTGCACGTTCAACTGTGAAGACCTGAGACAAGTTCGGATCAAATAGATCATGCAGTAGGTCCGTGACAAAGGTCTCCATCTTGCCAATGGCGGTGGTCTCCGGAATACCAGTTATGCGCACGTTGCAACTGCGGGAACGCGCTTCTAAGTCATCTGCCTTTGCGCGCAAAAATTCAACCTCTTTCTCCAAATTGGTCATTTGCTGTTTGGACTCCTGCCGGAACTCGCAGCATTCTGTGTGTCTGTTTTTGAGGCAGTCTAGGCGCGTTTCGTGTGTTCCAACCTGGGTCTTAACCGACTCGAGTCGAGACGTCATGCTGTCGAGCTTAGTGTCAATGCTCCTAAGACTAGATCTCACTTCTAGCATTAGCGCCCTAACATCAATGTCTTCATCAGCATCAGGCGCATTATGTTCTTCAGGTACGGGATCCTGTTCATTTTGTTTTGCTTGACGTTTCTGCTCGAACGTGAGCTTAGGTTGTCTCGGGTCGCCCTTGCCCATGCCCATCGTAATTAATACAGTAGGGTCCTGACCAAGAAATTCGTATGGTGTGAGGAGGAGCTACAAGCGGCCGTATGGTCGTGTTTGCGGGCGCCAACGAACTATGGTTATCCAATGTGCAGGACTAATGTACACTCCCCTAATGTCTCTGCAACAGTTCGGGTTCGAGACTTTTCTGCGCGCAGCACGCTATCTATTACCTTCCTTCCCTGAGGTCAATGCTTGCCAGCCAGTTCCTCTTCGCAATAGTTATGGGCGAGACCCGCTGTTCAAGTGGCTGTTGCAGCGTATCCCGCAGGCTGAGCACCATCGATGAGCAAATGCCCCAGACGTAGAAGGGTATCTAGCACAATCCCCCGATGTGGCGAGAGTAATGCGTTCTACAGCTGGAGGTGGCGCGGATTAACGGCGGTCTCTACCCTCGCTCATAGTCACATCAGCCATCCGGAGGATAGTTCGGGGAGCACACCAGTTTGATTACAGCGCAGTTCTTTATGCACCACTCGGGTCAGGCCACTTAACGCACACACCGGAAAGCGAGCGCAATGGCGATGCGTCTCTTTTTAGCCAAATAGCTCGACCATGGTATTCCAGGTACAGCCCAATCCCTGAAGAGTCGGTGCGACAAGACTCCCCCGCAGATCAATTCAATAATCGCCCTGATCACGTATAGTCCGAGCTTGCTCACCGAGGCTCCCCGACTGCCCCTCCGTTTTTAAAATGGCGGTCCGCCAGGCTTCGCGAAAGTCAGGCAAACACCTCAAACTATAGCCACTGCTTCACACTCGCTCACGTAAATATGTTCTTCCGTTCATGTATGTGTCCATCTCACATCTGCCGGAGTGCCTCGCTCACCTTCACGATGTCAGGGTCTCAAACGTTTATTACTGGCCCGCGCAGGTGGGTCGTCACAACACCGGGCTGTAGTAGGTCGCGACTTCCGAGCAGGGCTCCACACCAGGCGGGCTCCGCACTCGCAGCTCACCGGCAGATCACACGGAGCCAATAACTTCACGTCGGATCGCACCAGGACCAGCAAACTTTCTCCACTGCCGCTCGATGCCCTCAGCCACCTCCGAATCAGGAGATGTAGGTTAACTTCACAACCTGGTCCGGATTTTTAACAGGATTAATAGCGCAGCCGGCGGAGCTCGCTTAGAAAGCGGCCATGTTGCTGCTCGGCCACCCCCCCAGGCTAATACAATTAAAAGTCCTACATCGCTTGTACTACTCACGCACCCTGTTGCATCAACTGGGAAGGGTGGACTCAGCCCTATGTGTAAGAGGTTGTATGCAGGAGTGATCCTTCTACCACATCGTCTGGGAATGCCTGGTGATACAAAGAAATTTGAAGGGGGTGACGGACGGAATAAATGTAGGAACTTGGTTTGCCAGATCCCCGGGGGTAGCCTGGCTCGAGCGGGTAGGCACCCGAAGCTTAGGTGTAAAGTGACTACACAGCACACGCATCCACTGAGACAAGAAGTACACGCAGAGACTGAAACCACACCAGTGGGTTTGATTCAAATAAATACGTTTTATCTAAGATCAAGATCAGGGCAATCAAAAATCACAGTAGTAATAACTCATTACCTTTCCTTAAAACGTATATTTTTCAGCACTAGGCCATAAATACATAAATAAATAAATATTAAATAGTGAGTAACTGTAGGCCCTTCAGAAAATACTGCCTAGACAGGATTAAAACATTTCATGTAGCATTGGTAAAATCTTCCAGTGAGCATCTGCAAGGAATTCGTTAAGGAGACATGCACACACATTTCATTTTGCAGGAATAAAACATTTCTTTATACCCCTGTGGGCATCTAGTCAACCTTTCCTTATGCAGGAATAAACATTTCATCCCAGGAATGACGTTTCATTACTCAGCAATAACATTCCCTAGTTGCAGGAATTAGCAGGTCATCAAAGGAAGGTAAACATTTCATTGAACGTAGGTAATGCATTTCATCAAGCCAAGTAAACCCTGCATCAAGCAACAATAAACAATCCCTCAGCCCATATACCTAACCTCTGGGCTGGCCTAGAGTGAGTGGAAGCAACTAGTTCTCCCCAATGGTTGTGGAAGGGGGATTGCCGGCTCTGACCCAGTTGCGGTATTTTCAGGGTCAATTAGGGCCAACGGGGCCCAGTCTCAAGTTCTCCAGGGGGTGGGGGGGGTCACGCTCCTCCCCCTCGCTCCTGGGAGGTCCCGCATTTGTGTGGATTCCCCGCCCTCCCCGGGGCTTTACCTGTAGTCTTCGGGCCTTCCCAGGGCCCCTTGCGATGATCTCGGCAGGCAGAGGAGGACTGCGGCCCTCCGGGGCCTCACTCGGCCCAGTGCGGTGTGGGGGCGATCGGGGAGGCTCGCGACTCTTGAAGAGCCTCCCGCGCCGCGAAGCAGTCGGCCCCGGGCCTCGTGCTGTCGACAGAGGCCGGGGACCGGTCGGGCACAACCTCTGCAAGGGCGCGTCACAACGGGCCAATGAGGGCACGGCGGGGTCAGAGTCCAAGACGCACCCCCGTCACGTGAGGCTGGTGTTGGGCTTCTTCGGCCTACTGAGGCCTAGGGCGACCCTCCGCTGGCTCTGAGGGCCGCCGGGGTGAGGCGATGAGGCGCGAGGATCTCCGCGAAGGGGGCTCTGGGGCCGTGGTCGTGGGGACCGGCCTCCAGACACAGCGGG
The DNA here is from genome assembly GCF_964261635.1 of Lissotriton helveticus. Classification (NCBI taxonomy): domain Eukaryota; kingdom Metazoa; phylum Chordata; class Amphibia; order Caudata; family Salamandridae; genus Lissotriton; species Lissotriton helveticus. The sequence goes on along the minus strand of NC_136067.1, from coordinate 1,850,285,188 downwards.
GATGATGCGAACAGCGCGGCCCTCGGCGGTTAGTTTCGCCCCGCTACCGCGCTCCTTCACCTCAGCGCTCTGAGGGACGGTCAGTGCTGCTTCTCTCTCCGGGCGCTGCGCAATGAGGCAGAATGGCACGTGGCACCTTTAAGCGCCTCAGGGGGTTACCGCGCTCACTCGTCACCGGCGCGTCAAGAGCAATGTCAGCAGTTCTTGGCAGGCTACAGCGCTCAGGGGGGAATGCAGTGCTGGGTAGAGAAAGCGCTGGGGACAGGCTTTTCCTTAGCGCTTGGCAGGCAGGTTATCACTTCGGGCAGAACAGCACTGGGGGCACAGGTTGATACACGGGCGCAGAGGTGGTAAGGCCCAATACCTGGTTGATCCCCAGTAGTCCTTGGGGGCACAGAAAGGGGGTCTTCTCGACACCAGTTGAGTCCTGCGCCCTTCTGAGGTAAAGTCCTGGTTTCTTGAGGAGGGGGGGGGGGGGGGGGGGTTGTGAGTTGAAGGCTTTCCTCAGCAGGTCACTTTAGGTGGTCCCTGGGTTCCCCTCCCGCCGGGCCAGATCAGTGGGCTAGTTCAGTGTTCCTTACTCAGCTTGGTAGGCAGCGCCTAAATCCTGTCACCCCCAGTGGTATAGGTTCCTGACTAGGCCCTACCGCCTAAGTCTCCTGCGTAGGTTCCCCCAGGTCAGTGATGCCCCAACTGACTTGAAAGTTTCCCTCCCTTTTCTTTTATAGTGGCAGTTGGCAGTGGGCAGTTGGTGACCACTCCCCTATTCTGGAAGGTTCCAGGAGCTTCCTCACTCTAGCTATGGGCAGGCAGGCAGGCTGGTATTGCAACAATATTTAGTGGTTCCAGCCAGCCTTTGGCTACTAGAGTGCATCTAAAAAGACCACGCTGTAGTAGCAGGGGTCAGTGGCAACCATGTTGGGGGAAGAGAGCACCTGCACCTTAGCATTGATTAGAAATGGGAAGGTGCCCAGAGACCTAAGGCCAACCAAAAAGAAGGTGGGAAAAATTCGGCAAAAGCGAAAAAAAATAGGGAAAGACCACCCTAAGGCTGACAGGTCTAACACTGGGGTTCTGGGGACGAGGGTACCAATGAGTGAAAAGTGGCTAATTCTGATGATTCAGGGAGAGGAAGAATGGCCAAGACATACAAAGATATGGCTCGCACTGGCATCAGGGGTGGCCAAGAGAAATATAGCAAGGAAACGGGGGACCCACCCCACAATGGTAGCAGATTATGAGGCAGATATGGACTGGTGCCAGAGGGCAGAGTAAGTGATCTATAAGGCATGGGGATGTCCCAAAAACAGGGAGACAATATGGTCGCAATGGAGAAATTACAGAGGAACAACACTGGGGCCGTGAAGTATCAGGGGTATTCATATAAAGACCATATTAAAACAGAGACACAAGGCTATCTTGGAACTGGTACAAACTGGGGGCAATGACGAAGGGCTCAGATTCCCTTACACACTATGTAAGATCACTCCCAGGGGGAATTAATGTATCAAAATGTGTGACGATGTTTGTACTGTACGTTCTGCATACATACTGTATAATGAGCATGGTTAATAAAAAAAAAGATGTTAAAAAAAAGATGTTAAAAAAAAGAAGTATATATATATATCTGAAAGTCTTTTATAGGAAGCGCGATTACCCCTTGGAGTGGCTTGATGCTAGGCTGGGCATCTGCTGCAATTAACCTGAGTTAGAGATTGGTAGTGAGGAGGTAGCTCTCCACAATGAAGATGGTTTTGTTGCGCACGCAGACTAAGGGAAAAATAAATATACAAGCTTATCTGTAAAAAAAAGAGAAGAAACCACCTACCTGAAATTTGAGAAAGGGGGAGACTGAGGAAACGTGCAATAGAACATGTTAATCAAAGAGAATACATTTGGAATTTGCTTTATAGAGTACTGGGATCTTTCGTATTGGCCTCTCAGTGACTTAGACAGGGGTTCTAAAAAGTTGATATTTTGGAAATATGAATCCATTGAAAGGCAGCAAGATGGGAAGAGATATGGTAGTAGGGTAACAGTCCAAGAATGAGTCAATCAGCCACATTCTGTACTTTGTGAAGTGCTGCAGTAAGATAACAAGGAAGACAAACAGAGTGAGCTGTCAAATGTGTGACCTCTTTCATAAAAATTTCAGACTTGTCAGTATTAATTTATAAGGAGTTTTTGTTCATTCGGTTGGTAACCTAGAATACCATCCATTGCCAACAAAGGTGGCTATCTTAGAATGGTTTATGTAATAAGGGTAAAATAAAAACCTTTCAAAGATGGTCACCCAAGCTTCTGCCCATGTGTATTCAGGGTTGTCTATATTTGATTTTTTTTTATACTTTAGTAAAAACCATTCTAAAATGGTTGCCCATGTTCTTCTGTGTACATTATAATTGTGATGGGCCAAGCAACCTCTGTCAGTAAGACTAATGGAACAATACACCATTATTCATGAGGGCCTAATGGGACCATACCACCTAGTGCTACTCGGTAGCAACGTGTCCAAGTGTCATCAATTACTGATGCCCAGTCACCAGACTACTCCTTCTTGTCACACACCCTGACCTTTAATTACTCTTTTGTTGAGAGGATTTTAACCTACATGTTTCTTGCTAGAAAAATACAAATTCTTAGGCATGTTTCGCAATCAGGAATGCTTTATTAATATGTTATTTGTACTTCACTTCAGCACACTTTGATTTCAGGACCAGTCTTCACTGCTTGGCAATACTTCACAGGACAACCTCCTGATTGTTTTTTATAGGTATTGCTTTAAGTCACTTACGCTGTTTGCGGCAGAAGCAACTTAAGAACAGTCTTTAGGGGCAAGGAGAAGCACATTCATCCCTTCTACAACAGGAACACTGCTCTGGAACCAGGACCTAATGGTCCATCTTGGAGTAGTTGCAGCCTCAGTCAAGTCTACATAGGTGAACCACATTGTTTTTCAATTAGAGGCAACTGAAAAACATTAATGCATTCAATAGGAGAGATTAGACATTTGCTTGCTTCCGTCATGCAGGGCAGGTGCTTCTTTCATTATAACTGCATTTCTACCGATTTTTATCTTGCTCTGTATTTGGGACATAGCCCAACCATTCATTAGTTTCTTAGATTTTTTTATTTTTATTCTTTATTTTAATTTTGTTCACATAGGTGCTTTGTTGATTTTATAACTTTTTTGTTTTATTTTACATCTTCCTTTTTTACTTAATTTTCTTTCCCATTAGCGGCACAGTGATGGAAGACTCTGGGCTCTATTTTAATCACCCCTATTACTCATACAGGGTAGCCATTTTCCCTTACATTGGGTGTGCTTCTTCATCACATGGTGGTGCACTTAAGTCTCACAGTGCTAGACCAAGACCACTGGTTCACTTCCTCAATGCATCCTAGGTATTGCCTTACCTTTTTTTTTTTTTCAATTCCACCACTCTTTCATTGCGCTTGTATTTTGAACCAGATGCCATCCGCCACTTTGTTTCATTAATCTGTTATTTTAGCTGTTTATTTTAATTTGATATGCATAAGCACTTTCATGTTATAAATGTTGGATTCTTTTTTTTACATCATCTGTATTGATTTATTTGCAGGACAAAACTAGAGAGATTACTACGATTGGCCGCTAATTCTGATGGACACAGTAATGAGAGTTACAGGGCCAATCAGAATTAAAAGGGCCATGAAAAATACAGCACATGGGCGGCCATGTTTGAATTGTGCCTGCCTATTTATAATGAAAGCAATATAAATGGCCACCAAACTTTAAATGGTTTTGGTTACTTTATAACAAAAAAAACGATTCCAAGTTAGTTGCCACGCCTGCACATGCATGCAAAGACAGCAATCTTGGAATTTTCAAAGAAACAAGCACTGGAAAAATACTAGGTCTGCTGCCAACACCAATTCTATTGGTGCTACCAATGTGTGTTTACAAAAAACTTCAAAGTTGCATACCGCTAGTAGCAATCTGGTTCAAACTAGGCAAATAATGTGGCACCAGTACATCATTTTAGGCAGCATTTAAGCTTGATATTTTAGAGCATCCATAAAAAACCCAGTGTATTTGCAGCTGAAGACTTATGATTAAAGAATTTTTGAGTCTGAAACATTTTGGTATGTTAGTTTAATATAGCATCTATGTACACAATGAATACATTATTAATTACAATATTTTAAAATAATTTGTACAAAATGCAAAATTGCAAATTAAAATACAAATAAAATAAAATAAAAACGCTGGACAATACAATTAAAAGTGTTTAAAACAATGTACTAATATTTGACCATACAAGTCTTAAATTGCACACCAACTGAAGTGGTTTGAGTTACAAAAAGTCAATGTTCTTCCACCAGAAAGCCTTGCTGCTAGAAAAGTGTAAACTATTGTACTTTACAGTTGTCCCCTTCTACAGGCTGCTGAGGTAAATGTCTTGAACTCCTCGATCGACGCCTTTTTTGACTTGTAACTTTGTCTTGTGAGGTAGCTTTTTCAACCTTATTGTGCACTGACAAAGGCGAGTCCTCAGATCCTGTGTTGGACGGTACTACAACTTTCTGAGCATCATTAAGCTGCAAAATAAAAATAAAACAGCGTTAGTTGTTTTAAGAAACAGAAAACAAGTTTGTGTCCCTTTAACTTGAGTGACCCAACTAAAGGTGAAGCTTGTACCCTGACTTTTCTTTAGCCTAGCCAATGTGCAAATCTAGCGTGCATGCTTAGGCCTAGGTCTAGCTATCATGATTGTGATTTTTGTGTTACAGATAGGAACGTTTCTGGACAGGGCCTGCTCTTTTGTCTTTACCCAAGTGCTACTTTAAGAAGGCTGATGACAGCCATGTACAGAGGGGCCTATTCAAAAATTGCATTTAGTACTATGTTTAGTAGTACTACAATAGCACTAGTAGCACACAACAAAACGTTATTTACAATCAAGCCATTAAACAAATAGGTCTCCAATTCTCCTATATTCTTATGTAGAGATATCCACACAAATAGGTATATATACTTTTTAGTAGTAAAAGTGGGAGGGACAGTGGTTGTAAAATGGGGAATATTTACGACTAAAGGGAAGGGGTTTGGGGACGAGTAAGAAGGAATTAAGGCAGGGCTAGAAAAGAGTTTGGGGAGGGACATGAACTCAACAAAAAAGTAAGCCCATTCCTATTCATAAAACACACTTCTCAAGTTAATACAGCTGAAAATGACCAAAGTAACTCCAGTACCACTGATGGACAGTCGCAGGTACTGCAACGCCTTCCACAGAAAATACTGGTGGAATGAAATTAAAATGAAACCCCGTGTGTTATCACCTTTCCATAACTATTTTTAACGCTACATATTCCACCTACTACCCGTTAGCTGCAACTCTCTACTGTTGTTAACATAAACCTTAAATAAAAGATAAACAACACAAGAAATAATGTTAAAATAAACAAATTTCTTTTTTTTAAATGTATATAAAAAGATATTCTAACGTTATCAATTATAAATGAATATTTTATTTTAAAATAATTTAATGACTTTTTAAATTTAAAAATAAATGTCATTGGAAAAAGCATTAAATAAATTTTCTACATAGTTTTAGTACCTTTCAAATACATAGTAAATATAAACATTTTACTTTAGTTGGGTTTAATTGTTTTAAAAAAAATCTTTAAAAATTAAGTTTACATTTAACATATTTCAATGTATTAAAGATGTCATTTAAAATGTACTTAATAGTGGAGTAACATTTAAAAAAATATTCCCCATTTAAAATACACCAAAAATTATATGACATTAAAATATACAACTTTAACAAAGTTTTATTAATTTCCCTATGCTTAATTCAGGAACCGACATCTAAGGAATAACCCCTCAAAACGGATTCATGAACTTTTGACAGTAGATCAACATCCCCCTGTCTGGAAAATCAATTTAAAGGTGGGATCCAAACTATCGCATTTTGTTCTATGTTCAAGCTCTTATTGACCAATGAAAGAAGTGTCCTGCAGAGTACTTCTAAGAGTTACTGTAATCCAGGGCTCTTGCCTAAAACCATGGCTGCCTGCTCAGAGAAGGAAGGAGTGTGGCTGGCCTTGTGGAAGGAGAAAGAGTCCAGGAGAAATCCAGCCATTTTCCTGGAGTGTGGAGTACCCAGAAGAGCAGACTTGGTACTGGGACAGTAACCTGCAACTACCTGAGCTGGGAAAAGACACTTGGCCTCCCTGACTGGTTTACGTGGCCAACTGCATAAACTACCAACACCCCAACTGCTACATTAACAGCAATATCTGATTTGCTGCTCGCTCCCACTGGTCTGAAGGATGCAACGATCAAGGATGCGTAACTGCTACTGGGACTGGTCATTCTGTTCTTCCCCAGCACAATGATCCAAGAGGCATAGCCACTGCCCGCAATCACCACCCCATGGCTAAGGAACAGACATGCAACCTAGAAGGGCGCATCACCAGCTCTGCACTGAACCGCATCTCAGCAAAGAGTTAACATGGGGGCTGAAATGCCAGCCTGTTTTGGACTAAGAAAGAGAATCCTGCAAGTTAACTGCCAGCAAGAACACTTTTTGCTCAAGTCAGATAATGTACTGAACCTAAAGGTTACCAAGCAGATTGCTCACCAAAACAGAATCATGAGCTTGCAACTGTGCCAGATTAATATCTATGTTCTTTTCATTAATAAAAGATCCCTGTAGTTGGTACGAGAACTGTTGAGTCAGGCTAGGGCATGTTGTAGAACCGTGTTGGTGAACCCCATTACTGTGTCTCGGTTTCTTTTCTGACTGAAAAAGAATAAGACATGAAGCCAATGTTCAAAACAATAACTCTAACCAGATATGTGTTCATTTTCGTTCATACTAAAACTACAGTTCAAACACGGCAAGTGATAAAAAACAAAATAAAAAACACTGTTGGGTTACTGCCTTCGATATACAGGATGTCGGAGGTAAATGATCCCTACCGCTTTGGTTAGGCCCAGTAGCCCATGCCTGCCCCGCAACCCCCGCAAACAAGGTCTGACAACTATGCCTGACTGGCTTTTCACAACGAAAAGAATTGGAAGAGGTTACTTGGCTTAAGTCAAAGGTAAACTGGTATTCTCCACTGCAAAGTAGAGTGATAACATCTTGGAGTGTGATCATGCAAGACTGTTTACCTGACATAGGTCTAACAGGCAGCTATACTACTCATTTTATTTTTCCTCACTGGAAGCACCCACAGAAAATCTCTTTGTCTGGCAGTTGGGCAGTAGTTCCCTCGAGGCATCAGCAGAGTTTCATTTTCAAGCTCTTTCAGGTGGGTGTGTGATGCTATTGTGTGTGTTTGTTGAACTCAAATCTGTCAGCAAAATGAAGGATACTTAACATTCATCTCTAAATTAATTTTCAACAATGGAAATGTTCTGAAATTCTGCCACATACTGGCACTCACAGTGTAGTGGCTGGAGGGGGCTGAAACTAGTCAGGGACATTTGGTGTCTGGGTTCCAAATTGGACAGCTCCTCTTTGTGTAGGATTTTTCTTTGATACAGCCTTCTGTTACCACAGCCCAGCTGATACAGTTGGTGATGGCTGTGACACAGACCGGTATTTGATGCCTGGGTACAGTTTCTGGATCTACGAAACGTGTAGTCAAGTCTGAAGGGATCCATGCAGGGTCAGATTTTCTAAATGCTTTTATGCCCAGTAGAATGTCATTAACCTGTTTTTCAAATAAGTGTTTTACCATCGAAATGTATATTCAGATTTTTTCCATGTATGTCTGGTTGAAAGAATGTGCTTCCTTCTCCAGCACAGTCAAATCGACAGGCACGTAATCAGAAAGTCTGTATTCCAGGGCACATGATTTATGGAAGCAGAAGCACACTTTCCCTATTGAATTATATTTGTGGCCTATCTTTCGTATGCTCTGGAATAGATCACGAGGAAGGGAAACTGTAAGGCAGACAATAGCATAGTCGTTATAGCAAGAGCACTGGCCGCCTTGAAGATAGTGCCTGCTATGATATCCATTTTTTCCTGAAGTGATCTATGCACCTTTTCTCTCAGACAAGCAACATTTGCGGCAACTGAGATCCTTGGTCAGGTAAAATTATTCGTAAATCAGTTTTTGCCTGGCCTGATGTGGAATCAAGTGCCATGTATTTCTCGAGTCCTGGAGACAGACACTTTAGTGTTTAGGTATGGAAGGCATCACATCAACAGAAAGGGTTCTAGAGAACTGTGGATGTCCTTTCCTTACTTAACAGACTTTTCGCACACTTTGTGGTATGATAAGTTGTACAAGCCTGGAGGGCATTTTCTGTTTGGTTTGTATTCATTCGGATTGACTTGCCGGAATAACAGTCCTTTTCCTTGACAGTCTGTGCATAATACAGAGTGCCTAGAACATCGCCCTTTTAGCGTTAGGTAGCCAGTTGAGTACTTGCAGGGCTGGAGTCATGCGTTCTCTGGGTTCAAGGTGGAGACAATGTGCGGCAGGATCATGGATGAGTTAGTTTTGCTGATGATGAATGCAGGTGCACAAAATTATAGACTGTTGGCCGAGTTAAGCATAAAGATTACAAGTGTGAGGATGGCTTGCAATTTATGTTGGTGTGCAAGGTATGAGGCCATATGACGTTAGGCTGGTACTTTTGGCATTGTCCACCGGTCATAATCTGTCTTTGCGGTATTAAGCTGTAGATGGTTATTTATCGTCCATCAGTTCATGACACGAAGGAAGTCGAGTTGTGAACTGTAGAAGCCTATGGGGCTATCCATTTTTGAAATAATCAAATGTCATCTGCACAGTTGTAAAATGTGAGATTGAATGATTTAGCAGATATGGTAAGGGGACCAGGTAGATGTTAAATAATTGAGGGGATATGATGGGCCCCTGAGGAACACAACACTGTTGTGTATGAGGAGGTGATGTGAAAAAGGGTAGGTAGACTACACTTTGTGAGTTAAGAAGCAATCCAAGAGAGCATTTTCACAGATTCAGATATTGTACAGTCCTTGCCATGGTGTCTGGGTGTTGACTGTGTCAAATGCAGCTGATAAACCCAGCAGTAAAAAGGCAGCTACTTAGTGTTTGTCCGCTGAGAGTTTTAGATCATCCCAAATGGATATGATGGCTTACTCTGTGCCGCTTGCCTGATCTGAAATCAGACTGAAGGTATGACAGCAAGCCATATTGTTCGGCAAACACTGCTCTCTCAAAATATTTTCCTAAGAATGGTCCGTTTGAGAAGACCTGTAGTATGCTGGGTCAAACAGGTCAATGTTTTTCCTTTTCAGGAGGGTTCTAATGTAGGAGGGTTTGAGCTCAGGTGGAAATGAATCTAGTTCCTGGGATTTGCTGAGCAGCCACCTGACTACCTTTCCTACAGTGGTTGAGCAAAGATTATCTTTAAAGATTTGTGACTGTGCTGGGTCTGAAGGTGATCCTGGGGGTCTGGCTGCAATGATAATATTGAACATATATTTTTGTAACTGGGTATTGAATGTATCCATTGATGAATTATCTTTTTGTGGAGGTTAGGCCATGCATTGTGTGTAGCCTGTGTTCTCCTTACTTTTCAATCTTTAAATTGTTGAGATCAATTAATGGGAGATGTTGTCACAGTAGTCTTGTGATTGTGATGTTTCTGTGTTTAGCCACTCTGAGTTTTGGAATTCTGTTGGAATTTTATAGAGTTCTATAGAAGGGCAGCCTGCTTCAGTTTTGCAAATAAAGTAGTGGTGTCTTTTTGCGGTTTTCATGGCTCTTTTGTTGGTTCTGTAATAGTACAATAGCATGCTTTTGTTTGTTTCATCTCCTGATTTTCTCTATCTGCATTCTAGTATGTTGAGTTGAGTTTTCATTCTTTTGATGTTATCATTAAGCCCATATGCTCAACTCAAGATGTGTTTTTTGTTGGTATCTGTTTGTCAAGTGCAGTGGAAATCCAGCTGTAGAAGGTATGAATGTCTTTTGGGTGTATGTTTATTGGGGTTATTTCAAGGTGGGTGTTAAGTTGCTGGTCATCTAGCTTTTTTAAATGTTAGTTGTTGGTTTTTGTTGTTTTCAAAGTGTTGTTATTGATAGGTGTGTAGATCCTGAAAGTGATGATGTGGTCACTCCAGATTACGGGAAAGCTGTCTGTAACTCTGTCTAATCCTAAGGGTGCAAATGACATCTAGCTTGTCCTGCGCAGAGGGTTCGGCCTTAAATGATGTTGTAGGTTGAAGGCTTCAAGGTTGGTTGTAATAGCTGTGGTTAGATTCTTCTTGTCAAACCATGACTTGAGGTCTCGGTTTAGGTGGTCCGGACGGGTGTTGGTTACTGTATCTAGTAGGATATCTTTAAATGCTGTGTTGTGGTCTATATATTAAGAGGAAGGAATAGGTAATAGTTGGAGTGGCATGGCATCTTATTACCATGAATTCACAGCCGTCCATGGTGAGGTTCTCAATTAATGGTATTTGTAGAGCTTTTTATGGATTAGCCAGGCCTCCTCCAATTTTGCCAATAAAGTGTTTGTTAATCTGCAAATCAGGCAGGATGGCTTTGAGGCATATGGGTGACAAATCTTCGCTAAGCTAAGTTTCTGTACGATGGTGAGATCTGATGTTTGAGAGTAGGTCAAAGATGTTCAAGCGATTTTTGTTCATAATCTTCCGTAGAAGAGTAAGCATTTTGAATTGGTGTGTTTCTTCGTACTGTTCTGTAGTATAGGTGGAGGTACATAGGCATTTTGATGTGGCTGGTTTGGGATGAATTGTGCTTGTAGCTTTGGGTGGAGAAGGAAGCAAACATGGTCACAAAGAGCTTCACACACCCAACGAGTTGCAACAGTTTCATACATCAGACGGAAAAACCAACATGACGGGCAAGCAGTAAGACAAAGGAGAAAAGGAATCAGTGAGCAGAACAAGCGAGACATGGGCTGAGCAAGCAAGAGGGGAGGTGTTGGGGTGTCAGAGAAAGTACACAGTCTCAGCAGAGAGCAAGGAACAGAACACATACTCCCTTGGAGACCTAAATAAGAAGTAAAAGCAAAATAGGTCCATGACTTCAGCATTGGAGGATACAACTCAGCCAATCAAAGCAAGGGTAAAAAAGAAATGAGCTCGAACAGGGGAAGGTAGAACAATAGGTTTCCTGTCACAGGGAGGTGTGACCACTTCCCAGACAGGACTTAGTGTGTTGAGCTGCGGGGGCTTGCCAGTACCACCAGAATTCTTTGAGGGGAAAACATTTGGTGCCCTCCTTCAATACTCCAGTTGGAACCAGTTCAGAGAGTCCTTGGCTCCCGCTCTGATGCGAAATTGGACAAGACATGGGAGTATCCTCCCCTCTGTCCAGCCCCTCCTCCGGGAGGGACCCATGAATCGTCCCAACTCTTTCCCTAGGGTACTTAAGGGATTACCTGTGGATGGCTCTTCAAATTTGTTGTGGGAAATGATTTAAACCCGAAACCACTTCAACTTTGACCATCTGGGCACTGTGGACTTTGCCTGGAACCGAACCGGCATCAAGGAAGACTCCTGCTGCTCCTTGTCTCGCTGTTGTGCAAGTCTTCTTAGTCATCTGTGCCTGTGCTTCATCCAGGTTCGTCTCCAGGCCTATGGGCAGAAAGACACCAGAGGGAATCCCCCTTGGAGTGAAGGAGTCACTCCCTGACATCTGCAGGCACCATAATTAAGCTGACCGGTCTGCTGCTCCTGACCTCCTACGGATTCCAAAAGGCTCTGCAACACAGGTAGTGGTTCTACAACTCCCTTGAGGCCTGACCTGTCCTCTCAGCAAGTTTAAGGCCAGCTTCCCTCGTCGGAACCGTTGGAACAGAGTTCCTGTGCACAGCGTCGACTTGCCGCTGGCAAGGCTTGATGACTCTGTACTCCAGAGATCTTCGGTCTACAAGAAGCTCCAGCCTCCAGCATCTCTCCTGCCAAGATCTTCATCCTCACTACATCCTCTGCACCTTGGTCCTGCATCTTTGGTGAGCTGCTTGTCCCCTTGTTACTCTTGTGCCTTCGCCCTGTGGGTCCTCTGGAGGGTCTTGTTTTCCTCTAGTGGGCTCCCCTGCTTGCTCGGGGCCTGGTCTGACTCTCCTGCAACTGGTCAGTCCCTTGGACCTTGCTGGTCCCAACGTTGCACCTTCTTTGTTTACCACATCTGTTGTTGCTGTCAAGACTTGTTGGTACTCCCGCTGGACACCAACACCCTGGTTCTTGACTTCCGACGTGGGCGAGCTCGTGAATGGCTCCTGGTCTTCCACAGCATCGCCTGGTCCTCACAGCAGCAGCAACAAGGTCACTGTCATCACTCCTGCATCTTCAGTTATCTTTGGTCATTGGTCTTCTGTGCTTCCTGGTCACCTCCGTGTGGCATAGACCCTGTCCCCTCTGCTTGCATCTTTACTGAAGTCCTAAATTGTGGTCTACAGCGGTTTTCAACGACACTTCGCACCTATGCACCCGGCTTTCCTGGTGTAGCCTGGTTCTGGGGGTACCCACAAGTGGGGTGACTCTCCAACCTTTTGTCTTCCACTGGGTTTCTTCGGGGTCCACTGGGAAGGGTCCTCCTTGGAAACTGCAATCGCAACTTCCCCATTGACTTGCATTGAGTACGCGGCTGTGTTTCCACTCTGCATACAGCCTTGGTGAGGTTCCAGGGTACTTACCTCCGGTGGTTCCTTGGGTATCATGCTCTTCTGAGTCTACTGGTCCAAGTCCCGATTTCGGTCACAGTTCGCATTCCACTTTTTTAGTATATGGTTTGGTCTCCCCTTGGAGACTGTTGTCTATTTGTGTTTACTTACTTGTTTACATTTTTGTGTATTATGCAGATATCTCCGGGTAAGAGATACACCAATGCGTTAGTGAGTGTGTATAATAAATGTACTTATTTTTATAACTACACTGTTTGGTTCTTTTTCGTTTAACCTAAACAATAGATTACATCTGGTAAAAAAAGCTACTTAATACTCCTTCTGGACTAAACCTGAAGGCTGCTCTCCACAGCTACCACTTAAGAGCTTTCTATCGTTGTTGAAGATTACTAAAATCACCATAAGGGTTGGCTGGATTAGTGAAGGGTACTTCACTTAAATAAGTGAGCACCATATACTAAGCCAGCCTCCTACACGAGGCATCTATAGTGATGGTCACTGTTGGAGTTAGCGATATGAAGGGTCTCCTAGTTATATTTGTCTTGTTCCAGCACTCCATTTCCTACTGCACTCTGCGTGGAACTCACTAGATCTTCCCAATCCCCCGTAGCTTGTGACCACTGGCTCTGGACCTATTCCTGAATGTGTCTCATGTGCAATCTTGCATATGGTATTAGAGGTATGCAGGATGCCATCATTCTCAGTATCTTCCCTATATTCCTCATGGATAGAGAGTGACTTCTGGTATTGAGGAGTATGTGTTAACAGTATTCTCTCCTCACAGGGTATGCTGTCGCCTCAGCTGTATTGGTTCTTGCTCACAGGAAGAGATTCTCTTGTTCTGGTGTGAGTGACGATTTTTCCATGTTTATGATAAACCTTAGTCTATGGAGTGTCATCACTGTTTTATGCGGTTTCTGCACTTGTGTAGTGAGGCCGCTTTTACCAGCCAGTCATCTGGGTAAGGGTACAAGTATATTCTTTGCCTTCTAGGTGTGCAGCAACTGCTGCTAAGCATTCTGTAAACACTGGGTGCTGATTTTATTCTGAATGGCAGCACATTGATGTGGTAGTGTAGTTTGTCTATAACAAAGCACAATAATATTTTGTGCTTGTGATTCATTGGGATTTGTAGATGTGCATCCTTTAGCTCTATGGTCGCCATATAGTCTACCTTCTGAAGCTGCGGAATTACCTCTTGCAACATTGTTATTTTCAATTGCTGTGTCTTTATGAACTTGTTTAAGAAACTAAGGTCTACTATAGGGCATAACGATTCGTCTGTTTTTGGTACCAGAAAGTATGTGGAGTAGTTTACCTGGTTGATCTCCTTCCTGGTTACTCGCTCTACTGCCTTTTTCTGAAATATTATTTTCACCTCTCATGGTAGAGAGGTCTATTCTTCTCTTGCTCATTCATCTTCTGTCCTCACCCTGTTGGGTGATTGACCAATTCTATCCATTGTCGTGTTCAATGATCTTGTATATCCACTCGTCTGAAGTGACCTTCCTCCACTACTGGAAGAATTATCCTACTCCGCCCCCCCAGGTGTGTGTGGCTGGGGTTTTAGGTTTTTTAAGTCAATTGCTTTATAGTGCTGCAGCCTCCCCTCTCGGTGGATGTGCTCTGCCTCTAGTCGGCCGCCAAAGGGTTCCCTCTGTGGTGCCTGGTACAGCCACTGTTGTGTCGGTGTCTGCACCTGGCTTGTACTATGGAAGCTCCTTCTTCCCACTGGTCTTCTAGTTGCTGTACCTCTTGTCCTTGCAGCCACCTAAATTTCAAGGGCTCCCATCAATTTTGCTGTATCATTATCTTTTTTCAGCTGCTGCAGGGTATCGTCCACGGTACTGCAAAAAAGGTGTTCTCCGTTGAAAGGTGTGTTAGTGAGATTGGCTTGGACATCATTTTTTAAGCCTGACACCCGTAGCCAGGCAAGCCTTATTAGGGGTGTCACAGCCATCATTTGTCTGCTCGCCCTGTCTTCCGAATCTAGTGTCAATTTTAAAACAGGTGTTGACGATATTCTTCCCTTATTCTGCGAAGGATGTCGCTCTCCTTTGGTATTGCTCAAGAAGGTGTTTAATTAGCTCTGGCATATTTTCCCAGTGTTAGTAAGCATATCTGTTGAGAAGGGCATTAAAGTGAGCAATTCATCACCGGGTCACAGCTCCCCTTTCAAACTTCCACTCAACCATATCAATTCTCTTTCTTATCTGAAGGAGTTCCAGGGGTAGTTGGCACGTTTGCCCTTTTTCTGGTGGTGGATGCAATGATGAAAACAGTTCGCACGTTGCCTCCAATGTATGTAGGGTCCTTTGAGGAGTGTTTGTACTTCTTTACGGCACTGAGTGTCACCGATCTGCAGGTTCCTAGAAAGCCTCTCTCCCCTGGTCCAGTATGCTCAGGAGGATAAGCAAATATTGACTCTTATCCTGTGAGGGTAGTAATGTATCTAGTAAAAAAAACATGTTTGAACTTCGCATATACCAATTGGACACCATACTTGTCAGTAGCCCTCTTTATTAGTTGGTTGTACAAGGCAATATCGTCCAGAGGTGAAAGCCTCAAAGGGTATGTCTATTCCCTCCTCCAGGGAATTGACATGTATGTCCGGCCATTGTGTCTGAAGACCCTTTCAGTATCCTGAAACAGGCCCTAGAACTCTGGGCCCTCTTCCTCATTGAAGATCTCATGATTCTCCTCTTCCTGTTGCTCTGGGGTCATTAGAGGCTCTAGTTCCCTGAGTCTCGTAAGTGTTCCGTCTGAGAGTTTGACGGAATTCTTAACTCAGATGAGTAGAAATCCTTTTTTTTTTCCAGGAGGATCGCAGGCATTTTGGCTTCGAGACTCCTTTTCTTTCATTCAGGCACTCTTAGGCATTGAGTGAGAGTGTTGATCTCTTTTTCTACATCGAGGCCTTTGGTGTCTGTGTTTCAGTTGACCCATTTTTAGCCTTTTCTTGACTTTGGTCGTCCTTCTACGCCAACATGTCCGCATGGGGTGTCCTTGGTGTGGGCCCCGTGGGGCTCTTTAGACTTCTGCTTGCTTTTGATAGGTGACAACTTTGGCGCTGAGGCAGCTTTTGTGGTTCTAGAGTCTATTGTTAGAGTTGCATGCATATTGATTTTTTGACTTTACCTGCAGCCCCATGCCTTTGTGTTTTTGTTGTTCTTGCTTGACCTTGATGACTTCCTTCTCGAAGTCTCAGCCCCCTCCCTCAGCTCCTTCGGCCATGTTTTGCTCCTCCTCACTAAACAAACCCCAGGTCTCTCAGCGGCAGAGTTTCCTTCGGCCCCTGCATGGCGTAATGTTTTTCGTTTGGTTCTCCCTTGCTCTTCAGGTCCTCGGTTTGAATTCCATGCTGGTTTCGCAGTTGTGGGCACTGTGGTCTCTTGGTAGGCAAAGTTTGCACACATGATGATTGCCCTTCTGGGCAAACTTGTTGTGACATTCGGGCAAAAGCAAAACGGTGTGTTTGACATTTTCTGTGCATTCTAAGGTGTGTAGACTTGAATTTCGTTTACTTCTCCGGAAGAGGGGGTAAAAACCAATCACAGTTGAGACGGTATCCCTCCTGAACATCGGCGTTCTCTTCAACAAACCTTCTGTATACCTCTCTTCTTTTGGCGATTGGAGAGCATCCGCAATGCTTCCAGAGCCAAATGCAGAAATAATATTCTGAAGATGGCGACCAATCTTGAACGCTTTCGGGAAAGGGCACCTGACGTCAGGAGATGTTGGACTAGACAGTAAATGATGGGGACAGTCAACGCTCAACAACAACAAAAAAGAGAAGGACTAATATACAAGAGACGAGTTCAAGACCCAACCACTAGATGACGGAATAATGCAGATCACATCAATCCATAAAAGATTCATGCTGCAAAAGCTGCTGCCACCTGTTCCTGGATATCTTTTGGTGTGCTATAGTTAAGTGTTTTGGGAAGGTCTGTACTCTTGAATGTCTGTAGGACAACATAGGCTCTGTGCAGGAGTGATAGGTGTGTGCATCTGGCAAAGAAACAGATAGTACTCCCTCAAGGTCTTTGAGGATGTAATATCTGCATAGGTGTCTACTACTCCAAACCCTCACCCCAATTCTTATCCTCCTGTCCCCAGAAACCCCAACCCAACTGCCCCTCACTTAAGTACAATTGAGATCTTAACCTATCTTTCTCACCTCTGAACTCCGTGCATCTCAGCTTGATCTCGATCTTTCTTCTTGGATTGCGGTCTCTCATGTCTGACTATGTGGTCTACGGTCTCAACTCTGCAGTGCTGTCTATCATAAATCTGTGCCTTTAAGGATCTTTCCGTCTCCCCTCTCTCCCCTCGAGACCTCTGTTCCATAATCGTTCACCTCCATTATTAGTTGCTTCTGTGGGAGACATCATGAGTGAGGAGCTCCCGCTCATCCCTTTCTCTTCAGATACAAAGCGAAGACCTACGGTTAAGAAAGAAGGGGCTGACAGCAATGACGAATGCTCTCGACCCAGTACCTTCAACTTCCGTCCCTCCTTTGACGAAGGAAAAACAGGCTTAGTGACCTGAAGCAAACTAAGTATGAAAGCAATGAATAAGAAGCTAGAATGGAAAAGTGCATTTGAGTAATGCTCAATGTTGTCAGGCTATCATTTGCCTGCCATTGCCTACTAAGAGTGAGCTCCCCATAAGCACCAACATCATAACTACATTCACACTGAAGAAAGCCTGGGTAACTGTCCAAGCTAGACATGTAAGGATCCTCAATTTCAGTTCACACTCATGTGCGTGTGTGTGTGCGTATATATAGATATCTCTATATATACAAATACACACGAGAGTGAACTGAAATTGAGTATCATGTATGTGTGTATATACATATATATATATATATGTATATACACACACACACACACACACACACACACACACACACACACACACACACACACACACACACTTACTCACATTCTCATCAGTGTTTTAATGTAGCTTTCTACAGAGTCTTTTAGTAAAACCTGAGCCATCTGGGTATAGTGATGGGCCCCGCAATTTCCAGGACAGAGACTCAACATCTCTTAAGCGATCTGATAGAAACCATAATCATGCAACATGATGAACTTGGAAATCAAAGAAAATTGTAGGAGAAGTAGAATCACCCCTTCCCATTTTGCTGGTCAACTGAACAAGGAAATATTGTGTTTTTAGCTGATCCTGGTGGCGGTTTACTTGGGTCAACCCTGCACTGTGCAACTAAGGATATGGAATCCAAACCATACAAAACACCTTTCTTTTTTTGTCGATTTTGAACCTTCTAGTGTTTTGGACCTCTGCTATAAGTGTCCCCTACTGGAGTCTCATTCTCTGTAGGCTTCTGTTTAAAATGCTATAAGCTGAAAAACTAGTTCCCACCTTCTAAAATAAAGTGCACCAACGCACAGCTGGTGTAGGAGGCTCTGTGCATGTTATGCATGAACAAGAATACACCTTGGTGAACATTAATAAAGACGGCTCAGAATAAATTGTTTTAGACCGGCTGAGGACTTGTTAATCAATCTGAAATCCAAAAGAAAAAGCTTTTTGGCTGAAATATGGGTGAATGAAACCTAATTAGAACGTTTGACTGGCATGAGGTAGAAAGGCAAGTGACAAGTTTTCCTTACAAAGATTTGGGTCCCAAACATATACAGAGCTAAAATTTCTCTATATGCTTTTATGTTTATATTTTAAAATTGGATACATTTACTTGATGCAGCCTTGACAAAATTCAGGCCTTTGTTCACCCTGCTGGGACAAGTTAATTATCCCACTGGCAACCTGGCAGTCCAAATTCTACTCTTGCGTAATTGGCCCATTTTCCAAGATTAGCCGTCTCCTGGGAGAAAAAGGGGGTATAAGTGAAATCTCCAAAATGTTATCAGCTGCCACTCTCTGACAAGCAGGGGAAGGATGCTGCCAGAGAAGATAAAGGTAGGGAAAGCAGATGTGTCACTCCAGTTGCCACAGGTTTGTTTTCTTTGTATTTTGGATGAAAGAAATCTTATCCTGAGTAGGCGGAATTAGGCTAACAAGGTGGGGGGGGGGGGGGATCTTTTCCAATGTTTCTTCAATATGCTAGTTTTACATTTTACATAATGCTGTGCAGGGGGTGGAGTTGGATAACCACTGGGCTTCTCTCAGGAAGTGCAGAGTAAAGGGTGGAATGGGGATGTCATATTTCTGGATAGGATATCTAGAACTCTCTACCTTCATTTTCAAAACCCCTGCAAGGAGGACAGTTGGGAAAAGGAGCAACGGAAGAGGAAGGAAACAGTCAAGCATGCTGATGAATCCTTTTCTAGGATTTGTGGACCCACTCTGGGCTTGTATATTTGGGATTTATTTGGACTGTCTCCACCGCACCTCTATCTGGGGTCACTAGAAGGTGGATTTGCTGGGTACCCTGAAGGAACAGTCCTCCATTGTACTTCTGTGAACTGATCCTGCTGTGGGTGCCTCGGAGGGTTTAAGCAAGGCTCCTGCCGTACACACAGGCCCCCGCAAGTAGGCAAAGACCTTTGCATAAGAGGAATGTAGGCAGAGAGATTTATCTGCATGAGGATCGTAGGGTGCTGCAGCAGGAAAACTTCAGTCAGAATAGTACTAACTGCTAGAACAGGAGTGCAGGTACAAAGATCTTTGCAAACCACTTAAATGCCAGGAGGGCCTAAAAGCCCACTGCCAGTGGCAGGATGCTAGTTCAACAATTATAATGTGGTACAAATATGAAAAAATTAGAATGATACTTTCCATTTTGCATAGGTGTTTGTCCAGCAGGGCACAGGTTAAAATCTATCCACAAAACTTTTCCTTTGTTGCTGCAAATTTGGCAAAATGAGCTGTATTGACATTGGTGGTGGTAATAACACCTTTTTAAGAACCAAAATATACTCTACTTTGTACTGGCCAAATCTTGGTTGTGGTATATCACGTCACCAATCGCTTCATATGACAATACAGGACGATAATATACAGTTACCCTGCATGAGAGATGAATACATTTATTTTATTTTATATCAGACATCGGAAATAATTTACATATGTTGGCTATTCAAAGGGTTAAGTGTCTGGGCATGCTGTCGTCTTGATATTGCCATCTGCTGTTCCACTTTACCTTTTGTGATTTGCTGACCGCAGCTGTTGGTTTGAAAATGTCAGGTAAACCATCATAGATACCGCCAGAAGAAGAAGGATTTGATGGGGATTCCTTCTGTGCTGCAATGCGTGGACTGGTCCTTAGCGTTGTTCTCCTCATAATGAAAGGGCTAAGCTTTCCTTTAGGAATATCAGCAAATCCTGAATTAAAGAAAAAGCTTTTTAATGCAATGTGAATAAACACCTTTCTGAAAGCAGAAGCAAAGAACAGACTATGAGCTTTATCATACTGCTTAATCTCAAGTCAGCATAATCACAATAACAACAAAATAGTACTAAAACATTAACGTTTGCATTGTATTCTTGCAGACGCATACCATTCTTTCTGGAAACTTACATTTCTGAAATTTGAATTTTAAGATCACTTCTAAAGCTGTACAATTTTGGTTGTATATCACACTAGGATATATATATATATATGTATATATATATATATATAAATATATATAGTGAAAATCCTTTTCATCGAAAAAGAACAGAGCCGCAAGGGGAAATCAGGTTGGACACAGCTTTATTTCAAATAGTCCCAGCTCTGGCGAATGCATTTCGGCGGTTGTGCCTTCTTCAGCGCTGTCAGCTGTTGAGATCCGCTCTAATGTTCTCATTCTGTTTTGAATAATTGCCTGCACTTGTGTCCCTCCTTCTAACACGGTCAGCGCACCAATCAGAGTCCGCGTGCAATGTCAGCGAACTCCAATTCCCAGCATGCCCCATCATGGTATCCTGAGCTGGTGGCGTGAAGGAGTGAACAATCACTGTTAGCAGTGCAGGCTTCAGGTGAGTCGAGTGGGTCATGGATCCGCTGAAACAAGTAGGGTCCTTGCTGCGTCCCTTTGAATACTGCAGCAGCCAGATGCGCTCGGTTGATGCATGAGAAGGGGCTGTCAAATGCGAGACAGATCGCCCTCTTATATATATATCTATATCTATATATATATATTTATATATCACAGCAAGTTGCCCGAATGAGGAGATGCCACACAACGAAAGTTTGAATGCCTTTAATGAAGGGACAACAGGGCAGCAGAGAAACAGAGAAACAGTGTCCCCTCAAAGAGTCAAAGCCCAACGAGTTTCGAGCACTCCATGTGCTCTTGTTCACGGGCAAGGAGAAAATAAGCAGAGCGGCAGGTACGAAGGACCATATATTTGATAAACAGTCCCGCCCTTGTGGGCGTATGCACTCAAGCATTATGGTTCTTGTGGTCCTTTCGATATTAAAAACCCCAGTGGGTGCCGTTTTACATACGGTGACTCCTAGCCAGTGTATACTAATCAGCACGGCGAGATGCTTAGCCCCCACTCAACCCACTGGGGAAACACTAGGAGTCAACGTATGTAAAACGGCACCCACTGGGGTAAGTAAGGAGAAGAGGCCACTTCGGAGAAAACAAGGAAACCTTTAATGAAGACAGCATGTGCATAATGAATTTCGGCCAAAATGGCCTTCCTTAGATGCGGCTGCTCCTTGAATGTAGCTCCGCCACCACCTTTATGTGTCCTGCAACTACCTCATTAGAGGAAAAGTTATTTACCCCTAGTCACATGATCACAGTACCACTGCCATCCATAGTGGACTTCGTTACCCAGAAATCAGTGTTTCTGTCTCGATGTTGCGTGGAGAAAAAGTAGCCAGGAACAGGTGCACAAAGTAAGGACAGGACATCCGGGTACGGTGTTATTAGGCTCCCTTGGGTCCCCTTGACGACATATATGCACAAGTTACTACTTGTGTAACGATATATCTGTAAGAGACATTAGTTAGTATTAGATTCCTCACCTTAGAATATCCCCAGGCGTCAGACTGGATCCGGAAACTTTTGCGTAGCAGTACCCTAGCGCGTCGGTAGGCGTCGTCTGCGGTCCGCGTCCGTCGTCGTGATGACGTCGTCGGAGTACTTACACGCCGCCTCCGCGTGCTGACGTCAGTTCTTAGACACAGCTTTTCCGCACCAGAAACGCAGAGCCATGTTAAAAACCAACACTGGTGCCATTGAAACTAGGGCCCTGAAAGGGGGTAACCCTAACCCTAGATATCGGTTCGCAGAACGGAGAGGATGGGTGGGTCGATAAGGAATCTAATACTAACTAATGTCTCTTACAGATATATCGTTACACAAGTAGTAACTTGTGCATCTGAAAGAGACACGTTAGTATTAGATTCCTTACCTTAGAATAGATACCCCAGCAATACCAACCCCGATGGTGGGTCTGCGAACCAATAATCACACCAGAAAGTCCTGGAGGACAGAACGGCCAAAGAAGTCATCCCTACGGACTTGGCTGTCGAGGCAGTAGTGTCTTGCAAACGTGTGCAGCGAGGCCCACGTAGCTGCCTGACAGATGTCTTGTAATGGCACTCCCCGGCCCAGGGCAGTTGTAGTCGCCGTGGCTCGGGTGGAGTGAGCCCGTAAGCCAACAGGGGGCTCCTTCCTAGCCAAGGAGTAGCATGCCTGGATACACAAGATGATCCACCGGGAGATGGTCCTCTTGTGCACCGCTTTCCCCTTCTTAGCGCCCACGTAACCAACAAAGAGTTGGTTATCGATCCAAGTAAAATGAGAGCGCACGTTTTGGGTCCAGAAGGTGGAGCCGCTCTTCCTCTTTAGAGGGATGCGGTGGCGGGAAGAAGGTTGGCAAGGTGATAGACTGCCTGATGTGGAAGGCCGTGACAACCTTGGGCAGGAAAGATGGCTTAGTACGCAACACCACTTTGTCCGGATGGACAGAAAGGAAAGGTGGAGTACAAGAAAGAGCCTGGAGCTCACTCACTCTTCTGGCAGAGGTGATGGTAACCAGGAATGCTGTCTTCAGAGTAAGAAGCCGGAGAGGACAGTTGTGAAGTGGCTCAAAAGGAGCGCACATCAGAAACATAAGATACCAGGTTCAAGTCCCACTGAGGCATCACAAACGGAACAGGAGGGAATGTGTGTGTGATGCCTTTTAGAAATCTACATACAATAGGGGACTTGAACAAAGAAGGTTGTTCAGGCAGCCTCAGAAAGGCTGAAAGGGCAGAAAGGTAGCCCTTGATAGTGCCCAGAGCAGAGCCCTGCTGGGCAAGAGAAAGAAGGAAGAGAAGAACCTCAGAGAGAGGGGCAGCAAGAGGATCCACAGCCTTTTCTGTGTACCATGCCACAAATCTGTTCCACCTGCAGGCGTATACCGACTTTGTGGAGGGACGCCTGGCTGCCAGAATGACGTTACAGACTTCAGGAGGCAAGTCAAATGGCCTCAACTGTCGCCGCTCAATCTCCAAGCATGGAGGTGGAGACTGGACAGGTTCGGGTGGAGGACCCTCCCCTGCTGCTGCGACAGAAGGTCCTCCTGAAGAGGCAGACGAACCGGGGGCTCGACTGACATACTGAGTAGCTCTGGATACCAGTACCTTCGTGCCCAGTCCGGAGCCACAAGGATGACTAGGGCCCGGTCGCGCTTGTTCTTCTTCAGCACTCTGGGCAGAAGTGGTATAGGCGGAAAGGCGTACAACAGACCGCAACTCCACTCGCGTCGAAAAGCGTCTCTGAGCGAGTGCCGCCTTGGAAATTCCAACGCGCAGAACTGATGACATTGCGCGCTCTCTTCGGTGGCGTATAGATCTAACCAAGGCTCTCCCCATTGCTGAAAGAGGCCTTGCGCCACGTCCGAGTTCAGACGCCATTCGTGATCCATCATGCACCGACGGCTGAGCTCGTCCGCCCTGGTATTCAGAGAACCTGCCAGGTGTTGAGCCACCAAAGTCATGCCCTGGCGTTCCAGCCATTGCCAGAGGCGCAGAGCCTCCTGGCAAAGGGTCCACGACCCCACCCCGCCCTGTTTGTTGCAGTACCACATGGCGGTGGTGTTGTCCGTGAACACCTGCACTACACTCCCCCAGACAGAGGGGAGGAATGCCTTCAGTGCTAGACAAATCGCCCGTAACTCCAACAGGTTGATGTGGAGCCGGGCCTCCGCCGGAGACCAGAGGCCTCTGATCTCCGCCTCTCCCATGTGGACACACCAGCCCTGGAGGGACGCGTCCGTCACAACTACGTGCTCCGGTTGGGGAAGGGAGAGGGATCTGCCGCTGACCCAATCGCGGTCTGTGAGCCACCACTGCAGCTGTCTCGCAGTGCCCTCCGAGATCAGGACGTGGTCGGACAGGTTGCCCTGATGCTGGGCCCACTGAAACTTCAGGTCCCACTGCAGAGCCCGCATCCGCCACCTGGCGTGATGCACCAGTAGGATGCAGGAGGCCATCAGCCCCAGAAGCCGCAGCGTCAACCTGACCGAGACCCGGGATAACGGCTGAAAGATGGGAATCAGAGCCTGAATATCCCGGACCCGCTGTTCGGGTGGATAAACCCGAAACCGCGCCGAGTCGAGAACCGCTCCGATGAAAAGGAGCTTCTGAGAGGGGCACAGGTGTGACTTCGGCACATTGATGGAGAACCCCAGCCTGTGCAGGAGATCTGCCGTAGTCTGGAGGTGGCTGACGACTGTCTGGGGCGAGCCCACCTTCAACAACCAGTCGTCGAGGTAGGGGAAGACTGAAACCCCTAACCTGCGCAGATGAGCTGCGACCACCGCCATCACCTTTGTGAACCCCCGTGGGGCGCTGGTAAGGCCGAAGGGGAGTACAGTATACTGAAAGTGCTCGTGGCGAACCGTGAACCGCAGGTAGCGCCGGTGGGCCGGCAGGACGGGGGTTTGGAAATAAGCGTCCTGCAAGTCCAACGCTACCATCCAGTCTCCTGGGTCCAGGGCAGCTAGGACCTGAGCCAGTGTCAGCATTTTGAACTTCTCCTTCTGGAGGAAGCCGTTGACGTTCCTTTGGGTCCAAGATAGGGCGTAGGCCCCCTTTGCCCTTCTTGGGTACCAGAAAGTAGTGGGAGTAGCAACCACACCCTACTTCTGGCCCAGGAACGCGCTCGATGGCCCCCTTGGCCAAGAGGACCGTAACTTCCTCCTGCAGAAGTCGCAAATGATCCCCCGATACACGGTGGTTCTGCGGTGGCATGGCTGGAGAAGTCGCCTCGAAGGGGAGGGAGTAGCCCCTTCGGACGATCTGCAGCACCCACCTGTCCGAAGTGACAGTGCGCCAGTGGAGGTGGTGATGGCGAACCCTGCCCCCCACTGGCGTCACATGGTCCTTAAAGCACGGACTAGGAGGATTTTGAGGCGGATGCTGCGGGGGAAGGTGTGGACTGACCTCGCCGTTGTCCCCGACCGCCAGGACGGCGGTTCCCACGGCCGTCACCGCGTTGGGTATTACCTTGCGGAGCGTGGCTGGCAGCATGTGTGGGTACACCCCTTCCGTGGCCAAGAAAGGAGTGAGAGGCAGCCGATTGCTGGCGCGGTGCCGAGAGGCCCAAGGACTTGGCCGTAGCCTTGGAGTCCTTAGAGCGCTCATGCGCATGGTCTGCCTTGTCGCCAAAGAGGCGACGGCCATCAAACGGCATGTCCATCAGTGTGTTCTGGACATGGGCCGAAAAGTTGGCGGACCTCAACCAGGCGTGGCGTCTGACCGCCACCGTCGTTGCCATCGCTCTACCTAGTGAGTCGGTGGTATCCAGCCCACACCGGATAGAATATTTGGCTGCATCCCTGCCCTCCACAAGGGCTTGGCCGAGTTTGGCCCGTACCTCCAACGGACACTCTGGCAGCACTTCCGCAACCGTATCCCACAGAGAGTGGGTGTAGCGTCCCAAGAGGCATGCGGTATTGTAAGACCGCAGTCCCGGACTAAGGGACGAGAAGATCTTTTTACCGTACTGCTCGTACCTGTTGGATTCCCTATCCGGCGGCGGCGACGGGAATGCGGTCTGGGAATTGGAGGCCTGGATGACCAGGCTCTCGGGGGTGGGATGGGTGGACAGGAAACATGGGTCGCCCGGGGCTGGGCGGTGGCGTCTGGCCACATTCCTATCTACGGGCGAACCCGTAGCGGGCTTGGACCAAGTGCCCAGAAGAACGTCGGTCAAGGCCCCATTAAAGGGCAGCAGAGGCTCGGCCGAGCTTGACTGCGGTTTAAGGACCTCAGTGAGGAGATTAGTCCTCACGGCCGCGATGGGGAGCTCAAGGCCCAAGGCCTTGGCAGCCTTCATTAACACCACACTTCAACTTCAAGGACAGAGGAAGCAACCCAAGAAACAACAGAGAATCATCCGCTCATTAACAGTCTGCAGAACCTGGAATAGAGATGCCAGAGGACCAAGCACTTGCCCCAGATCTGCAAATGACCCTTCAGTTGTCAAACAGATTAGCTGTCAAAACCAGCGCGGATATTGGAGTGCGATCCCGTTTGCCAGATTTTCTTTTTCTTTTCTCTGTCTTTTGTTTTCTTGTGCTGTTGGGAAGCCATGAACCCTTGCCAATTTTAAATCATTTAATTACTGTAACTCATACCCGCATTAGCATTAAGTTTGTTATTTTAATAATAATTTTCTTATGTTTTACATTTCTCCCTTTTGTTTTAATTGTAATTACTTTTCCAGTAGGAGAGTTGGAGATCTTTATCAACCCAGCATAGGAATTGCTGGGCTCAAGTTAATCTCTTTGACTTGCCTCGCTTTTTTTTTTTTTTTAATTTAAATTTCCATTATGTGAAATTGGTTCCGCCCTCCCTTGATTGGCACCAATGTGCTGGGCTTTCACAAGCAGAAGCTATGTCGCTACAAAGGCAAGGCACCCCAGTCTAAACCCACTGTGCCTGTGAGTGGCTGATCATGCTATCTCTTCCAACCCATTAAAAAACTCACACAAATGATTTCTCACTGAAGAGATGCGCTCCTGTCCACAGACCTTATGACTCAGACCATTTCCAAGCTGCGCACTCTTACTATTCTATATGGAAACCCTAAGGTAAACTATCGTGCAACTTCTAACAACTTATCACCTCAGATTTTTTCAGGTAGCTATCCCCAATGTCCGCTCCACACTCAAACATAACACAGAAAACTGAAGCCTAATTTTAGATACTTCAGACATTATCTACATAACGACACCAAGGTAAACAAATGGTCCAAACTCAGAACTGATTGAAGCAATTCCACTCAACTTTCACGCCCTCTACGACGACAAATGCAATGGCAGTGGTACATTCTTCTCTAGACACAAATTCTCAATTTCTCGCTCTACTACCGCCCATCCTACACCACTCGTATGCTTTAGTTGCAAATATCTAGCTCACAAGACATCTCACTACTCGTTTATGCTAAACTGTCATCATCCTGAAAATATTTTCTACATTTTTACTGAATTCTGAGAAGTTTTTACCCCTCAGACTCACCTTGAACCCATGGAGACTACTATTTACATATTGGCAACAACTAAAACCTTTACGGTTCAGTCTTCTGTGCTCTCACGCCTTGCTTCAATATGTGATCACTCCCATCTACAGTATCGGGCCCTACTTGAACCAGTTGATTTCTTGGATAATTCCATTTCCTCACTTAGGTGCTCCCAACAAGATAAAGAGACTACTTTCTAGTCCAATTAAAAAATTCTCCCCTCTCCTACTGCCCCCTCTCAAGCAAACAAGGTGTCTAGCAGCTGGAGGAAAATTACTACCGATATCATGCACCCTCTATCAATCTCGCAAGCGTCTGTCTCCCAAGATGTGAACCATCCTCTAAATATGGCACATACTGTAAGCAGATTTCCAGTAGCGTTGAATCGCTCTCTACCATTAGCAACAAACGTATCAAAACCAGATTGAAAACTGCTCCTTGGTACATTGACTCAATACTTGCCCTCAAACGTGCCATGAAAAGGGAAGAATGCCTTTGGCATACAAACTTTGACACTCTAGAAAATGTTCTGTATATGACATAGGCTCTTGCAACTGATACATTTGCAAACTAAATATTATTTCCCAATTGCAGATGGCCTGTAGTAACAATTGAGGAGCTATTATCTTCAAGGGACAGGAAGGTGTACAATGAAACCGAATGGTGTGGCGCTTGTATTACCTTTCAACAATATACGGGTGTAATATGTTATATGTTTTGCTACTGCACAAAGTAAGTGAGTAAAATGTGCAAGTTGGCTGACGAAGGTAGAAGAATCTCAGGAGTAGCAAAACAACCCAACAGGTTATGAGCAGTTTGATGTGGCCAACAAAATGGCAGTGATGGTTGTGGATGGCTCTCACTGATGCAAACTGGCTGAATGAATTACGCAAACCAGTGAAGTGGAAACAGACTTCCTACACCTCATATAGTCTTGTCTGGTTATATACAATCTATGGGAAAGTTATGGAGGAAATAATCATTAACAAAACCGTGTTTTCTTTTATTGCAAAGTTCCATTGGTAAATTCGCCCAGTTAAAAAAAAAAGAGATAAAGGCTCTAAGAATTTTTAGGCTAGCATACACACTGTAAAAACACCTGATTGCCAGACACTGGATAGGAAATAGCCGACTATTTTGTTGAAGGGTCACAAAGAAATCTTTTATTGGAGGAATTGGTGAAAAGAGACCCCAAGTTGGCCCAATTATATGGACTCTTTATACTACCTATTGGAGGAGTGAGAGAACATATATGTGTTGAACTGAACTAATCTTCATTATTATACTATTATGCACTGAGAGGGAAGGAAAGGGGGCAGAGGATCATGGTAATTGTATGTAGGCACCATGAACAATTACATCTGCTGTTTGGAGTAGTCTGAGACAGAAGTAAGGACAGGGTAATCAGGATCTCACAATTGAACAGGCATGGTTCTGCTTGTGCTAAATAAATATTAAACTAGTTTGTATGACGTTTTGTAATACCAAGACGAACATAAACATTACTTTTAAAAATTGCTATTTGTTACTCTCCTACTTAAATTAGGAGAATCTGCTGAGGAATGTACACAGATACATATTTTGGAAGAATTCCTTAATCTAAGAACTGCAATATCTACTCCCCTTTGTAAAATGCTCATACCTTTCTGAACAACACTTGGTAGTCCCTCAAGCATGTCTTCACCATCTTCGTTGGCGATTTTACGGAAGGCATCCGAATTGATCTTGCTTTTTGCCCTTTTCGTCATGTTCTTTGGTGTGTTTGTTTTCGGTTCTTTCTCATCTTCCTTTCCTTCCTGGGCTCTTGGCCTTTTACCAGCGAATGAAAAAGGGCCCTTTGAAAGCCTTTTCTCCTTCGGCGTCTTTTTGCTGCATGCTTTTTCAGGAGGCGATAGCGAAGTGACAGTACTTTGCCCATGAGGAGGTTTTAGCTGAGCAGTGAGGAAGTCCACACGGTTCTGTAACATTTCATTGGCTTCCTCTAGCTTGTGTTGGCTGATCAAAAGCCCACAATACTTGTCAATGCTTTCTTCTGCCTCTTTTGTTTTTTCTTCTGCATATTCCTTTAATTCTTCAATTTTGTCTTGTAGTTTCTTTAATTCATTATCCAGCACTTCGCCTGAGTAGAAGAGCAAAACAAGGGTTTACAAAAATCAAAAACATATAGGTTATTGATAAATCGAGTGTCAAAGACTATAGTAATATTTACCAGATATTACTTTATTTTTTTAGCACTTTTGTGGAGCGGAATGAACCTGCTTTTTTTTTTAATTTATTTTTTTTATTAAATTTTCTCATCAGCAAACAGAAAGGGCATGGTACAATAGCAAATCTCAGAAAACTTAAATAATAAACAAAAAAACAATAAAAAAAATGAAAAAAAGAAGAAACACACAGCTAGGAGCAAAGATACAAAAATTATCGAGATGAAGTTAGCACATTATAACAGTATACCATCAATTCTTAACTTCCTAACCATTTAGTAATAGGAGACCATAACTGTAACCCCTGTGTTTTTTTCCTCATGCCTTTGGTCTTATAAGCCGCGATTTCCAAATAATAAGTAGACAGCAATCTAGTTTGCCAGCTAATAAACATAGGTGGATCAGAATCAAGCCATTGCGAGGTAATACATAAGCGAAAAATGGACATGCACAAAAATATGAATCCTTCCTCCATAGCAGGTCTAAAATTAGCTGGCTCTTCTAACCGACCCAAAATCACTAACTCTGCGGATAGCGATTGTGTGATACCTACCACCTGAAAAAATAGCTCTACATCTTTAATAAACTTAATCAATTTAGGACAATAAAAAAACATATGTAATGCACCTGCTGCGTGTAAACCACACCGGCTACAGCTATCCCCCCTACCTGATTTCCATTTAGCAATTTTCTTTGGTGTGTAATATAAATCAAAAATTGACATATAGTGTTGGCTTTTCAAGGGTCCATTTAACAAAACATTCGTAGCTAAGTCAATTACTTTCTCGACATTGATGTGCTCCACTCCAAATCTATTTTGCCATTTTATTTCCCAGCTCCCAAGATCGTTCTCCTCTCTTTCCATGAAAATCTGATACAAATGTCCCATTCTCTTTCGCATTCTAATTGCATCTATGATCACTATCTTCTCCCGGCTAATTCGATTTTGTTTCATTTCCTGTTCAAAAAAACTGCGTATTTGGAGAAATTTAAATAAATCATTTTGGGGTAAATTATATTTCCTCTGCAAAAATTCGAATGAAACATGCTGATTGCCCTGAAAAAAATCACCAATCATACAGATCCCCAAATTGTACCATCTGTCCAAAACCCGGTCTCTAAATATTTCCGGTAGTATTCGACAGTTATAAAGTGGAGTATAAAAGTTCAGGTTTGTCCCAATCCCCAGCTGCTTCTTCACTTTCTTCCATATCTCAAATGCAGAAATGACTACCTTAAATTTTGTCTTTTTGTAATAGCTGGGCTCTATTACTCGATTTAAGCATTGCTTTGCCTCACCCCCTAGTAACATCTCATAAATAGACGGGTCAGCGAAGTCTTCTGTGGGGTCTTCCTGTAATATTAACACCCCTAAATGTTGTAATATAGCAACCCAATGATATAATCGAAAATTAGGCACTCCCCAACCTCCTTTTGCTCTAGGCAACATGCACCATTTCAAGGCTCTTCTAGAACGACGATAACTCCATAAAAAACGTGCACACATTCTGTCAATACGGGAAAAAAATGTAGATGAGATAAGTAAGGGAACAGTACGAAATATATATAAAAATTTTGGGAGAATAAGCATTTTCAAAACATTACAGCGCCCAAATAAAGATAAATGCAAATTATTAATACGTTCCAACATCCTATTAGAAGCGGCGATAATTGGATCTAAATTTAACGGGATTATATCATCAACCGCTGAGGATATTTTAATCCCTAAATAAGTTGCTACCGGTTCAAAATTAATTTCTATTGGGCGACCAGCCTTTGAGTGGATCAGCTGCGTTTTAGTGATGTTTAATTTATATCCAGATATCTGTCCAAATGTTTCAGCCATTCTAATGATCTCGGGCAAGGAGTTTTTAATATCTGATGTTAAAACAGCAATATCGTCTGCATACGCAAATATTTTGTATGCTATATTATTAATAACCATTGGTTTTATAGCTTTGTTGCTCTCCATAGTAAGAATAAAAGGCTCAATATATAAAGCGAATAGGAGGGGGGAACACGGACAACCCTGTCTTGTCCCCCGCCCTATCGCAATTTCCCCTGATTGAGAGCCCAAAATCCGGATTACAGCAGACGGATTAAGGTACAGTGCCTGTATAGCTATTATCATACTGGCCGGGAAGCCCTTCCAGGATTAGACAGACCATAAAAACCTCCAGGTGACCCTGTCGAATGCCTTCTCGGCATCCAACAGGGCCACTCCAACTGGGGAATTAGTGCTTTGGGACCAATCCAGTATAGAAATGATTCTTTTAACATGGTCCGTAGTATCCCTACGTTGAATAAAACCATGTTGTCTAAGGGAAACCAATCCTGGCATCACCTCATTCAATCTGTTAGCAATTATTTTTGAATATATTTTGCTATCTGCATTGAGCAGAGAAATTAGCCTATAGGATCCCAAATCAGTGTCCTTCTTCCCTTTTTTCCTAAAAACGACAATCGTTGCTTTAGACCAACACCCAGGACCAACACCCAGGAAAGCCTGCTGGCATTCCTCAAGTAATTCTTCCTTTAATACATTCCTAAAAATTTGATAAAACTCTAATGGAATTCTATCCGGGCCCATTGCCTTCCCCTTTGCTAACCCTAGCAGGGCCAGTTCAACTTCCTCCCATGTTAGGGGAGCAACTAGGATCATTTTCTGTGTATCTGTCAGTACCCCAGATACCAAATCACTCAAATATTCTTCTTCTCCATTTAATTGTACTTCTAATCCAGTTTCACTATATAAAGACTGATAAAATCCGTGAAATGCACCAAGAACCCCCTCCTTTGTGTCCTGCATATTACCATCCAAATCAATAATCTTTGTAATTTCATTATAGGCCGCCTTTTCCCTTAATCTTTTCGCTAGAGTTCTACCAGATTTCTCACTGAGCTCATAAGCCTCTTCTTTATATTGTGCATACATTTCAGCTATATGATCTGCTACATTAGCATATGCCGCTGTCCTTTTGATAGTAAGATTGCATTGTGCCCCAGTTGCATCTTGCCCTGACCCAATCACAGCAGCCAGTTCCCTTTCGGCCTTCATGACTAAATCAAAATCACTTTTATGTCTATCCCATACCTTTTTCTGTTTAAAATTAGAAAAACTCAACGTCTCCCCTCTAACAACAGATTTTAAAGCGTCCCATACAATTTTCACCTCAGCTGTTCCTCAATTAAATTCAAAAAATTCCCTAATGACTTTGGTCATAAATTGAAGATACTCATCGTCCATCAATAACTTTCTTTCGAAAGACCAGGTTTGGTTCCCTTCTTTCAAAACAGATCCTAGAGAAATCTGCAAACTAATCGGGTTGTGATCCGAAACCAGTTTAGGATGTATCTCAATACTTGCATTCTCTAATAAAATAGGTGATACAAAAAAATAATCCAACCGAACAAATTTTGTATGAGGGGCAGAAAAAAAAGTAAATCCAGGATCACCAGGGTGTAATCTATTCCAAGCATCGTAAAGACCGTGTTCTTGTATCAGGCCCTTCAGGGATTTGAATACTTGCCTCTTTCTACCTTTATAAATATTGCTGATCCTTATATCCATCTGAGCCTCTATATGAATATTAAAATCACCACATACAACTGTTGGTTGAGTCCATTGAGCAAGCTCTTCGTTCAAATAAGTAAATAATTCGGCATCATCTAAATTTGGACCATATACGTTGCAGATAGTAAATCTGCTTTGATTGAAGCTAATCTCGCTAATTGCCCAGCGTCCCCATTTATCTGATGTGGATTTTATGCAAACACCAAGACCACGCTTTAGGAAGGTAGCTACACCCCTTTTTACCCCTGTCTGTTTTGAGCATACTAATAATTCCATTCCCAAATTACTCAAGTACCCCCTATTAGCCCATGAAATATGCGTTTCCTGCAAACATAATAAATCGACATTTAGCATTTGTATGATCCTAGCCAATACCCGCCTTTTCTTGGGATCATTGAGTCCACATATGTTCAAGGTACAAATCCTTAATTTCTTATCCATTTTTCTGGATGCAATAAACAAACATTAAAACATAACCATGAGCCAAAATACGGGAAAATATATTTGCAAAGGTAACATCACTAAACATTGAACTTGTTGCACTTTTTCCTACAGTCACCTGTCTATTTCGGAACCATCTAACCATTGCCCCGCCTGTTGCTGATTTTTTCCGCCCAGTGACCCTACACCCTACCCCCACCACCTTACACCCACCCATTAACCTACCCCTTTCCCTCCCCCCACCCACCCTCCCACCACATGAGGCCCAGGGGCTATCAGTCCCTGTATTATATGGAATGCCGTGCCGCCCCCCCTCCCGGGGTGAACCAGAGAGAAAACAAACAAATATACATCTCTATTCTTGTGAGACTCCAAAAAAAAAAAAAAAAAAAAAGGGCTAACTGCCACAGCGTCAACAATTATTATCTTCTCCAGTAATTCCTTTTATCAATAGAGCATACTACAGATTACAGAGAGCCCAAATATTCTTTAGCCTCAATCTCGGAAAAGAAAAATCTGCTTTTGCCCTGCACAGGAATGAACCTGCTTTTAATTACTGAAGGCAAATCACACTAACAAATCAATACATATATTTCAGACTGAGAAGAGGAATGCATTTACATTTTATGTTTATGGGAAATTTTTAGAAAGCCCTGCATGTGCATTAGCTGAACCAGAGTGAGGAATTTCAACTAATTACCTTGCTCCAACGGCATTACACATTTTTTTCA
Source organism: Lissotriton helveticus (assembly GCF_964261635.1). Classification (NCBI taxonomy): domain Eukaryota; kingdom Metazoa; phylum Chordata; class Amphibia; order Caudata; family Salamandridae; genus Lissotriton; species Lissotriton helveticus. The sequence goes on along the minus strand of NC_136067.1, from coordinate 1,850,251,142 downwards.
TAGATTTCTAATGGCAATTTAATGAATGCTGTCTCAAAAACTGTCTGCTCATACTGCATGAAAGATGTGCACCGTAAAATATCTAGCATACAAAACATTTTAAGAGTTCCGTGATGCCGGAGACAAACATACCCATTATCTTTTGACTTTTCACCTTTATCTTTCCTACGGTCTGAAATGAAATTCTGCTAGATCTCAACAATATTCCATTTTCTCAAAACTATAGGAGACAGCATTTTTTTCTGCAGGCTTGAGATGCATATGTTTGTGAAGAACCACTATTTCTCTTACTCCTACGTGAGATCTTGTCAAATACATTTTGTGCTACCAATATCTAAAATCCAGCCTTCCAACTACTTCAAATCCTTGCTAGCAAGTTTTAACCATTTTGATAACAGCAAAGAGAAACGTTTTGAAAATTTGCTTCTTCAGGCTAAGAGACAGGGCGGTTAAAGTCTTTGTTGCTAGTGTTGGTACTATTGAAACTAACAGTCTCTTCCAATGATACTGAAAGAGAGCACAATCCAGACATTGGTCAGGTGTATTACTGTTAACTGCTTTTTCAAATGGGGATTATCAAATCAGGTCCAAGCAGGGTCAGATCCAAGACAAATTTTCAGAAATATCACTAACTAAAATCCATTTAGTCACTGTATGTACATTTTTTTTACATGGATATATTAAAAAATTGGCACAACTATGATTGTCCTGAACTCACGTTGGACATCCATTGTAAAAAGATGTAACCTTTTGGTAATAAATGTTAAATCTTTAAACATGCCTAAAATTCAGCACATTAGTAATTTATTTGTATAACTTACGTTGCTCTTTGTGTACTTTTAGATCCTTCAGGACAGTTTCCTGCTCCGCGATGTGTTTTTGCAGACTTTCTTTTTCTTGTTGTAACTGTTTATAGGATTTTGTAAAGAGCTCCAATTTACCACGGCTAGCTTTATTTTCCTTCTGAAGTTGAGCTACTGTGGTTTTTAGCTTTTCCACCTGAAACAATAAGTTAAATGGATTAAGAAAACCTGTGAAGATATGGGCTTCGGTGACCATGTTTTCAGTCGCCATAGCAGAAATGGATCCTAATAGCCAAGTTTGACCTTCATTACATTTAAAGGTGGGGGGTACACAAAAACAGGCACCGACTATTAGAAAAACTTACCTGTAACTACAGTTCTCCAGGGTTGGTGCCATACAAAGATTTACATGCTTGAATCAGTCTGCATTGTTAAGGCTTCAGTACCATGGTAACATTACAATAAGAGTACAAAGAGCACTATGCCTGAAAGTTTTCAGTGTTGCTTTAGCAGCACACTCATCTTTTAGGAAAATATCTGAACTTCAGCTAATGAGGAGAATGCACCCCTACCTCACCGCTCCCAAAGGCCGCTGCACCTCAGATTTCCAGCACACACGTGAAAGTTATCATAATAACCGGAATAATTTTAGGTGGGCCTCCATCTGAGGAAAATAGAGGAGTCCATGTGAATCTAGGAAAGCTACCAATGCTGGAGATGTGTAGTTCGAGGTAAGTAACTTTTTCCTTCTCCAGCACTGGATCTTTCATAGATTCACATACTTTAATCAAAGAAGCTAGCATTATGAACAATTCATATACAGCAACTAATGCAGAAGGTGGAGTAAGGTAGTGAGGCCCACCTAATCTAAAACATGGCCTAGAAGAACAAGGTACTTACCTTCAGTAACACTCTTTTTGGTAGAGAGACTGTCTAGCCACAGATTCCTCACCTGATATAATTTCTTACCTGTAATTTCTCTCATAGGGGTATTTCCATGATAGTCATAAGTGATGAATAGTCCCGCCCATGTGGACCACGGAGCACTTTATCCAAATATGTTCTTAAGTGATGAAGTTCGTCTTTCTTTGGGAAGGCCTTGAAAAAGTCACTTAAAAATGACATAATGCAGCCTAGGAAAAGGCCACAAAGGTCATAGTTCTTCATCTTGTAATGGCAAAAGAAGGGACTGTGAGAATATATGCTCTCAGAAATTATCTTTTTTGTAATAGCACAGAAAAAGAACCTTCACAAAGCCTTTTGCTACGAATAGAAAGATATGATGTGCCTGTAGCACATAGGCTGCCATGAGAAGTCTAGAACAAGAAAACTGTGCCTTTAAGAGCAGAGAGATCGCCAATATCCCATCATGCTCAGCCAGAGGCAGTTGCCTCAGCTTGTATTAAGGCTATAGATACCAGATAGTAAAGATATTTGAGAAGTTGGTTTGGTATGTGATATCCACTAATTAAAGTGGGCACTTTGCACCAGTCCAAACAACATTGTGGTGATTTAAGAAAGGTATCCAAGTGGTAGATGTGGAGAGCATATTCAGGCTTAGTCTTGAAGGAATGTTAAGCAGCTTGTTTTAACAAGAATGCAACCTTATTGTATTGGTTAAATGAAAGGAGAACAACACAGAAGTTCTAAAATATGTATTTATTATTATAGCACACCTTAAATACCTCTCAGCATCTGCTACACGCAGACAAACACAAAGCACACAATACGGTAGCACAGAAACAATAGTAAGTAGCACTAATACACAGTGGGCTCCAGGGGAGACCAAACCATATACTAAAATAGTGGTATAAGAACCATGACTCGAGTCAAGTCAGTGTCTAGAGGCTGTAGAATCGATGGGACCCCAAGGTGAGTAAGGAGGGACGGCACGGCAGACGGGTGCAGTGTGAGAACACAACTGTGTGCTATGTACAATTCAATGGGAGAGTCACAGTTGCAGTTTTAATGTTTAAGGACCCTTCCCAGTGGATTACGAAGAAACCCTTTAGAACCTAGAAGGTTCGAGAGCCAGCCCACCCGTGGATACCGAAGTACCAGAGTTACCTATCCAAGGAAAGCCGGGTGCATAGGGTCGAAGTGGAGTCGGAAATTGCCATAGTTCACAGAAAAGCCACTGCTGGAAAGAAGAAAAATGTCCAGTGGAACCCACAGGTAGATTCTTGAAGGAAGGAACCTGAAAGCAGATGGGACAGAGTCTGGGTCCCTCAGGAGTGACCAGGGGCTAGGTAGACAAATGGATACAAAAGGGGATGATGGACGGAGCGTTTGAGCAAATCAAACACTCACCCCCAGTCAACCGATCTGGGTTTAATCCATCACCATTCTTTAGCCCACTCAGCCACCCCATTTCAGACATGGCTATATGCAAATCCGTCTGACCCTGTGCCTCATGGGAACAGTCCAGCCCGAACTGCCAAGCCATGTCTTCCATGGACCGGAAGCACAAGTTACTACTTGTGTAATGATAGATCTGTAAGAGACATTAGTTAGTGATAGATTCCTTGCATTGCCCTCCGAGATCAAGACGTGATCGGACAGGTTGCCCTGATGCTGGGCCCACTGAAACTTCAGGTCCCACTGCAGAGCCTGCATCCGCCACCGGGCGTGACGCACCAGTAGGATGCAGGAGGCCATCAGCCCCAGAAGCCGCAGCGTCAACCTGACCGAGACTCGGGATAAAGGCCGAAAGATGGGAATCAGAGCCTGAATATCCCAAACCCGCTGTTCGGGAGGGTAAACCCGAAACTGCGCCGAGTCTAGAACCACTCAGATGAAGAGGAGCTTCTGAGAGGGACACAGGTGCGACTTCGGCACATTGATGGAGAACCCTAGCAAATGCAGGAGGTCGGCCGTAGTCTGGAGGTGGCTGACGACTGTCTGGGCCGAGCCCGCCTTCAACAACCAGTCGTCGAGGTAGGGGAAGACTGACACCCCGAACCTGCGCAGATGAGCTGCGACCACCGCCATCACCTTCGTGAACACCCGTGGGGCGCTGGTAAGGCCAAAGGGGAGCACGGTAAACTGAAAGTGCTCGTGGCCTACCGTGGACCGCAGGTAACGCCGGTGGGCCGGCAGGACGGGGATGTGAAAATAAGCGTCCTGAAAGTCCAACGCTACCATCCAGTCTCCGGGGTCCGGGGCAGCTAAGACCTGAGCCAAAGTCAGCATCTTGAACTTCTCTTGACGGAGGAAGCCGTTGATGTTCCGTAGGTCCAAGATCGGGCGCAGGCCCCCCTTGCCCTTCTTGGGCATCAGAAAGTAGTGGGAGTAACATCCACACCCTACTTCTGGCCCAGGAACGCGCTCAATGGCCCCCTTGGCCAAGAGGGCCGTGACTTCCTCTTGCAGAAGTTGCAAGTGATCCCCCGACACGTGGTGGAATTGTGGTGGCATGGCTGGAGGGGTCGTCTCGAAGGGGAGGGAGTAGCCCCTTCGGACGATTTGCAGCACCCACCTGTCCGATGTGACAGTGCGCCAGTGGAAGTGGTGATGGCGAACCCTGCCTCCCACAGGCATCACATGGGCCTGAAAGCTCGGACTAGGAAGGCTTGGAGGCAGGTGCTGCGGAGGGAGGTGTGTACTGGCCTCGCCGCTGACCCCGACCGCCGCCGCCACGGCGGTTTCCATAGCCGCCACCGCGCTGCTGGGTATTCTGCGGTGCGTGGCTGGCAGCACGTGTGGGAACGCCCCTTCCGTGGCCACGAAAGGAGCGAAAGGCACCCGATTGCTGGCGCGTGGCCGAGAGGCATAAGGACTTGGCCGTAGCTCTGGAGTCCTTAAAGCGCTCCAGCGCATGGTCTGCCTTGTCACCAAAAAGGCGAAGGCCATCGAACGGCATATCCAGGAGGGTGGCCTGGACATCGGCCGAGAAATTGGCGGACCTCAACCAGGCGTGGCGGCGAACCGCCACCGTCGTTCCCATCGCCCTGCCCAGTGAGTCCGTGGTATCCAGTCCACACTGGATAGAGTATCGTGCCGCATCTCGACCCTCCACAAGGGCTTGGGCGAGTTTAGCCCGGACCTCCTCCGGGCATTGTGGCAGCCCGTCTGCGACCGTGTCCCACAGTGTGAGGGTGTAGCGGCCCAAGAGACACGCGGTATTTGTTGAAAATGGCAATGTATGTGTACATAAGCGGCGTTCATGTGTGTTCACTGTACCCCTTGTTGTAAGCAGAACGGATATCGCTAAAACACTGACTGTGTTATCCCGCTAGCATAGACCCATGCACACACGTACATGACAGCCATTTTAGGTATCATGGTCTACCTGTTCACGATCGATCGTCGGCACACTTCCCTGACCCTGCAAGCATCCTCCACGCACCCTGGCTGCCCCTCCGCTCTCACATGCACAAGTCATGAGCCCTCCCCTCCCGCATGACTCTGTCTCTGAGAATCACACCCCGCGCCTGACCAACACCTCCTTTCCTTCCATGAATACCCCTCTTCTGATAAACCCTTTTCTCTACGCTCGATTTTCCACACTGATCCTTCCTTTCATGAATATCTCTCCTTTGATGACCTCTTCCTCTGAACCTAATTGTCTACATGGACCGCTGGTCATCCCTTAGCCCGAGGATACAGTTTATTGCCCACTACTGTATGCACTCGCCTCTCTTGAAAGGGGCTACTATTGATCATGACCTCCCCACCCTCTGAGATTCGATCAGGCGCACACATTCCAAAGGAATCAGCAGAACACTCAGCTGCGTGACAGCCCCCTCCTATTGTATGGAGGATCAGGGCCCCTACTGTAGCCACGTGTTGGAATATCTTCATACTTCACAATGTCTTGATTGTAATGAAGAATGTCTGTGTGCCATAAACCTGTGTATAAAAGACGAAGCCTCAGAGAACTTGTTAGAGCACCTCCTGAAGACACTATGCGAGTGTCCGAAATGACAGGCTCTCCTCATGAGAAATAAAACTCTATTCTTGTATTCCTGCTTCCAGCGCCCGTCTCTTAATTTGGTAATCGTTCAAGATGGGAACTAAGAGGCGTCCTGCGCCAGCAGCCTGGGCATCAGGTGTGTTATGGGCTGACTTTTCCTCATATTGACAGACCGCAGTCCCAGACTCAGGGACGAGAACACTTTCTTCCCGAACTGTTCGTATCTCTTAGATTCCCGATCGGGCGGGGCCATCTGGAATGCGGTCTGGGAAGTGGAGGCCTGGATAACCAGGCTCTCGGGGGTGGGATGGGTGGACAAAAAGCAAGGGTCGCCCGGAGACAGGCGGTAGCGTCTGGCCACGTTCCTATCCACAGGCGGACCCGTGGCGGGCTTGGACCAAGCGCCCACAAGAACGTCACATAAGGCTTCATTAAACGGCAGCAGAGATTCACTGGAGCTTGCCTGCGGTTTAAGAACCTCAGTGAGGAGGTTAGTCCTCACGGCTGCAACGGGGAGCTCAAGGCCCAAGGCCTTGGCTGCCCTCGTTAACACTACGCTATAAGCAGCCCCCTCCTCCGTAGCCACGGTGGGAGGGGAGACAAATCCAGTGTCTGGCGAGGTGTCAATACCACTGGCCTCCCCAAGCTCATATGTCCAGTCCTCTTGAGACTGACACTCCTGTGCCAGAGGGTCCTCAGACCCCTCCCAATCACCTCCGCCACCAGTCTCCTGTAACTCAGGGTCAACAGACTGGGCCTCCTCATGGAAATAAAAATCTCCAAAGGCCGTCGGAAGCGGCGCCCAACGGGGGAAGATTGGGGATGGCGTCCACAAGGGCGCCGGGGGCGACACCCTCTGGGTCGGCGCCGATGAGGTTGTGAGGTCGACCGGCGACCACCCGGATCCGGAAGCTGGTCCGGTGAGGCCCTGCGGCGCCAGGACCGAAGTCGCCGGCGGAGCCGGGGCCGAAGCACCCGGCGGCGTCGGGGCCGAAGCGCCCGACCCGCTAGGGCCTCCAGCCGGGACCGCTGGGCCCAGGGACCCGAAGGTGTGGGGCATGCGGCGACGCTTGCGACTCTCTCGGAGCCGCGTGGGCGGTGTCGCCCGAAACCCCGGCCGCATCGTGCGAGCGTCGGGGTGGGTCGGAGGAGCGATGATGCCGCTCCGACCTCTCATGCCTCTTACCTGAGGACTTGGATCCCGACGACCGATGTCCACTCCCGGAGCTGCGGGGACTCCGACCCCGCGACCGGTCCCTCGACCTCCCGTGGGACCGGGACCTGGAACGGCGTGAGGCCGACTGCCGGAGCTCGAGCCACTTGCAGGACCGCTCCCGCCTAGCCTTCGACGTCAGGGCCCGGCAGTCGGAGCAGGTGCGGTCGTCGTGGTCGAGGCCTAAGCACTTCAGGCACCGGCGATGGGGGTCCGTGACCGACATTAGTCGGTCGCACTTCGAACAGGGCTTGAACCCGGGCATCCCTACCGGCACCATCGGAGTCGAACACTCGAGTAGAAAAATGATCAAAAAGATCAAGAAGTTTAGTCAAAAAATGACTAGGGGTAGAGCTTCTCCGGATCTGCGCTAGCTGGCGCGGAAAAAAGAAGAACTGACATCAGCGCGCATGGGCGGCGTCTTAGTACTCCGACGACGTCATTCCGGCGCTAACTACGCCGACGACGGACGCGGAGCCGCAGACGATGCCTACCGACGCGCAGGGGTATTGCTACGCAAAAATGTCCGGATCCAGTCTGACGCCTGGGGATATTCTAAGGTAAGGAATCTATCACTAACGTGTCTCTTTCAGATACAAGCATCCTGGGACCGGTTTCGGATTCATAATCCTCATCAGCCAGGCTATCTTGAATCCAGTGGCCAAGTGAGCAAGGGTCTCACGTCTGAGCAAACCCTGCCACACTTGGGGCGAACAATGCCCACTGATGTCGGGTGGTTCAGGTGTGAAAAGGGAGACCATGACTCTGCAGCCACGGGGACCAGGAGACATCAAGGACGACCAGGATCTGTGTATAAGCTGTCCCATGAAGGATGTTGAGTGCTATGGGGTCGGTGTCCGGCGGGAGCACCAACAAGCCTTGGCAGTGGCAAACCACGAAGAAGGTCGAGGAAGGTCACAGTCTGGCCCAGCAAGGACCAGGAGACTCACCACAGCAAGGAGAGTCAGGGCAGGCCTGGAGCAACCAGGGGAGCCCAAGAAAATCAGTGTTGTCCCTCAAATGGACCCACAGGCCGAAGGCACAGGAGTCACGAGGGGACCTCTAGCAGTTTCACAAAATAACAGCTTGCAGGGCACAGAGCGTGAGGAGGCCATAGTCCTTTGTACGAAATGTGCGCAGAGGTTGGGGCTATCGATAGCCCAATGCACTTCGTTGGGGAACGCCAACAAGCATATGCACTTGCAATGTATGAGGAGCACAGGGGTTGGGGTTATGTGGTCCCCATGAGGGATACTGGCCTCAAACTCGGTGGGAGGGCAGCTCGACCTCAAGGAATGTAGGAACCCACCTCCTGTGTTGCTGGAGCCTTCGGAGTCCGCAGGAGCTCAGGATCAGCAGTCCGGTAAGCTGCTTTACGGTGCCTGCGAATGTAGGGGGAGTGACTCCTTTACCCCAAGGGAGATACTTTAGATGTCCTTGATGCTCCACAGGTCCTGCACGGAGCTTGTATGGTGCACGGGCACAAACGGAGAGGGAGACGAAGACGAAGTCAGGCCCAGTAGACGTCCAGCAAAGTCTAAAGTGTCCAGACGGTCAAAGGTCAGTGGTTTCTTGATTAGAATCTTGTCCACGTCGAATTTAGGGTCCTACAGCCAGGTAAGCGCTTTTGTACCTAGGGGAGAGGGTTGGCAGATTGAAGGGACCCTCCTGGGGGCGGGTCAGGACAATGGGGAGGATATTCCCCTGTCCCATGTCCAGTTTCGAGCCAGAGCAGGAGCCAATGGCTCCCAGGACTTGTTTGAACTCGACTATGCACAGGGACACCAAGTGTGTCTCAGATGCAGACTTTTAGGCACTTTGAAAATGCACCCACCAAGCCCCAATACACTAAATTCAATCTGGGAGATGGTCACACCTCCCTGTGACAGGATGCCTATTGTCCTGCCTTCCCCTGCTCGAGCTTGGCTCAGCAGCAGGAGGGCAAAAATTTTACTCTGGTCAGCAGCAACCATTTTGTGCGGCCCGGGACCAGTGACCCTACGAAGCTTGCTTCAGAAGGGTAGAATCATATCTTCCACACCAGTTACTGGTGTGGAGGTATGATTCCAAGGTGTTTGATACCAAACACAACATGTTTTGTTGCCACCGTTTTTGGGATAGCATTTTACGCAAGCATATAATGCACCTCTACCTATATGTCTGGCTGCGTCACCGACAACCCGGGAAAATGGTCTCTGAAGGCTGCAGAGGGGCTCTGCTCATGGAGGGGCACCCTCTCACGTAAACCAGCACCCTGCCTTCACGCTTGTCAAGGCCTGCTAGAGGGGTGACTGTTTTAAGTGTAGTGACCTATAGATATAGAAAACCTACATCTACAGTAGTGTTGCATGCACCATCTTACACAGGTTGCAATGGCAGGCCTTTAGTTCCATTTTGCATGGCTTTTCATGGGTGGCCTACTACATGCTTCATCCCATGGGAGGCCTCTGGGGTACATAAGCCCTGGGTACATGTGTACCATATACTAGGGACTGAAAAGAGTACCCACGTATCCAATCTGGAGGGTACCTAAGTATATACATAACATTTTAGGGAGAAATCAGATAAATTGGGGTGCTGATTAGCAGGCTACCAGTCGGACTAGTCAAAAACAATGTATCATCAAGCATTAGAAGCAGATCCTACTTTCCTACACAACCTGCCCCAAACATAAGGAGATGAGACTAACCTTGCCCAGTTGAGTCTTCTTGTTCTAAGTGGAAATATCTAGAGTCCATCTGCATTGGCATGGTTACTCCGAGGTCTATGTTCCACTTTATAGTCCATCCCCTGAAGGGAAATGGACCACGTCAAAGGTTAGGGCTTTCCACCCTTCATCTGTTTTAGCCGTAAGAAGGGCTTATGGTCTGTCTGAACAATGAAGCGAGTGCCAAACAAGTATGGCCTCAGCTTCTTCAGAGCCCAAACCACAGCAAAGGCTCTCAATGGCTGACCAACGTTTCTCTCTGGGGGTCAACCTTCTGCTAATAAAAGCTAATGGTTGATGCTGACCCTCTGCATTAAGTTGTGACAACACAGCCTCTACCCCCAACTCAGATGCATCTGTTTAGACAATGAATTATTTGAAATAGTCAGGACTTTGCAGAATGGGAGCAGTGCACATGGCCTGCTTGGGATCATCAAATGCCTTCTGACAGCTAACTGTCCACTGAACTTTCTTGGGCATTCTTTTTGAAGTAAGATCATTCAAGGGAGTCACTGTAGACCCATATCCCTTCACAAATCTTCTTTAGTTCCCAGTCAGGCCCAAGAAAGCTCTGACCTGAGTCTGGGTAGTGGGAGCAACCCAGTCCATGATGGTCTGGATTTTGCTCTGCAATGGTTGAAGCTGGCCTCCACCCACAAGGTGGCCCAGGTACAGAACCTTACTCTGCCCTGTCTGGCACTTGGTGGCCTTGGTATTGGAGGCTCTGCTTTCTGCAGAGCCTCCAAATTCTTCAGGTGATACTCCCAGGTGGAGCTAAAGACAGCCGTATCATCAGAATATGCTGCACTATAGGCTTCCAGGCCTGTAAAGACTTTATTCACCAGCTTTTGGAATGTGGCAGGTGCATTTTTCAAACCAAAGGGTATTTCAAAAAATTGATAATTCCCACTAGGAGTTGAAAATGCTGTTTTAGGTTTGGCATCCTCAGCTAGTCTGATTTGTCAATATCCAGCAGTGAGGTCAAATGTGCTCAAGAACTTGACTTAGACCAAAGTGCCAATGAGTTCATCTGCCCTAGGAATAGGGTGAGCATCAGCCCTAGTGACTGAATTGAGCCCCCTGTGGGCCACACAAAACCTCATGTCTGTTACCGTCCTGGGTATGAGGTTTGGGTTAAGGACCACTGGACTAGCCAAGAGCTAGCTGAGGGTTCAATCACCCCCAATTCCAGCATCTTTTGAACCTCAGTCCTAATACAATCTCTGACGTGGTTAATGCCTGTAAATTTTATTTTTAACAGGTAGGCTCTCACCTGTGTCCACTTCAGGGGTACACCAGATGGTCTGACTAGGAGTCGGAGAAAACATATGCCTATATTGATGTAGAACCTTCCTGCAATGAATCTGCTGTTGCTCAGTGAAGCTGCCTGCCAAAGCTACACCATCAACTGTGTCCTCATCAGGGTTCTGTGAGAAGAGGTCAGGGAGTGGGTCACTCTTTTTCTCCTGTCCCTCACCAGTAGCCATGAGCAAGCCCATATCTGGCCTGTCCACATAGGGTTTGAGCCTATTTACATGGAGCACCCTATGGGGGATCCATGGAGTTCCAAGGTCCATCAATTAGATGACCTCTCCCTTCTGCTCAGGAATAGTATGGGGTCCATTCTACTTGTCTTGAAGGGCTGCTGGGGTCACAGGCTCAAACACCCATACTTTCTGTCCTTGCTGATAAACAGTTAGAACAGCCTTTTGGTCATGCCAAGATTTTTGCAATTCTTGACTTACCTCAATGTTTTTGCTGGCCTTCTTCATGTACTCAGCCATCCTGAAGTGTAGAATAGTACATAGTCCACAATGTCTTGCTAAGTGTGGAGTTGGAAAATCTATAATAGTTTCTAAAACTGTAACAAAATAACCAAAACGCTTTTACTTACCTGTTTACAGGAAATGTCCCAGTGTAGTATCCAGGTAAACTGCACTGTGTAAGAATAGTAATCTGTAAAGTAATCTACTTGACATTCAACTAAAATGTCAATACAAAGTAGTGGTACAATATTTCAAAGCATTGCATTACTAGCAGTTCTACTGTAATCAAACCTAAGTATATATACAATTGCAATCCAAACTGTTTACAAACTGTATTACTGCAAAGTACTTATCACTTACCTGTGCCAGGCTTGCTTGGTTCTAGGAATTTAAATAACTAAAAGAATATTTTTATACAAAACCAATTGGTCTGAAGTTCAGTGTTCGAGTGTGTGATATAATGTACTGATTGAATGTGTACAACAAACGCTTAACACTACACTCTGATACAGCCTTACTGCTCGACCACACTACCACAAATAGAGAGTAAGGTACTATCTACTTTTACCTCTGCCTACCTTTGTGGTTCTACTGGACTCTGTGCACACTAAACCTCACTTTGGTATAGTATATACAGAGCCAGCTTCCTACAGGGTGCATGTGGAGGTTATGTTATGTTATGTTATGTTATTTATATTTTTATAGCGCACAGCTGCCCCAGCAAAGGGGCGTCCTGGCGCTTTGACAGACGCTATAACATAACACACAATAAAAGAAAAGAAATTAACTAGACACTGGAAACAGGAAAGTTTTGATCGCCTGCCTGAAGGCGAGCAAATCCTCAAGAGCTCGGATATGGACCGGGAGCGAATTCCAAAGGCCTGCCGCTAACACCCTGAAGGACCGGCCACCTATTCTGCTCAGCTTAAAGCGTGGACAGACAGCCAAATGAAGCCCCTCAGATCTCAAGGATCTCGCAGGCACATAGGGCATGAGTAGATTGGCGAGTGCCGGCGGCGAAGAAGATTTCAAAATTTTGAAGGCCAGACACAGCGCCTTGAACTTAATTCGCTGTCTGACCGGGAGCCAATGCAAGGCCGTGATGGTACCAGACACTGAGCAATGTCTGGGGAGGCCCACAATGGCTCGTGCCGCGGCATTTTGTACTCTTTGGAGCCTAGAGGCCTCTGCTTGATTCACCCCTAACAGCAGTGAGCTGCCGTAGTCCAGCCGAGATAGGATTGAGGCCTGGACTACGAGCTGTCTGGTAGGGGGGTCAAAGTACTTCAAAACCGGCCTAATGCCGCGCAATATTCCGTAGCACGTGGCAGCTACCTTCTTGGTGTGATCCCTGAAGGTAAGCGCCGAATCCACCCAGACTCCTAGATTTCTCACTCCAGCAGCTGGAATAGGAGTGACACCAAGCTCTGATGGCCACCACTGGTTACCCCATAGCTCAGCGTGCTTCCCTAGAACCAACACCTCCGTTTTGGTGGCATTCAACTGGAGGCAGTTGGTGCGAAGCCAGCTAGCTACTGCCAAGAGACCCGCGCGGAATCTGGGGGCCGCCACTTCAGGGTCTCCACTAAGTGTCACCGCTAGCTGTGTGTCGTCCGCATATGAGGCCATCGTAAGACCCCACTGTTTGACGACACCAGCCAACGGTTTCACATAGAGGTTGAACATTGTAGGGCTCAACGAAGATCCCTGTGGTACTCCCGATCTCAGGGGATAGGTGGCGGATTGGCCAGGTGGTATAGCCACTTTAAAAGAGCGATCTGCCAGAAAGGACCGAAACCACTGGAGAGCGACATCCGTCACTCCCGCCTCCTGTAAGCGTTGGATAAGTATTTGGTGGGACACAGTATCGAAGGCAGCGCTTAGATCTAATAATATAAGCGCTGCAGTATGACCTGAGTCAAGTACCTGGCGAAGATGTTCCAAGATGTAAAGTAATGCCGTCTCGGTACTGTGTCCTGACCGGAAGCCGTTCTGACTGGGATCCAAAATCTGGTTACGAACCAGATGCTCAGACAGAACAGAATTGACGTAGGCTTCTGTTACTTTAGCAATCCAAGGCAACAGGGAGATAGGTCGGTAGTTTTCTGGCAGTCGGGGGTCAGAGTTGGCTTTTTTTAATATAGGAGTGACCACTGCCTGTTTCCAAGCCGCGGGTACCATTCCACACGACAAAGACATATTGATGAGATCCAATATGGGGTTACGGCACAGCGGGGAAAGTGTGTTAATGAAAGCTGGCTTTAACGGGTCCGCAGGGGAGCCTGACTTGACCCTAAAGCTGAACCTGTCGAAGGCCTCAACCGACAGTTCAGGTAAAATAGCCAGGGGCTCATGCTCCGACGTATCAGAGACAGTAGCTTCTCGATCCTGGTGGAGTGTGTCGAACCCAAGATATATTTTTTCCACTTTCTCCACAAAAAAGGAGGCCAATTTGTCACAGTGGGAATCTGTGCAAATCACCTCTGATGAGGATCTATTTTTCATAAGGTCCTTCAATACCTTAAAAATCAATTTTGAACGGTTGGTGCTGGTCGCAAATTCATGAGCATAGAATGCAGCTCTAGCTCTGCAGATAGCTCTATGGTACAATTTCAGCTCAGTAAAATACCGGGTTTTCAAGGCAGGGTCATATGATCGTCTCCATTCCCTCTCTGTTTTTCGACAAGATTTTTTCAATTCTGCGAGAGACTCATTATACCAGGGACTAGGTGTTTTTGTCCGGCCTTTCGCCCATCGTAGAGGTATAAGAGAATCCAGGGCGTCGGTGATCCAAACGCAGAACTGTTGGTAACCTTGTTCCACATTGGTAAAATTACTCAGAGGTTTCCGCTCTAATATACCGTAGAACTCTTCCAACGTAAGCTTGTGCCATGGCCTTTTAAGGGTTGGTCTGTCCATGGATATAAAAGGCTTATCGTGGACCGGACAGAAAGCTTCTAATAACAGATGATCAGTCCAGCCCATCAGCCTCGGATCTGACACCCTTAGCCCATCCAGTGTGGAAAAGAAGGGGTCAAGGATATGGCCTCCAACGTGGGTGGGAAGGGTGACGAGCTGAGTGAGTTGGAGAGCTTCCAAATCCGCCAGCAGGGAGCTCACGGTAGTGGATGACCCATTATCAAAATGGATGTTGAGGTCACCCAGGATGTTAAAATTGGCGCAGCCAAGCGCTGTAGAACTGACCATGTCGGCCAGTGCGGATCCCTGCAGGTTAGTCCCTGCCTTGCAGAAGACCGTCGCACCAGAGGCCTGAAGGTCACTGCGGTTGCTTGGGGTGAGCGATTGATGGACTCACCTTATTTGCGGTCCTTAGTGCTTGAGACTCTCACCTTTACCTGTGAACACCTAGGGCAGTACTGTGCAAATGGGCACCCCTAGTGCTTGTTAGTCCACCAGTAGTTTTCTTAATCTGCCTTCCAGGTTGGGTTAAAAAGCAACCAGTCAATTGTCTCTCGCAGAAGCACCATCAGGAGGCACTGCTCACACATCTGTCGAACTCAACGTAATGACCAAAAATACTAAAAGACTATCCTCAAAGAGGTCACTGCCATGAGTGCTAAACTGCCTCTGATACCACTATTACGGCCATGGCGGCTTACATCAAATCATTATTTTCAGACTTCTTGCATATGCACTATATACTATCCATCTACAATTGAGTTGTTGTCCGACGTCATGGAGGTTAATTCCCAGGGTAATTTAAAGATAGTTGCCGGGGACCTAAACAGGACCTTTGAACCCTTGACTTGTACAAATGTCCTTATCGAGTGCGAAGAGGACAATCTATGGGGAGTACCTTCCTTAAACTTACAACCTGTGAAGCGATGGACTAAAGAGATTCTCCTACTAAATGGAATATGTTTGGAATACGGTCTAAGAGCCCTCAATGGTAGGACACCCGGGGATAAGGAGGGTAGTTTTACCTTTGATAATGGTATTAATAGGAGCCGAATTGACTACATATTGTGTAGTCTCCAGCTGTGGAATGGGGTTGTTGACATGGTAATCAGGCCCCGGGTTGAAAGTGACCACAACCCCCTATGTGTGTCACATAAGTGGTGGAATGTAGGTTCAAGAAATCCTAATGAGACTCATAACGAAACCCCTCTGTTAAGTAACGATGAGCGAAGGTTAAAATGGCCCAAGGTGACAGCAGACGAAGTCACCATGACATACATAACTAATACGGTAGATTGTGCTATTTCTGCAATTGAGGCAGTTGCCCTAGTAGCTCCTGGGGACAATGTTATCACAAATATCCACAATAAGTTATTCTCTGCCTTAAGACCATGTTTTTTTATAAAGCAAAGAAAAGGGAAGAAAACTAAAGAAGTGGGTAGGTGGTTTGATAACCATTGTAGAGCAGCACGCCTAGATTTGGGGCATGCGATAAGGAACAGGGATCGTGCAGCAGTAAGAATGAACAGGAAATTGTACAAAGCAGCCATCTATTGTGCAAAAAAGAAATGGGACGAAGACCACTGGGCCCAATTAAAAGAAGCCTCTGATAATAACGACCCAATGTTATTTTGGAAAATTATCAAGTGGGGTAGTGGTGTGGGCCCTGCAAAACCCGACAATAATGTACCTGTGGAATCCTGGGTTGACTATTTTGGGCCCCAGTATGCGGAAAGTAATAAGTCTGTGACAGCTGATGAAATAACACCGGTCTATGCAACAGATGATCTGTTTTCCCTTAGTGAAGTGGTAACTGCCATTAGTTCTGCGAAATGCGGGAGGGCGCCAGGCCCAGATGGTATCCCCCCTGATATTTTTAAACACGATGTGGCGAGATGGGCGAGATACATCCACCTTGTAGCAAATGCATTAGCAAAGGGGGCAGTGGTTCCAGATATCTGGAAATGTGCAACCATCATCCCCGTCCACAAGAAGGGCGACCGCTCATTGCCTGCTAATTACAGGCCTATAAGCTTAATAGCCACCGTGCAGAAGATAGTCGGGAGAATGGTAACCAACCAGCTAATGGACTGGGTAGAAGACAACAGTGCCCTCTCGCCATACCAGGCGGGATTTAGGCGCGCTACTAGTACCATCGACCAGGTCTTTCGCTTCATAATATTGCGGTGGAAGACCGTTGAGCTGGGGAGGGGCAGCCTGTATGTCGCGTTCGTTGATCTACGGGCTGCGTTCGATCTAGTCCCCAGGTACAAACTATGGTCGGTGCTTCAAAAGCTGGGGATTCCTGCAGAACTGTTAACTTTAATCATGCAACTGCACGAATCCAACTATGCCAGAGTCCAATGGGGAGGAAGCAGCGAGACAACGGTGGACTTTCCTGTTGAAAGGGGTGTTAGGCAGGGATGTTCCATGGCCCCTCTACTTTTCTCGTTATTCATTAACGGGATAGTCGAGAGAATGTTGAGGGCTAGTGTTGACGCCCCATCGTTAGCGGACACCAGGGTCCCGATCCTGATGTTCGCTGACGACACTCTTATTTTGTCAAAGACTCCTATGGGGCTACAACGTGCATTAGGCATCTTTGATGCTTTTTGCTTGGAGCATGGGCTAGAGGTAAATGTAGGAAAAACCAAGCTAATGGCCTTCTCTGCTGGACACAGAAGCGATCCTAAAATTACCCTGAATAACAGCAGGCTCGATATAGTCAAGGAATTTACATATTTGGGAGTGCAGATAGCGGGGGGGACTGGCTGGACGCATCACGTGAATAAAGTAGTCCTAAAGCACCAGCAGCTATCGGGGGCCCTAAGGGGGGGAACACCGTAAATCAAAAACAAAACCTATAAAACCCGCTTTGACGGTGTATGATGCGAAGGTTTTGGGTGCTACCTTATATGGCGCAGAACTATGGGCTTGGAATGGTCTGACGGCTTTCAGACTTCCGAGAACAAGTTCATGCGTGGTATTACAGGACTTCCTCAGAGCACCCCCCTAATCCCATTGTTTCTGGAGCTTGGCAGACGCACGATTATCGACAGAGCTCGATTGCGGCCAGTTCTTTACTGGAGGCGCCTCTGGACGACTCCGGAAATAAGACAGTACGCTGAGAGCTTTCTGTGGATAATCAGGGAAGACATCTTCCACAAAATAAAATGGTTAAAACATCTGAAGACCATGTTGGAAAATCTAGGGTTCTCAAATCTTTGGAATAACCCTGAGGGAGAAACCTTCCCAAGTAAAGTAGCTCTTAAAAAGCAATATTGGGATTGGGTGGGTGGTAAGATGCTGAATGATAATAGGGCAGATTCTATGTCTGGCCGTTTTCTGGAGACCAAAATTTCACCTGTCTTGGAAAAATATTGGGATAATGTCACGGTACCAATGGACAGGAAACTTGTTTTCCAGCTGAGGTCAGGATCTATCCCACTCAAGAAATTGACATCTGGTTGGCACAGACCCACTAACAGTCTATGTCCTGCCTGCGAAAATGCTGAGGAGAGCCTTGGCCACTTTCTCTTTTCATGCGAAGCCTATGTGAATCCAAGGAGGAAATGGCTCTCGCCGGTTTGTAAAAATTTGGGGACACGTGAAAGTTCAGTGGCTCTAAGAATCCTGTGCACAACACAGCAGGATTCGATAGTTATGGGTGTCGCCAAATACATGGGTTGGGCGTGGGCGATAAGACGACGGTTCTTGGGGGGTCGTATGTAATCAGGTATTCCTTTTTAAGTTTTTTTATGTATTAGGTATTTATTGTTCTATCTGTTATGTTGTATGAGCGTACTGTGTTTAATGGATTTTTTATTCTGTATCATGTATTTTGTAAATATTCTGTTTTAATGTGCTTTTATGAGAATTGTCTCGAATAAAGCTTATACAAACAAACAAACTATATACTATCCCCAGATGTGACCGCACTGAGCGAAGGGGGGGGTGGTCTTGCTCTGGTGGCCCGTTACTCTCTTAAATGCACCCTGACCATGGTGGAAAGGGACTTTGCTTCACCAGTGGAAGCTGCTTCTTTTAGGATTATGTTGTCCAAAAATCACAGTTTCTCCGGCCTGCTAGTGTACAGTCCACCGCACCCTAGACCCGGGATTTTGGAGTCATGGTTCAAAATTCTAGAGCCATTAGACACTACTTCATATACCACCGTTCTCGGAGACTTTAACTACCACCTAGGGAAGGAACAGGACAATGACTCACAGCACCTCCTTGAACTGATGTCATCCCTGGGTTTTGACCAACTTGTTCAATCACCCACCCACATCGCCGGCCATCACTTAGACGGCATTTTCACCAATCACTGCAACTTAATGATTGAAGATTTACAGCCTCTTAGCTGGGTAGATCATTCGTTGATTATGTTCAAGGTCTGCTTGGATCTCCCCACTATTGCGGAGGAAAGTATCACCCCAAGGCATATCCGCTGCAAGGGATTGAACAAGCTTTCAGCCCCCAAATGGGAGGCTTCTCTGTCCTCAGCTGTGGCTGGGAGACATAGCCCTTTCCCCCCTACGGCAGAGGGCTTTCACAACTGGATTACTCAAGCTCTAGATATTGTTGAGAGCCAAACTGGCATCACCTTGGTTTTCTGATGAACTCAGATCACTTAGAAGGGAGTGTCGCAGACAGGAACGTAGATGGCGGCTAGACCCTTGTATTAGAGAGAAAACCAAGCAGAGAGTTCTGCTACAGAAGTATAAACTCGCCATCTTTCAAGCTAAATCTCATTTCCTTACCAGTAAGATCCTTGCTGCAGACAATTGTTCTAGCATGTTCTTCAAGGTTATCAAGGAGCTCTCCGAATCTTCCGGGACACAATTGTTGCCCCCTTCTCAAGAACTCTCCGACAGAATAGCTTCCTATTTCGAGGACCAGGTCATTAAAACCTTTCGAGAGCTTGACAATACTGAAATGGAAGAACTGGAGGTTGTTCAGAACCAAGTAATGGGGAGTGCCCCTGCTACTCTTGCAACTTTTCCCCAGATCACTGTTCAACAAATTCTGGTTCTTCTCAGGGGCCTTAAGTCTGGCTCTCCCTCTGACCCCTGCACACCCCTCACTCTCAAGATGGTCCCTAACCTGATTGCAGATTTTCTATAAATGGTGTTTAACAACATCCTTCAATCCAGCTGCTATCTGGACACTTGAAAAGAGGCTATGGTTAAGCCTCTACTTAAGAAACCCAATGCTGACCCCTCTGAATTGAAAAATCTTCACCCCATCTCACTTCTCCCTCCCCCGTAAAAATCCTACAGAAGTTCATCAACACTGAGTTGATGACCTATTTGTATTCTCATGAGATTTTAGATGAGTCTCAAAATGGTTTCCGTGCCAACCACAGCACCGAGACCACCCTTATTGCTACCATTGATCACATCTGCATGCAGGTCTACAAGGGTGGCTCAGTAGTGCTGATTATGCTCAGTCTGTCGGCTGCTTTTGACACAGTTTCCTCTACTCGGATGGTTTAAAGACGATGGTTCAAAGTCTGCAAGAGGTGGGAATTTCAGATAAGGACTTGCAGATCCTCCACTCCTTCCTGACAGAGAGAACTAACATTGTTAGCTGTGGGGGTTTTAGATCTAAGGCATTCAGCCTACCTTGTGGCGTTCCCCAGGGCTCATCTCTGAGCCCTACCCTTTTTAACGTGTATGTGATCCCGCTGGCCAAGCTGGTTAGGTCCTTTGGGTTCCAGGTGATTTCCTACGTTGACGACATGCAGATCATTGTTTCTATCTCCCATGATCTGCAGTCGGTAGCAGGGAAATTTAACCAGTGTATGGCTAGCATTATCAGATGGATACAGAGACAACTGAGGTCCTAGTTTTTGGTTCACATACCTCAATCTGGTTGAATGCCTGGTAACCAGTAGATTGCAGTCCCCGTCCTAATCCAGCTAAGACAGTCAAAAACCTGGGGGTCATTTTCAGTCTCAGGAGTCTCAGGTCAGTCGCACTGTCAGCACTTGCTCCTATATTTTGAAAATTCTCAGAAAGGTGCTCCCATATATTCCGGCAGCACTGCATCGACCCACCATCATGGCACTAGTCACCTCCCGGCTTGACTACTGCAATGTCATGTATTTGAATATCAGCAGAGCTTCCCTGAATAGGCTCAGGTTGCACAAAACGCGACTGCCAGGCTTATCCTTAATATCCCTAAACAGCAGACAGCAAAGGAGGGGCATCGTACTTTGCATTGGCACCCTATTAGGAAGCGAATCTCTTTCAAAGTCCTGTGTACGGTTCACAAGGCCTTGCATAACAATGGAAATGTTTTTTTTCTTCCAATGGTGCAGTCTGACTCCCAGAGGGGAAGCCTTGAACGGGGCGCCTGGGCGGTCTCGCCGCGCGGGCGGACGAAGTCGCCTTCCTCCAGCCTCTCCTGCGCCCGCAGGTGGGCGAACGTTTTCGAAAAGTTGCCTTTCGAAAGCAGCTGAAAACCATGTTTCAATGGTATATGCCTGGAAGGGCCTGGAGTTCTTCCTCCCAGAAAAAAAACTGATCACCCGTAGAGTCCACAAAGCCAGATGGGGCGCTCGCTCTTTCTCTGTGGTGGTCGCAAAACTCTGGAATACTCTACCTCCTTCGATCTCCCATGGAAAATCACTCCCGGTGTTCAAAAAGCTGATGAAGACTTGACTTTTTTCATTTTAGTCAGCAGCTGTGCACTCTCCTCTCTCTTCTCTACCGCCCAGCGCGTTGGCACCTATGGGTATTAGTGCGCTTTACAAATCCTCATCCTATCCTATTCTTGTGACTTGACTTAACGGATAAGATTGGATGTACCAGATAGGTTGAATGGGGGGGATGATGTTCAGAACAGCAGAGGAAAGTCAAGGGCCTAGAGGATCGTACCTGGAGGGAAAATATAGGACCGTATGGGGTCCTGGAGTGCATGGGAGTACATGCTCTAATTTCTCTGCACTCTCTTGCCTACCTTGTTTCGCTTGACATTTGCGAAGCCACTGAAGTTCCAGAGGGCGCAGAGACTCTGGGCCCGCGGAGCACACTCTTCGAATGTCCCCAGGGCGATCAGTGTGCCTCTTACGCCACCAGTATACCAGGGCTATCCTACAGGCATAAAAATGGGATGGGGGCCATTTCAATATGAGGGGTCAACAAAACACTTCACAGCAGACTTTTCACATGAGACCGCAATAAAACAGACCCAGGAGTGAGGATTGTGACAGTACAGGGTCACACCTCGGAATTCAATTCCCCGGACACGCTCTCCGGCTGCCTAGATACTCTAGATGATTCCATGGTAATACACTCTGCATCAGACTCAACCTCTTCCCAGGCAGAGAGGACTACTGGCCCCAACTGGGCTCCCAATCAGAAACACTGACCCCCAATCCCCACCACCAACTCCTGGATCGGGTGAAAGATGTTTTTGACCATGGCAGGGACAAATATAGATCCTCAGGGAGTGACCGTCCTGCCGCCTCCCCTAAACGACAGTGTCTTGCTTTCAATGATGGCCACGATATGAAGAGCTTTGGATTAACCCTGTGCTACTGGACGGTTTACGTGAATCTGCCCCAGTTGCATTTATTCAAATCTGTACCCACAGAGCCAGCAATAAGTGTGGGGTTACAGACTGGTGTTCCATGAGCCCTCCATCTCAGCAATTGGTATATACAAAAGCCGAAATCGTAGATATTGGATTTTAACAACTGCTTCCAAGTCAGATTAAAGATAAACTTGTTTGGTGGTGTGCAACGCATTGCGAGCCAAGTTAGTGTACTTGTAATTAGCAGCCATTACTAGATGGCTATGCTGTCCTAACTGGAAGAGGGCTGTTCATATTAGGTGTGTCTGAGTATCTAGTTGAAGGGCAGCTAATTCGTTCTGATGAGAGAGGTTGCTCTCTGCCAAGAGGTTATCAATGCAAGTTGGCATATTTAACCCCTTCACTGCGGTGTTAATTTTGCCGCGGTGCGGGCGGGGCTAGGGGTAGGCGTGGCGCCGCGGAGTTCATGGCGGCTCCCGTCCATCATAAATCACGGTGGGCGTGTGCTCATGACGGCCGGGAGCCATCAGAACGCTGCCCACTGATTAATTCGCCCGCAAAGGCAGGGAATTAATCGCACGTGGGCGGAGGCAACGTTTTGACGGCTTCCGGCCATCATGAGCACACGCCTACTGTGACTCATGACGGCCAGGAATCGTCATGAGCACCGAAGGTGTTAAGGTCATTGTTGGAAAGCTCCAGGGCAAGCTATTTTTCCCCAGAGTGTCCAGTTGTGCAGACCAGCAGACATGTGCATAGTTGAAAAGGGAAGCAAAATGTAGGCTGCAAATAGATTTTAAGTTAGTTTTTAAGTGGAGAATCGCCTAAGGAGTGGAGGACCTTAATTTGAGAAGCAGCCTAATGTTCTCTATTTATATTGTGTTAAGAGTGCCGATTTGTTTGTATTGGTACAATTGCAGCATACAAAAGGACTGGAAGAAGTTTAGCCACCAAAGCCAGTAGTGAAGATGTAATGCAGCAAAAATGTTGGCACTACCGCCGTACAGGCTGAAGAATCATTTCACCACCTTATCTGAGCACACTTTGTGTTTTAGTTGGTCAAGGTGAGTATCCCAGGTAAGTTTGGAATAAACTGTGACCCCTAGATAGTGGTAGGTCATTAAAACCTCAATTGGGTGTTGCCCTAGGTTCCGCCCTGGTGTTTACCCTTTTTCCAGAAAGTCTATCTTTGAGGTATTAATAGTCAGGCCACTAAAAAAATTAAATAAATTCAAATTCGCTAATTGACTCTGTAGTCCCAAAGGAGTTAGGGAGAAGATTACCAGGCCATCGGCGTAAGCAAGGTAAGTAATGGAATGGCCTGCCCATTTCAGTAGTACACCTTTCAAAGAACTTAAGTACGTTGATAAATCTACTATATATTGTTGGACAGGCCACATGAAGGGCTCGCTCCCTCCCCGCAGGACAGGGCCCGGGCCACCGTCAGCACCATTGCCCGGCTCAGCCGCCATCTTGGACACGGCACCACGCGGCCGTGCGGCCTCGGCCCGACCCCAACCCCGGGCCTGGCCAGGCCCCGACATCCCGGCACCACCCTCCACCCAGGAGGTGAACGGCCCACTTGGCAGGTCAATGGGAGTACGAAGTGTCGATGGCTCTCCCCCGCCAGGTGCCGAGCACCCCCAGCCTCCTCGGGCGCTGGCTCCACCCCCCTGCTGGGTGTCTGGACTCCCTCATCCCGGACCTCCCGACCTCCAAGAGCGAGGGTCCGGACATCAAAGGGCGCCAGACCTATAACTGAGGCAGCCCCAGGACAGGAAGGCAGTTGTATCCTGGAGTCGAGAGACACCGAGACGAACTCATCCTTGACGGACTGTTGGCGCTGCCACAGCCCTGCCTTGTGAACTATTGTCCTGCCTGCTGGCGCTGCCGCGGCCCTCTGCAACCTTCATCCTCGTGGGACCTGCTGGCGCTGCCGCGGCCCTCTGCAACCTGCATTCTCGTGGGACCTGCTGGCGCTGCCGCGGCCCGTTGTAACCTTCATTCTCGTGGGACCTGCTGGCGCTGCCGCGGCCCGTTGTAACCTTCATCCTCGTGGGACCTGCTGGCGCTGCCGCGGCCCTTTGCAACCTGCATTCTCGTGGGACCTGCTGGCGCTGCCGCGGCCCGTTGTAACCTTCATCCTCGTTGGGACCTGCTGGCGCTGCCGCGGCCCGTGCCACCTACGACCTCTTCGGGACCTGCCGGCGCTGCCGCGGTCTGACCCCTCCGAACACCGAGCTCGAGGATTGTGAGCTATCCCTGTTACACACCCGTACCCGTGGGTACCAAGACTGTCCCGCTACCCCCTTCCCTTACTAGAGACTAGAATTGAGAGGATCATCGTGTCCTGATCGCCCTGTATCGTACCACTCTACTACCCGAAGGGCCTATAAAAGGTGTTACCATAAGCTTTGTGTGGTGTCCATCTGTGGGGGGGAAGTTACCTGTCTGTGCGATCACTGTGCTCGGCCGACCCTCCAGGTCCCCGTCTAACATTGGTGGCTAGCGGCGCGATCCGAACCAACGCGTACCGTACAGACAGTAACTCACCCTACAACTAAAACCACAATGACGACCAAAGAGAGCGGATCGGCGGAGAAGTTCCAGATGGAAAAGCTGGAAGAATACAACCACCGAGAGCTCAAGCAATTTTGCATGGACTTAGGCATTGCTACCACCGGGCTAAGCACAAAAGAAGACTTCAAAAACGCCCTAGAGGCCTGGACAGAGACAAATACCGCAACCCCCCGGGACCCCGCAACCCCGGAAGTCAACACCACCCGGACGGAGGAACGGAGAACAGGCCCCTCCCATGAAGAGATCCAAGAGCGGGAAAAAAATAGATTACACGAGTTAGACTTGGCACGACTCAGATTAGACGGAGAATTGAAACTGGCGGAACAAAAAATAAACTTAGAACACTTACGGCTCAGAGAAGAGCGAGAGGAAAAACAGAGACAGAGAGACCTCGAAGAAAAAAGACTGGCATACGAGCACGAGTGCAAACTAGCGGAGATAGAAATGCGCAAACTGAACAAAAACCTAGGGGTGCCCGAGCAACCGCACTCCCCGGGTCCTACCGAGCAGAAGGTCCACATCCCCAAGGATGTGGTCCGAGAATATCACCGGAACGACGACATACAGCAGTGGTTCAAGGCCTATGAGATTGCCATGACCGCCCACCGGGTCGCTCGAAGTGACTGGGGAGCCGGTCTATGGGGGAGATTCGTCAACGAGGGTCGTGATGCCCTGCTGCAGCTTCCGGACCATCAAATGACGTCCTATGACCACATGAAGGCCGCCCTCCTCAATCGATATGGACTTACACCCGAAATGTACCGCCAGAGGTTCCGCAACTGCACCAGGATCCCAGGTACGACGTGGTTGGAATACGTGAACTATTTCAGCCGAGCCTTCGAGGGGTGGATCAAGGGTAACAACGTAACCACTTACGAACAACTCTTCAATCTCATTGTGTGGGAGCACCTCTCCAACAACTGCTTTGTCGAGCTCAGGCAGCACCTCCTCGACAGTAAATTGACTGAACCCCGGCAGCTCGCCACCGAGGCTGACCGGTGGGAGAGCACCCGAGTGGCCCGGAGTGGGCCGAATGAGCAGAACAGAACCAACCAAGGTCACCATCGTCCCCGAGGAGGAGGAGGAGGCCCGGGCCGGGGCAGAGACGCCGCCCCGGCCGCACCCACTAACGCCACCCCGGCCCCAGCAGGCCGGGGAAACCCCCCGATGCGCCCGGGATTCCGAGCTAACGTGACGTGTCATCGATGCCAGCGAGTCGGCCACTATGCCAGTGACCCGACCTGCCCGAAGAACCAGGCCCCCGGGCCCCGCCAGATGGCGGCCGCCGCTCTGGGAGAAGAACAAGTCTCCGAAGACACGGAGACCTATGAGTCGGAGCAGTTCGAGTGGGAACCCGCCGCCATGACCCTGGCATGCCTAGGAGGAAGAGACATGGTCCCGCGGACTCCCCTGCCCGCCAACACTCGGAAGTACAGCCAATCGGTGAGCATCAATGGGCGCAAGGCCGAGGCCCTGCGTGACACCGGGGCCAGTGTGACGGCCGTCCGCTGTCACCTGGTGACCCCAGAACAAATCCTACCAAACGTACTTTGCCCCGTCCGATCGGCAGATAACTCGGAGAGCCTGTGTCGGATGGCCTGCGTCCCCTTCGAATGGGGAGGAGTGTCCGGCATGCTGAAAGTAACTGTCCGTGACGATGCCCCCGTAGACTGCCTCCTGGGGAACGATCTCGAGAGCTCCCCGTGGGCCGCTGTGGAAAGAAGAGAGCATCTGGGGATGTTGGGTCTCCCGGACTGGGCGTGCGTAACCACCCGGTCCATGGCCACCCGCACCATCCCTAGACCAAAAGAACCAGAATGGGCAGCACCTCCGCCCTCGATCACTCCAGAAGAAGACTTCCTCCAGACCGACCACCCGGACCCCACCCCAGAGGGGTCCACACAGCCCCCCGAGCTTCCCGACCTGGCTCAGTGGCGTCAAGAAGGGGGGCCCACCCAGGAACAATTCCGGCAGGAGCAAAAGACCTGCCCCTCCCTCGAGGGATTGCGACAGCAAGCGCTCGCCCAGAGCCAAGGAGACACCACCGGGGCCCACTGGGTTTATTGGGACAATGATCTCTTGTACAGCGAACAGAAAATCGCAGAACTGGGGGCCGGGCGAGTGCTGGTGGTGCCCCTCCACTTCAGAGACTTCCTGTTGAACCTAGCCCATGATGTCCCCCTGGCCGGGCACCTGGGCCAAGACAAGACCTACCACCGCCTGGTGACTCACTTTTTTGGCCCAAAATGAGAAATGACGTATCCAACCATTGCCGGTCCTGCCCGACCTGCCAGGCCAGTGGGAAGAGCGGCCGCAAACTCAAGGCACCCCTACAACCATTCCCCGTGGTGACCACCCCGTTCGAAAGGGTGGGAATAGACATTGTGGGGCCCCTGGACCCCCGAACAGCACAGGGACATCGCTTCATCCTGGTCCTGGTGGATCACGCTACCCGCTATCCTGAAGCGGTCCCCCTTCGTACGATAACAGCCCCAGTAGTGGGTCGAGCCTTGATGGGGATCTTCTCTCGAGTGGGCTTCCCCCGGGAAGTCGTCAGCGACAGGGGTACGAACTTTATCTCAAAATACATGAAGTCCCTCTGGCAACAGTGTGGGGTCACCTACCGATTCACGACCCCCTATCACCCTCAAGGGAACGGACTGGTTGAGCGATTCAACCGCACGCTCAAAGGGATGATTGGGGGGTTGGAAGAGCCCCTCCGTCGCCAGTGGGATGTGCTAGTACCGTGCCTTCTCTTTGCCTACCGAGAAGTCCCCCAGAAGTCCCTCGGCTTCAGCCCTTTCGAACTCTTGTATGGACACCCGGTGCGAGGCCCGCTCAGCCTAGTCAAAGAAGGCTGGGAAATGCCCCCTCTAAAGAACACTCCAGATGTTTTCAAGTACCTCCTAACCCTCCGCAACCAGACCAGAAGGTTCAGAGAGATGGCAAAAGCAAACCTGGAGGCCAGTCAGGAGGACATGAAAAGGTGGTACGATCAAAATGCATCCTCCATCGAATTTGAACCCGGCCAACAAGTGTGGGTAATGTCTCCTACCGAACCATGCGCCCTGCAAGACAAATGGACGGGGCCCTTCAAAGTAATCGAGCGCAAGAGCCCTGTCACCTATCTCATCGATATGGAATCTTCCCGAAACCCTCTCCGGGTCCTCCACGCTAATAGACTGAAACCCCACTTTGTACGCTCCGAACTCAGTCTCCTGATGGCAACCGACAATGGAACCGAGGAGGACTCCGAACCCCTTCCTGACCTCCTACGGTCACGGGAGAAGGACGGCTCCGTGGACGGGGTCCGACTCTCGGAGGCCCTCACCCTGGAACAGCGCCAAGACTGCCGAGTCCTCCTGCTCCAGTTCTCCACCCTGTTCTCCCTCACCCCAGGGGTCTCCCCCTGGTGCTTACACGACGTGGACACTGGAGACAGTCCCCCTATCCGCCATCGGGCCTACCGCGTACCAGATCGGGTACGGGCCTGCATCCAAGAGGAGGTGGCCAAGATGCTCACACTCGGGATCATCGAGCCCTCAGACAGCCCCTGGGCCAGCCCAGTGGTACTGGTCCCCAAAGCGGCCGCCCCCGGCGCCACGCCGGAGCTCCGGTTCTGCGTCGACTACCGGGGCTTGAATGCGGTCACCAGAACAGACGCACACCCCATCCCCCGAGCAGATGAACTAATCGACCGCATGGGAGCTGCCCGCTACCTCAGCATCTTCGACCTGACAGCGGGCTACTGGCAGATCGGTCTCACACCCCGGGCCCAAGAACGATCGGCATTCTCTACCCCTGATGGCCACTATAACTTCAAGGTCATGCCCTTCGGCATGAAGAATGCGCCAGCAACATTTCAGCGGCTAGTAAACCAGGTCCTGGCAGGACTCGAAGGATTCAGCGCCGCCTACCTGGACGATATCGCTGTGTACAGCCACCACTGGTCCGACCACCTCCACCACCTCCGAGAGGTGCTACAGGCCCTCCAACGAGCGGGCCTTACGATCAAGGCCAGCAAATGCCAAATTGGCCAGGGGTCCGTGACCTATCTCGGGCACCAGGTGGGAAGCGGTCTGGTGGCCCCTCTGCAACTCAAGATCGCTGCCATCCAGTCGTGGCAGTCCCCCATCACCCAGACCGAGGTCCGCGCCTTCTTGGGACTCACAGGCTACTACCGACGGTTCGTGAGGGACTATGGCAGCATCGTAGGGCCCCTCACGGAACTCACCTCTAAAAACCAACCCAAGGAGGTCAACTGGACCCCAGACTGTCAAGCGGCCTTCGAGAAGCTGAAGGCCGCCATGTGCTCCGCCCCGGTGCTCCAGGCCCCCGACTACAGCCGGGAATTTATCGTCCAAACAGATGCCTCCGACCACGGCGTTGGGGCAGTCCTTTCCCAGCTGAACCCCGAAGGACTTGACCAGCCAGTGGCTTTCATCAGCAGACGGCTCCTGGCCCGAGAACGACGCTGGAGCACCATCGAGAGGGAGGCCTTCGCCGTGGTGTGGGCCCTCAAAAAGCTCCGGCCTTATCTCTTCGGCACCCACTTCCGGGTCCAGACCGATCATCGACCCCTGCAATGGCTCATGCAGATGCGGGGGGAAAACCCGAAACTACTACGTTGGTCCATCTCCCTGCAGGGGATGGACTTCACTGTGGAACATCGACCCGGCCAAGACCACGCCAACGCGGATGGCCTGTCCCGCTTTTTCCGCCTCGACGAGGAAAGTCCCCAAGAAGATGGGTGACTCTCCCCGCCTTCAGCTGGGGGGGACGCATGTTGGACAGGCCACATGAAGGGCTCGCTCCCTCCCCGCAGGACAGGGCCCGGGCCACCGTCAGCACCATTGCCCGGCTCAGCCGCCATCTTGGACACGGCACCACGCGGCCGTGCGGCCTCGGCCCGACCTCAACCCCGGGCCTGGCCAGGCCCCGACATCCCGGCACCACCCTCCACCCAGGAGGTGAACGGCCCACTTGGCAGGTCAATGGGAGTACGAAGTGTCGATGGCTCTCCCCCGCCAGGTGCCGAGCACCCCCAGCCTCCTCAGGCGCTGGCTCCACCCCCCTGCTGGGTGTCTGGACTCCCTCATCCCGGACCTCCCGACCTCCAAGAGCGAGGGTCCGGACATCAAAGGGCGCCAGGCCTATAACTGAGGCAGCCCCAGGACAGGAAGGCAGTTGTATCCTGGAGTCGAGAGACACCGAGACGAACTCATCCTTGACGGACTGTTGGCGCTGCCACAGCCCTGCCTTGTGAACTATTGTCCTGCCTGCTGGCGCTGCCGCGGCCCTCTGCAACCTTCATCCTCGTGGGACCTGCTGGCGCTGCCGCGGCCCTCTGCAACCTGCATTCTCGTGGGACCTGCTGGCGCTGCCGCGGCCCGTTGTAACCTTCATTCTCGTGGGACCTGCTGGCGCTGCCGCGGCCCTTTGCAACCTGCATTCTCGTGGGACCTGCTGGCGCTGCCGCGGCCCGTTGTAACCTTCATCCTCGTTGGGACCTGCTGGCGCTGCCGCGGCCCGTGCCACCTACGACCTCTTCGGGACCTGCCGGCGCTGCCGCGGTCTGACCCCTCCGAACACCGAGCTCGAGGATTGTGAGCTATCCCTGTTACACACCCGTACCCGTGGGTACCAAGACTGTCCCGCTACCCCCTTCCCTTACTAGAGACTAGAATTGAGAGGATCATCGTGTCCTGATCGCCCTGTATCGTACCACTCTACTACCCGAAGGGCCTATAAAAGGTGTTACCATAAGCTTTGTGTGGTGTCCATCTGTGGGGGGGAAGTTACCTGTCTGTGCGATCACTGTGCTCGGCCGACCCTCCAGGTCCCCATCTAACATATATAATGAGCACAATAATGGTGTCAATACACAGCCCTGTTTTACACAGTTTTTGGTCTATATACTGAGAGAAACCCCGGTCAGGCTAAACAGGGCGAGCCTTGAGGAAGTGCCTGTGTGCAGGGCAACAATAAGGTGCAATAAGGAGCAATCAATTCCTCTGTTGATGAGTTTGCTTCAGTGTAGAATGTGGTTCGCTTTACTAAAGGCCACGCTTCAATCAAATAGTAGTCATACAGAGAGTTGTTTGTCTTCATTGCAATGTTTGCCAGTAGTGTGAGCGCTAACATGTTGTGAACTCCGGAACCTCCGGGATGAAACCCGGTTTGGTTTGTTGATAGCAGGGTATTAGTTCTTGCCCATTCGCTATGTTTGGACAATAGTATTTTCGCAAACAATTTGCCATCTACATGGAGCAGCGCAAAGGCACAAAACAAATATGGGTTGTTCTTTGGGCCTTTTTAGGTCGAGCCTGGGCAGCGCATGCGCTGCTCTGCGTGGCACGCGGTATTCAGGTAGGGACTTGAAGCTTTGCCCACTCTCCGCCCATATTTTTCATTGGCTTGTGTCATTGTCCACTGTGGCTGTTCATTGGTCAACAGTCTTAGTAGTCCCAACTTAGTACCGCCATGTCTCATTGTGTAATCTCCCATGGCAAGACCCCCCATTACGTGTGTTCCTACTCGGTAGGCTTTAACTACAGCCTCCGAGCACTATTTTATCAAATAGCTTTGTCCTGCCTGCTGTCCTTGGCAGGACACCTCTCTCCTAAAGCTTTTTAAAAAGTTTTATTGCACAAACACATTCGCAAAGCAATAGGTCTCGCATTTGCTAGATTATAAGCTTATGCATTGTAAACGACAATGCCTTTTATTTATCGGTTTTAAAAATAATGCATAAATAAAAGGCATTGCCATTTAAAATGCCAATAGCTCGAACTCTCGTAAATGCGAGACCTACTACATTGCAAATGCTTGTTTGTGTATAGCCTGTATCAGAGACCAGTTCCAGTTGAAAGGTATCCTGCCACTTGAAAAAATGTGCCTAAATAGGTCAAGAAGGAGGCCCAAAGATCAGGATTCTAGTTCATCACTGGGATTAGCGATTAGATGGTAAAAACACAACACAAGAAAAATCCCACATCAATTTAGAAACATAGAGCATAAGTAAATACTTTTTTTTAGATCAAAACAACAAAAATCCAATCAGTAGAACAGGAGTTATATGATTTCAAAGTTTTAAGTAATATTAGTGCCTAGAAGCCAAAGCACCAAATGTAGTTATCTGGTCACGCTGGATCGGGACAAAGCCACATGTTTAGACTGACTGCAAATGAGCTCAGACCGGATGCAAGGACCAAGAAGTTGGGCCAGCTGAAAAAGTACTTAAAATAATGGGTTGCGGAGGGTCTGTGAGATCCTGCAACAAGGATGCGTTGCGCAGCTGTGGTTCCGAGGAGCTGCAAGGCTGCGATGCAGAATCCTGTGTCATTGTTGAGAATACAGTTGACAAGGGGGCTTGTTATGCAAATGCCTGCGTCGAGGATGCGTCGAGCCAAGGTGGTTCACAGGAGACTGCGGGCTGCAATGAGAGGTCTGGTTTCATGGATAAGTGGTGCTGCAGTAGTTCCGAAGCAGAGCTGAAATGAACTGCGCTGTGTCAGTTCCAACCACAGCTGGGCTAACGGAACACCTTCAGGCTTTCTTAAATAGGTCCAAGGCAGGTGTGGCATCACTTGAGGTGTAGGGCTCGCAGCAGACAGAGTGCAGGTACTGGAGTCATGGAGGGTGAAGCCTCTTCTGTCTCTGAAGGTTTGATCAGGAGGACAGCCAACTAGCTCTTACAGTCAATCTGGTGGTCCTGGGTTCAAGATGCAGGTCCAGTACTTTTACTCAGGTAGCAGAGTCCTTCTTGCAGAGTGGCACAGCATTGCTTCCTAATCTTCCATGGGTCAAGAGGTGTACTGAAGAGTTGGGCCTGGGCGTCTAATATTTATACCTAGTGGCCACTTTGAAGTAAGAGAAGGTTCCGGAGGTTTCCACCCTCCAAGGTGTTTGGAATTTCCTGCCTTCCTACTCTGGCCCAAGCATGCTCAGGCATAGCCATTGTGATATGCAAGAGTAGTAGGAGACAGCTCCTCCCCCACATCAAGGAACAGATGACCCATCCTGCCACCACCTATGCTTCTTTTTTCACTGTTTGGAAGCAATATACAAAGACCAACGTATAGTTTCTTAACTGTCGGTGTAGTTTTGCAGCTTGAAGATTTTCTGGTTTCACTATGCTGTGCATTATTCCACCATCTAGTGGTTGGGTCCGGAATTGTGGTCTTTTTTCTCTCTCTCTTTTTTGTGGCCCAGGTGGGCGTCGACATACCATTATTTGGTGTCCTTCGTGACGTCAACGCGCTTCCTATGGATGCTCCCACCTTTGGCCGCCATCTTCGGATTCTTTTTTCTTGTGTTATTTTTTCCTCTTCTTTGATCTTTTAAAGTCTCTTCCCAGTTTTAATTCCTTTCCTCCTTTCTCATCTTTCTGGCAGAGGAGGGTGGGATCGCGAGTGAATCCAGAAAGTCTTCAAGCTGCAAAACTACATCGACAGGTAAGAAACTATACGCTTTGCAGCGTGAATCTTTCTGGATTCACTATACTGTGTATAGAATTTGTAGCGGTTTGTACTTAGTGTGGTGGCTGGGTGGAAGATGAGCTCTGGTTACTAAATATGTGTTGTAAGACCTTCTGTCCCACTTGCGCTTGCTTGTTCATTTGAATATCTATGCAGTAGTGCTAAGTAAAGGTATGCACTGAAAACCATGTTGTAGCTTGAAAAATGTCTTGGATAGGTGGGTTTGCTAGAAACGCTATTGGTGCTCCTTTCTTCCTTGTTGAGTGAGCATGAGCTGCTCCTTGTAACAGTTGCCTGCCTGTTTGTGGCAGAGTTGTATGGTTTGTGCAATTCACCCGGCAATGGTATTTTTGGAAACTGGTCGTCCCAAAAAACTGTTGGCAAAGGAAACAAAGAACTGCTTTGTCTTTCTGCACTCCTTTGTCCATTCTATATAGTGCATTACAGCCCTCCTGGCGTCCAGTGTGTGAAGAGACCTTTCTGTGCTTGTGACTGAGTTTTGGAAAAAAACTAGGTATTTGAATTGTTTGATTGATGTGGAGCCGTGACGCCTACATTGGCATGAAGTGTGGATCTGTTCTCATTACAATCCTATCATTGAGCATTTGCAGGTAGGACTCTTGAAGTGTTAGCGCTTGCAATTCACTTACTCTTCGTAGCGATGTGATAGCTACTAAGAAGACTGTCTTTAGCGTGAACATGTGCAGTGTCTAGCCTTGTGAATAGGGTCAAATGGAGCCTTCATTAATTGAGTTAGCACTATGTTGAGGTTCTATGCTGGTGCTGGCATCCTGTGTGGAGGTGCAATTCTCTTTGCTCCTCTAGAAATCTTTTTACTTCTTGGGAGGTGAATAAACTTTTTCCTGTTTCTCCTCTTGTGTAAGCCATTATCGCCGCTAAGTGCACCCTTAGGGATGTGTAGCTTAGTTTATTTTGTAGTAAATGCGCCAAGTATTTTAGTACTGTTGATTCATTTGTAATTTTTCTTTGTAGTTTCTCCCTAATGCACCATTCGAAGAATCTTTTCCACTTTGCTTCTACGTAGCACTTTCTTGTGGTAGGTCTCCTTGCCTACCTGAGCACTGCCATTGTGCTGGCTGGAAGTTTGAGGAGTGCAAATTCTAGGTCTTCGGGAGCCATGCTGCTAGGCTGAGGCTCTCTGGCTCTGGGTTTAGCACCCTTCCGTTCTGCATTTTTAACTGGTCCCTTCTTTTTGGGAATCTGTGTGCTGGTGCTGGCGCCATTTCCACTATTTGTGAGAACCAGGGCAGTCTGGCCCACTGAGGTGTATTAGTATTAGCGACATGTTGCTGATCCTGCATTTGTTGAGTACCCTGTGTATCAGTGGTATCGGTGGAAAAGCGTATGCAAATGTCTTTGACCAACTTATCCATAGCGCATTCCCTTGGTACCGATGGTCTGGTTGTCTGGATGCGAAGTGTTGGCATATCGCATTTTGGTGGGTTGCAAATCGGTCTATTTGCTGTGTACCCCACTTCCGGAATAGTTTTTCTATTTCCTGTTGGTTGATCTCCCATTTGTGGGATGCTGACGTCTGCCTGCTGAGTCTGTCTGCTTCCACATTGTCCTTCCCTGGAAGATGTATTGCTAGTAGTTCCATTCTTAGCGGAATGGCCCATGTCCATATCTCCTGTGCTAGCCCTGATAGTGTTACTGATTGTGTTCCTCCTTGTTTGTTGATGTAGAACATGGTGGTTGTGTTGTCCGTTTGGATCAGCCCCTTGTTTCTGTACAGCTCCTTCTGAAAGGCTTTTAAGGCTAGGAACACAGTTTTTAGTTCTTGGTAGTTAATGTGTTTGATCGCATCCTGCTGCGACCATAACCCACTCACCTAGAGTTTGTTCATGTGTGTGCCCCACCCCAGCTGGGCGGCGTCTATTGGGATGGTCACTGTTGGAGTTGGCTGTGTGCATGGTTTCCCGTGAGTGCCCTACCCCAGCTGGGCGGCGTCTATTGGGATGGTCACTGTTGGAGTTGGCTGTGTGCATGGTTTCCCCTGTGATATGTTTTCCTTGTTCCACCACGCTATTTCCTGATGCACTGTGCGTGTGTGACAACGACTAGAACTTCGCAACTTCCTATTGCCTGTGACCATTGCTGCTGTATCCATTCCTGGAATGGTCTCATGTGGAGTCGAATATTTGGGACCAGGTGTATGCATGACGCCATCATTCCCATTAGTTTGCTCACCGTCCTCACTGTCAGAACTTGCCCCTTGCGGTACTGACGTGTTTCCTTCAGCATTGCCAAAGTTCTCTTTGTGCTGGGGAACACCTTGGCTTGTATGGTGTTGATCTCTGCCCCTAAGAATATCTTCACTTGTTCCGGCTCTATTGACAACTTTCCCCAATGGATTGAAAAACCCAGTTGGGTCAGTGTTTGTATCACCGTCTGGATGTGCTGTTTGCACTGGCTGTAGGAGCTTGCTTTGACGAGCCAGTCGTCGAGGTAGGGGCATACATGTATTCCCTCCTCTTTAGGTGCGCTGCTAGGCATTTTGTACACACCCTTTGAGCTGATTTGAGCCCGAATGCGAGCACTGTGAACTGGTAGTGAGTCTTGCTGATCACAAGTCTTAGTAGGCGTGTGTGTCCTTTGCTGATGGGGATGTGTAAGTACACATCCTTTAAGGCTATAGTTGCCATGTAATCCCCTTCCTGTACCTGGGGTATTACTTCTTGCAGAGATGTCATTTTGAATCTTTGTGTCCTTATGAACTTGTTCCTGAGGGCCAGGATAGGCCTCAGTGTTTCGTCCACTTTCGATACTAGGAAGTCGTTAGAATAAACCCCCTTGTTTCTTTCTTTGTACTGAACTATCTCTATTGCCTCCTTGTTGAGCAGTTCCTGTGCCTCTAGTAGCAAGAGTGAAAGTTATTTTGCCGAGTGAGTCTTGTTGTTTGGCTTCTTGTTTGGGGGTTGCTTTAGTAGTTCTATACAGTAGCCGTATTGTATGATGTTTAGTATCCATTTGCCCTTTGTGACATTCTTCCATTCCTGGAGGAAGTTCT
This sequence comes from Lissotriton helveticus, assembly GCF_964261635.1. Classification (NCBI taxonomy): domain Eukaryota; kingdom Metazoa; phylum Chordata; class Amphibia; order Caudata; family Salamandridae; genus Lissotriton; species Lissotriton helveticus. The sequence continues at coordinate 1,850,215,186 of NC_136067.1, read as the reverse complement.
TTATTCTGCCTCCCACTAGTGTTATATGTTCAGGGAACTGTTTATTTTGTGCAATCTCTTGGAAAAAATGTTCTCCCTAGAGGTGTTATCTGGGTGGGAGTTTGCCTTTCTGCGAAGTCACTTGGAGGTGGGTAGTGGCCCTCCTCTCCATGCCTGTCCTCGTCCGTTTGAGCAACCTCAAAAGGACTGGCCTAGTGGCTGGTACTGCCAGTTCTGCTGCTGCTGTCCTTGCTGCTGCTGCTGACCCTGGCCGTTTCCCTGATAACCTTATCGGAAGGTTAGGTGCGAGGTACTCGGTTGGTTGCCTCCCCTACCATTTGTCCTTCTTGAGGGTGTAACCCTTCTAATTGCTCTGAACTGCAGTTCTCCCATGGACCTTGCAGTTTCGTGGTCTTTTTTGAGTTGAGTTAACTTTTCGTCAACTGGTGTCCCAAAGAGTTGTTCTCCGTTGAAGGGCGTGTTCAGGATGTTGTTCTGTACCTCAGGCTTGATGCCTGAAATCCTAACCATGCGTGCCTTCTCTCTGTCCCTCCAATCATCATCTGCCTGCTGGACGTTTCTGCTGCGCCCAAGGCCGACCTTAAACATGTGTTTGTCATGTTCTTCCCTTCCTCTACCAGGTGGGTTGCACTTTTCTGGTACTAATCCGGTAGGTGCTTCAGGAGTTGCCCTACTTCCTCCCTGTGCTGGTATGCATGTCTGTTGATTAGGGCGTTTGAGTTGGCGATGCACCATTGAATTGCCGCACTCCGTTCTACTTTCCTCCCCGTGAGTTCCATTCTCCTACTCTCCTTGTCAGGAGGTGGTCCAGCATTTGTGGACACATTGGCCCTTTTCCTAGCTGTTGAAGTAATTATTGAATCAGCTGGCACAGATTCCTGTATGCAGGGTCCTTTGAGGAGTGCTTGTACTTCTTCAATGTTCTCGGGGTCACTGATTTACATACAGCTGGCTCCCTGAAAGCCTCTCTGCCCTGGTCTAGCACAAGGGCAGGAATTGACTCCTTATTTGTATAGGTAAAAGAGTCTCCAGGAGAAAACAAGCCTTGGGCTTCTCCTACTCCAATTTCACTCCATAAGTCTGTGCAGCATTCTTGACCACCATATTATAGATCCCTATATCGTCTGGTGGTGAAGGCCTCGAAGGGTATGTGTCTACTCCTTCTGATATTTAGGCATCGAGGTCATGTCACTATAAGTCTTGAGCCTCCGAGGATGTCGAGTCCTGGTAAGTTAGCTGTTCCTCCTCGCCTTCTCCCTCGAAGTAATACAGGGCCTTTTCCTCCTGTTTTTTGACCGGTTCAGGAGTTTTCGGCGGTTCAGGGTCTTCGAAGCCCCTTTCGACCTCGGTCGCGGGCTTCGGCGGGATGGAGTACTGGCTCATCTGGTCGTCGAAGTCCTTTTTCCGCTACAGGATGCTCGTCACTTCAGCCTCAAGCCTCTTCTTCTTCCTCTCCATCACGGCAGCTTGTTCGGCGGCGAGAGTTTGAGCGCTTCACTTCGAGATCGTCGACGTCGAAGTAGTTGTTGACCCTTCATTTCTCAGAGTCGAGGAGTCCTTTTTGGGTGCTTCTTTCGACGACCTTGATTTTTCGTGGGTCTTCGCCATCTGGGAGTCCTTTTCGAATGATCCGCTAGACTGTTTATCCCTGGGTGCTGTTGTTTTCGTTGAGTGCTTCGACGCCAATGCTCCTTTCAAGGACTTTGTTTCACTTTTTGGAGTGTTGGTCGAGTGTCTGGGGGTCGTTGACTCTCTTACCTCCTTCGACATTTTCTTTTGGACTTCGACGACAGAGCAGTCCTCCGGTGAAGTTGTCCTCCTCCCCACTGAAGAGGCCCAAATCTTGGAACGATGGAGGTGGCCCCAGCCCCTGCATGGTGTAGTTCGCCCTTCTCTGCCTCTCCCTTACTCTGAGGGTCTTGGGTGTGAACGCTGAGCACGCATTGCAGTCCTCGCTGTGTGGTCGAGCGGCATGCAGAGGTTGCAGACTGGATAATGGTCCTTCTGGGCGTATTTGTGGTGGAAATTGGTGCAAAACTTGAAGGGAGTTTTGTCCATTCCTGCGTAATCTCGGGTAAACGTCGAGGTCCTGTGAGAAATTCTTCACCTTCGTAGTCCCGGTTACCTGACTTGTAGTCGGGTGTGATGAAAAACCTTTGATTTCGTCGATTTTCCCAATTTCCGTCGATTCCTTTTCCAAAAACTCTGGAACTCTTCAACAACAATCCAGACCCAACAGCGGAAAAAAAAAATCTGAAGATGGCTGGGCAAAGGTGGGAGCTTCCGGAGGAAGCGCGTCGACGTCACAAAGGACACCAAATGTGGTATGTCAACGCCCACCAGGGTCACAAAAAAAAAAAGAGAAAAAAAGTCTACAATTCCGGACCCAACCATTAGAAGGCGGAATAATGCACAGCATAGTGAATCCAGAAAGATTCACGCTGCAAAACCGCCAGCTACACCTAGTAATGTGACACAGGAAACAGGCTGCAGGTGCCAAATGGTTAGGAAAAGAAAGCACCAACTTTCTAATAGTGGCAATTTGAGAATTGTGACTTAAAATCTGACTTTACCATTAAAGAGGGTTTTAAATTAGTATTAAGGCCCCAAACTCAAAATTTCCACTTCCTTCCAATTGAAAGTTAGCATGTATAAAATGTAATAGTGTACTATAATCTTGTCCTATGGGAGAGGTAGGTCCTGCAGTAGTGAAAAACAAATTTAAATGTTTTTTTACTATCAAGACATGTAAAAGTTAAAAGTACATCTCCAACATTTTAAATACACTGCGCCCTGTCCTATGTGCTGGTTTAGGGCCTACCGTAGGGGTAACTTATATGTATTAAAAAGGAAGGTTTAAGCCTGACAAAATGTTTATTTTGCCAGGTTGAAATAGCAGTTTAAAACTACACACACACAGACTGCAGTGGCAGGCCTGAGAAATGTTTAAAAGGCTACTTCAGTGGATGGCACAATCAGTGCTGCAGGCATACTAGTAGCATTTAATTTACAGGCCCTGTGTACATGTAGTACCATATTCATGAAGTGAAAGGGTTTCACTCTTGAGACTCAGGTTAGAGTCCTAGCTACGGTATTCTTGTTGAAGCGCATGTCAGGGAATTTAGGTTGCTCTGTCTGAACCCTGCACGCCCTTTCTTGTACACTGGCCACAGGTAGTATTAAAGTATTAAAAAACAGGCCTACTCCCTCTCAATAGTTTTAACTGAGTCTGAAGCTGAGCTGTCTGGCTGAGGTATCATCTTTTTCTATGTGCCACCGTCAAACCTAGCTGGGGAAGAGGTGGTGGGTGAGTCACTGCAGTATATGGAGCCCTGAGACCCACCTAAAGGGGTAGTTGCAATGAATGCTACTTTGGTCTGAGCTGCACTGTTTGCAGGGGCAATAAGACTTTTACAAACTATTTGATTAAAGCTCAACTTCTCACTGGAGGGACCTGGTTGGACATCCAGACTTACTGCATTAGGTCGAATTTTAGAGCACTTGGTACTGCTAGGTTGCATTCTAATAAAGATTGGAAAAGCCTTTCTTTTTTCCAGTTTCAGATGGTTCAAGAGTGCTTGGCAGCTTCCTTGGGGCTTTGGACTGATTTTTATTTAATTTCCTTCTTTTTTTAGGCACCGCTTACTAATATTGTTGAAACAAGCTAGAATCCTCCTCTTTAGGATTTTATCTGCACGTGTCCGCTGGATTTCCAGGTGACAGAATAGTTGGAAATTTAGTCTTTGGCTTGTTGTCATTGCCCGGTGACAGGAGCTTTTCAAAGCAACATGAGCCAGAGGGACAGGAGGACTGCCTGAGATAGTTATATGAAACTGGCATGCCGATGACAACATAGTTTTTTAGTTGAAAGGCCAGGCTTTTCCCTGGTTTGACACTGCAGGAGTGAAGTGCTTTACTTAACTTTCTGATGATTTGGAGTTAATCGATGTTCCATTCTCAAAGTGTTTAAGTCAGAAGTTGGTAGCTGATGTTCGGTAAGCAACAATTGTATTAAGGATAGACGTACTAGATTGGAAATGTAAGTACCATAAGAGTGTATGGTGTAGTTCAGCTGGTTTGACGAATTGTTTTAGTAAGGATAACCGACAGCTGATGATCTATAAATGAAGCACTTGTTCTTCAAAAAGAGGCTGACTGGTTCATTGTGTTGGCAATTTTAGTTAGGCTGAAACTGATGGCCCCCATAGAACTCAGAACAGTGTAAGAAGGTGGAGCGGAGTCATCAACCTCGGCAGTTTGAACCTGTGATTGCCGTTTAAAAGATAAGTCTGTTATATATTGATTATGTAATGTGCTCGTGGAAGGCTGAATAGCAGTAAGGCCGTCCAACTCGATTAGCAGTTCCGAGTTGTACGGTGAGCTAGCCATGTGGTCTGTGTTGTAGGGTAGAGTGTGGGGCGGACTCATAGTTGGCAGTTGAATTAGGCTTACAGAGTAATTATCCTATGTGTTTTCATATCCACTGATAACATCGTTGTCTGGATGTCCAACCAGGTCCCTCCATTGAGGAGTTGAGCTTTAATCAAATAGTTTCTAAAAGTCTTATTTCCGATGCAAAACAGTGCAGCTCAGACCACACTGCAACTTCCCCTTTAGGTGGGTCACAGGGCTCCATATACAGCAGTGACTCACCCACCACCTCTTCCCCAGAATCGTTGTCAACATTTGAGTTTAAAAGGGAGAGCTGCTCCTCCACACTTGAAGTGAAAGGGTTAATTTCCTCTCTAATTGTAGTGGCAGGAGGAATGTTGTACTGCGCCTCAGGGTCCATGGTTTGCTGCCTCAGATCTTCACTGGAGAGACTGTTTCACCAGAGGTTGTTAATGATTTGTCCAGTTGCAATGTTGGCTCCAAGATACACACCTTATCAGAGGCATCGGCTGTGGTGAAGGAAGCAAATGGTCACTGTTGAGTCGGTTGTTTAAGTTGCCACCTTCGGTGGTGGGATTTCATATTGTGCACCAAGGTGACAGCGGTTTTTTGATTACAATGGAGGTCAGCAGGTCTGTGCGCTTTGCTACCTTCCATGGGATCGGTGAATCTCCAGGAAGGCCAGGTGTTTGATTAGGCCCTAACTCACTGAGCAGTAATGTCAGGCTACCGGCAGCCTTGCGCCTTAGCCGCCACGCCCTGTTGGCCCATTGAGGTCACCACAGAGTCAACCTTGGATCCTAGATAATTTGGTGGGCGAGAGAGGCCTGTCAGGGGGCACCAAGCAGGGCCATTGCAGCTGGTGACACAATGTGCAGGAGCATCGAAGGTAGAGCAAAGGAGGACAGAGACATGCATCTTACAAGCTGAGTGGATGCGTAGCAGGTGGCTGCTCAAAAGTCTGAACCAGTTGTGGCTTTCTGCCGCCCCACAAAGAGATACGTGATGGGAGGAACATCAGACAGCAGCAAGAGGATGCAAGGAGCTAAAGGGCAATAAACCAAGAAAAGGGTTCGGGCTCTTAAGCAGTAAGGTCAAGCCTCACTCAAATTCAAAACGAAACAACAATACCAGTACTGCAATGTTAATCCTGAAGCAATTGCACAGATATAGTGACTCAAAACACTATATAGACAAGACTACTTGTTCTGTCTGAAATAAATCTTTTTTTATATAAACATTTTATGGAACCAAACACATTTTACATTTTTTGTTGGCATTTGAACACAAAAGACACAAATTACAATATTGATTCTTTACATCACAAATATAAGACACTACTTAACTTAGCAACTCTCACCATTCCCAATCATACCATTCAAACTCACATTGGAGTGTCCAATAATTGGACACTATCCATGCGGCATCTGTTCGGTTTGCCCCTTAACAACAACCACAAGTGTTAAATCTGAAACCGAATTCCATGTGGACTTTGAAGAGGCAGACAAATTGCAATACATCACATGCCATATACATAATCACCTGTCCTATCCGTCTACTGTATGTAGACATGACATGCAGAAAAGGCACGATGCGCATCTGTGAGGACAGTAGCAATATAAGGGGCAACAGAGCGACAACAAAAGTGAGCAATTACCGTCACTGCAAAACATTCAATTGAGGATTTGAAATGGGTGATATTGGAAACCCTAGAGCAGGTAGATGCAAATGTAGAAAGAAACTTGCTGTAGAAGCAATAACGCTGGGTCTACCGTCTGGGCACAGCCCACAAAGGGCTGAATGACAATATCTCCTGGGCAGTAGTAATTTAAAGGGACATCCAATCTGATCAAAACAAGTTCCCTGACTATCACAATTTGATAAACAATATTGAATTTATACTCTATTTTATCTTACAACGGGTATAAAATGATAACTAAATTTCATACCTCTAAACATTCATAAAAGTACCCACATCTTGATAAAAGATCCAAAGTTTTGATTAAATCTCAGAACCTAGTTACCACTCAGAAAAATAACATAACTATGATGTCACATTTAAATTTAAAAACACATTGGTACCACTCGGATCAATTATACCCCAGGGGCACCAGGGTCTGCTAATTTTTGATGAAGACAGGATGACATCACACCTAGTCCCCCAGGGGAACAAATACAAGACCGCTCCCCATCTTCCTCACAAAACAATTAAAAACACATGGTGGGGAATGCCGCTTCGAAACCTGAGAGCGTCCTCCACTCGCTGAAAGATGCAGGCTGGAAAGGACGCGTTTAAGAGCGAGAACAAAAATACTATGGTAAGGGGGCTATCTCAATCGTAGGGGCATTTTAAGCATCATTGTAAAACTTGTAATAGTTTCAGACCCCTTCCACCTCCTAACTTTCTCCCCCTTTTTTCCACCCTATACTTTTCTCCGGAAACGGAATGGTAAGATCTCGCCTCCATCCAGACCTATGGAGGTCTTTGAGAACATAATTTAAGGTACACCGTAGGTATTTACACAGACACTATGTTCTATGTTTTATCAAAATAAAAAGGGCAACAATAGATTCCCTCCCATTTAAAACATGGGAAGAATAAGCCTTAAACAAGGGATCAACAAACAAATTAAATTGCTCTTTTGTTCCAGACTTCCCAAGTTTCTTATGTTAACCATATCCTCGACATTAAACACTTGGAAAATATTGAAATACATTTTTTTAACCTTTTAAACGGAACATGTGACATCTGGAGATGAAAGTATAAGCAGTTTGAACCAAAGATAAGGAGACTTTGACTAGCAAGCACCTAGAAATATCTGTTTACGTACAGACCCCCTGGGCAGCGATTACTATTGCTCACAAATGCGAACAACCCCAATGATATAGAAAAATGAAATGAAAAGTATACATAAATATAAGACATTGGGTCCATTCATTGTTTTGGAGGAAATGGGAAAGCACCCTAACGACAACCTATTTACAATATATTTTCCCACTTCTTTTACCTCCTTTTAGGAAAGGACAAAGAGTCCCATACCATTAAGAGAAAGACTTCAAACATCCAAGGGAAAATGTCCCATTTGATTTCAAGAAGGTATCCAACAATATAGACTTTTGGCCCTGACGAAAGCCATCGACCCACAGGGCGCAAAACAGGCTGAAATATGTTGGCCTGGCTCTTCTAGAGATAGATGTGAGAGACATCTAATATCACTCTATCCACATCTTCTAATCTTTTAATCATACCACTACCTTCATTCTTTTTTCTAAATAAATTGTATATTCTTGACGGTAGGAGATATTTTTAAACATTTTTCCTCACATGGTGGATCCCACACAGTCTCTGACTCCAGACACAATCCCTCCTGGTGGAGGAAAGACCCAATGATTTGACGATCAGTGCCCAAGTACTCCAGCAGAAAATATACCTCTGGCAGAACAGCACTGCTGAGGGTCTCACAACAATTTTGGTGTTGCCCCTTCCTTTCCTAAGACCTCTTCCACTCCTATTGATTTTTTATGGCTCTTCTGCTTGACATGTACAGCTGTGATATGTCCGGAAAGAATGGAAAACGGTGGTTGGCGACAGTATTGGCTACTGCTAAGCACTGTGTCCTCTGCCACTGAAGGAAGTCGACTGCCCCTACTGGGTTGATTGGCTTTCCGAGCTGACAAAAAAAAAATCACATATAATCATCTATAAGAGGAATGTTCAAATGGACGTTTATGCCTTGGTATGGAAACCCTTTTTGCATTCATGGAGTGCATGAAGCTAAGCGACGGAACCCACTCTTTTGCCGAGCATAGCCCGCATAGGATGTGGTTCGGATGGCCTGGTGCCCCTTCTGAGTGAACCTGCAGTTGTTACCCGCCCCTGCAGTGTGTGGTGATCGCCTGTCCATTATTGAATATTTGTCAGCCAAACTGTACAGTTGCTAGACCTCACCATGAACCATAGGATGAAGCCTAGGTCCACCTTTCTTTAGCTGAGGTGCCCTGCATAGTGACAATGGATTTTTTTTTCAATTCTGCAGATGGAGTAAATGTAATTCTGTAAAGTGCCTCTACAAAAAAGTGTCATTTTACTATTTGCTTTTTACTGTACTGCGTGCTGTGCTACTAAATACCAATAAAGAGTTGTTCAAAAAAGAAAAAGATTCCCTTTAATCAAGCCCACAGCAAATCCTTACTGGACGACAGAAAACAAATGCAAAAAGACCAATTGATGAACAGAATTCTGAACAATGTCATGGATTCACCCTCGTAGAGAGATCTGCGCCTAATCCATCATTTATTTGCTCCCCATGCCATTCCAGTGTAGACCCAGCCATATGCAAATCAGTCTTGACCCTATTCCCCATGGGAACAGTCCAGCCGAACAGCCAGGCCAGTTCCTCCCTGGACTGGAAACGAGCATCCTGGGACAGGTTTCAGGGTATCACCCCTCATCAGCCAGGTTAGCTTGACTTCAGTGGCATGGAGAGCACACGACCATACCAGTCCCATTCGGGGTGACAAATACAAAAAGAACAATTGATGGACAGAATGCAGACCAATGTCATGAATTCACCCCAGTGCGGAGATCTGGGCCTAAATCCAGACGTGGGTCCCTTGCTCACTTTGCCACTAGATTCAAGCTAGCCTGAATGATGTGGGGCGTTACCCTGAAACCGATCCCAGAATGCTTGTTTCTGGTCAAGGGAAGACCTGTTTTGCCAGTTTGGGCTTCACTGTTCCCATGAGGAACAGTGTCAAGACTGATGTGCATATGGCTGGGTCAGAACTGGGGTGGCGAAGTGCGCTAAAGAAGATGATGGATTCAACCCAGATCTGTGATGGTGGTGTCTGAAAGGTTTCAGCGCTTTGTCTCCTTGAGTTTGCTTCGAGAGACAAAACAAAATGGTAGAACGTCAGATGACTTAGCCTGCAGGGAGTCAGCCTAGAGTGTGCTGCACAAAACCAAACATTTGTCCCAACGTCCGGCATCTACAGTTTTCGTCGAGTGACGCCTGGCTGCCAAAATGATATCAACCACCTCCAGAGGAAGGTCAACAGTGGTCAGTTGTCACCCCTCATTCTCCAAGCATGAAGTTGGAGTCTGAGAAAAAACGAGTGAGGAACCCTGCCCGGTTGCTGGGACAGCAGGTCCTCCTGAAAGGGGCAGTCTCATCTGAGGACTGATGCTCAAGGCACTAGACGCGAAATGCACCTCCAAGCAATAGATGTCTTGGAAACTCCAACGTGCAGAAGTGCTGACATTGCAGGTTCACATGGTGGCAAACAGATCTAGCCAAGGTTCTCCCCATTCGCTCGATCTTGCGATACCACCACCGGGTGCAACTGCCATTTGTGATCTGCTAGGCATCGACAGCTGAGCTCATTCACCCTGGCATTCAAGGATCTAACCAGTGGTTCACCTCCAGGAAAAACTCCTTGGCAGTCCAGCCATTTCCAGAGGTACAAGGCCTCTAGGCACAGGGTCTGACACACCACACCACCCTGCTTGCTGCTGCACCACAGAGTGGTGCTGTGGTCTGGGAGCACCTGCACCCGTCTCCTTTTCATGGAGGGCCCAAAAAAACAAAGTGATGGATGGAATGCTTGAATTTATCTCAGCCATTGGCACCCACTTGCCCCTCATCCCAATCCAACCATTTTGCACCCACCATGCCACTTCAGTTTGGACCCAGCTATATTCAAACCAGGCTTGACCCTGGTCTAACGGGAACAGCCCAGCCCGAACTGCCAGGCTAGGTCCTCCCTGAACTGGAATAGAAGCAATCCAGGACCGGTTACGCTCTTATTGTGGACTCATCAGCGTGGTGTAGCCTGATTCCAGTGGCTCAGTGAGCACAGGAACTACGTCAGGGTATACCCGTCACACACTTAGGGCATCAAAAAACAAATTGATGGATGAATGCTTGAATTAATCTCAGCGATTGACAATCGCTCGTGCCCCATCCCAATCGATTATTTTTCGGCCATCATACCACTTCAGCTCTCAGTCATGGAGAGCAGAAGGCTTTCAACACAAAGCCAATGGCCTTCAGATTCAGCAGGTAAATATGGATTCCAGACTCATGGTAACCAGAGGCCTAAAATCTTCACCATTTCCATGTGGTCGCCGCAACCCAGAAGTGACAAACCAGTCACTCCTGTCAGCTCAGGGAGGGGAATGGAGAGGGGGTCTGCCACTGACCTAATTGCGGTCCAGCAACCACCACTGCAAATCTTTTGCAGACTCCTCTGAAATCTGAATGTTGACAGATAGGTCCCCCTTAATGGTGGGCTGGCTGGGAATTCACATTCCACTGCACAGTCCGCATATACCACCTGGCATTCTCGACCAGCAGGATGCAGGAGGACATAAGCCCGAGCATCCTCAGAGTTGACCTCACTGAAATCCAGGAAAGAGGCTGAAAGATTGGGATCATAGCCTGAATGCCCTGGACTGTCTGTCACGGGAGAAAGGCACGAAACCGGGCCATGTCCCGAAAGGCTCAGATAAAATACAGCATCTGAGAAGAAGTCAGGTGTGGCTTTGGTACATTGATGGTGAACCCTAATGGAGGAAGGTGGCTGGCGCCTGCCTTTTACGAACCTTCCTTCAACAGCTAGTTATCAAGGTAGAGAAAGACTGGCACCGACCTCCCAATCACTTTTGTAAACACGTGAGGGGCATTGGTGAAACCAAAGGGGGGCACCACAAACTGAAAATGCTCCTGACCCACCACAATCCGCAGATTGCACTAGTGTGCCAGCAGGACGGGTACATGGAAATTGGAGTCCTGCAGGTCCAATGCCACTATCCACTTGCCAGGGTCAAGACCTAGGCTAAGGTGAGCGTTTTGAATTTCTCCTACGGGGGAAGGCGTTGCGAGGGTGCACGTCTAAATTAGGTTGCGGGGCTCCATGTTTCTTGAGCACCAGAAAGTAGCAGGATTTACAACTACTACCTACTTCTGGCACAGGCACCCTCTTGATAGCCCCTTTGGCCAAAAAATCTTGCAGTTCCAGCTTCAAAATAAAGAGATGGTCCTCCATCAGTTGCTGGGGAGAGCAGGGAAGCAAGGAAGGTAAGGAGTAACTGCGCGTGGAGACTCCTGGCGTGCGCAGCCAAGGAACTGCGCACAAGTAGACTGGCGCAAAAGGGGCTGTGCAGAATTGGTAAGCACCCTGGAATAGGCTTTATAATGTGGGTGTACACATATAAGGGATAGTCAGTGTGCTTTACTGTTTGACTGTGGTGACACTCCATTATACTCCTATGGGAAAGACTGCCTTAGGGCGCAGCTCCTGTTCCTTTTGGGGTACAGACTTCAGAGTCATACCAATGTACACTGTAACCTGTGTGAAAAGAACTATTCTGTTAAGTCCTACAGCATATCTGGAAGTAAATACAAGTTTGGCAAATGTTTCTACCTGCTTGACTTCTCTGTTGGGTGAGTAGTAGGAAATGAGTAGGGATTAGATTAGATTGTGGAGAAGTGTGGCTCAATGGTTAGAGCGGCAGACCCTGATGCAGAGGTCTGGCCCGGGACCAGGGTTCAATTCCCACCTCGGCGGGTCTTGGGCTCAATTTCCTCGGACCTGATAATTCTCGCCTCGGTGCCTATTCTAATCATGGGTCCCACTCTGCAACTCTGGGCAATAGCTTGCTTAATCTCCACAACTGCCCCAACAGCGCTGGGATGCCTGGCTTCACCTTGGGGGTGCCCAAGAGTGGACATTTCACAGGGAAAAGCCAGGAAGCGTTCCACAGCGGTATGCGTACAGCGCCAGGAAAACCCGGTTGGGGTATAAATGCACTTTACAAGTACAAATTCATTTCATTTAATTAATTTCATTTCATTTCATTAGCGTGTGGGAGCTTGCACCACTAGGCTCTAAGGTGAAGGGTGCTGCGAAAGAAAAGCAGGTTCGCCTGCAGCAACTCAACAGCACCTGACATTTAGTTGACTGATTGGGGAGGCCAGCACAAGGTTTGGTCCAAGTCCCCAATGAGGGTATCAGAAAGTGCCTTGTTAAATGGAAGTAGTGGCTCAGAAGACGTTTGCCCCAGTTGGAGATTTTATGTCAAGGCACTGGTCTTAGGAAACACACAGAAGGTGACGGGAGGCTGCTGGCAATAAGTCTAACCACTAGCAATAGCTTCAGGTAGCACTCCAACCCATCGTTCTTTTGCTTCGCCATTCCATCTCAGTTTGGATCCAGCCATATGCAAATCAGTTGTGACCCTTCTTCTCATAGGAACAGTCCAGTCCGAACAACCTAGCCAGGTCTCCCTTGAAACGGAACACGAGCAACACAGGACCGGTTTCGCCCACATTATGGGCTCATCAGCGAGGTGCAGCTTGGTTCTAGTGACAAAGGACCCACGTTTGGACATACCCATGCTGTCTGGACACACCCATGCCACGTAGGGTGGTACATGGAACACACACACAGAAGGATGCTTGCAATAAGTCTGGCAATAGCTTGGGCTAGCATTCCAACCCATTGTTGTTTTGCTCATCATGCCACCTCAGTTAAGACCCAGCCATATGCAAATCAGTTGTGGCCCTGCTCCTCATGGGAACAGTCCAGCCCGAACTGCCAAGCCAATTCCTCCCTCAACCGGAACACAAACAAGTAGATTAATTCTAGCATTCCATCTTTCACCTTGTTGTTTTTGCAAGGCATTGGTCTTAACCTCCATGGTGTGGAGATGGACGACAAGCACTTGAGCCAACCTAAGCATCACCATGGCATATGAATCAGGTTCCTGTGTGGCAGATCCTGGGGGTGAGACCAAACCCTCCTAGTAGGGTTGGACGAACTCATCACTGGGTCATAGTCATTGTTCGAGCTTGTCCTAAAGGGAAGGTCACAGTGTGTTGTTTCCCTTGTGGGGGCATCCAAATGAGAGAAAAGGTGCTTTGGGAGGAGTCGGACAAAACTTAAATCGAGGTATGATCAATGTCAGAGAGAAAAATTGTGACCTCCTACTCCGACACTGATGTAGTCACTATCGGTGTCAAAGAGTCTAAGACCAGCGTACGTCGTGACGCAGGACGCATGGTCTAAATTGGATTTAGAGTCAAGATGGGCTCGGAGGGTCCAACTAGCTTTGGGGGCGAACCCGCCAGCGGTACTCCAGATGGAAGGCCTCCCGACTTCTTGGAGCCCAAAGACGCCTGCTAGTGGGAGACGGCAAGGAGCCGAGGGGCAGGAGCATGGCTGCACAGAATTTGTCCGTCTATTGTGAAGTGGCTGATGGGTGCAGAAACTCGGGTTGTGCCAGAACAAATTACTGATAGGCTCGGATTCCAGCCAGTTGCGAGAAAGAGAAGTGTGGCGCTTCTCCCCCACGCCTGCTCAGGCGAATGAGTGGAGTGAGGGAGCATAATCCCGCTTTGATTCCTAGTGCTTCTTTTTAGACTTACCTGAAGATTTTCAACTGCAACGATGATGGACTTCTTGACCAGCTCTGAAGACTATGCAAGCTAGAAAGGGACCGAACTATGGACGTGGACTGCGACTTGGAGCATTTCAGCAGAGTAGTCTATTTGTGCTTTGCAACATACAAATTCAACTCACGGTCCCCGATAGCCTTCGGATTCGTCAGTGCATAGTGGCATCAGGCCTTGGAGTCATGGCCCGCAACCAGACAACACAGAAATACCTGGTGGTGATCAGTCGCAGACATACTTGAAACCGGTCGTTTTTTAAGGCAACATCGCTTGCACACTTGTATTTTCTTTTAGAGGAAATGTCTCTGAGACACAAAGAGAACTTCGGAAAGAAAGGTACCGATGTCAGCCACTTGAAACCCGTTCGCCCTGCTCACCATTTCCGGAGCAAAACAGCATCAGTGCGGAGACACATGGCGCTACCTGGTGGCCCTTGGAAGTACTTCTGAAAAGTTTCTGGATCCAGTCTGACGCCTATGGGATATTCTAAAGGTGAGAAATCTGTGGCAAAAAGTTTCTGTCCCCTACTGTATAGCTGTCTGCGACTGCACGCAGGCAGTAGTGCTGTGTGACGGTGTCTCTACTCCTATACATGGCTGCATGGCAGCTATACCTTAAATGCATAGTTAAAAATTCTGCATAATTTTCAGTCCTTTGTGCTATGATCTGGGTACAGACTGTAAATGCGCATTTTGTGTGGATCATCAGTGAATACTATAATTTTTCCACAAGTCACATACCTAAAAAAGGATCCATTTATACTATCTTTCCACATAAAAGTTTGGCTAATTCATCTAATCCAGAGGTAGTGGTGGAAAAACTCCACGCTAACAACCCAAGTAAATGCTAAAAGCCAAGGATTTGATTTGAAGTAGAGACTTATGCATTGACCCGTCTGAGAAAAAGCAAAGCTCTGGAACTTCCTTTCCATACAACGTTTTAGAAATTGGAAGTGAAATGGCAAATGGGAGGGGGTGAAGCACAGAGTAACCTCATCTAAGTGGATGAAGTTTGGGTGCTTTCCAATTAGGTATACTGTTCTTTCTTTCTACAGTTATTGTAAGGTTACAGTGAGACTCTCACCTTGTCAAAGGAGAAAGATTCAATCATGTGAGTCTAATAAAGATCCAATGGGGGATAATGAAATATGTGCACCTGACAAACTCTTGAGAAAATTCCTCCTTTGAAGTACAAAATACTTTTAAGGAAGGCATTATTTTTCATTGACACATAGTTTCAAGTGTCTGCTTGGGACTGATAAAGCATGTGGACATTGAATATTAAAACAAATTGCATACCACATCTTTAGGCAGTCTCTTGGTTTTGCGGAAAAAATGACACTTCCGTATATTGGAAAAAATATTGAAAGTGGGTGCCAACTGTCTTAAAAGTATTTGGGGATAACAAGCATGTAAATATTGTTCTGAGATATAATTTTCCCAGTGTGAAACATTTAAAGTAGACCATTTATAAGAGAACCTATCTCTACTCCGCTAACGACATTGGATCATCGTATTCACTAAAGACCTCGTGATGAACGAGTTACTTACCTTCGGTAACAATGTATCTGGTAGAGTCATAGTCTAGCCGCCGATCCCTTAACTTAGAATATCCCCACGCATCAGTCTGGATCCGGAAGAGATTTCCGCAGCAGCACCTCTGCGTGCTGGGGGCGGCGCTACCCGGCTTCGTCCTGACGTCGTCCACGGACAGGACATCAGCGGAGCCATATATGCCCCTCCCGGAGCGTCAGTTTTCGTTGGAGAAACTTTTCCGCTTCAGAACACGGAGCTATCACCAAAAATCTGTGAGAATATGGGAACAGGTCAGACAGAACAGTGCTCTGAAAAGCCACCTCGCAAGAGTGAAGACTCAATCAACATTAAAGAAAGACAAGGATGTGGAAAACAGCCTGGCAGAGGATAGAAAGTCTGCATCCAGAAAGTAAATCCGTGAAGGAGAACAAGTCCTGAACACAAGATTAAGGAACGTTCACCACAAAACGGCACCAGAAAGACACGTCGCAACCCCAATTAAAAACCCCTAAATGTACAGAGCCAACAGATCTGACGGAAAAAGCTGACGGGGAGGCAAAGACCACAAGGCAATGTAGAAGGGGAGAACGGGATGGTGGGAAAACCCCTTGTGTATAACGGGTTGAGAGAAGGAAAGCACAGAGCCAGAATGCCCGTGGTGAAGTGAGAGTTCATAACTTGAAAAAATTAGATGAACCAGCCCGGGGTGTGAAGGATCCACAGGATCCGAGGTGGTGACAGAAAGCAAAATCAATTACCTGTTGACCAAGCAAAACAGTGGTAAAAAGCACTGTGGAACCTGTACCTGTAAAGGCAAGTGGGGCAGCAGTGGGAAAAGGCTGACCGTTACCCAGTAAGTGCCAGCATGGAGAAGAAACTATACACTAGATATGGTGGAGTAAAAAGGAAGGTTATGACTTCGAAGAAGTGGAGCTGAACCGAGGGTTTGAGAGAACCGCCGGATGCAACGTGCCAACTGCAGCAAAGCCTCAAGATACGGCAACTGGTATGACAGAGACATCGAGCACGGGCCCAATATGTACAACAGCGAAAAAGGAACCCTGTTAAAACCGGTACCAGAAGTGACAGCAGTGGCAGAATGCCAACCCATGGCCACAAGATGCTGGTGGTACGAAAGCACAAGACACGCCAGGCTAGGTGGTTTGTCACAACATGTAAAGGACCGATGACAAGCAGTTGAGCGTCCACAAACAAGAGCGAAGACAGGAAGGTACCTAAGCATACCCGAAGGCATCTAAGCATACCGTGTGGACGCTAGATCCACACGAAGTAAGCAAAGACTTCCTGTAGGGTAGCATAGCAGCTCAGAGGCACACAACAGCAAGAAGGCAATTGCCCAAAAAGGGCACCAGCAAGCCGGACACCACATGAGAGCTGGTGGTACAAGCAGACCGGGCCTGGAACCACGGACACCGCATGAATGAAAGAGCCTGCACGAATCCCTTGGGTAAGAACACAGAGCATATACAGAGCAGGAGGAAAAAATGTTGAAACTATGAAAACGTGACCCAACAAGAGTCTAGAGTACGCTGAAATTACTCGCAGGCATGTGGAAACTGATAGGACAATGTACAGAGCAGTAAGTAACCCATGCCCCTCACCTGAGAGGAACAACAGTTCCCTGCAAGACAGAGTAGGAGAAGAACTAGTCCCTACAGTGGAAAAAAGGAGGACAAATGTAAAGGTCCCGGACCCCCAGGAGCGAATATGCCAAGGAAAACACGCCCCTTTGAGTGTGCACAGTATGAACCCAAGCAAAAGCGTGGAAACACTGGTACGGAAATAGCAGGGAATGGGGACACTGCTGTAGGATAAGCGGCCGGAAAGAGGCCATGACCACGCATAGCAGAGAACATCTGACAATCCACTATCTTGGAGGACAAACCCAGAAGGCGCTGTACGTCCAAGTTGCACCAATAAGAACAATAATAAGCAGGCCGCACAGCAGCAAATAGGGTGTCATTTGCAAAAGAACTGCGACAACAAGGTGTTGCACCAGGCGTGCGAGATAGACACTACACGGCACGGAACCTATGCCAGGTTCCGATGCACTACAGACAGACCAACCCAACGTGTAATAGAGTAAAGCTATACAAGGATCTCTGTAGGAAGAGACAAGTGACTCCCAGCAGGATGTTCGCTTGGAGACTCCATAGGAGCATACCAAGGCAAAGGTAGAACCTAATGCCAGCAAATACCCCACATAGGGTAAGACTAATCCTCAGTAGGGGTGTCCTCTTGGGCTAAGCACACAGAGTACTAAAAACAAGGGAATCAGCCAAACGGCTGTGCTGAACGAACATAGAGATGGCTAACCAGCCATGAACAGTAACCGGGCACTAAAACCAACCTGTGCATTAGGTTGGGCGCCGTAAAATAAGGCAGAGAATATGGCAACAAGATTCATTGCAGCCCTGACAAAAGACGGGAGACCGCCGAATCCGCGTGGTGGTCAAAAAGATCCACTCCATTGAACGACAGATCTCCGAGGGTATCCCGAACATGATCTGGGAAGCGACTGTCGCGCAACCAAGCAAGGCCGCGTAAAGCCACAGCGCAAGCAAGTACCCCTCCCATTGAGTCAGTTGCATCCTGCCATGCTTCTGCCATGCAGCAGAAGACAAAGCAATTCCGTACGTGGCCCTTCTGGAATAGAAGGAAGAAGGTGAGCAACTGAGTCCCAAAGAGTGGAGGATGCACGTGCAAACACACAGACCGTATTTAAAGACCGGCCACGTGCGCTGGCAGAGGTGAAAAGCCGGTGACCATAATCAACCAGCCACCTAGACTCCCTGGTGGAAGTAACAATGGCAAAGAGGGCAAAGCTTGTAAATTAAAAGCTGTCTGAACAACCAGGCCCTGAGCTGCTCAGTGAAGCCACTCAGAGCCATGCGAAGACTGATGGGGTGGGCTGGACAGACGACTGGGAGGACCTACTGGGCCATGTCTCATAGGCGCCGTATCGGCTCTGGAACCAGAGTCGATGCACACAGCCGGTGCCGAGGAAGAATCTGCCGGCAATGACCCAACATGAGTGCCTTCCACCTCTTTGAGGCCGGAAGGCTCTCCAGGGAGAGGGGATGACCTAAAGTAAGACTGGAGTGCTTCAGAATAAGCCTCCATTTGAGCACGCGTCGCTCCAACTCCCGGAAAGGAGGGTATGGAGAAAGCGACTGCCGGGCGCCCTTACCTGGCATAGAGCGAGAGGAGCGGCGCCAATAGTACGCGTATGGGAGAAAGACCTCTGTGCTTGACGTTTGTGCTTCCACTTAACTGCCTTCAAACTACATTTGCGGTAACGACTTCTGGAATGGGCCTGATCCTGAGAGGGAGAACAGCGATGCAAAGGGCCTGGACTGGAAAGCAGTGTGGCCAGTAGCTACATGCGACGCTCCCTCAGGGACTTAGGCTTCATCTTTCGACAGGCATCGCACTCCTTGGAGTCATGGTGCACGCTGAGGCACCACATACAAATAAGGTGCGGGGCATCTGACACACACAGGCTTTACAAGCCTTAAAGCCGTAAGGCATTGCACACTGTTCCCATGACACCAAGGGTGTTGAGAAGGCCCAAAAACAAGGCCAAGGAATTGCTGCTTTTCCAGGATCCGCTGACATCAGCGTGCAAGGAGAGGCATATATGGCTCCGCTGACATGTCCGTGGACAACGTCAGGGTGGAGCCAACCCCGGCGCGCAGAGGTGTTGCTGCGGAAAATATTTTCGGATCCAGTCTGACAACTGGGGATATTCTAAGGTAAGGGATCTGCGGCTAGACGTCTCTATCAGATAGGGAGATATATTTTTTGTGTGGTAATCAGATCTTACTCAAAAAATTTTTTTAACCCCTTCCACGCTCATGACGAGCTGGGCTCGTCATGAGGTAGCCTCCTCGCACGCTCATGACGAGCCCAGCTCGTCATGAAACATGGGAATCAACAAATCTCAGCACAGGAGGGGAATACCATCAGCATTGATGTGGTTAAAACTAAAAAGTCACAAAGAAAATGAAGGTTGAAGTGAAGTTATGGTTAGACTTTGTAAAAATATAAAAACTAATGTTTGAGAAAACAAATCAACAGCTACACTTTAATGAGCAAACTATAACTTGCGCCTCATCAGTCATGCGCTGCTTCTCACCTCACATATTGTGCCTTTGTTACCCCTGTTCCCATCAGCTGACCTATTGCTAAGAGCGAGCAGAAAACCTAGACAAGTACTATTTGACGTGAAATCTAAACCGGCGCTGCGCTTACACTGTTCACATTTATGGATCAGTTTTAGTGCTCTGTCAGCCCCTAAAAGAGATTAACGCAAAAGGGCTATTACCATCAGAAAATCTGAATCCATTTGGTTTTATACTACTTGCGACGGTTTTGCTCTCTTATCTTGTACTCATGTTTTATGAACCTCCTACAGTGCCCAAGACAGTCGAAATTCAATCTTTACATGAATGCCATCACAAAAAATTAAAAATGTTTCAGGTGCTGCCAACAAGTCAGCTCTCACATCTCAGACTCTCATACAGTAACACTGGAAAATGGCTACGACCAAAAGGAATCTCCAGCTGCTGATTGGCCTGTGCAGCACAGATTAGCCCATTAAGTCGCATAAGAGCATAATAACACCTCTAAGAAATATGTGCTGCAAATAATACAAGGGATTACATTTTTTTTTATAAGTGACTATCATATAGGTAAAAAGTGAACTGTGATGGTCTTCATTAGGATGGAAGGTGCACTGGAAATGAAAGGGGCTGGAAGAAAGGTATTCAATAGTAACACACTGGCACAGGTTTACCAATCATCCAACTCAAAGAGTCGAGCGGCATTGGATGAACAAAAGGGATAAAGGTATTTAGCGAAACCAATAACGCTATTTTCCAAAAGCAACATTTAACTAAGTTTTGCACATCTCTTACAAAAACAAAAACGCGGCAGATGCTTCCACAAGCTCCCTACACGCTCAGACACAAAGAATGAACAAAATAACCAAAGACATTGTGGTCCTTTCAAAAAGAAAACAAATCATGTCATTAATTCAGAATACATACCTTTTAATCGGAATCACTGCACCTCAAACTTCAAATTTCCATCCAAAAGACCAACAGCATTTAAATAAAGCAAATGATTACAGAAAAAACCTACCTTGGCTTGATTATTGTCTTCTAACTTTGAGTTAGCAAGTTTCAAGCTTTCATTTAGTTCATCCTTGCTCGATTTCAAGATGTGAATTTCCAGCTTTTGCGCACTCAGGCTTCGTTCTGCAGCAGCTAACTTCTCTTCAGATGCACGTATTTCTACTTCATGCTGAAGCAAAAATATGAAACCATGTTTTAAATAATACAACGCACAGAAATGTACTTACTGTGTAGCAAACAGCAATCCAACAGTCTCCACTGGAGTTTCAAAGTAAAATAAAACAAAGGGCAGTGATACATATCTTGGTAACTCCAAAGTCCTGAAAAGAAGTTGCTTACCTGAAAATGTGGTTCTCCAGCATTTGTAATCATTTATCAATTCACGTGCTATAATAATAATATTCCCCCATTTTAAGCAGAGAATAGAGCAGTAATGGAGGATGGAGCCAGCGCACTGCCCTCCCCTTGGGCGTGTGCAAACCCAGGAGAGAGGCGGTTGGTGAGATCCTCCCCTTTGCCCACCGGTGAAGCCCCGCTGGTGCCAAGGTCGGGCTGGACTGGAGGTGACCGACAGTAATTTGGGGTCCAGACCTCAGAAAAGGAAGAGGGCGGCGGCTTGATGGTGGCACAAGGAGGGGAGGTGGGGGAAGTCGCAGGACAACGACAAACCTGGACTACACATTTGCATCCCCTTCACCCCAAGCTGAAAGGGGAGTACCAGAAAGTAGTAGACCATAACTTGGTAGAGGGGAGGAGGGTGTGGGGGCTAGAGGAGTTTGGAATAGATTTAATGCAGGGAGGTGACAGAGAAAAAAGCAGGCCATCAGATGCTTGGGTCCATGCTTCAGCCACATCGCAGGGAGTCCCCCCTCATTAGAGTTGGAATCACCCCTTCAAGGAGGAGGTAGATGCATCTGAGACCGAGACAAGGCATTCTTTAATTCGAACTCATAAATTGAGGGTTTCCGGTAACACAATCACCTAGTGCTTTGATCTGCTACTCCCTTGCCAACAACAGAGGGCTGCAGCGGCTGGAGCAGGGGGGCCATGAGATAACCACCTGTGAGAGACAAGGATCGGGGCACCAATATCTGAAAAGGGCTCAGGAGTTGCTGAATAGAGGTTGGTGGGGCGGGTCGCACTCCCTGCTTTCCCCAAAGATTGGCACACAATAAACCAGAGCATGACCAGAGGCAAAAGAGTGCCCACTGAACAGAGCAAATTAGATCAATTTGCCAGGTCATCTGCTGAGCTCTCCCCTATACCTCAGTCGAAACATGGGGGCTAAACATATGAGACAATTACATTCCTGGCTAAATCCGACATCGTACAACTAATACAAGACACTAGAATATAATACAGAGGTGGGCGACTATGTCAACCTGATTCATTAGGACTTAGGAAAAGTTGCAGAAAGATTCACAGCTGCTGCGGAGAAGATAAAGAATTTGGAAGACTACATGGGTGAAGCAAAACCAAGTATCACAAAACTCCAGGCCACTGCCATGACATGAAGACAAAGAGAAGGAGGAGGAGGGAGGAAGGAGGAGGAGGAGGAAGAGGCAGAAAGAAGAGCCAAATGGAGTAATCTCCAAGGGGTGGGTGTGCAAGAGGGAACAGAGGGAAAACAACTAGAGGAGTTCTTGGTAAAAAGAGCATGTTGCTCATGCACCCAGAACAACTTTCTCACTATTTTACAGTGAAAAGTGTCCATGCAGCCCTTTTGCAAAGCTAGCCACCAGCAGCACCCACATGACCGATACACCTCCGAATGCTTAACTATAGGGACTGAGACACGATATTGACTATCTCCAAGAAACTTGGCAAAGTGAATTCTGACTCCACCCTCATAATGATCTTTCTGTATTACACCTGAAAAGTGTTGAAAGAACACAATACTACTGATAACCTAAAAACTAAACAGCGACCAATGGTCTTGCAATGTATGCTACTATTTTGCAGGCAATCTTTGGCAAAAGAACTTGCTACTTTGAAACATCAAAGGTGGCAGGGGAATGGGCAACCAAGAAGAGAACACGAGGGAAGGACTGAAAAGCAACGAAAAAAAGCAGGTGGACAGTTAGCATGATCAAAATCCCACTCATCAAAAAGAGATAAATAAACAGACAGGCTCACAGCCAAATGTGATCTGAGCAGTGGGACTGAGGGGTGAGGGTTACTGGGACACACCATATCCTCACCAGGAGAAGCGGAAAGTGGTGAGAAGGCACTTGGATCACCTGGCCTAGAGACATCCCAGGGGAGAGTTAAAGAATGACTGGTGGTATACACATGGCACCTAAATACCAAGACACCTAGATTGGTAGAGTAGACACTTTCAGGGTTACTGGAGGGCAGTACTGGGTCCACCAGTTGTTAGAGGTATATGGAGGAGTAGGGTATAGGGTACAATAAAGGTGGTTGAGAGGTTTGGGTTTTTGGTTTTAAAAAAGTTACAGAAGAGAGTTCAGGTAGTAGAGCACAGCACATAGATGTTAGATACCCTAGACAGAGAGACCGAGAAATAAGTAAAAAGAGCATGGGGGGGGGGGCAGTTTTTCCCCAACACAGCTCTGCTTGCATACTTAGACTTCACTAGTAGCTTGACGGGCGTAGCAATGATCCTAAAAGAAATCCCTTTCTATATGCTATGTAAATGGGAGAACCCCCAATGGATGCTACGCTAGAGCGTGAATGAGTTATGGGTAAATCAAACTCTCACTATTTAGAATATACATCTAAAATACATCTCCCCCCCCCCTTATCCCACTCACTGTCCACCCACTACTGCAGGGAAAGGTGATGCGGGAGATACGCCAGATAATATGTGAAACCCCTGAAACGCTAGAACATCATTATAGTTGACATAATGGACAGAGACAGATCAAGGCAACTTCAGGGAAGCAGCATAGAATAAATGCACCTTGCACAATTCACGAGGGGTTTTTGGAATGGTGGACGTATAGACGAGGATGTAGAGAGAAAAGATCCAAATCTCATACTTCTCAGGGGCATACATCACATACTCTGGAGTGGACTACATATTCATCCCTGGAATTAAACTTGCTTGGACAGTCGACATAGCTTTTAAAGTGAGTGGTATCTACAAGAATTCACCACTAACTTGGATTGTTCAAAGGGAAAGGGGGAGAGACACTTGGTTGTGGAGACTTAGTGCCATGAAACTCCATAAAAAAAGAGTGACACATATTACGTGACACCACAAAACAATAGTTTGAAGAAAGCAAAGGGTTGGTGGACAAAGCTGAAACACTCTTGGAAGGAAACAACAGTATTGAGGAGGCACGCATTTGCACAGAATATATAAGGCAATACATTGTTATTGCAAAAAGTGTGAATCTTAAAACAGGAATTTAAACAACTGGAGGACAGAAACTTCAGCAACAATCCGCTCAAACGGAGGCAAAACAAATGCAGGAGCAAATAATACAAAACCCTGGTAAATAATGCAGCAACGGGTCAATTCCTCATCACTCAACATAGGATTCATGAATCAGGCAATAAAGCTGTGAGGTTAATAGCCTGAATACGTTGAAAGAACGAAGGCCTGAGATTAGTAGAAGCAATCAATAATAACCAAGGACGAGAGAATCAAGAGGACAAAGAAATAACCCAAGCCTTTAAGCTAATCTGTACGATGAAGAGAACAAACTGGAGATAGACCCACTACCGCTGTTTCACCACTACCGCTGTTGCACCACACACATATCAAAATGTGCAAGTGAAATTGCAGCACGATTGGATAGACCCATAGAGAAGAAGGTAGAGGAGGTTATCAACCAACTGTGGGTGGGAAAGACCCCCTTTCCCAGGCAAGATACCAGGAGAACTATGTAGAGATTTCCCTTTCTTCTGACCGAACATGCATTAGTTAGGCTAATGGAAGCAAAGGGAATAGGAATGTTTCCACAAGATTTCTGAAAAGCAACAGTTGAGGTGATATGAAAAAAGTGTAGAGCAGAAACTGATTGTTTCTTCTACTGATCCATTTCCCTCCTAAATTCACAGACCAAATATCAACAAACATACTGCAAAAAAGGCCAGTAAAACTTATCCTGCTATTGGTAAACGTGAATCAAATGGGTTACATTCTGAGCCAATCTACCCGAATGAATAGTCAACGGGTTCAGAACTGGTTGGATTGGATGAAAATGGTCAACCAAACGCAATATTTCTCAAAGACAAAAAGACATGGACTCTATCAAATGGGACTGCATCTTACGAGGTAATGGAATAGTTAGGTATAGGCCCAGAATTCCAGACATGGGTAAAGTTCCAGTATATCCACTCAGTGGATGAGGTAAGAGTGAATGGCAGAAGATATAGCGAGATAAATTTAAAAAGAGGTGCAAGACAAGGCTTTCCCTTGTCCTCCATCTTTTTTTGCTTTGGTGAAAGAGACCCTGATTCGTAAAGTACAATAATGATGGGGGAAATTCAGATTCATGGCTACATTGTTAAAAAACAGAAATAAGCCAACGAGGATCAGGAACTTCAATATCGACCTCTTTCTAATGACAGAATCTTTTTGGGACAAGAATCGGGAAGGCTGCTTTAGTTAGATGCTCAGAAGGGACATCTTGCTGGCGGATACTACCACTGTTGTTGATGGGGAGAGTAATGATCTTCAAAATGACCTCACAGCCACATCTACACAGTGTAACACAAAATACTCCATTCTATCTTGCTGTCACCCACAAATAACACTATCAACTCTAGACATAGCATTTGTGGGTCGGATAGCCCGGCCCAATCTCTGACTAAACAACAAAGCCTCTCAGTTTGCGGTGATCAACTAATGAGCATTTCAAGGTCTGGATGATCCGCTGTTGGAAGTAACAAACAAGAAATGGTGGACAAAACATACTTACATTACCTACATAGTGACAAAGACATAGACCGCCATCCACATCCCACCACAAGGGTGATAAAAATCTGGCAGATGACCACCGCAGCTATAGCATGGCTAAAATCAGTATAGCAAAAGACCCAACAATGGGGGAGGCAATGGGAGACTTTGCACATCTGAAAAGATTACGGCACTGGGACACAATAGGTATCTCAGAAATAGGTGACCTAATTGGTAAAGAGAAGATAAAAAGCTTTACACAGAAAAATACAAGCGCCATCCCTCACAATACAAATACTTACTAATAATGCATGCCTCTCAGACACTAAAGAACAACTGGATGGCGACTCTGTAGGAGTTCCCTCCAGAAAGACGTTTGCTAGGTGCAGAATTTGCAAAAAGGGCCATTTTGCTCATCTACAGAACAACTTTTGCTAATAGCAGCCTACAAAAACTTAGTACCATATGGCTTGGTGAGTTGTGAGAGACACACCATGACAATTGAGAAGACCAGCTTTGCACCTGAGAAAAGTTGCCATTAGGCCAAACTACAGACTGATTAAACTGAAAATATGCAAGACGTAATATCACAGGAACAACACTACAAGATTGCCCTGTCCCCTTTCGCCTCCTTCCTCAAATTTAAAATCTTAGGAGCATACATTCAAGCATGGGCTACAGGAGTGAACCTATGCAAAGCTGTACAGGGAACATGAACATGAGATGAATGAATGTCTGGACTTAAAGCGTCAAATAGTGCCTAGAAATGTCATACTGGGCATCGGGTGGGGTGGGTGGAGATAGTCAATTCAAGATACAAGACAACTTTTTACAGCTTGTGCTCAAAGAGTGCAAAGAGACATTTTGAGGCACTGGGGGCTCAAACAAGGCAGACTGTGAAACAATGGCCTAGAGGCATGGACATGTGCATAACAGCAGAGACGGATGTGACCTATGATGGGAGGGGATTCCTCCCTAATATTCCCAAGATTAGGAGATGATATAGAACACATTTGGAGCTAGAGAATGGCATAACATGAGAAGTCACGATGAATAATCAAAAGGGAATATGATTGCTATCCTGTTACCCCAGTTGTGGGGCTGTATAGTACATATAAGAAGGATTATAGTGCTAATTGCGCCTCTACCATGGCATGGCGATCAATAAGTACCTTATTAAATGAATTTAACAACCTCTCTTAGCCATTCAGAAGAATACTACCCTTAGCACTTCACAGAGACCAGGGAACACTAGCCCAGTCCTAACACCAGTATGCCCTTCTGCCTTGGATGATCCCTGCAAGCTGGCAGCATGGGTCCAGCTTGAGAGAGGGTGAGATTCTAGGTGCTTGACAAGTGTCACAATACCATGGAGAAAGCTGGGAACAGGAGCAGCATTGGGGAGTAGAGTTGTTAATGTGTAGGTCAAGCAGATGAGATTTTCACTCAACACTGGAGGCTCCTTGCACCTCTTATGTGGTAGCTCAAGTTCCTAACCGTGGAATGGCGGGAGGGAATTTTGAGACTAATAGACACCCGATTGCACTTTACAGTGGATCTTATCAAAGAGCACTACCGTACCGTGTTCTTCAGAGCCATGGAGAATTAGACTGTTTAGCAAATTACACCCACCAGAATTAATAAGTATTCGTTGTTCTGCAGGCAGGATCGCCTTGAGTAGTCCAGTGAACATAAAAGAATAATTATTTTGAAAATTCTGAATTGAAACCTTGACATTATCTTGGCGACACACTGAGAGGAACAGCACTGGTTTGGGTGTGCAACTATGCTTGAAAAAATATAGTAGTTAAGAGGTCCCCTACTTCAGAAGCTAAGAATAATATATTGGAATTGGACAGAATGAAAACCCTGGAAAGCAATGCCGTCAATCTCAGTGAGTAAAGAGATCTATCAATCAATCTCTGTGATGAAACAAAAGCTGCAGCAAGATGCATATGTTTTGGGCATGGTGATATTAGACCTCAATCAAGCTTGAGCTGACATCAGTTCAGGAGCCGATATGAAAGTTGTAGTTTGTAAATTTATACAGCAGAGCTCATCACCCGTGAGGGAATAAAGGCGCTGCTCTTGGGCACATGGAGATTAAGTGATTTACCCTGAATCACAGGATGTTGTGCCTGAACCCGGATAGACTCGAACCCGGATACCATGCTTCTGAGTCAGCAGCGCGGGCGCTGTATTGCCACTGGATCATCCAGTGCCACCGCTGGCAGCCTCAGCAATAGGGTAGTGGGGACCAATGTGACTCTTGGGGCCGGATTGAAAGAATTACTGGAATCGGTACAGGCCCTATAAAGGGTCCCAAGGGGATTGATCACCGAGGAGGGAACCGCTGGTGATAACTTGACTGCAGGTCCCTGCAGTTCCTTTGGGTTCAAAGGTGCAACAAAGGGAGCTGGAAGCACACTGAATATTTGCAGCATAGAAGGCCTCAATCGCCTGTAGCGTAGATAACAGCCTAGGAAACTCTAGGCGCATCAGGCACAACTACACAATCTGTTCCATGGCCACTGTTCTTGATGCCATTGGACCTTCTCATGGAGTCAGAGTGGTGGGTGAGTGCTAACTCCAGCTTAGATTTCTTATGCTTGGTCTTCAGTCTTACCAGATGATTTCGAGCGTGATGTGGAGTGGTACAGGTGCAGCCTCGTTACATGGACCAGCACATACTTGAAGCAGGATCTGTGTGAAGCAACTTCTTCTGTTTGTCAACATACAACATAGACTTCAGTTCTTGAATTGGATTTGGGTGCATTAAGACGCACCGGTCACACAACTTCAATTTGTGTATAGAAGCCAGGAACCAAAGGCACACCTCATGTGGGTCAATTACAGACATCTTCTTCCTGCAGTCGCGTCACAGATTCAATCCTGCCATTTTCTGTGGGAACAGCTTCCCTAGCAGACTGTGGAAACATTTTTTTTGAGCGATTGATAAATAGTCTAAGTTTGAAGGGTAGCTCCAGGTCCGCGTAATAAGGTACTCAAAGAAAGAAGCTGGCGCCAGTGCGCAGGGGTGGCTCTCAAATGCAGGGCCAGCTCCATCACTTTTGGGGCAGAATGGAGCCAACACTAATGCGCACAATGCCATATTACAGCATGCAGGAGCACTGTAGCTCATAGGGGGAAGAAATTGATGGAGAGGCACCTTACAGTTAGAAGACTACATCAGGCGCATAATTCACACCATAGCATCATTATTCTCAAGCTTGATAGCCCCAATTCTGTCAGGTTTTATAGTCGCTCATAATTGCAGAAGTTTGCATTCTTAAAGTGTTCTTCAGTCAAATACTGAGTTATATTTAAACTCAAATATTCTTTATTGCAACAAGATATTGTTTGACACCAGTGTTTTTCTTTGATGCCAACTCACTCTGGTAACGCTCTAATGGATGCTCTATCTACCTGCAGATTCATCAACGTTTGAATATTCTCAGGTGTTAGACTGGATCTGGAAAATCATTATCCGTTCCGTGTAAGCATGTAGGTGGCATTGTGTGGCTCAGCGAGTACGACATTTCACTCTGGAAGCGGCATGTGGAGCCACACATAAGCAAAACCCATGCATGCACACATCTAGGCTTTCTACCCCATATGTAGAGGCCATTGGCAGTGACCAGTAGTCAGATATCTAGACTTGCAACTGTTTTAAATGGAGAAAAGAGCCCAGTCACACAACAGGCAGGATGGGAGGGCCGGTGAGGAATCTGTGGTTAGAGTAGCTTCCAGAAAGAGCATTAACGAAGGTAAATAACTTTTTCCGATGGACATTTCTTACTGCACATTCCTCACCTTTTGAATAGTTATCAAAGCAGTATCCTCCGAGTGGTGGGTCTGTAACTGGCGAAGACCAAAAAGTCCTGCAATACGGAGATGGGAAAGTGAACCTCTCGGCCGATTTGGTAGTCCAAGCAGTAGTGCTGCGTGAACGTGGGTACCAACACCCACGTAAGACCCTGGCAAATAGAGCTTCGGGTGCCACACAGAGGAAGCTATGAAACTGTACCAGAAGTAGCTGAAATAGCAAGCAGAGCTTACTTCTTATGCCAGCACCCCCTTTAGGACGCTTTGGCCAAAAGGATCTGTACATCATGCAGCAAGAGGGACCGATGGTCTTGAGTCAGCCGCTAAGACGTTGGTGATTTGTGTGGTGGCATGAAAAGGAACAAAAAAGGTGTAACCTCACTGGACAACTTGTAGGACATACTAGTCCAAAGTGATAGCTTGCCAACATGGAAGAAAATGTCAGAGCCTGCCACCAACAGAGGGGTTGTGTTCCTTGAAGTACATACTAAAGCGGTTTTGGGCAGTTGTAGGGGGCAGGGTACTGGGCTCCTGTTCTCTGTGGGTACCATGGCCTCAGCCACGAAAAGGCTGTTGGGTCTTCTGGGCTGGTTGCACGAGTGGGTAATGAAAACCACTACCTACCATAGCCACAGGTTGGGGGCGGGAAGGTTTGAACTGCTGCTAGAATGGATGCACAGGGGCACATAGACCCATGCGCTGCGGCCCTGCTGTTTTTAAAGTGCTTGAGACCCATGTCACCAAAGAGGCAAGAGCTATCGAAGTGCATGTCTACTACATAAGGTTGGACATCGCCAGAGAAACACGTTGACCTCATCCAGGCTCATCTCCTGAGTGTCACGCTGATGCCAATTGCCCGAATAAGGCAGTCTGTAGTATCCAATCTACAATGAAACATTAATTTGACCATATACCAGCCATCCTGAATGTCTTGTTCAAGGGTGTGGAGCACGTCATCCGGTACAGTATTAAGGGCCTAAGCGACAGAATCCCAAAAATCCAAAGGGTAGGAGAGTAGCACCCAATAGGCAGCTGGCATTGATGGACCCCAATCCCAGGCGAATGGAGCATAACTTGCATTCCCAAACAGTGCAAGGCACTTGGATTCTCTAACTGCTGGGGTAGTAGGGAAGGAAATTAAAATTTACCCTGCTCGTGTAGGTCTGCCCCATCAAACTTTCTGAAGTCTGATGTTGAGTTAGGTAGGCTGGAACACAAAGGGTGAGGCTGAGGTGGCACCTTGCTATCTGCATGCTTTCAACAGTAAAGAAGCATGTCTGGAAGGCCTCACTGAAAGGTAGTAGGTGCTTCATAGTGGAAAATTGGAGGTAAAGAACATCAGCCACCCTCAGCATCACTTTCTTCAGCAGTTCGTCCAGGTGAAGAGTCAAGCTGAGTGTCCAGTCCACTGGCATCTTGCAGCTCATTATACTATTGTCATAAGTGTAGGGCTGAGTAAACATGTCCTCTTCATCTTAATGGTCATTATTAGAATCTGTGCCAAAAAGATTGCGGATGACATAGGCCCTTCCTTGAGGCAAGGGCAATGTAACAGAGTCCAGTAGGTTACTGGAAGGCTGCAGCCCAGTGGGATAGGGGTACAGCCTCAGTCAAAGCAGAGTCAGCTCTGAGCCAGAGAGGACTATTGCTTGGGCTTCATCATCGAGCAACAACGTTGATTCTCTAGGGTCTGCCGTGTGTTGTGGCACCAAGACCGATGCCCGCACCAGTGTTGTGTCAGCAACCAGTCCAGTCGCTGCACCTGGTGCAGAGGGAGGACCCGCAGGACGAGTTCCAAATGGAGGTCTTCGCAGTTCCTTGTGACCGAGACAGGCACCAGAGAGCTGGCTGCATCACCCCACAGTGCAGAAAGACCTTCAGATTCAACAAAATGCAGTTGTTAGTGGTCATGGAGGCATGTTTTGATCCCAAACACCAGACTAATCTGATGGGCATCTGTCACAGACATTTGCTTGTGACAGTTCCTACAAGATTTGGTCCCTATGACTTTAGGTGGTGACATTTAGCTTGCACACTTGTATTTAAAAGTAAATTGTAGGAACCTGTCTCATGAAGAAAAAAGCGGTGGCACCGGACCAGTGTCTGATGGCGTGGAAGGAAAAAGACTGATGGCCATTGTGCATAGGAGGCACTTATATGCAGCTTCGCACATCATTTCTGGAACAGAACTGCAGTGGTGCAGAGCCACACAATGCGACCTGCGGGCACTGCTAAAGATTTTCTGGATCCATTGGGTGAGGAACCTGCATTTAGAAAGTATCAACCAGAAAATCTTCTTACCTTGTTTTAGTAAGCTGGCTCTCTATATAGAGCACCACAACGAGGTACACTGTGCAGAGTCCAGGCAAACCTTATTGATTTACAGGAGTTAAATAATAATCCAAAAGGCTCCCTCTTGTGGTAGAGTGGGTGAGCAGTTTAGTGTTAAGCATTTATTGCAAACACAGAGCCAGTAAACGAAACACTCAAAGAAATCCAACACCAATTTAAAAAAATAACACTGATTTTTACACGAATTTAGACACCAACATCGTAATCGGGTAAGTACTTTTCGAGCTATCGGTTTTATTAAGTGACAATAAAATACACTTTAGATGGACTTCAAACTGTAATATTATCTTATGGGGAATAAACATATACTGCATACGGTCACTTAGCAATGACTTACAGGACTGTTCTCCTGGACTAAAGGGGAGCATGGGGCAAAGACCAAGGCAGCACCAACAGGTCACCTTGGGCGGCAGTGTGGCGCCCAGGTGCTGAGGTGCATGTTCGCATTGGGTGCCCCATACACTTTAATGGGAAACAGTCCTGTGAAAAAGAGACTGCAAGCAAAGACTGATAGGCAGTCAGGCTGAACCCACAGGAAGGTGGGTGGAGGGGGAGGGGCTGGAGGTGGGAGGAATCAGGTCCTGAGGATCTTGGGCAAACCAGGGCACTGTTGGTTCACTCTGGTTGGGGGAGGGTGGGGGCGTCGTGTGCAGTGGGGCTTTGTTTAGCAGGGTCAAGCTGCTGAAGACTCTTCTGTTTCTTGGTTTTCTGTAGAGAGAGGCTGCAGGTGGCGACTGGAGGGCCAGTCTGGCCAAACCCATGGGTGGGGTCAGGTTTAGAGGGTCTCAGGACCCTGTTGGCACTGTCGCCTGACTCAGGTTTTGGGGCTCGGAGGCAGGCGTGCTTTGGGGTGTCGGGTCACAGCAGTCAAGGACTCGCTCTGTGCCTTGGTGACCTGATGAAGAGGGGAAATAGGGCAGCATGGCCATTCATTGCAGACCTTGAGGATCCTGACGTCCATTGATGGTAGACCTTTCTCTATGCTGTTGGAGTCCGGATTGGACCTTCAACAAGCCTTGGTTACGGAAAATGCTCTGGTACCAAGGGTATTTGTGCTGGCCGCCTCCCCAGGGTCCTTGCGCCACCAACTAGACAAAGAGATGGATATGACCACCTGGAGCATGAAGATCTTCTCCTGCCATGCTGCTCTTTTGGTGGACCTGATGGCCGGCAAAATGGTGGACCAGGCAGATGATATTCGGTGCCTACAAATGAGGGGGCAGCTCCTCTGCTCCAAGGGGTTTTGCACAAGTTGAGGTGTGGGGCAGTCCTCCAAGGGTTTTGCGGAGGAAGTCCAGCTCTTTTCGATGTAGGTCCCAACAATGGTCAAAGCGCAAGCAGCCTGGCAGAGTTTTGCCCCAACCTTTGGTGCAGGTCTTCTGTTTTTGCTCTTTTTGGTCCTTCTTTCTTCCTCAGATTCCAGCAGACAAATCGGATTTCCTGGTGTCAGGGGGGCCACATAAATACTCAGTTTAGGGGTGTTAAGGGGAGTGAAGGGTACCCTAGGGTTCACTACACCCCCTAGATGACCATTTCCTGTGGGGAGTGGGCATCACCTTGTTCCAGAGTTCCTAATTTGAAAACACTCAAGATGGTGGAATCCTTTCTTTCCCGTTCACTTCAGCCTGCCCACCCTAGCCTGGCAGTGCAACACGCCTCATGACTAATTCACCCCTTGTACTGGTGCCAAATGGGCCTCAGGGCACGGGGTGGCATCCTCCAGTTCTGGGGAAAGCCAGACTCGCATATCAAAGGCGACAAAGGCTTTGAAGAGTGTGGCCTTACTTGCCTTCATGCTGGAGGTGTAAACAACTCCTGCCAGAGTAGGGATTGTTCCTGACCTCTGAGAGTAGGGCTCTCACTTCTTAGGGGGTCAGAAACTTGTCTATGGTGGCAGGCTGGACAAGACCAGTTAACCAGCACACTAGATGACTAGTAGATTTCAGGGGGTACGTCTAAGGTACCTTCTGCGTGCATGTGTTAGTAAATTCATCATTGAATTCAGTGTGAGTTTATCAATGCAGTGTTTGATACCAAATATCATATTTATCAGTGAAGCCATTATGTAGCTGGGTAACTCGTTTTGACCAGTGCCCAGTACATACTTTAAGATGGCCTTCCTGTTCACTTGCAATATCTAGTAATAGACCTAGACATCACAGGGGCATATCTGCTCATGCAGGTATGTGCTCGGGGACAAAATATACTGCACTCTGCCTTAGGACTCAAAAGCCTGCTGTAGGGGTGACTTACTTATATTAAATGCAGTGACTTTGACATTTGACATGAGTGTGCCATGCCATGTTTTCACTCAGTTTGCACCATGTCACATAGCCTGCAATGTCAGTCTGTGCAGAAATTGTGCGTAGGTCTGTTAGGGTGGTATAAGATATGCTGCTGCTCTAAGGGACCCTCTTTAGTACCCATGCACTAGGTACCAGGGGTACCATTTACTAGGGACTTAAAGGAGTGCAAAAGTCCTTTGCCAATTGTGTTACAATCAGACATCACCTTGTTTTAAGTAAAGAGCACTGGCACCAAGGTCTGGTTAGCAGGCCCCAGTGTACTGTCAGCATTGAGAACCAGTAGCTAAAAATGGGGGTTGGAGGGAGGAGTGTGGGGGTACTGCAACAGAAACCCAGTTTCTTAAACTTTTATTAAATGAGCTCCACTACCTTGTTGAAAATAAAAGTATTTAACTGGAGACTGAAAAGAGCCATATTGAGGTGAAACCGAGCCCAGAAACTGGTCACGTACGAAGAAGACATTTAAATAAACAACTCTGAGCAGCGTGATGGAAGCATTTAAACAAAGCAAAAACAAATTATTTTTTGAGCTGAAATCATAATAAAACATTGGCCTCAAAATATATCCCGTTATAATGAACAACATTTGATTGCATAAAATAAACTGCATTTGACAGGAGAACGTTAAGAGGCTTACAGCGAAGATGCCATCTAGTGAACTGTGCTACTGTTCCTCATCACCCAATTTCTTAAGAGGGTTATGATGCTAGCTCGAATATTAAGCCCTTAGGTGGTGCAGGGGATTTCTGGTGTGGTACCACTTACAAATGGTAGGACTTTAGTGCCACAGTTTTGTGTTACCCCCAGTAACACAACACTGTGGCACCCCAGTATATTTTATAAGTCCCAAAAGAACACTGTAATCTTTTCAGAGTATTCGAAAAACAGACAGATGTCATTCAAATCTCATCTAGCACTTATGTCTGTACTGTTACGAGTATTAGGAGTCGGGCAAACCCTGGTAGAGAATCTCTTAGCTGCAGGTGATAATATGAAACACCACTCTGAGCCTTTTACATCATTACACGTTAGTTTTTTATATTATGGCGTTCCTATCCACTATTCTTCTAATAATAAATGGGCAACAATCATTGCTAAGATTATAAACTGCTGGAGGTGGGAGGCCTGGCAAGATTGCAAAGAGCACGCTTCGATATCAAGCTCCTTAACCCACTGCCTCAAGCACCCCCTCCCCTAACCCTCCATCCCCCCTTCACCCCAACCTTAGGCATCTTGTGTCCAACTGGTTTAAAAACCCTGGTGGAACCCCCTCTACTGGAGGGAGAGTTGACGCCTGGTGGCGAGTTGGGCAGACAAGAATGAGGAGGCTGGGTCTAGCTCCTGCACTGCAGCAGGTGCATTTCTCGTTTAAAGCCCTTGGGTGAGGAGAAAAACATGCAGCATGGCGATCCTGACACATAATCAGTGGACAGCTGCAGATTTGCCTCACCAACTCTCCCCCTGAACAAACCGACTGAGGTGAAGGTGGGTATCTGGCATAAGTTGACAGGGTAGATGGTGGGGAGGGTGCCGGCTCTGTTTCACTTTACCTGTTATTTGGACCTGAACGCCTGAGAAGTATGCAGAGGAAGCCTGACATCTATCTTACTAGTCCAGCATCATGAGTAGGCTCAGATGGTACGCGGGTTAGCGCAGAGGAGGCTGATGAGAGAGAGCTGGAGGGCAACAGATAGCATCAATGATAAACAGCGCTGAATACATGAAGAGAGCTCAAAGCAAGTGAAAAACTGACTTGCAGGATATATCTCTGGGGATGGTGGGGCACAAGACAGATTTAGAGCACAATTTTCTGCCTTCAGGAGACCCACAATGCCTAGACTTATCACAAAAAATAAAAGTTCATTGAGTACAGGGGCGCTGACAGCGAGAGTCCTGGCCAATAGCTTACTTGCAGGTGTAACAATGTGAGAGGGCCTCTTGAGTGATGGGGGTGCAGTTGAAGAGGGGAGATGGGATTGCAACCCTGCTCCTCATCCCACAGAGGATCCCAGGACTCACCTGCACACACAAACATGGAAAGAGAAACCCCAAGGCCATCTCAACAAACAAATTTGCCAGTTAGTTGGCAGCTCAAAGCAAGACAGAATGACAGGGAATATGGAGGGCACGCAACCCCAGTCAAAGCCCTCAGATCAAATGGGGAATTAAATCCTAGAATCAACAGATGAACTAATAATCAGACTGGAGATTAAACTGAACACCATGGCTGTATAAGTACATTTCTTGGGGCTGAGTTCCGCAAAGAAAGTTAAAGATCATTAGAAACAGGAAAAACCGTGACACTCGTAACAGCAGATGTTGCTGGACTAAAGGCCATGGATCGCTCTTTTTCAGACCTTGCCCACCTACTGCAGAACAGAGTTGAAGAAGTGGTGGACAGGTTGTGACAGAATAATCTCTGATTTGTGGGGTTCCCTGAGTGGGCGGCTGGGAGGGAGAGTCCCAAGGCCTTCCTGGAGCAATGGATAAAGAACTCTCTGCTGTCAAGCAGACTTTAACCACTGTTATCGCTATTGAGGGTTTATAGGTCTCCGGCACCCCACTGCCACCAGGATCACCCTCAAGAGACATCACAAAAATTCTTAATTTTTGGGATTGGAACCCTGTTCTGCAAACAGTTAGGAAAAAGGTAGTGTATGTAGCAAAATCATATGAATATTTCCTGACTACACACAAAATTCTAAAACTCTAAATCATTTGTGGAAGTAAAACACAAACTTGAGGCAATGAACTTGAAGTATATTAAGATTCATATACAATGACAAGTCACACTTTTTCAAGACTTCTGAATACAGATGGGAATAACTGGAAATAGACAGCAAAACTTAGGCAATGTCCAGAGAGCTAGAAGACCTCACAAAGACATTCACTTAAGTGGTAGGTCCATCACTGGAAAGAGGGAACCAACAAGTGCACAGTGGGCAATAAGAAACAAACTAGAAGAAGAGCATATGGCATCACACCAGTCAGGAGCCCTGGGAGGAGGCGAATGGCTTAGTAGAGAACCAGAACGATTGACCGAAGAGCACAAAAATAAAAAAAAATGCAATGGACTAGAATAGACAATAAAAGGCTCAAATTTTAAGTATTAGATATTATAGACTACGTGGGAGAAAGAATGGGGGCAATAAAGGATTGCGTTAAAGATATCTAACTTGAAAAAGGGGGAGGCATCCTAGGGATAAACATCTTAGGATGTGGAGAACCCAGAATGGATGAGGAGGGATTACACAAGATATATACTTACAGATCTCAGGCTTGCCATTTTCATCTGAAGGTACACAGCTAAGCAGGGGTTGTAGTTTCCTTGATAAAGCTTTTAACTTATTGTCTGGTTGTGGAGGCAAAGTGTCCTGAAGACACTGAAACAATGCCAGTTTGCATGAAGTTTTCTCCTTGCTAGCTATTCATTGAGATATTATAGAAAAGACTGCTTTCTTGTTCAATTGACTTAATTAGTGGAAACCCCCACTGTGAAGCCTGGCTAAGATGGCGTACAGATGAAACACCATTTGTGGGGGTACGGTGATCTGCCTACACGACCGGCAGGGCGGCTGTGCAACATCCCTGGAGCCCGGCCCATGGAGCCACGAGGAGAATGGATCCTGAGCTGGGCAGACTTACCCGGGGGGCATGTAGGGGCCGGGAGTCTCAAGAAGGACAGGGTTACTGACCCCACCCGCAGCTTACATCTGGCCCTCGATCAGAGAAAGACGTCGCAGTTGTGTGCCGCTACAGTGTGACGGTAAATACCTGGAGAACGGCCACCTCGGCATTGCTTCATATTCGAGGGCGGCCTGAGCAGAGTTGAGTCCTGGGCCAGGCGGACGACCCCTGGCTGTGTCCTTGTTGTGGGGGGAGAGCGGGCACACGCCATCGCCTGAAGAGTAGCGGCTTGCTGGTCCCAGTGTTCCGCCCATATAGTCGGCAAAGGGGCAGCGCGACATTGCTGGTGCCTGACCCCTGGAGCCACTAAGTGAGCGAATAAGCCACAGTAGTGAGCCGACCCACGGATAAAGTCCTGATTGAGGCTGGGACACATACTATGACAGGCGTCCCACCCTGATCGTTTGACACACCCAGAGCCAGGGCGGACTGAAGCTGACGATTAATGAGGGCCAGGGGGTTGGGGTACTCGAGAGGGTCTAGACAAGCACCCAGCATCCCCTTGGCATTTCTCCTGGGGGTCTCCCTGCATCCAGGCCGTATCGAGGCCGAAGACCAACTTGCAACATCAAGGCAAAACAGCATCATCTCCAGCATAACGGGGCCCACGGAATCCCTGCTAATTACACATACGGTCTGGGGCCTACTTGATGGGTGTCCGCACAAACAGGAAGCGTGATAGGGACCCACAGATGGAGACACGGGGTCCTGCACCTGCCCGCCTCGCTCCCTGGGTCCCCGTCCCTGCAAGCAGCGGTGCGAGGGGTGACGGAGTGGTTTCAGTCACAAACGGATATTGGAGTGGACCCGGAGCCAAACTCTGCAACCATGACAGTGGGCAAGGAGGGAAAAAAGTCACAGCAGAGTAAAATGGAAGGCTATGTCCACCCACCACCCGTGCACACTGATAATGGGGCCAAAAAGAGCATGTAGAAGCCAGAGGGAGAGGCCCAGGAGCCATCACTCAGAGAAATCATGGCAGCCATACAGAGTAAAAAATAGGCCCCCTAGAGCCCATACTTGACTCAGTGGTAGCTGAAATTACCTTAATGTGGGTAGAACTCAATAAGGAAAAAGACAAGCTCTGCGACACACAGCAAACTGTCGCGGACATTGGCGAGACCACAACAAAGCTGCAGAAACAGGTAGCCTCCCTACTGAAAGACAGAGCACCATGCAGGCCTGTCTGGAGGACATGGAAGATAGATCCAGGGGCAATATTCGTGCCTGGTTGGGATTCCTGAAAAAGCGGCTGAGCCTTGCACTGATATCTTCATGGAACATTTTATTACCACTGTGCTCCAACCGAGAGGCCTCTCAAAGTTCTTCTCGGTCGAGAGAGCACAGAGGGTGTTTGCGACCGCCCGGACCAGGCATGCCCCCCCCACCATTGTGGCCCGCATCTTTAACCATGGAGACAGAGACGTAAACCTGCAGGTGCCCAGGTGCACTGCAGATCTAAAATTTGAGGGAAGTCCAACAAATGCGGAGGAGTTTTATGGAAGTGAAACGAGAGCTGCGAAGGTGCGAAATCAAGTATATGATGCTCTACCCAGCCAGACTCAGATTAATAGCGGAGGGGAAGATCGTTTTTCGACTCCCCTGAATTGGCCATGGAGTACCAGGAGGGCTGGCACACAACAGGAGATTTAAAGAGGCAACGAGTTTCGCTCCCTAAGCGCACAGATGGAGGGACTGGTAATGCGGGGGTTGTCCGTCCCGAGATGACACTGACAACAGCGCCACCATACCCCTGACCAGGGCCGGAAATAGACAGGAACCTCCGCCGCTTACAATTCCTAAGGCTTCTCCACAATAGCCAAGTGTGAAGGTCTAAGAGTGGCAATATTCAGGGAGGACACTGATATGCATACAGAGGAACAGATAAGATGACATTGGAATGGCAGGGGATATCCTCTAGCATATCCATGCCCCCGATATTCAGTCCTTCGAGACGGCCGAGCGGTGAGAATTCGTCCTGGTCGCTGACTTCCACCCCTATTGTTAATTAACTAACATGTTTTCATCGGGCAGGGTAGCAGAGTTGGGGGGTGTTCCTAGTTAGGATATGCTCAGTCCCACCTAGCACCAGATCCCGTTTATCGATACTATCATGGAATGTGAACGGTCTCAGCAACAAGATCAAACGAACTATGATCCATAAATGTATCTGTAAAAACACGCCCCCAATGTTGTCCTATACCAAGAAACACACCTACGA
The DNA here is from genome assembly GCF_964261635.1 of Lissotriton helveticus. Classification (NCBI taxonomy): domain Eukaryota; kingdom Metazoa; phylum Chordata; class Amphibia; order Caudata; family Salamandridae; genus Lissotriton; species Lissotriton helveticus. The sequence goes on along the minus strand of NC_136067.1, from coordinate 1,850,175,384 downwards.
GGTAACACATGCAGGGCAATGACTAGGGAACGTTATACAATGGTGGCACACTCTGGATACAGGACCGACTCCCGAGGGTTGGCATCCGGATTAGGAATTCCATCCCCTTCATTCGGCCTGGATCGAACCACAAGGAAATTACGTCGCACAAACGGGCACCTGGGAAGGGATTCCAATCAACTTGTGTTGCATCTATGTTCCTCCATGGCTCCCTCACTTTACACTCCCGGGGTTGAGCGAGGTGCTGCTTCAGCTACCAGAAGGGGTCTCACTCCTTGGGGAGACTTTAATGTGCTACTTTCACCTGACTTAGACCGTTACTCCCAAGCCCACTAGAACCACGGGCCCCTATGCTATCCAACTTTGTCACTGTCCTCGGCCTAGCTGACACTTGGCGTACACAACACCAGACAGACTGTCAATACACCTTCCTGTCCGGGGTTCCTAACAGTCTTGACAGACTAGACTATATAGTTACTTAAGTTATCCAACTGGCCAAGGTGGCTGAGGTATGACACTTGGCCAGGGGAATTTCAGATCACTTCCCGGTGTGATTGGACGTGCTAATACATCTCGTGGTCAACGACGTATCAATGCCTGTCCTCTCCGGGACACCAAGTTCACTGAGGAGCTGAATCAGGCCACAACGACATATTCTGAAACTAATGAGGCATTGGTCGCCTCCTACCCAACACTCTGAGAGGCCTGTAATATGAGGCACAGCATATTAACCAACAATGACACAACAACGACAGAAGCAAAAATCACTTGCGCTGGAGAACAAAATGTGGACCTTACAGGGGGTGGGAGGGAATCACTCAAATAAATACCACCTAAACACCCTTCATCTAAATCAAAAAGAGTACAGAGACCTAATGGAAGATAGGGCGAAAAGCTCATATACTCTGACCCAATGACGCCTATATGAAGTGGGTAATAAAATGGGGAAACTACTCTCATGGCTCGTAAGGAGGGATCGCACAGGGGGGATCGGTGCCTCAAGTCAATACGGAACTGGGTAATGTTATTTGCGACCCTGAGGGCATACCAGACACATTTGCACAATACTATGAGCAGCTGTACCCCCTAAAAACACAATTGTTACTCGCAGACATCCACAAGCTTCTGAGGGATATCATCAAACTCCCCGAATGGTCTATGCCTTACAAAACATCCCCCACCATGTACCGGACAAATTCTTCCAGACCACCGAAACCCTCCTCCGTTCGCTCTTGGGGAACGCAACTCCACCACGGATTGCCTTCTCCAAGCTGATGCGTTGCGTATAGGATGGAGGCATCAGTCTCCCTGACATAAAGAACTACTATTGGGCATCGCATCTTGATTGGGTATTCGCTCCCTGGAACGATTCGGCTTTTAGACTGGAAAGGCTTTCTATGGGATCTGAGAGGTATCAGGCCATACTCTACAACATACTTAAGGCCAGAAATGTATTTACCCAGACGCCCAGAGTAGCTCACTGTCTTGACCCCACTATGGCATAGTGATGCACTCTCTCAGGTGCATAATATTCAGGGTTTCAAAGCATGGAACCTTCTAGGGATATCCTCGTTGGGGGATGTGTGGGCTTACAGGGGCAGAGCTACGTACCCGATACGAATTGGCCACCTCTGAAGCCTGCAGATACCTCCGGCTCTGACATGCCCAGGGAACACATATCTACGGGGGGACCCCCCCTCTCTCTGTTTCACCCCCCCATGAAAAAATGGAATCCTAACTGAACCATTGCCGAAAAAAACGGTCTCCCTCTTTTACAAAATTCTAAGGAATAACACTCCCAACACTCTCACGTCACTCACATCTAAATGGGAGGGATATATTGGAGACTGTGAGGACGGAGAACGGGAGGCGGCACTGGGGACCTTCCACAAAGTAGCCATACATACAGGGGTCCAATTGATTTTCCTATGCATATTACACTGCTCTTACTATTCACACATGGCACTTATAGCCATGGGACACGCCCCAACAGATTATTGTCTTCGAGGCTGTGGAGTGGAGGGAATATCTCCCATACTGTATGGGCATGCCCAGCGATCCAAGCCTTCTGGACCGAACTACAAAGAATCAAGGGGAGGTTACGATGGAGGACTTTACCCCTCCCCTCGAAACAGCAAAGAAATGATTTTATATATCTGGGGAGAGGAACCGCCACCAAAATACGTCAAGATCTGTCTGTCACTAGGCCTTGTTGTGGCTAAGCGGAATACTGCATGGCTGTGGGGGGCAGCGAGGATCCCAACAGTGAGGGAATGGTAGCAGGAAATGGATTGGTGCATGATAAACAAGAAGCCAATATATCGATGGAGGGGTTGCCCACGCAAGTGGGAAAAGATCTGGGCGCATTTAGATGTGGGACCCACCCCAACACACGAAGATTGGGAACAAGGCACACATACAGCCTGGAAAGACTGCGGCGACAAATCTATTCCTACCACATCTTACTCAATCATTCGACCCAGATGTGCCATCGGAAAGATCTTTTGATTGAGTTAATGTGAAATTTATTTTTGCCTTGTGATCTCTTTTTGCTGCTTGGTGCTATGTTTATTTTATGCTTTTCTTACTTATAAAGATTTTTGAAGAAAAAAAAAAAAGAATATGTGGTCCATAGACCCCTGGAGATAATCAGGGGGTCAGTGGTCGCTTAGAAAATTTAATATTGACAGTTTAATAAAGTGAAAATACAAATAAAAAAAAAAGCAAAGCTGATAGCACTAAAATGCTCTTTAAATGTAAAGGGAGTTGAAACTGGAAACTAAAAATTAAGCTGGCATCTTTAGCATGATTCATGGGAACAGTGCAACTACAGCAAACAATCTAGCACAGATGATTGGTAGCCTCAACTGAAGCACCAATGGTATGCACCGATAAAATGAGAGGGACCTTATAATGAGTTTGGCAGTGCGGGAGCAGAACCGCCTAGCTTCTGAACCACCAAACCAGTGTAGGAACCGCCAGTCAGATCAGGAGTATTCTCCTGGTCTGGCGGACAGGGCTAAAGTGGTAGAACAGTTGTGTACAACTGGACACAACATCCAGTGTCTAAACTAATGCTGACAAATAAAAGATATGAAATCAAAATGCATTTATTTCAACTTGCACACAAACCAAAACTACATACCTTTTAAAGAATCATCTTAAAATCATGCCACATACAGGTATACATATCAGTACAAAATTATTACGCAAGGACTAACAGATGTTTATCTGGTAAACACTTTCACAAAAACTGATCACCTGGATAATAGCTCCACGCACGACAGTGCTTGAATTACGCCTAGACCCGATAATACAATAGACGCACAAGTTACTACTTGTGTAACGATATATCTGTAGGAGACATTAGTTAGTGATAGATTCCTTACCTTAGAATATCCCCAGGCGTCAAGGCTGGATCCGGAAAGTTTTGCGTAGCAATACCCCCTGCGCGTCGGTAGGCGTCGTCTGCGGCGCCGCGTCCGTCGTCTGCGTCGTTAGCGCCGGAATGACGTCGTCGGAGTACTTAGACGCCGCCCGTGCGCGCTGACGTCAGTTCTGATACACAGCTTTTCCGCGCCAGATACGCAGAGCCATGATAGAACCAACACTGGTGCCAAGAAACTAGGGCCCTGAAAGGGGATGACCTTAACCCTAGATATCGGTTCGCAGAACGGGGAGGATGGGTGGGTCGGTAAGGAATCTATCACTAACTAATGTCTCTTACAGATATATCATTACACAAGTAGTAACTTGTGCATCTGAAAGAGACACGTTAGTGATAGATACCTTACCTTAGAATAGATACCCCAGCAATACCAACCCCGGTGGTGGGTCTGCGAACCAATAATCACACCAGAAAGTCCTGGAGGACGGAACGGCCAAAGAAGCCATCCCTCCGGACTTGACTGTCCAGGCAGTAGTGTCGTGCGAACGTGTGCAGCGAGGCCCACGTAGCTGCCTGGCAAATGTCCTGTAAGGGCACTCCCCGGCACAGGGAAGTTGTAGTTGCCGTGGCCCGAGTGGAATGAGCCCTCAATCCAACAGGGGGCTCCTTCTTAGCCATGGAGTAACATGCCTGGATACACAAGATGATCCACCGGGAGATGGTCCGCTTGTGTACCGCCTTCCCCTTCTTAGCACCCACGTAGCCAACAAAGAGTTGGTCATCCACCCGGAACTGGCGTGTGCGATCCAAATAGAATGAGAGCGCACGTTTTGGGTCCAGACGGTGGAGCCGCTCTTCCTCTTTAGAGGGATGCGGAGGCGGAAAGAAGATTGGCAAGGTGATGGACTGCCCGATGTGGAAGGCGGAGACAACCTTGGGCAGGAAAGATGGCTTAGTACGCAACACAACCTTGTCCGGATGGACCGAAAGGAAAAGTGGAGTACAAGAAAAGGCCTGGAGCTCACTCACTCTCCTGGCAGAGGTGATAGCAACCAGGAAAGCAGTCTTTAGAGTCAGAAGACGAAGAGGACAGTTGTGAAGTGGCTCAAAGGGAGCGCACATCAGGAAGGTAAGAACAAGGTTGAAGTCCCACTGGGGCATCACGAAGGGAACAGGAGGGAACATGTGTGTGATGCCCTTAAGAAAGTGATTTACAATAGGGGACTTGAACAAAGAAGGCTGATCAGGGAGCCTCAAGTAGGCAGAAAGGGCAGAAAGGTAGCCCTTGACAGTGCCCAGAGCAGAGCCCTGCTGGGCAAGAGAAAGAAGGAAGAGGAGAACCTCAGAAAGGGGGGCAGAGACTGGATCCACAGCCTTTGCTGTGCACCATGCCACAAATCTGTTCCACCTGCAGGTGTATACCGACTTTGTGGAGGGACGCCTGGCTGCCAGAATGACATTACAGACTTCGGGAGGCAAGTCAAATGGCCTCAACTGTCGCCGCTCAATCTCCAAGCTTGTAGGTGGAGACTGCACAGGTTCGGGTGGCGGACCGTCCCCTGCTGCTGCGACAGAAGGTCCTCCCGAAGGGGCAGACGAATCGGGGGATCTACTGACATGCTGAGTAGCTCGGGATACCAGTATCTTAGTGCCCATTCCGGAGCCACAAGGGTCGCGCCTGATCTTCTTCAGCACTCTGGGCAGAAGTGATATAGGCGAAAAGGCGTACAACAGACCACTACTCCACTCGCGACGAAAAGCGTCTCCGAGCGAGTGCCGCCTTGGAAATTCCAACGCGCAGAACCGATGACATTGCACGTTCTCTTCGGTGGCGAATAGATCTAACCAAGGCTCTCCCCCTTGCTGAAAGAGGCCTTGCGCCACGTCCGAGTGCAGACGCCATTCGTGATCCATCGTGCACCGACGGCTGAGTTCGTCCGCCCTGGCATTCAGAGAACCTGCCAGGTGTTGAACTACCAGGGTCACACCCTGACTTTCCAGCCACTGCCAGAGGCGCAGAGCCTCCTGGCATAGGGTCCACGACCCCACCCCGTCCTGTTTGTTGCAGTACCACATGGCGGTGGTGTTGTCCGTGAACACCTTCACCACACTCCCCCGGACAGAGGGGAGGAATGCCTTCAGCGCTAGACGAATCGCCCGTAACTCCAACAGGTTGATGTGGAGCCGGGCCTCCGCCGGAGACCAGAGTCCTCTGATCTCCGCCTCTCCCATGTGGCCACCCCAGCCCTGGAGGGACACGTCCGTCACAACTACGTGCTTCGGGTAGGGTAGGGAGAGGGACCTGCCACTGACCCAATCGTGGTCCGTGAGCCACCACTGCAACTGTCTTGCAGTGCCCTCCGAGATCAAGACGTTATCGGACAAGTTGCCCTGATGCTGGGCCCACTGAAACTTAAGGTCCCACTGCAGAGCCCGCATCCGCCACCGGGCGTGACGCACCAGTAGGATGCAGGAGGCCATCAGCCCCAGAAGCCGCAGCGTCAACCTGACCGAGACTCGGGATAGAGGCTGAAAGATCGGAATCAGAGCCTGAATATTCCGAACCCGCTATTCGGGAGGGTAAACCCGAAACTGCGCCGAGTCTAAAACCTCTCCGATGAAGAGGAGCTTCTGAGAGGGACACAGGTGCGACTTCGGCACATTGATGGAGAACCCCAGCAAATGCAGGAGGTCTGCCGCAGTCTGAAGGTGGCTGACGACTGTCTGGGGCGAGCCCGCCTTCAACAACCAGTCGTCGAGGTAGGGGAAGACTGACACCCCTAACCTGCGCAGATGAGCTGCGACCACCGCCATCACCTTCGTGAACACCCGTGGGGCGCTGGTAAGGCCAAAGGGGAGCACGGTAAACTGAAAGTGCTCGTGGCCTACCGTGAACCGCAGGTAACGCCGGTGGGCCGGCAGGACGGGGATGTGAAAATAAGCGTCCTGCAAGTCCAACGCTACCATCCAGTCTCCGGGGTCCAGGGCAGCTAAGACCTGAGCCAAAGTCAGCATCTTGAACTTCTCTTGCCGTTGACGTTCCGTAGGTCCAAGATCGGGCGCAGGCCCCCCTTGCCCTTCTTGGGCACCAGAAAGTAGTGGGAGTAACATCCACACCCTACTTCTGGCCCATGAACGCGCTCGATGGCCCCCTTGGCCAAGAGGGCCGTGACTTCCTCCTGCAGAAGTTGCAAGTGATCCCCCGACACGCGGTGGAATTGCGGTGGCATGGCTGGAGGGGTCGCCTCGAAGGGGAGGGAGTAGCCCCTTCGGACGATTTGCAGCACCCACCTGTCCGACGTGACAGTGCGCCAGTGGAAGTGGTGATGGCGAACCCTGCCTCCCACAGGCGTCACATGGGCCTGAAAGCTCGGACTAGGAAGGTTTGGAGGCAGGTGCTGCAGAGGGAGGTGTGGACTGGCCTCGCCGCTGACCGCGACCACCGCCGCCACGGCGGTTTCCACGGCCCCCACCGCGCTGCTGGGTATTCTGCGGTGCGTGGCTGGCAGCACGTGTGGGGACGCCCCTTCCGTGGCCACGAAAGGAGCGAAAGGCACCCGATTGCTGGCGCATGGCCGAGAGGCTTAAGGACTTGGCCGTAGCCCTGGAGTCCTTAAAGCGCTCCAGCGCATGGTCTGCCTTGTCGCCAAAAAGGCGACGGCCATCGAACGGCATATCCAGGAGGGTGGCCTGGACATCGGCCGAGAAATTGGCGGTCCTCAACCAGGCGTGGCGGCGAACCGCCACCGTCGTTGCCATCGCCCTGCCCAGTGAGTCCGTGGTATTGAGTCCACACCGGATAGAGTATCGTGCCGCATCTCAACCCTCCACAAGGGCTTGGGCGAGTTTAGCCCGGACCTCCTCCGGGCATTGTGGCAGCACGTCCGCGACCGTGTCCCACAGGGTGTGGGTGTAGCGGCCCAAGAGACACGCGGTATTGACAGACCGCAGAGAACACTTTCTTCCCGAACTGTTCGTATCTCGTGGATTCCCGATCGGGCGAGGCCGTCGGGAATGCAGTCTGGGAAGTGGAGGCCTGGATAACCAGGCTCTCGGGGGTGGGATGGGTGGACAAAAAGCAAGGGTCGCACAGGAGCCGGGCGGTAGCGTCTGGCCACGTTCCTATCCACAGGCGGACCCGTGGCGGGCTTGGACCAAGTGCCCACAAGAACGTCACATAAGGCTTCATTAAACGGCAGCAGAGGCTCACTGGAGCTTGCCTGCGGTTTAAGAACCTCAGTGAGGAGGTTAGTCCTCACGGCCGCAACAGGGAGCTCAAGGCCCAAGGCCTTGGCTGCCCTCGTTAACACTACGCTATAAGCAGCCCCCTCCTCCGTAGCCACGGTGGGAGGGGAGACAAATCCAGTGTCTGGCGAGGTGTCAATACCACTGGCCTCCCCAAGCTCATATGTCCAGTCCTCTTGAGACTGGCTCTCCTGTGCCAGAGGGTCCTCAGACCCCTCCCAATCACCTCCGTCACCAGTCTCCTGTAACTCAGGGTCAACAGACTGGGCCTCCTCATGGAAATAAAAATCTCCAAAGGCCGTCGGAAGCGGCGCCCAACTGCGCCGTTCCGGCGCCAGAGTCGGACCTAAGGGAAGATTGGGGACGGCGTCCACAACGGGCGCCGGGGGCGACACCCTCGGGGTCGGCGCCGGTGAAGTTGTGAGGTCGACCGGCGACGACCCGGATCCTTAAGCGGGTCCGGTGAGGTCCTGCGGCGCCGGGACCGAAGTCGCCGGCGGCGCCGGGGCCGAACCACCCGGCGGCATCGGGGCCGAAGCGCCCGACCCGCTAGGGCCTCCAGCCGGGACCGCTGCGCCCGAAGGCGCCGCGGGACCCAGCTGAGGAGGGAGGGACCTCATGGCCATGAGGTACCGCTCGACCTCCTCCGGCGTCGCGCCGTGCCCAGGGACCCGAAGGTGTGGGGCAGGCGGCGACGCTTGCGACTCTCTTGGAGGGTGTCGCTCGAACCCCCGGCCGCATCGGCATAGGCCGGTCGACCTCACAACTTCACCGGCGCCGACCCCGAGGGTGTCGCCCCCGGCGCCCGTTGTGGACGCCGTCCCCAATCTTCCCTTAGGTCCGACTCTGGCGCAGGAACGGCGCAGTTGGGCGCCGCTTCTGACGGCCTTTGTGAGAAGTGTGGCTCACTGGTTAGAGGCGGCAGACCCGTAAGCAGAGAATGGCCCGGGACCAGGGTTCGATTCCCGACGCGGCAGGGTCGTGGACCAGGGTCAGCGGACTCGATAATTCTCGCCTCGGTGCCTACTCTAGTCAGAAACCACACTCGGCAACTCTGGGCATCAGCTTGCCTCATCTTCACAACGGCCCCCCCAGACCGCCGGGGATGCTTGGTCGCACCTTAGAGATACCCATCAGGGACCATCTCTCAGGGTGAGCCAGGACGGGTTCCCCAGCGGTCGAAGCGTGGAGATACTCCTCCGGGAGTCGATTCCTAGCGCTATATAAACCCACAATTAAAATTAAATCGTGCGAGCGTCGGGGTGGGTCGGAGGAGCGATGATGCCGCTCCGACCTCTCATGCCTCTTACCTGAGGACTTGGATCCCGACGACCGATGTCCACTCCCGGAGCTGCGGGGACTCCGACCCCGCGACCAGTCCCTCGACCTCCCGTGGGACCGGGACCTGGAATGGCGCGGGGCCGACTGCCGGAGCTCGAGCCGCTTGCGGGACCGCTTCCGCCTAGCCTTCGACGTCAGGGCCCGGCAGTCGGAGCAGGTGCGGTCGTCGTGGTCGAGGCCTAAGCACTTCAGGCACCGGCGATGGGGCTCTTCAAACAGGGCTTGAACCCGGGCATCCCTACCGGCACCGATGGAGTTCGAAAACTCGAGTAGAAAAATGATCAAAAGATCAAAAAAGTTTAGTCAAAAAATGACTAGGGGTAGAGCTTCTCCGGATCTGCGCTAGCTGGCGCGGAAAAAAGAAGAACTGACGTCAGCGCGCATGGGCGGCGTCTAAGTACTCCGACGACGTCATTCCGGCGCTAACGACGCCGACGACGACGGACACGGAGCCGCAGACGACGCCTACCGACGCGCAGGGGTATTGCTACGCAAAAATTTCCGGATCCAGCCTGACGCCTGGGGATATTCTAAGGTAAGGAATCTATCACTAACGTTTTTCTTTCAGATGTATTATTTATAGCCTTCACTAAAGAGATGGAAGAAATTTATCAAAAAGAGAGGAAAAAAAAATAAAAATCGCAAAATAAATCTTATTGATCTATCTGACAAAAAAATTAAATCCTTCTCCACTTGGACCAAAACAAGATCATAATCAAAGCAGTGAACAAATGATGAATTAGTGATAGTTAGAAAATGACGACTACTTATAAAACACTACAGTGAAGATATTACATTAATTGAAAACAATACAATATGAATCGGAATCATTGGGAATGGTAACAGGTAAAGAAGAGACCTTTATGTAGAATATTTAGCAATACCTTTGCTGTATTTACTGTCTAAGATATGTAAAGGTTGACCAACATCTCCATGCAGACAGTCAATTTAAAGATAAACTATTTGTTAGGCTTGTCCTTCCTAGGGGAATGCTTACTGTTAGACTTGATTACTTAGTGATAGTGTAAAACTCTAAAAATGGAACAAAGAAAACTACAGTAATCAAAATGAAAAGATGTTACAAATTAAATAACATTTTTAGTGGGCTGTTTGACGGAGTTGAAGAGTGCATAATGGTGATTATGTGCCTTAGAATTCAAGTAATTGATTGATGAATATCATCAAAAAATCCATACAGTTACATGTCTAGTATCTTGCAATAAGCTGTAAACACATGGGTAACCAAATCAGAAGTAAAAGATTCAGTGACACTTTATAGAGTATAGCTCACTTAAGACTGAGAAACACTTACGTAATGAATTCTCTAAGTCATGTTGTTGTTTCACATTATTAGGAAATGACTACATCATTAAGCGTATTTGATATACATGGCATATGTAAAGCCAATAGTTTAAATACATAGGCTAATTATATTTAGAAACACTTAAGTATTTCAAAAAGTAAACATGTCTAGATAAAGAATTACCATACATTCTACAGAACACTGCACCTCAGAAGTAATCGTTAGAGTAGCTTAATAAATCATCAACTGGAAAGTCCTGCGGTCATCTAAAGTAAACTTTAAAAAATGGTCACAAAATGCAAATAATACAATCCAGCTGTGACATCATCAATGTTTTTAGGGAAATGGACAGAGCATGTTACCTGTTTTTGTAGCTTTTGAAGGAGGACCTCCTGATCTGCATTAGCCGTTTGAATTCTCAACCGATATTCCATGATTTCTTGCTCCAGTTTCTCAATCTGCTGTTTATATTCCGTTTGAGAACTTTCAAAACTCTTTTTCAATTCCGCTTTCTGAGAACTAACTAGATCAAGTTGAACCTACAAAATGTATAAAACCAAATATTTTAAGTCCATCAGCAATTAAAACAATATATTTGCCTAGTGAGAATAGGTTACTTAACTTCGGAAATACTTTTTCTGGTGGCTATTTTATCTAACCGCAGATTCCTCACGTGTGAATTCAGAAAACTTCAGGCACAGCAGTGTTGCTGCACACCGCTAGGTGGTATTGTGTAGCTCCATGCTGACTCCACACCACCCTAAAAGTGATGGAGCAGAAGCTCATTTAACACACACTCATTTGCACACTGATGTCACTTTCTTGTCTTCTGGTTTACCATTCACTAAGATGCAGAGCGTGAACAACTGTTGGTACCAGTGTGCTCAATAATAACTTGGGAACATTTTACATGTTAAAAAGAGTCTACTCCAAGGAACAGGGAGGAGGGAGGGAAGTAAGGAATCTGCGGTTAGAGTTTCCACCAGATAGACCAATACTGAAGGGGAAGTAAGTTGTTCTTTTGATGGATACTAATAACCGCAGATTCCTCATCTCAGAATAGATACCAAAGCAGTAACTTTCAAAGTTTCTGTGGAGTGGTCCTAGACCAAAAGCCTTGACAGATGGAGCAGGCAACAGTCCTCCTCGCCAGACCTGGCTGTCAAGGCTGTAGTTCTTCGTGAAAGTATGCAGAGAGGCCCATTTTTTGCAGCCTGGCAGATGTCATGGACAGGCATTCCAAGTGCGAAAGTGGTAGCAGATTTAGCCCGGTAAAATGGTTCTCAGACCTTTCAGAGGATGCTTCCTGGCCAAAGCATATCAGATCTTAATGCAGGACAACCCACATCAACATGGTACTCTTCTGCACAGCTTTCCCTTTTTTTCAATCCGGAAAACCACACAAAAAGTTGATTGTCCACTCAATGGTTCTTAGTATGACCAATGTAAAAGCAGAGACATGCAACCAAAGTAGCCTCTGATTCTGGGTGAAAGGAAGCAAAGGAGGCTGGAAAATTGATGGACTCCCAGTGTGGAAGGGAGTCAAAACTTTTGCCAAGAATACCATTTGAGTCTTCAGCAATTACTAGGGGAGAGGATGTAGCCTTATAGCTGGAGCAGTCAAAGCTGGGGAACCGGGTTCGAGTCTCGGCAACGACGCTCAACATCCTGTGATTCTGGGCAAATCACTTAATCTCCCCGTGCCTAACAAAATGAATGTGTCCTTGTGTTACGAAACTGGTGCTATGTAAAGCACTAAGATAACCGATATCTTCGGGTCTAGTTCATGCTATATTAAACTCTAAAAGAAATACAAATTAAAACTTGTGTGAGGCAAAAGAAGGTGTAATACAGTTGCTCTGAAAGTGCCTAAAGTTCACTCCTGTGACGACCTGACACAATCTCAATGAGGAAGACTGTCCCTGAAGTCAGGACATGCACAACAGGAACATTGAGACCAAGTTGAAGTCCCACAGTGGGATCGCAAATGGTTGAGGAAGGAACATATATGTGTCAAACATTTACTTTAAGAAATCTCATCACAACAGGTGATTTAAACAAGGGCGGTTGGTCTAGCTAAAGTAGACAGGGCTGATAAATAACCTTTAACAGTACCCACTGCAAGACAATGCTGAGCCAAAGATAATACAAACAAAAGGATACCTGAAAGCTTTGCCTTTAAGTGGTCAGTTTTGAAAAACCACACTATAAAATTGTTCCAACGCCCAGCATCAACGGATTTCATGAAAAGCAAGGAAGACATCCACCACTTCAGGCAGCAGTTGCTGCTGTTCAATCTCCCTGCACGCAGGTGTAGGTAGCACAGATTCAGGTGGAATCCTTTTGCTGTTGAAGAGGTAGACTCATCAGTGGACAGATGCTCATGCTCAGAAAGTCTGGGTATCATACTCTCCTGGATCAAACCGGAGCCACTTGGATGTGCTCAGGCTATGATATGCTGGGACAGAAAGATGTACAGGAGTCTGATGTTTCTTTCCAGTCGGAACACATCTCGCACCCACATTTATCGGAATATATTTCTCATTAACACCTCCCAAATTGCTTCCTTCCAAGAAAGGTTGAACCTATGCAGACAACCTGTTCTGTGTCAATGTGAGGAGTTCAACCAGGAAAACCTGCCACCTTTTCAACAGGTGATTTCTTACATAGTTGTCAGACAAACAATTAGCCTGCACAATACAGCCTTGAGTACTTATGAGTATGTGTATTTGAATATCTCATTCTTCAGTTTTTGTATCTTATTCTTTAGTTTTGCGATTCTCTCCATGTCTGACTTTCATTTGTGTGCCTTTGTTCCTCTTTCTAGCTTTCATTTAATCTTCCTCTATCTTTATGCATTATTTCCTTATCCAGTTTTCTTTCCATATTGTGTCTGCTTTTTTTCTCTTTCCTTCTCCCTTTTTCTGGTTTCTCTCCAGCTACAGCAGGGTGGAACTAGAGGCTAGACCTGCCAACATTGGAATCTGGGGACTTAAATCTAAGCCTCAGCACTTGAATCAACTTTGTGTGATGCTGGGCAAATCGTTAATCTCCCTGTGCATAAAAAAGTGTGAAATGCAATGACACTGTGCAATTCACACTTCATGTATGTACATAATTTTTATCATCTCCGAGCAGCCTATATGGCCATCTAGAGTACAACACTCCATTGCTCCCTATGTAGGTTTGCGTACACCACTCCATTGCTCCCTATGTAGGTTTGCGTAATATAATTATCAATGTATAACAGTAAACATACACAGCACAAAACTAAAAACAAACCTGTGCAATGTCAATTCATGGGAATTTGAAACAAACTCCCAAAGAAATTACTGCTTCATTTACTAGTATAGATCCTGATTTTCATGGGTTCTTAACCTAGTCCATTTCAAGCTGCCCTATGGAACCCAACTTCTCGCCTTCAGCAGCAATTTTTTTTTGCCTTCACCGCCCCACCTCGTTTGTCAGCAAGGGATTTTATCTCACCACTTCACTGTTGGCTTATAACTATCTCCCATGAGGCAAAATGATGCTACTTCTAGTTTTTGCCCCCGGCTGTGACAACTAAAGCTTTTTCTTTGCTTGCATATGAACCGAGGACCATGAGTCACCTTTCTGGGCAAACTCTGCTAATGCTTTTTTTCACTTTTGGGAAGATAGAGTTGCTACCAGCATGATTTGCAACTCTCTGTCTAGGACTACTTTAAAGGCCCCTTTTTTCTGCATGATTGGTAAAACCTATGGTGGTCCTTTACTGCAAGTAAAGCGAAAAAGCCGAAAGACTGTAAATAAAGATAACCAGCTGGTTCACTGCCTAATGCTTGCAGGAATCATTGCACTCTCCCTGCCCCCACCCTTTTCCCAACCCTGTTGTACACATTGTTGTTTTGGTCCTAAAGACAGCTTTAGTTGTTTCACCAGATTGATATAGATATAGATATATAGATATATAGATATATATATATATATATATATATATATATATATATACACATATATATTCCTTAAGACAGCTTTAGTTGTTTCACCAGATATATATATATATATATATATTTTGAAGAAAAGGCCTGAACCGCTGATTCTCAAGCGACACCAAGCAGGTACCGACCTCTTCCCCAGGAATAGAACGTTCAATAACGGGACATTAAACACGATGAGGTGCAAGCAGTCATAAGTTATTTATTTGTGCAAATTTCGGGCAGCTGCCCTCCATGACGCATTTCGCTCCGTCAAGCGGAGCTTGATCACATGACGCGCCACTGTAGGTTGTGCCATTTTATGTGAAATAAAAATCAATCAGCTTTAGAAAAAAGACTGAGAGGTCGAAAATCAAGTACAAATCAAACACAAACAATGTACAGACAATGAGTGGTTAAAGAAAACTACAATAACACAAAGGTAAAAGTAGCGCTGTTCACATGAAGCTCCAGTAGAAGTTCAAGCAATACGAAAACTCAGTAAATCGTATTTGTTTGGAAAATTATGGCCAGTGCCAGAAATCATAACTTGATCAATTAGTTCAATTGATAGATAACAATTCTTTTGTTACAAGAAGAAGAACAGCAACAACAGTTAATATGCTGATGCTGTTCAAATACCTCTCAAAAAAAGCTTCAAATGTTTAAAAAGTTACTCCAAGTGGATATACTGTGCCGCAAATTTGTTCAACAAATCATAGTCTCAACCACCTCAATGACATTCAATATCAGTATAAATGTTAAATATAATACATGAAATTCATCTGTACATAGCAGCATATAGTGAAAAATAAACGAAAAAATGAAAATAAAAAGTTGTTAAACAGGGCACTAAAACAGTTTGGCAGAAGCCCCCTTTAGATAACCTGGCGAAAATGTCATACATTGCACACATGATTTGTGCATCAAAGTTAATTTACATTGCAGCAACCGCTAATTTACAAAAATTCAGAAGGAAAAACCAGCAAATCAACTTACACGGATATTACAGTTTGAAGCATCCAATATTCACAAAAAGTTACTGAGCCCTTCATTGACGTTTAGTCCATTAGGGACTCTAGTATCTAATAGTAAGATAAACTGTGTCTCCTTTTGCCTCAATATTTTTTCCCGATCCCCACCCCGACTAGGGCTAGGGACAGAGCCGAAGACCGTGTACTCCAGATCTTTGAGCTGGTTGTTATGTATGGCTTTGAAGTGGCGTGCCACAGGATAATTGTTGTCTGAATTGACAATAGCACGTATGTGCTGAAGAATACGCTTATTCACTGGGAACTTCGTGCTTCCGATGTATTCTAGGTTGCACGTGCATCTAAGTTTATAAATCACGAATTCCGAGCGACAAGTCAAATACTCACAAATTGGAATTCTTCTCTCGCTAAAAGCAGACTGATAGTAAGTTCCATTTTTAGCGAAGGTGCACGCACGGCACAAAGTGCATTTAAAAAAGCCTAACTTCAACAGCCATGGAGGTTTCAAATTGTTTTCTGGCATAGATTTGTCCAATGCATCTTTCCTGGATGGAGCACGTCTAAAAGTGATATTTGGCAATCTCGGTAGGATAGGTCGTAAGATATTATCTGTGAGAATAATTGACCATTCAGAATACAGGATGCGTCTAATCTTTCTTTCTTGGTTTCAGAAAGTTGTGATCAGACGGATAGGGCCTATTGTTATTGGTTCTGTTGTTATGGGCAACTTAGGCTGCAATAGTTCTTCTCTAGATTTACTATTGACTTTTATTAAGGCCTGATCCAAAATATTAAAGCCATAGCCACGTGCCAAGAATCTTGAATAAGACTCATTGAGACAACTGGCTGAAATTTCGGTGTCACTACATATTCGTTTTATGCGGATGAATTCGCCATAGGGAATGCTTTTAATGGTGTGGGCAGGGTGGGAACACCGGGCATGTAATATGGAGTTACCCGCTGTCACCTTCCGATGTAGCTTGGTGTGTAGTTTCCCTTCTTTAATAAAAAGAAAAACATCCAGGAACTTGGCCGAGTCCGTGTTTACAGTAGCTGTGAATTTTAAATTATGATCATTTTGATTCACATCCCTCACAAAAGCTTGAGCCTGTTCTTGCGAGCCACCCCAGACAATAAATACGTCATCGATAAACCTCCAGTATTGTAATAAATACTGGCCCCACTGTGTGTGTGTGGTTCTGAGCCAGTGTTCCTCCCACCAGCCAACATGTAAGCATGAATAGCTGGGGGAGACGCACGAACCCATTGCCACACCACGTTGTTGATGATAAATGACGTTTTGAAACTGAAAGTAATTGTTGTACAAACATATTTCAATCATCTGGAGGAGCATGGTATTATGGTCTCTAAAAACAGCTTCCCTTTGATCAAAAAAGTATTTAGTGGCTTCCATCCCTTGTTGGTGATGGATACTTGTATATAGTGACACTATGTCCATAACAACAAAGCAATAGTTTGAGCGCCACTTGATTTGTGCAACTTTCAGCAAGAAATCCGTAGTGTCTTTTAAATAAGTTGGCAATGTACTCATGTGGGATTGGAGGAAAAAGTTGACGTACTTAGAGATGTTCTCGTTCATACTCCCTTGAGCGGAGATGATAGGGCGACCAGGAACTGGAGTTGTACATTTGTGAATCTTTGGGAGAAGATCGAACAAAGGTGTAATCGGAAATTCCACACTGAGAAATTTTTCTTCTTCTCTGGAAATTAGCCCTTTTCTTTGGCAGAGATGGATACATTTCCGTGTGTTCTCTTCACTCTTGCACATTGCAAATTTAGTGTATTTTAAATAGCAAGATTGGTTTAACAATTGTTTTTCTGCTTCTTGCACATAGTCAACTTTAGACCAGAGAACAGTGTTACCACCTTTGTCTGAGTTCTTCACGATTATATTAGGCTTCGATTGCAGTTTCTTGATCAATTTATGATATTGTTGATTGTTATAATCGGCCTGCTTCTTGCATCCCAAAGTGGCCTTATTTATATATACGCACACACATTGAGCTTGATAGTAAATATCCAAACGGGCTCAATACGACAGAAGACCTACACAATTTTCTGTAAAACAAAATGATTGTGCACAGTACTTTTTGGCGATTCATGGTTTAAGGCTCCGTATTGACTGTATATTCTAAAATGTGTGTTTCCATCATTAGGGAAGACCTCTACAGAAGTAAATGAGTGAATGAAGAGGAATGCTGTGTGATCCAGTGCATTGCTGGAAAGCAGTTACATATAAGTAACAACAAAGAGACAAAGCTGAATTGATTTAACCCGATACAACATATCAGTCCGCACAATGTAAATATTGATGATAAATGTAATTTTCAGTGTATGTATTATTATTTGTTTTCCACATTTGTAATTATGTATTTATACACCACAGTTGTAAGTAGGTTTTCTTAAGATACGAACACAGGGGTTTGAAACGTTGTAAGGTAAGGGGTGAAACGAACAAGTTACTTACCTTCGGTAACGATATATCTGTAAGAAACAGTAGTTAGTATTAGATTCCTTACCTTAGAATATCCCCAGGCGTCAGTCTGGATCCGGAAACTTTTGCGTAGCAGTACCCCTGCGCGTCGGTAGGCGTCGTCTGCAGGCGTCCCCTGCGGCTCCGCGTCGTCGGCGTCGTGCGCCGTGATGACGTCGCTGGAGTATATAGACGCCGCCTCCGCGCGCTGACGTCAGTTCTTTGCACACAGCTTTTCCGCGCCAGAACACGCAGAGCCATGTGAGAACCAACACTGGTGCCATTTGAAAACTAGGGCCCTGAAAGGGATGTCCTTAACCCTAGGTATCAGTTCGCAGAACGGGGAGGATGGGAGGGGCGGTAAGGAATCTAATACTAACTACTGTTTCTTACAGATATATCGTTACCGAAGGTAAGTAACTTGTTCATCTGAAAGAAACAGGTTAGTATTAGATTCCTTACCTTAGAATAGATACCCCAGCAATACCAACCCCGGTGGTGGGTCTGCGAACCAATACAACCTACACCAGAAAGTCCTGGAGGACCGAACGGCCAAAGAAGCCATCCCTCCGGACTTGACTGTCCAGGCAGTAGTGCCTCGCAAAGGTGTGCAGCGAGGCCCACGTGGCCGCCTGGCAAATGTCCTGCAAGGGGACTCCCCGGCCCAGGGCAGTAGTAGCCGCCGTGGCCCGAGTGGAATGGGCCCTCAGCCCAACAGGAGGCTCCTTCCGAGCCAAAGAGTAGCATGCTTTGATGCACAGGACGACCCACCGAGAGATGGTCCGTTTCTGTACCGCCCTTCCCTTCTTCTCACCCACGTAGCCAACAAACAGTTGGTCATCCACCCGGAACTGGCGTGTGCGATCCATATAGAATGAAAGCGCACGTTTTGGGTCCAGACGATGGAGCCGCTCTTCATCCTTTGAAGGATGCGGAGGCGGGAAGAAGGAGGGCAAGGTGATGGACTGCCCAATGTGAAAAGCAGAGACTACCTTGGGCAGGAAAGAAGGTCTAGTCCGAAGAACCACCTTATCAGGATGAACAGACAAGAAAGGAGGTTGAATAGAAAGAGCCTGGAGCTCACTCACTCTCCTGGCAGAGGTGATGGCTACCAGGAAGGCCGTCTTTAAGGTGAGAAGACGGAGAGGACAGGAATGAAGGGGCTCAAAGGGAGCGCACATCAGGAAAGTCAAAACCAAGTTCAAGTCCCACTGAGGCATCACGAACGGAGTTGGAGGATACATGTGCGTGATGCCCTTCAAGAATCTTAACACAATAGGGGACTTGAACAAAGATGGCTGATCAGGTAGCCTCAAGAAGGCGGAAAGGGCAGAAAGATAGCCCTTGATAGTGCCCAGAGCAGAGCCCTGCTGGGCAAGGGAAAGGAGGAAGAGGAGAACCTCAGACAGAGGGGCAGAAAGGGGATCCACAGCCTTTGCTGTGCACCATGCCACAAATCTGTTCCACCGGCAGGCGTATACCGACTTTGTGGAGGGACGCCTGGCTGCCAGAATGACATCACAGACTTCAGGAGGCAAGTCAAATGGCCTCAACTGTCGCCGCTCAATCTCCACGCATGGAGGTGGAGACTGGACAGGTTCGGGTGGAGGACCGTCCCCTGCTGCTGCGACAGAAGGTCCTCCTGAAGGGGCAGGCGGATCGAGGGACCGACTGTCATGCTGAGTAGCTCGGGATACCAGTACCTTCGAGCCCAGTCCGGAGCCACAAGGATAACTTGGGCCCGGTCGCGCCTGATCTTCTTCAGCACTCTGGGCAGAAGTGGTATAGGCGGAAAGGCGTACAACAGACCGCAACTCCACTCGCGCCGAAAGGCGTCGCCGAGCGAGTGCCGTCCTGGAAACTCCAACGCGCAGAACTGATGACATTGCGCGTTCTCTTCTGTGGCGAATAGATCTAACCAAGGCTCTCCCCATTGCTGAAAGAGGCCTCTCGCCACATCCGAGTTCAGACGCCATTCGTGATCCACCGAGCACCGACGGCTGAGTTCGTCCGCCCTGGCGTTCAGAGAACCTGCCAGGTGTTGAACCGTCAGAGTCACGCCCTGACGTTCCAGCCATTGCCAGAGGCGCAGAGCCTCCTGGCAAAGGGTCCACGACCCAACACCGCCCTGTTTGTTGCAGTACCACATGGCGGTGGTGTTGTCCGTGAACACCTGCACCACACTCCCGTTGACAAAGGGGAGGAACGCCTTCAGTGCTAGGCGAATCGCCCGCAGCTCCAACATGTTGATATGGAGCCGGGATTCCGCCGGAGACCAGAGGCCTCTGATCTCCGCCTCTCCCAAGTGGCCACCCCAGCCTTGGAGGGACGCGTCCGTCACAACCACGTGCTCCGGTTGGGGAAGGGAGAGGGATCTGCCCCTGACCCAATCGCGGTCCGTAAGCCACCACTGCAACTGTCTCGCAGTGCCCTCCGAGATCAGGACATGGTCGGATAGGTTGCCCTGATGCTGGGCCCACTGAAACTTCAGGTCCCACTGCAGAGCCCGCATCCGCCACCTGGCGTGATGCACCAGAAGGATGCAGGAGGCCATCAGCCCCAGAAGCCGCAGCGTCAACCTGACCGAAACCCGGGATAACGGCTGAAAGATGGGAATCAGAACCTGAATATCCCGGACCCGCCGTTCCGGAGGATAAACCCGAAACTGCGCCGAGTCGAGAACCGCTCCGATGAAAAGGAGCTTTTGAGAGGGACACAGGTGTGATTTCGGCACATTGATGGAAAACCCCAGCTCGTGCAGGAGGTCTGCCGTCATCTGAAGGTGGTGGACGACTGTCTGGGGCGAGCCCGCCTTCAACAGCCAGTCGTCGAGGTAGGGGAAGACTGAAACCCCTAACCGGCGCAGATGAGCTGCGACCACCGCCATCACTTTCGTGAACACCCGTGGGGCGCTGGTAAGGCCGAATGGGAGCACGATAAACTGAAAGTGCTCGTGGCCTACCGTGAACCGCAGGTAACGCCGGTGGGCCGGCAGGACGGGGATGTGAAAATACGCATCCTGCAAGTCCAACGCTACCATCCAGTCTTGTGGGTCTAGAGCAGCCAAGACCTGAGCCAAAGTCAACATCTTGAACTTCTCCTTCCGGAGGAAGCCGTTGACGTTCCGTAGATCCAAGATAGGACGCAGGCCTCCCTTGTCCTTCTTGGGTACCAGAAAGTAGTGGGAGTAGCAACCACACCCTACTTCTGGCCCAGGAACGCGCTCGATGGCCCCCTTGGCCAAGAGGGCCGTAACTTCCTCCTGCAGAAGTGTCAAGTGGTCCCCCGACACACGGTGGTTCTGCGGTGGCATGGCTGGAGGAGTGGACTCGAAGGGGAGGGCATAGCCCCTTCGGACAAGCTGCAGCACCCACCTGTCCGATGTTATCGCGCGCCAGCGGGAGTGGTGATGGCGAACCCTGCCACCCACTGGCGTCACGTGAGCCCGAAAGCTCGGACTAGGAAGGCTTGGATGCAGCAGCGGAGGGGGGCGTGGACTGACCACGACGCTGGCCTCTACCGCCACCACGGCGGAAACCACGGGCGCCACCGCGCTGGGGAGCGCTCTGCGTCGCGTGGCTGGCAGCACGTGTGGGACCTCCCCTCCCTTGGCCACGAAAGGGCCGAAACGAACCCGTCTGCTGGCGCTGGGTCGAGAGACCCAAGGACTTGGCCGTGACCCTGGAGTCCTTGAAGCGCTCCAGCGCGTGGTCCGCTTTGTCACCAAACAGGCGACTGCCATCAAATGGCATGTCCATGAGCGTATTTTGGACGTCTGGCGAGAAGTTGGCAGATCTCAGCCAGGCATGGCGACGAATCGCCACCGTAGTGGACATGGCCCGTCCCAGTGAGTCTGTTGTGTCCAGACCACAACGGATCGAGTACCGCGCCGCATCCCGGCCTTCAACCAAGGCCCGGGTGAGCTTGTCCCGCACTTCCTGGGGGCATTGCGGCAAACACTCTTCGACCGTATCCCACAGGGAGTGGGTGTAGCGACCCAAGAGGCACGCGGTGTTACAAGACCGCAGCCCAGCGCTCAAAGAGGAAAACACTTTTTTACCAAATTGGTCGTACCTCTTTGATTCCCGATCGGGCGGAGCCGACGGGAATGCGGACTGTGAAGTGGAGGCCTGGATCACCAGACTCTCCGGGGAGGGATGGGTGGATAGGAAGGCAGGGTCGTCCGAGCATGGACGGTGGCGCCTGGCAACGTTCTGGTCAACCGGCGCACCAGAAGCGGGCCTGGACCAGGTGCCCAGAAGGACATCCGTCAGGGCCTCATTAAACGGCAGCAGAGGCTCCTGGGGGCATGACTGCGGTTTAAACACTTCCGTCAGAATATTCGGTTTGACCTTCGCGACGGGGAGCTCAAGGTGTAAGGCCTTGGCAGCCCTCATCAGGACCACCGAATAGGCAGCACCTGCCTCAGACGCCACAGGGGACGGAGAGACAAACCCAGGGTTGGGCGACTCGTCCAGGCCACTGGCATCACCCAGATCACCTACCCAGTCCACATCGTACTGGCAGGCACGGGATAGAGGGTCCTCAGACCCCTCCCAACCCTCTCCATACTCCTCCTCGTCATACCCATATTCTGGGTCGACGATATAGACATCGGGGTCAACGGGCCCCATCGGCGTCGGATCCGGCGCCGATCGACGCCGGTCCGGCTCCGCGTCCGGAGTCGGGGAGGAAAGGGGGGTGGCGCCGCGCGGCGTCGGCGCAGGTGACCCGACGCCGGCCGGAGCCGACGGCGGAGTCGCTGCACCACGCGGGGGCGGTACCACGGGTTGTCCCACAGGAACCGACGCCGGAGAGGCCGGGAGACCAGCCGGCGACGAACCAGAGGGAACCAGCGGCGCCGGGGCCGGAGCCACCGGCGGCGCCGGGGCAGGAGCACCCGAACCGCTCGGGCCCCCAGACGGGACCGACGGGCCCGCAGGCGCCGAAGGCCCCGCCGGAGAAGACCTCGCCCTCATAGCAATGAGGAAGGCCTCGATCTCCTCACGCGACGCGCCTTCCCCAGGGACCGACAGGTGTGGGGCAGACGGCGTCGGCGACCCATGCGGGACCGCGGGGGTGGGGTCACCCGAGCCCCCGGCCGCAGCACGCGGGCGTCGGGGGGAGTCGGGGGTGCGATGGCGACGCCCCGACTTCTTGTGCTTACCTGACGAGCCGGAGGAATGGTGGCGACTCCCGGAGCGCCCATGGCGGCTCCGCGATCGTTCCCTCGACCGCTCCCTCGACCTCCGACCGGACCGGGACCGCTCTCGACGCGGGGCCGACACCCGGAGCTCGAGAAGCTTGCGGGACCGCTCCCGCCTAGCTTTTCCAGTCAAGGCCCGACAGTCGACGCAGGACTCCACGTCGTGGTCCGCGCCCAGACACCGGAGGCAGAGTCGATGGTGGTCGGTGACCGACATCATGCGGTCGCACTCGTCGCAGCTCTTAAACCCAGGCATCCTACCGGCACCGTAGAAAGATTAAGTTTTACAAACACTTGGTCAAAAGACCGGAGTACTGCTCTTCGGATCTGCGCTAACTGGCGCGGAAAAAAGAAGAACTGACGTCAGCGCGCGGAGGCGGCGTCTATATACTCCAGCGACGTCATCACGGCGCACGACGCCGACGACGCGGAGCCGCAGGGGACGCCTGCAGACGACGCCTACCGACGCGCAGGGGTACTGCTACGCAAAAGTTTCCGGATCCAGACTGACGCCTGGGGATATTCTAAGGTAAGGAATCTAATACTAACCTGTTTCTTTCAGATAATTGTGTTTCACGGTACAGATTAATGTTCCTTTCGTTATGGAGTGGAGGGTTTCACGTTTAAAGTCACCAATTATTTTGCAACACAGGTCACGTAAGGTCCAATCAACATCAACAATTATGGGACATGATACATCTACATGCCAGGCATAAAGCAGCAATATGGTACAGAAGCGGTATTCATAGCAGTATCTTAAGAGGTGGGAAATAGCAGGCATGTATCATCTTAGAAAACCATTCAGTGATCAAGTAATCAGTTCCAGTGGAACTAAAATGCATTCAAGCAGCAATTTGTAAATACTTTGTAAATCATGTATAATCATTGTATATATGGGATTTTTAGTATGTATTCTAAAGTTTTTTATATATGTATTTATTATTAACGGTCGATCACTTTAAAGACATGCCCTTTAGAGTACACCTCAGCTATATTGTTTAAACCGTTATCTTTTGACCAATATATACTGTTATTGCATTCATGCATGAATCATAATGGTTTGTTTTTTCTAAATCAGTTGAAAAATAATACATCATGTTCATAAACATATATATTTTTTTTTCTATAAAAAATGTAACATGTGAAGAGGACCTTTTTGTAATCTAAAGTATGTTCTTTATGTTTACTACCGACCATGTGACTCACTTGAGAGATGGAGCAACACTAAAAAAAAGTATATATGATTTAAGCTGACCGGGTGCACGGTGTGTGTACAAGAGCACTTGATGCTCGAAACGCGTCGCCCGTTGAGAGGTATTAAATAAATCTTACCTTGCCAACAGCCTGGGGTTCGTCTCTTCATTTCGCGGCAGCGGTGGTGAAGATTGCTGATTGAATATATATATATATATATGTTCACACACATTGAGGGGGATTTCTTCAGTGGGCTTCATTTATTGACCCGGTAAGCGGTTAGTCATATTTTGCTTCTGCGGACCATAGCATACAGCCCAGGGCAATGGGCCAGCCCACTATGCCCGCTAGCTCCCTTCACTCTGAACGACTGCACAAAACCTTTGCACATGTTTTGCCATTCACCTAAAAATAGTTACTTTCTCTTCACTGATAACCTTTGTTCAAAATGCGCATTTTTATTCATTTATTTATTTCACCTATAAACCACCACTTAATTTGCATGCACTTTGAGTCACCAGTTAGATGGTGATCTGGTTTTGGTCTCAGTTTAAAAGTTGCTGTTATAAATCGTTTATCTGCATTGTAACAGCTGGCAATTTCAGTGCTTCTTTAGGTGTTTGTTTATTGTGGTGATCTTCATAAATTAAAAAGAAACAAAGGCCACTAATGAAAAGCTTATAAATTAAAATCATGTGTAAAATGGCCACAGTGAAAGTTTATGTAGCAGCATTTGTTTCCTGAGGCATACACATGCTGCTAAAAAGCAAAAAACAAAATAATTCATAACCACTGCACCAGTTTGCGAATGCCAGATCTTTTGGCTTTGGCAATTTTTTTTCCTCTTTTTGTTTTTATACAGTTGATAAATTCAATGCCAGAGAAGTGTGTAATATCAGTCATTTAATGAACCCAGGGTCCCCTGTCGCATTGTTTTAATATTCTGGGAAAATAATTGAGTAACATTGAGTTAGTAGTGCTTGGGGTAATTACATTTTTTGTAATTATAATAAGGACAGCGCAACTTAGACTCAATACCATTCATTAACCTTTTAAATACTGTAAACATTACTTATTTTAAACAAAGCATTTGATATCCAACCATAGGAGAGCATCAAAGCAATCAGATACATCCTGGATACAAAGTGAAGTAACAGCCCAATTTGGAATCCTCAATATTGGCCCAAACTTGAACATAGCTACTTTATTGAAAAACTCTTTAAGCACATAAAAGCATTAATTACCTTACTGATTTCTTCTTTCTCGGTAGTGAACTGCAATTCATCAACAAGCGCATTCTTCTCGATAGTAAATTCTTTCTGCATTTTTTCAAGTTCCTGACTGACTGTGCTTATCTTGGTCTTTAGGCTAAGACAATCCTCAGTCAATTCAGCTACCTAGATTTTGAGAGATTAAATTATAATGAACACAATATATTAGAGTAATGAATGCAATTCAGTTAGGAGAAAAAGACTCCCTGTCTAAAATTACTTTTAACTAGTAAAAAGCATAGGCTGCATTAAGGCAAATGTATTAGCTTAACAATGAGATAATGTCCTCCAAATCACATAGATTTTGTTTTTTTTGAGGTGATGTTGATAAGGCACTCCAGAATTAAATCCTCATTCAATATTCTTTCCAATTTATTATTTAAGAGCTTCCATTATAAAATAACTACCTATGTAAACCAATTTTGAATGCTGAAAATATGAAGTGGAACAAGAGAGTACTATTGCTGCAATGTATTATTCTAAGAGTCCTGTGTGTTTTTCCTACTTAGGCAGGCATGTTTGTTGAAATGGGTAAAGTCACAAAAACAGACAAACCTACCCATTAGACACATAATAACGGTAGAGACATGGACTATATGAAGCAGTCTCCCAATGACAAGGTTAAAAGTCCATGTTCTACTGTTAAAGTCGGTTTCCAAGGCAATCAAGCTTGCAACACGTAAAGTCTCATTTATAGAAAACCAAGGATAAGCCTTTTCTTCGCTTCCAATAGAAATATATGGAAGCAGGGGCTCGATCAGCATCCTACCAGACAAACATAACTGCCCACATGCTAAACCAGAGGATCCCCCAAACGTGCATACACTTTTAGGTATCTACATTTCATACTCTTGGAAGTAGGATTGTGAACCTGAGAAAGTTCCTAACTTGTAAGAAATTAACAGTTTGGGAAAGAAGATGGTCTTCTTCACTACAATTCAATATCATGTGTAGTTCAGCCATTACACATTGACATCAACCATTTTCCAAACATTTTGGTATAACATTACCAATTGCATACTGCAGTGCATCGATTCTGTGATATCCATTCGAGATAGGTTGCAAGCCAAATTTAACCTTTTTGAATGTCAAACCAGAGGCTCTTGTTTGCATTACTGTATTGATTCATTTCTGTATTCACTCGGTATTGTATAATTTCACCCTTAGTTCCTACCATTCAGACGGATATACACACAGACTATATAAATTACACAGTGGCGGTCGCCACTGGGTGGTTACAGCTAGGATCGTCTTTCCATAGGAACTGCATTTTTGTGTTGCTAATAGCTTTGGCCGCGTTTGACGAATCTCCACAAAACTTTCCAAAAAATTACTACATTTTGACTAGTTTACGCAAGGAAAGTTATGGGGAAATCAGTCAACGGGCTGAGAATAAAGGGTATGTGGTCTCAAAACACCTTTTCCCCA
Organism: Lissotriton helveticus; assembly: GCF_964261635.1. Lineage (NCBI taxonomy): Eukaryota > Metazoa > Chordata > Amphibia > Caudata > Salamandridae > Lissotriton > Lissotriton helveticus. The sequence continues at coordinate 1,850,148,566 of NC_136067.1, read as the reverse complement.
TTAATTTTTCTACAGGAACTTTAGACATCCCTACAGTCCAATTCGCTGAATGGATTTACACCAAGGTTGACAGAAAGCTTGATCTTGGTCCAGAAAGCATGCTTTTTGTGATGTGGTGTAAATCCGGGTTGTTGATGGAACCTCGTATGCATTTACCACGCATGCCGGTTCCACGCAGTCTCAACAACGTGTCTTAACCACGAATGTGCCTTTACCACGCATGCCTTTACAACAAATTATGAGGCTAAGTGATTTCAAATTCTCACCAGAAACATACACTTCTATATTGTGAGAACAATAGAGAACCAGATTACGTTACTCGTTAAAAAAAATTCTACAGTACATCAATGTCAATAGTCAAAAGTGTAAAATGTGAAACAATTTTTTTTAAAGCATTTTGTTCTATGGACTAACCGAAATGAGAAATCCTTTTAATAATGATACTCCCAATACAATAATGAACAACATCTCGGTGTGCGGTCCTCCTATATTACAGAATGTTTTTACAATGCTAATAGGACTACCATACCGTTCTGAGAGCTGTGTCGATTTTCTGCCCTCTGTAATTAAAGCATACTTACTGCCATGGATCAGCAGGATAGAACAGTTTGGCACACACTGCATTGTACACAAAAACCTCCTGCCCGAGGAGCCACTGTAGTAAGCAGAGGCTGCACCCTGGCAAACTCCATCCTCTGCTGTTGACTAGCTGCAGAAGGAGGGAGAGCCCCCCAGACACAGAATGCTTCACAGTGGAATGTGAACTAGGTAAAGCAGTAGGAAGAGTAATTCAATCAAATGTGCTCCTTAGGGGAACTGTGCTTTAACAAACTGACTAGATAAAAGAGCTGGGAATCCCTGGCTGCTTCCCACCACCTTTGCTAAAAGGTGCAGAGTAAAAGAGTTCAGTCCTCCCATGAGGTAAAGAAAAAACTGAAAACAGCAATGTTGGAAAGACGATGGAAGAGGAGAATGGCATACATCTCAGGAATTACATGATCCTTATGAAATATATACCATATTTCACAGGAATTAACTGATTCCAGCAAATACAGATGTGTAACCCCCGTCCAAAAACATTCAATAAAAGGCCCTAATTATAGATTATATAAACATACACACACATTAAAACAAGGTGGAGTTCCAGTCTGTCTATAGCTGGATTCACTCTTTTTAGCCAGACACTCATTAGGTAAGCTACAAAGCACTCAGAAGACAACCTGTTATCGATTACCGCTGTAAAAAAAATGTATGTTGCTAACTGGAGAAATAAAATTGCTTCATATTTCGTATTGAATATTTTTTCATCTAAATTCTTGTTTAACAATACATTAATAATTTTTGAAATTATCAAGTGAAGATATCATCAGTAGAAGCAAAGCGATGTTATGTGACATTGCCACTAGATACATTTTCTCATCTTAAATCTAATTGATAAGGAGTGACTCATCCCCAGAAGCATGCATCTTTAAAGCCCTACATAAAAAATCTTGTTTTTTAAACTCCTCTTAAAGAGAAAGTACAACAGTGTCACACCTCTTACTTAAATCCTGTTTTCCGGTCTCTCAAGAGGCAAACACCAAGGTGCCTTGGCACTTGCCTTTCAGGATTATAAGTGTGTACCTGTTATCCATCTCTCATTGTTTTTCCCTTTTGCCAATGTGAGCAATTATATTAGTTTGCTGCATTGATGCAGTTTGGCTTTCCTTGGTTTTGGCTTTGCTGCCTTTGTTTACTCTGCACCCACCACCAGAGATTTCCAGTGATCATGGTTGGCAGGCCTTTTAAAAGCTACTCAAAACGGTGATATCACTCTTACCAGTACTGCCAGGGGTACAGGCAGGAACATGACAAGTTTGACTCTACAGAGCACTTATCAGCCCTGCTTCTAAACCTCCTCTTCAGTCTGCAACTCTTGATCCCCTGCCTCAGTGTCCTCTGATAGAAGAGACAATAGATGCTATCCTTCTAAAATGGCTTCCAGAATCTGCTATTACTCCTACTATCTTTCAACTTCTCACTGGTCAGAATGCACCTGCGGACCTCTGCGTAAATGGTGTCAATATTATAGAGGATTTGGTGAATGAATCTGGAGAAATTGGTGATTTCCTTTGCTGGGCTGAGGGCAATGACATTCCTAACGCTGAGTCCACAGTGAAATATGATAAAAACGGGGTGTTGACAGAGGCTGTCATCTTCACTCAAACATGGATTTTCCTTGCCTTCTACCTAGGTATTCCTCAACATTTTTTTACTGCTACATGACTGCTGTTGCACTTGGTATCCCCTGCATCATGGAATCAATCAGTTGCTTTTATGGATCAGAAAGAACCTGAAAAATCACATGTGCCACCCTTCTGTTTCAAGCTGTACCCTCTGCAGCTCTTCCATGATGTCTCACAGGTGGACTGTAGTCCTCCTTGTATTTCTGGAAGTTTGATCATAGCTTCAGATGATGCATCTGCCAGACACCACAGAAAAGTGAGTCAAACGCGCCCTTAAGTGTGAACATTCAACTGTGTTCGCTCTTCATGCCCACACCTATGTTGCTTACCCTGCTCAGTTTCTGATATCTTGTTACTTACCGGTAATCTTCATTACCCCGATTAAGGTCCTCCTCGTCCTAGTCCTTACGATGTAAGGCAATCCTGCCTCACGACAATCAAGAGAAATTATAGTATTTTTATTTTTTATAATAGAAGCCCCTCCCATCCACCGCCATGCCTATTTTCAACAAGTCCAGACACTAACACAGCGGGAGGGAGGGAACTGGACTAGGACGAGGGGGCCCTTGATCGGGGTAATGAAGATTACCGGTAAGTAACAAGACATTACCCCCTCATACGGTCTCCTCGTCCCAGTCCTTACCATGTGAGGAACTCACAAGCAGAAAACCAAGAAGAAAAACGCAGGACACCAGGGATCCATGCAAAAGTACAAGAATTTAATCAAACAAATGATTTCGTTAAAGCAGCATTCAAAACGCCAACAGCAAAATTTCCCACAGTGGCATGCAAAACATCAAGGTGATAATACCGGATAAACGTGTGACGTGACTGCCAAGTGACCGCCCTACTAATCTCTTGGATAGAGACCCCCGCCGCCTCAGCCCCGGAAGAGGACACAGACGTGTACGTCAAACATCCCTGCAACTGAGACAGAGGAGGCAGACCCACAGACGTATAGGATTGGCAGACCGCCAAACGCACCCAACAACTGATGGTGGAAGTAGAAACCTTCTTCCCCTTAGCCACACCCCCACAGGAGACAAACAGGCAGCGGAAAGACGAATCACCAAGGTACTTTGGAGCTAAACCTGAAGGGCTCTGCGAACTTCCAAGGAAGAAGGAACAAGTGAATCCCAATCCCAAGGCAAATCAAGCAGGACCACCTGCTGCTGCAAATGGAACATGCATGAAATTTTAGGGAGAAAGGCCGGGTCAAGCCGCAAAACAACCCTATCCTGCACTGAACTGCAAATTAAGGTAAGGGAAGGAGATAAACAAAGCATCCAACTCACCCAACCGCCGAGCGGAGGTGATGGCCAACAGAAAAGCCATCTTAGCAGACAACCACAACAAATTTGCTTCCAACAAAGGTTCAAAAGGGGGCAAGTGCAAACCCCTCCAAACAGTCAGCAAATCACAAGATGGCACAATCACAGGAGTGACCGGATGACGAAGCCGAAAACTACACAGAGGCCGACTCACCAAAGGAGCAACAACTTCCAAGGAGGCTGCGGGACCCCTACATGCCCGAACCGCAACCCATTGAGCAGACAAGGTAACAGGGGAAAAGTCTTTCAAAAACCCATCTCAAAGAAAATCAAGAATAAGAGCCCAATCCCCAACCACAGGATCCACACCATGAGAGGAGCACCAGGAGACAAAAGAGCCCCAATGCTTATCATAGCTGCTAAGTGTCGAAGACAGACGCGACTGTTCAATGTCACAGACCTCCACAGAAGTGCTGCCCAAAGACTCCAATGTCAGCCGCTCACGTCAGATGTAAGCGACAAAGACTGGGCAAAGACAGGAGTGGATAGTGAAGTAGAGCCGGAACCAAGGGAAGCCGGACAAACCTGTCCCCGCCAACTGCATCAGGAGCGGAAACCAAAGGCAGCGAGGCCAAAAAGGAGCAATCAATAGCACAGACACCCTCTCCAACCACATTTTCTGCAGCAGCCTCTGTAGGAGGAGAATTGGAGGGAAGGCATACAGAAGGCCCGAAGGCCAAGGAATCGAAAGAGCATCCACCGCCCAAGCCTGAGGACAAACCAGGGGAGAACAGTGTTGGGAGGGGAAGCAAAAAGATCGATCCAGGGAGTCCAGAAACGAAGACAAAGGTCCTGGAACAGAGGAACAGACAGATGGTACAGAACAGAGGACGGAAGGTTGCGGCTCAAGCCGCCCGCATGAAAGTTCAGATGCCCCTGAACGTAAACAGCCCTCAACGCCAACAGATGACATTCCGCCCAGACACAAATCTTGGAAGCCAGCAAATTCAGAGACACGCACCTGGTCCCATACACCCCCCCCCCCCCCCGGGCAGTTCAAGTAGCAACGAGCCACCTGATTGACGGTACGAATCATCAGATTCGCCCCTTGGAGAGAAACCTGAAAGAACATCATCACCTGCCAAATGGCTGCCAACTCCGGCCAGTTCGAGGAGTGGGTGCTGTCCATCTGAGACGACCTACGCTTAGCCTCCAAGGACCCCATAGTGGCCTTCCATCCCCAAAGACTGGCAGCCGTTGTCAACAAGAGGGGAGGAGGAAGCTTAAAGTGCACCCCCTTCTCCAGATTGGGAGTGCAAAGTCACCAGTCCAAATCCTGACCTAGAACAGGGGAGAGAGGAACAGAGCCTCATAATCCGTCCAGGAGGGATCCCACTGAGGCAACAGATGATTCGCCAAGGGTTTGAGATCCAGGCGAACCCAAGGAACTACCGCCATGGTGGCAGCCATCAACCCCTGGACCTGCAAACAATCCCGAGCCGGGGCAAAAGAGCGACTAAGCAGGTCCCGCAGAAGCGCCTGCAGGTTAGAGATCCAAGCAGGAGGGAGAAATACCGCCCCCTGCAAGGTGTCAAACAGTCCCCCGAAGAACTGAAGTCTCTGAACAGGAACAAGATGAGACTTGGCCGGATTCAACTTGAACCTCAGATCCTGCAACAAGGACATCGTTGCCTCCACCGCCAGATGAGCCTTATGGAGGGAGGAAGCAGAGACCAGACAATCATCAATATAGGGAAGCAGAGAAATCCTGACGCTGCAAAACCCCTACAGGAGCCAATACCTTGGTAAAAGTCCGGGGAGCAGTAGAGAGGCCGAAAGGCAATACCCAAAACTGGTAATGGACCCCGTCCACCGTAAACCGCTGGAACCACTGATTTTCCGGATGGACGGGAACGTGAAAATAGACTTCTTCCAAATCCAGAGAAGCCAAAAAAAATAAAATCGCTCTCAGGGAAGAGGGGAATGACGGACTGTAAGGTGACCATCCGAAAATGATCCAGCCGCACTAACTTGTTCAAAGACCGGAGACTCAGAATTGGGCGGAAGGTACAATTGGGTTTTGGGACCAGGAACAGACTGGAATAGAACCCAGGCCCCGCTACGCCACTGGAACTAGCACAACAGCACCCTTCGACATCAACAGGCCGACGCCTGTCAACATGGTAGATCTTTTCACATAGTCTTTTAACAATGGGGTCATCGGAAATCAATCCAAAGAGGAATGGTCCGGGAACTAAATGCAGTAACCCAGATCGATGATTGACAGGACCCACTGGTCGGAAATCAGACTGGACAAACGATCCAGGAACAAATGGAGCTGAGCCCCCACCATGGCATAGTCATTTCCGTCCAGCTCCCTGGAGCTGCTGCTGCTAAGGCCAGGATTTATAATGGAACGCAGCCCCCGACCACGAAAGGGCTGAGAAGAAAAGAGCACTCCGAAACCCTTGCTTATGGAAACAAATACTTTTTCTTCTGCACAGTCTATAAAAGCTTCAACAACTTCTCATCCTCTGCAGAGCGCTGAACCATCATGTTCAGACCGTCCCCAAAAAGCCAGGGACCCTCAAAAGGAAGTTTATGAACCAAGGTCTTTTGTGCAGCATCAAGACGCCAACGATTGGTCCAGAGCAACCTCCTACCAGCCACCACTGCCCCAGCAGCCGGGGAGAAGGCCCACAGGGTATCAAAAGTCACATCCGACATATACTGAGCCAAGACTTCCATCTGTGCCAAGATAGGAGTGGGATACCCCTGATCCTGAAGGCAGTCGAACAATTTCTCATAATCCTTAATAAGAACCTGGAAAGCATAGGCCGAGTAAGTGCTAGCTCAAAACCCAAAATGAGAAGCAGCATAAGAATGCTTGAGAGCTGACTCCACCTTCCACTCAACCGGTTCAGCAAGGGAAGCCTCCTCCGAAGACAAAGAGGAAGAAGAAGCCATGGAGGACAAAATAGAATTGACCTTAGGAACCTGGGGAAACTGGGCATCAAATTCCGTCAGACGATATTGGTTCCCCAGAAAGCGAGAAATCCCCTGCTCGTCGACCTCAAGCCATTCTTTTGCCAGAATCTCTTTGATCACATCATGAAAAGGCGGGTCATCCACCACCGAGGTAATATACTGGGAGTCAAACCCCTCATCAACAATGACTTTGGCTCAAACCTCAGCACCTCACAAATATGGATCAACATGTCTGAAAAAACCTTCCCCTGGATATACTTCCTCTTAGGGGAATTGTCCATGTCCTCATCATCCTCCTTAGACTTCTTAGCAGAAGGCTCAAGCAGCGCAGCCTGCACAGTAGAATTAACCAAATCCTGCAAATCAGACTTGGAAATTTGCAACAGTTCACCTTCCTGTAGCTCCTGAACATTATTATGCTTGGACAAAGATTTTGCAGGCACCGGCGAGGAATCCTCATCACCCATGGCAAACTGCAGCAAGAACAAGCCAAACAGGAAGCCACCGACCGCATCAGGAAGTGGCCAGCCACTCCCCTTAAAAGCTGTCACCAAGAAACCAAGTCTCAAACAACATGAGACTTGGAAAAAAAAAAAAGGGACAGCCCTGCCGCCTCCCCCACACCCACAGAACAAACCACCATAGCCGCGGGAGCCGGATGCTGCTACAGACCCCAGCACCGGAACGACCAGTGGCCGGAATGCAGAAGAAAGCTCCCCACCCTAGCCAAGCACATGCACGGGGAGCGCGTTCTGGCCACTGAGCAGGAACACGACCGACCAGAATACCGGTATGTCAGAGCGCAACAAAAAGCACATAAAGTAAGCATGAACATGCACCATAATGCTTGAAATCCAAAGAAAAACTCACCGAAATCCCAGTCCAGCGAACTAGACACAGGAAACACGGCACAGCAAACCAGAATTCAGACCAACGTGTTGGACAGCAAAGAAAACAGGAATGGCCCATATTATACAAATAAAAGTACTAGCATTCCTATTGGCTGTCGTGAGGCAGGATTGCATCACATGGTAAGGACTGGGACGAGGAGGTCATATGAGGGGGTAATGAAGGATTATCAGGCTTATTGGGTGCTCTTACGGGCGGCTCTCACTCTGCCTTCTAGAATGACATTAAAGAAAAGCAACAGCAGTTAATCTCAGATATTGCCCTGGATGCTTTGCAAGTGCTTTGTCTGGGGCTAGATAGGCAGTAGTCAGTAGATAATTGTTTTGCTTCCTACTTGGAATGGGGATCCTGCCCTCCCTCTTCATCCTCAACCTCTGTTGCCTTACTTCCCAAACCTTGAGACAACTGTTGGTCAAGGATGTTACTTAAAGAGCAAAGAACAAGTTACTTATCTTCAGTAACGAAGTATCTGTAAGAGACATAGGTGAGGTATAGATTCCTTACCTTAGAATTAACCCCAGGCGTCAGACTGGATCCGGAGAATTTTTTCTCCGAACAGGACCCCTGCGCGACTGTAGGTGTCATTGGTCGACTGCGTCCCCGAAGGCGTCATAGTCGCTGGGATGACAATGCAGTGTCTACTTGGACACCGCCCCTGCACGCTGACTTCAGTTCTGACATGACTTTCCATGCCAGAAGCGCAGAGCCATGCAAGACACTGACCACTGGTGCACAAAACTAGGGCCCTGCAAAGGAGTCCCTATCCCTAGAAATCAATTCGCATGGTGGGAAGGATGGGTGGGCCGGTAAGGAATCTAATACTGTGGAAGGGGTGTGGTGCAGCGGCCAGGGTACCTGACTCCGGACCACGGGGTTCACGGTTCGATCCCTGGCACAAGCGGCAGGTCAACCCAGCACCATGTGACTCTGGGAAATAGCTCGCTTAATCTTCCCGAGGGCCCCCACCGCCGGGATACCACTTACAGATACATAGTTACTGAAGGTAAGTAACCTGTTCGTCTGAAAGAGACCGTTACAGATTCCTTACCTTAGAATAGATACCATAGCAATACCATCCCAGGAGGAGGGACTGCGAACCAAGTTCACACCAGAAAGTCCTGGAGGAGAGAACAGGCAAAGTAGCCATCCCTCCAGACTTGACTAACCAGGCGGTAACGTCTGGTGAATATGTCCATAGATGCCCACGTGGCCGCCTGGCAGATGTCAAGAAGTGAGGCTCCACGTGACAAAGCAGTAGCTGCTGCCATAGTTCTAGAGGAATGAGTCTGCAGCCCGAATGGAGGCACCTTTTTTGCTAAAGCGTAACAAATCTTTATACTAAGGACAACCCATCTTGAGATGGTACGCTTTTGGACAGCCCGACCTTTCTTGGCACCCACATAGTCAACGGAGAGTTGATCGTCCACTCATAAATCTTTAGTGTGGTTATGGTAGAAGGACAGCGCACGTTTTGGGTCCAGATAGTCGGGTCTCCCCTTGGAAAGGTGCGGAGGAGGGGAAAAGGTGGGCTGAGTGATAGTTTGTCCTATGTGAAAAGGAGTAACTACTTTAGTAAGGAACAAGGATCTTATCCTAAGCACCACTTTGTTCGGATGCACAGAGAAGAAAGGGGGCTTAGAAGAAAGAGCCTGAAGCTCACTCACTCTGCGAGTAGAGGTGACGGCAACAAGAAAGGCAGTCTTCAGAGTAAGGAGCCTGAGAGGATAGACGTGAAGAGGCTCGAAGGGAGCACACATAAGGTATGTCAAGACAAGTTTAAAGTCCCACTGAGGCATTAGAAAAGGAGATGGAAGAAAGAGGCGAATAATGCGCTTAAAGAACCTATTAACAATAGGGAACTTGAAGAAAGAGGGCTTCATTGTCACCGAAATCCGGGACAGAGGCTGAAACATCAGTATCATAGCTCGAAAATCCCGGACTCGCTGTTTGGGAGTGCGATGAACTGAAAATGCTTGTGGCCTACCGTGAACCGTAGGTAGCATCTGTGGGCAGGCAAGACGGGAATATGGAAATAGGGGTACTGCAAGTCCCAACGTCACCATCCAGACTCCGGGGTCAAGGGAAGATAGAACCTGAGCCAACGTGAGCATTTTGAACTTCTCCTTGTGGAGGAAGCGGTTGAGAGCCCTGAGGTCTAGGACAGGACGCAGGCCCTTGTCCGTGGGCACCAGAAAGTAGCAGGAATAGTAACCATGACCTACTTCTGGCGTAGGAACCCTTTCGATTGATCCCTTGGCCAAGAGAGGTGAAACTTCCTAGCGGAAAAGCACCAAATGATCCTCTGGCATGCAATCGAAAGACGGTGGCATAAAGGAAAAGGTAGTCTCAAAGGAGAGGGAGGAGCCCCTCGGACTATCTGCAAAACCCATCTGTCTGACGTGATGGTTTGCAAGTGGGGGAGGTGATGGCGAATCCGGACATCCACTGGCCGCTAATGGGCCCAAAAAGTCAGACTATGAGGGCTTAGAGGCTGCTGCAGGCGGGGAAAGGGTGGACTGGCCCGCTTGCTGGCTACCTGGCCCGCGAGGTCGCTGGGTCCCAGGTCCGCGGCTACGCATAGGCTGAGCAGCTTTCATGGAACGGTGGCTAGACTGGGTCGGACATGGTAGACTGTGGTGAACGGGAGGAGGCTGCAAGGCCTAAGGATCTGGCCGTAGCTCGAGAATCCATAGGTGATCCAGCGCAGAGACTGCCTTGTCACCAAAAATGCGACAGCGGGCATGTCCAGCAGAGTTGTTTGAACACCCCCTGAAAAGCCTGACGTCCTCAACCAGGTGTAGAGCCGAAGAATTACCGATGTGGCAGTGAGTCGGTAGTATCTAGTCCACAGTGAATTGTGATTTTTGCTGCGTTTCTCCCATCAACGAAGGCTTGGGAGAGAACGGCCAGGTCCCCTTCTGGGCACTGAAGCAGCACTTGTGCAGCCATATCCCAGATCGTATGGGAGTATCAGCTTAAGAGTACCGGCGTCGATCCAGATCCAGGCCTGGATCCACAGGGCCCTCAAGCACTGGGGCCCTCTACAGACACCACAGGGCCCGAAGACGCGCTAGCTGAGTAGAGCTGCCCAAGGATACAGTGGAGGGCTTCATAGAATGTTTGAATGTGGGCAGGGGATGCCAAAGCTCACGGAAATGGGGGAGGCGCTGAGTCGTCCCTGAATAGGGCACCGGAGACAACGCCTTCGTGCGACGATGCTCCGGATCCCGCGTCAGGTCAGCCGACTAACAGGGAGAATGCGAAGAGCAATGGTGCTCCTTCACCTTCTTCTTGTGCTTTGACTTACCTGAGGAGTGTGAAGACTTAGACGAGGTATGGTGGCCCAGCAAACGGTCTCAAGACCTTCCCTTTGAGCGAGACCAGGAGCGGAGCGGAACCGACTACCGACCCTCCAAGAGCTTTCGGGACCGCTCCAGCAAAGACTTTGGATTCATGTCCCCAGCAGTTGGAGCACGACTTTGGGTCGTGGTCATGTTCCAGACAGCAAAGGCATACAAGGTGCGGGTCCATCGCAGACATCAGTTTGTGACCGACCTCACAGGGCCTGAAGTCGGTCCGACGATGGGACATCCCTCGCACACCAGGAGACGATGACTCGAAATAAGAAGTTGACAAAAGTAAAAAAATTAAATAAAAAGATCAAAAATTGAGTAAAGAGTTAATCTCTCTTCGGATCTGCGCTAGGCTGGAGCGGAAAAAGAAAGAACTGACGTCAGCGCATAGGGGCGGCGTCTAAGTAGACACTGCAATGTTATTCGGGCGTCCACAATGCCGACGTCGGACGTGGAGTCAACCGACACCACCTACGACCTGCAGGGATACTGCTAAGAGAAAAAAATCTCCATATCCAGTCTAACACCTGGGGGCAATTCTAAGGTAAGGAATCTATAACTAACTGTCTCTTTCAGATATGCCGGACAACAACTGGGCTCTACCATTCCTATGCGCTGTTTTTCTCATGTGGGATGGTATTAGGCTGCAATTATTACTCAATGCCTAGCTTCAAGAAGTCTCAGATCAGTGAATGCTAGACATCGTTCACAGTGGATATACAACAGAATTTGCCCTAAATGCATCCTCCTGCAATGTTCCACTTCACTTTTCAGCCACAGAATCTTATGAAAAACTAGACGCCACACCAAGGTGTCTGGGATCTTGTTAAGGAGTTCTGTTATTGCTGTTTCCCCTGACCAGCAGGCTTTGGGAACCTACTCTAGCCTGTTCCTGTTGCCTTAACTATCTCATTGTTGACCTGAAAGAAGGTACTCTGTGTCCCCAGTACACTACTGCTCAAATACAATTCTTCCAGCTCATCATCTTTTCTGTAACCCTCATACCTCATATCTTCCTGATGAAAAAGTTACTTACATTTTGTAACATATAATCTGGTAGAGACACTATTTAGCTGCAGATTATTTTCCTTAGAATTTCCCAGGCTTCAGGCTGGATCTGGAAACATTTGCATGAGCAGTACACCTTACGCGTTGCGGCGGGTAGCTCCATCCGGCTCGCGTAACATCGCTGGCATCGGTTACGATGTCGCCGTCACCTATATAGGTGCCACCGAGGCGCGCAGACGTCGGTACTTTTCACTTTTCCACGCCAGAAGCGCAGAGCCATGAAGTAACGGATGGAAGTGTGTGCCAAAACTAGGGCCCTGAAAAAGGGAGTATCCCTAGCCCACACAAATAAGTCAGCAGAAAAGGGAGGCTTGGGTGGGTCTGTAAGGAATCTGCAGATAGATATTGTCTCTACCAGCTAATGAGTTACCGAAGGTAAGCAACTTTTTTATCTGACAGGGCCTTCCAGCTGCAGATTCCTTACCTTAGAATAAATACCCAAGCCATACCCTCCTGGCGGTGAGCTCGGCACGCATTTCTCACACTAGAAAGTCTTGCAGGACTAAACAGGCAAAATGCCCGTCCCTGTGGACCGGACTGTCCAGGCAGTAGTGCTTGGCAAACGTGTGCAGAGACACCCACGCTGCTGCCTGGCAGATGTCCAGAACTGGAACACCCAGAGTCAAGGCTGTGGTCGAAGCCTTCCCCCTGGTGGAATGGGCTCTTAATCCCTCAGGGGGCTGCTTCTGAGCTAAAGCAAAGCAGATCTTTATGCAAAGAAAGACCCAGCAAAAAATGGCACTACCCGACCTTTCTTAGCTCCCACGTTCCCCACAAAGACTTGGTCATCCACTCGGCACTCTTTTGTGCGTTCAAGGTAGAACGATAACTGTCTTTTTGGGTGCAGACGGTGGAGACGCTCCTCTTCTTTAGAGAGATGTGGAGAACCAAAAAAGGTGGGCAGCGTGCTATATTGACCCAAATGGAGTCACCACCTTTGGGAGGACTGAAGCACCACCTTACCTACAAAAGTCATCATGTAGCGGGCTTGCATGATAACGCCTGCAACTCACTCACCCTCCAGGCAGACGTTATCGCCACCAGAAAGGCTGTCTTGTTGGTTATCAGCCAGAGGGGACAGTTGTGCAAAGGCTCGATAGGAGCACACAAAAGAAAAGTGAGGACCAGATTAATGACCCACTGGGCATGACAAAGGACGTGGGTGGAAAGAAGTGACTCAGCCCTTTCAAGAGCCTATTTACAAGTGGAGATTTAAACAGAGGGGGTTGGTCTGGCAGACGCAAATTAGCAGATAGGGCAGACAGATAACCTTTAAGGGTGCCCAAAACAGAGCCCTATTGAGCAAGGCTAAGAGTGAAAAGAGGAACAGTAGCGAGCGGAGCAGAAAGAGGGTCAATAGACCTTTCTGTACAGTATGATACAAACTTTTGCCAAAGGCTGGCATATACCGTCTTAGTGGAGGGACGCCTGCCCGCAAAAATAACGTTGTATACTTTGTGAGGAAGGTCAAAAGATATCAACTAGTGCCACTCAATCTCCAAGCATAGAGGCACACAGTTGACAGGTTCGGGTGGAGAACCCTCCCCTGCTGCTACGACAGAAGATCCTCCTGAAGGGGCAGCCTCAGAAGATGCTCCCCCCTCCTCTTCTTCGAGCAGGACCGAGATCTCCGCAGAGTCTCGCTGGCAGGACATGCCGCAAAGAACTTCAAAGCTCGCTCCCGCAAGGCCTTCGGAGCCATGGCCAGAAAGTCTGAGCATGACTTTGAGTCATGGTCGCGCAATAGACAACAAAGGCAGACGAGGTGGGGGATTGGTAACAGACATGGCGCGGTGACATTCGCGTTTATAGAGTCGAATGGTGCGCGCAAGAGATACTGCTCACGCTAAAGTTTCTTGATCCAGCCTGGGAAATTCTAAGGTAAGGAATCTGTAGCTAGAAGTATCTCTCAGATGTCCATCAGCATGAAGGACACATACTTTCACAATCCCATCAGCTGTTCCTGAGGTTTGTTCTGCTGAACAGACACTTTCAATTTCATGTCTTCCCATTTAAACTGAACTCTGCCCCTCTTGTGCCGACGGGTAAGGATGACCTGGTGTTCGTCATTCACAGAGAAAGCATTCAACTTACGCCTCACAGACACAACTGGTAGATGACTTATCTCAATCTGGCTGTCCATCACACAGAAAAGGTCAGTGCCCTCCTTCAACTTCATGACCTCTTTCTATACATGGTTAAGTCAAAATTTCCCTCCTGCAACTACCTGGAGTTCAGAGGCCGCCTCCTTAACATCTTCTCTAACTTGGCGTCTTCCGTTTGTACAGCTTCTGAAGCTAACAATCTCTCTTCCCAGAATTGCTGGTGGGGGTCCCTCAGCTCTTCTATATATATATATATATATATATATCAGCAATGCGCTCCTGCGCTTTTAGAAGGGCTACCCACGGCATCCAAACCATCCGGCCTTCACATGGCTCCCGAGTAAGTCCACAGCCTCCCTCCAATATTAAAAGAGTCCGACGCGTTTCAGGGCCAGAACGCCCCTTCCTCATGGACAAGCAAAGAGACACACCCAGCTCACCTTTGCAATTCAAAAGCGTTTTATTTGAATCAAGTCTGCCCTCAGTGGGCGTGGTTCATAAAGGTTAAGTCGCCAGGAATCCTGGTAGCTGAAGTCCTTCGGGTAAGTTCATTGATAACCTTGAGTAGGTGGTGTGTCTCTGTGCACAATATTAAATCCTTTGTGATCCTTTACTAGGAAGTGGGGGGATGGGCTGCAAAATTGCAAACTTCTTTGGGATGTCGCGCTGATCGGCAAAAAGCTGTCTTTTAGCCTCAGTCTTCACCATCGCAGCATTTCTGGAGCCTCGATGAAGCGGAGCTCCTTCCCACGGCCCGAGCCGACCGTGTAAGTAAATAAATTAGCAATGCGCTCCTGCGCTTTTAGAAGGGCTACCCACCGCATCCAAACCATCCGGCCTTCACATGGCTCCTGAGCAAGTCCACAGCCTCCCTCCAATATTAAAAGCGTCCGACGCGTTTCGGGGCCAGAACGCCCCTTCCTCATGGACAAGCAAAGAGACACACCCAGCTCACCTTTGCAATTCAAATGTGTTTTATTTGAATCAAGTCTGCCCTCAGTGGGCGTGGTTCATAAAGGTTGTTCATAAAGGTTAAGTCGCCAGGAATCCTGGTAGCTGAAGTCCTTCGGGTGAGTGCATTGATAACCTTGAGTATGTGGTGTGTCTCTGTGCACAATATTAAATCCTTTGTGATCCTTTAGTGGGAAGTGGGGGGATGGGCTGCGAAATTGCAAACTTCTTTGGGATGTCGCGCTGATCGGCAAAAAGCTGTCTTTTAGCCTCAGTCTTCACCAGCGCAGCATTTCTGGAGGCTCGATGAAGCGGAGCTCCTTCCCACGGCCCGAGCCGACCGTGTAAGTAAATGAATTAGCAATGCGCTCCTGCGCTTTTAGAAGGGCTACCCACCGCATCCAAACCATCCGGCCTTAACTTGGCTCTCGAGCAAGTCCACAGCCTCCCTCCAATATTAAAAGAGTCTGACACGTTTCGGGGCCAGAACGCCCCTTCCTCATGGACAAGCAAAGAGACACACCCAGCTCACCTTTGCAATTCAAATGCGTTTTATTTGAATCAAGTCTGCCCTCAGTGGGCGTGGTTCATAAAGGTTAAGTCGCCAGGAATCCTGGTAGCTGAAGTCCTTCGGGTGAGTTCATTGATAACCTTGAGTAGGTGGTGTGTCTCTGTGCACAATATTAAATCCTTTGTGATCCTTTAGTAGGAAGTGGGGGGATGGGCTGCAAAATTGCAAACTTCTTTGGGATGTCGCGCTGATCGGCAAAAAGCTGTCTTTTAGCCTCAGTCTTCACCAGCACAGCATTTCTGGGGGCTCGATGAAGCGGAGCTCCTTCCCACGGCCCGAGCCGACCGTGTAAGTAAATAAATTAGCAATGCGCTCCTGCGCTTTTAGAAGGGCTACCCACGGCATTCCAAACCATCCGGCCTTCACATGGCTCCCGAGCAAGTCCACAGCCTCCCTCCAATATTAAAAGAGTCCGATGCGTTTCGGGGCCAGAACGCCCCTTCCTCATGGTTGCAGCATGAGACCCTCGTAAGGTGTGCCCTGTGATCGTGGGCACCTGGAGTCCAAGCAAGGATCAGCAACGTGGTGTGTGTGTGCTTTTTGCAGCCTGAACACCTTTGTGAGAATTGTCCAGTTATCGTGTGCACCGGAATCCAAGTGAGTCTCATCGACGCTGTGTGCGTGTGCTTGGTGCACCATGAGACCTTCGTGAGGATTTGCCTTGTTATCGTGTGCACCGGAGTTTAAGTGAGTCTCAGCGACGCTGTGAGTGTGATCTTCGTGCAGCCTGAGACCTTCGTGTGGAGTGCTGGGTGATCGGGCACCGAAGCTCAAGAAAGTCTCAGCGACGCTGTGTGCGTGTGTCCTGTGGCAACCTGAGATCTTCGTAACCGTAGCGGCCCGGACCGGCAGCACCGGAGGAGCTGAGCCGCCGGCCCAAGCCCACAGTAGCCAATTCACAAGGATTGCATTGGAGGCCAGCCACTGGACAAGGAGAATAGAGGAGAGTGAGTTTGCGCCCCCAGGTAACGTGTCAACTACTGGGACGGGGTGCGGGCTCGGAAGGAAACGCTCTCGGCCTCTCTCTCTCATTCCAGCAGAGCGATTTTCTGCTTCGGCTCGTATCGCAGCCCGTATTGCCAAGGGAGTGGCAGTACAGGGGCCGGAGTGCGGAGCTGCACTTTCTGATTACACCGTACCAGTGTTAGAGGCAACTGTTGAGAGGCTGACTGCAAGTCAGAAGGAGTGGCGGAGAGACCGTCTATAACACAGTGATCAGTGCCTGAGTGTATTACATTATTCCATTTCTGCATAACTGAGTGCATGACTGTCGTATTACACATTGCATCATTTCTGCATAATGGAGTAGCTGATTAAAGTACTACGCATGGCATTATTTCTGCATAACGAACTGCCTGATTGGCGTAGGATGCATTGCATTCTTTCTGCATAACGAACTAACGGATTAGCATATTAAGAAATGCGTTATTCCTGCATAACAAATTACCTGATTAGTGTATTACGCATTGCATTATTTCTGTATACCGACGTACCTGGTGGTTGTATTACACATTGCATTATTTTTACCTTGCAAAATGCCTGATTGCTGCGTTACGCCTTACATGATTTTTACATTACAAAAGTGCCTGATTCTAGTATTACGAACTGTATAACATGATATTAGGATTACAGGAGAATGTTTAGAAGTGCTCATTAATACCGCCAGAACTTACAAGGGCTGGCTGGCCTAACAACCATCCAGGAGAAATAGTACACAAACTCATATCGTATATTTTTTCATATAAAATTTATACTCGTTTTTATAAAACGTGTGTGGAGTCCATTTGTGGTGTCATCATTGGGTTGCTGGGAGCGTGGTTGCAAATACTTTACACATTTGCCTTGAAGATAAGCCTTGCTGCTCGTGCCAAGCTACCAAGGGGGTGAGCTGGGCTATCTCAGAAGGTGGCTTTCCTTTCCCTGACGTGGAACCGAGGATCTCTACTTGGCCTAAGGTACCTACCTCAGCCTGGGTCCAACAATGCACGTCAGTGAAACTATTCGGTACTCATCACGATTGATGAGGATCCCCTGGAAGAGAACTACCAGATATTTCTAGGCCATCTGATCTTTGCTACCTCTCTACTGAGTCAAACAGTTCTGGTGGGAACAGAAAACCAGGTATCTGTGATTTAGGCAACTCTCACTGCTGCCAGTAGTCTAACAGATCTGCTCCAGCAAATCTACCACCAGTCCCGACAGCCACACATCAACCTCATTTCATGTTGTGAGGACGCTTATTTTCTCCTGTAATTCTCCAGGACTAGGGATCTGGTGGCAATGGGGTGGATGCACTGTACTTTCTGTGGCCTGCTCAGTTACCATTTGCTTTTCTCTTTGTTCCTCTTAATGAGAGGTTTCTCCTCAAGGTTTGGAGGAATAAAACTCAGGCCACACTGGTGACGCCTGTCAGAAAAAAAAGTTTGGGTCCCTCCTTTCCCGGGAAATGCTTTTAAGTCGAGAATTGCTCCTACCTTGTCTGCTGTCCCTCTCTGGTGCCCAGTTCTTGGTCACTTCTTCATCTCCACCTGACACCCTGGAGTGTGAACACAGTCTGTGTAGTCAGGAGATGTCTTCAGGAATAGCTCCAATTAGACTTCTACTCTTCGTTCTACAACCACTGCTGGATTTCTTTCTAATGTTCCACACATCCCGCCCCATTGCTTTAGTTACCATTTGTCCTGTTTGGGTTTTTTGAGAGATGGGTACACATTGGGGCTGGTACTTTCAGCTCTTTTGCTTTACAGTGTTTGGGGGATGGCCTGGGTCAGCACTGGTCTTATGACTTCCACCTTCGAGTCTTAGCTGCTGTCACTGCTGCTCAGAGACTGTGAGAAATTGAGGCTCTTCTGTATTTAATTCCTTTTCAATTAATTCCTGAGGTTTTAGTTCTGACCCTTTCCATGGACTCTATCCATAACAAAACTGATTTCCATCCTCCACCAGAAGATAGTTACTTCTTGCCTCTTTCCTTGTCTGCTGAGGAGGCCAGACATTCCATAGAGATAGAGAGAAGTGTGGGGATTTTCTGGATCTCATCTCCTCTTTCAGGGCTCAGACACTGCTTTTTAGGTCGAGGACCGTCGCACTGCGTAGCAGTGGGCAGAGCCGAAGATTTTATGTTTCTTAGAGAAGCTTGGAACCCGCCCCTCTTCTCCATTGGTTGGCCTAGTAAATGCTGGCCAGCCATTGGAGGAGAGGGGTGTCACTCCCTTTAAACCCCGTCTTTTGGACATTCGGGGCGTGTTTTTTAGGTTCTTTCTATCTGTGACGTCATCCATCACTCAAACCTAAAAAACACGCCCCCGAATCGCAAAATGACGGTGCCTTTCTCCGAGGCATTTCTTCTTGACCTCGGAGAAAGGCGGATGTGCTTTCCCTCACTCTGTGCCCCCCGAACATTCCAGCAGCAAAGCAGCGCTGCAAGGCTCCTCCTGGCATCTTCTTCACGATAGCGGCCACTGATGTGATAAAGACACCTCTTTAAAATATACGAAGAGGCAGTGCTCGTCCCAGTATTATGAACATGAAGACGCCGACGCGTGAGTGCCCGAGGTTGGCTGAGCCGTGTACCGTCAAGCAGCGCTGCTCAATTCTTCACCTGTTCATCCATAACATCTGCTGCTTCAACCCTCCCCACCCTACCCTCAATACACCCCCCACGCGGGCAGTGGGCCAGAAATTCAATCAGAAATTAATTGAAAGACTTCCCATCATTCCGCCGCCCTGCATCGCCATTGGCAGAGCGGCGTCCTGCTATCCGTGCCTCCCCTCCGCGGCTCCGGTGAAGGAGAGCCCCGCCCACGGCACCAGGGGAGCTCTCGAGAGCCCCGAAGCGGAAGTCGTCGGTGAGGAGAGGGAGGACGGGAGCCCACCCCGCCTCCCAGGACGTCCCGGCAGCCATAGAGCCCCGCAGCCCAGCTGCCGAGAGGAGCAGCTGCCGCACCGGGAGAAGCCGGTGAGTGTGAAGGGTGGAGGAGAGCTCCGGGCAGGTTCAGCGTGCCAGAGAGGCACAGGGTCCTACCTTGCTTCGAGCGGCCCTGGTTGACAGAGGGCCACTCCAATGATGACTGGGGCATTCTTCTTAACAGCCCACGAGGGCTCCAGGTGCCATTGTCTTTCTGAGTCCCCAGAAAAGCGACTCCAACGAGGGGCATAATTGTTTTAGAGCCCCGAGAGGCTCCCAGGGGCCATTGTGATCACGAGTCCTCCTGCCAACAAATGGAGTGGAAGCTTTATTCCTGGGACGAGAAATGCTTGTGAGTGCTGCAACATGAGCAATTGAGGGTCCCGTGAAGGTGGTGGGCAGGCAAGACGAGCGGAATGAGTGAAAGCTAGGGAAAATAAGGGTAAAGTGACGGGTGAGATTCTGGGAACGTGGGACAAATGGTTGCCAAGGACAAGTCGGTATGGAACAGGAGGCAATGTATGGAGCTGCTGAGTAGGGGCCGTGGAGATGGGGAGCTGCTAAGTAGGGGCCGTGGAGATGGGGGAGCAGCGTGCTGGAAAGTGAGCCAAGAGAGCGAAAAAAAATGTGAAGGTAAACAATACGTGGGTTTGGGTGAGTGTGAAATGATGTAATTGATACAATAGGTTTTTTTTTTTTAAAGCTGAATACCACCAGGGAAGAACACTAAAAGTGTATGAAGAGATGAGTCTTCAACTACTTACTGAATTTTGTTTTAGCTTCCCTGCCCCCTGGCTGTGCTTGCTTCCCTGCCCCCTGGCTGTGCTTGCTTCCCTGCCCCCTGGCTGTGCTTGCTTCCCTGCCCCCTGGTTGTGCTTGCTTCCCTGCCCCCCGACGTATGGAGCTGCTGAGTAGGGGCCGTGGAGATGGGGAGCTGCTGAGTAGGGGCCGTGGGGATGTGGGAGAGCAGAGTGCTGGAAAGTGAGCCAAGAGAGCGAAATAAAATGTGAAGGTAAACAATACGTAGGTTTGGGTGAGTTGAAATGATGTAATTGATACAAGAGGGTTTTTTAAAGCTGAATACCACCAGGGAAGCACACAAAGTGTATGAAGAGATGAGTCTTCAACTACTTACTGAATTTTGTTTTAGCTTCCCTGCCCCCTGGCTGTGCTTGCTTCCCTGTCCCATGGCTGTGCTTGCTTCCCTGCACCCTAGCTGTGCTTGCTCTCCTTTGTGTGTATGTGGCTGTGTGTGTGTATGTGGCTGTCGCTCTTGGGGGGGGGTGGGGTGTGTGTGTGTGTGTGTGTGTGTGTGTGTGTGTGTGTGTGTGTGTGTGTGTGTGTGTGTGTGTCTCTCTCTCTCTGTATGTGTGTGTGGGTGGCTCTGTGTGGGTGTAAATGCAATAGGTCATGCATTTGCGAGCAATTAAGCTATTGGCATTGTAAATGGCAATGCCATTTATTTAACGATTAAGCTATTGCCAATGTAAATGACAATGCCATTTAATTATGAGTTAAAAAAAATTTCATGAGCAATGCCAATAGCTCTACCTTTAATAATGCCGAGACCATTGCATTGTGAATGCTTGTTTACTTTGGCTTGAATCAGCAAGGCAAAAAGGCCTCAGTTTTCCTCCCTTTGCAAGTTGAGATATTTCCATGGTTTTTCACTAGTCTAGGGTCCATTACCTACTGCTACCACCTCTCTACTAGAGGGTACTTGGGCTGAGGCCAGAAGACATTTTTCTCTCTCTTCTAGATTGGCTGTGCTGAGTTCTGATGTGTAATGTAGTGCCTGTGTTCCATTTTCCTGCAATTGTGCATTACTCCTCGGAGTGCATGTGCTTTCTCAAATGCCCGCCTTACTGCTTGTAATTTCCCTTATAGATAAAGATAGCAAGAAAGGAATACAGTGAACTGGCAATGCCTTCATTACTTACTTACTGGTAGTCTTCATTAAAGTCCAACTCTCCCTTTTCTTAATTCTAATCTTATTCCGGCAGCACCCCTTCCCACCCTGACTGTGTTTGACATTGTAGTCTTTAGCGTATGTAAGGGGTGGGACCCTTTTACACTTCCATATTAGGAGTAGTAGTTAAAAAATGATTGTTTAGATAGGGCTTTCAGGGGTCTGTCTATGCAGGTGGATCACACCTCATAGATAAGGTATTGGATGAAGAGGAGTACATTGTTAATGAGGACGCTGTGTAATGAAGATTCCCAATAATAAAATAAAAAATAAAAAAAGATGGACGGAATGTTGAACACTGACAAACATTCGCCCCAGTCACAGATCTAGGCTGATGAGGGGTAATACCACGAAACCGGTCCAAGGATGCCCGTTTCCGGTCCAGGGAGGACCTGGCCTGGTAGTTTGGGATGGACTGTTCCTATGGGGAGCAGGGTCAAGACTGACATACATACGGCTGTGTCCAAACTGGCATGGTGAGCAAAAAACTATGGATTTAGGCCCAGATCTCTGAACAGGGGATAAATGTTTGACAATGTTCGGCATTCTGTCCATCATCTTTTTGTGTTGTTATAGTCACCCCAATTGAGGCGTGTATGCTCAGCTGCGGGTCCTGTGCTAACTATGCCATTGGATTCAAGCTAGTTTGGCTAATCTGGGTGATACCCCAAAACCGGTCCCAGAATGCTAGTTTCTGGTCTAGGAAGAACCTGGCCTGGCAGTTAAGGCTGGACTGCCTCCATGGGGTGCAGGATCAAAACTGATATGGGTGAGTCCAAACTAGAATGGCATGGGGAGCAAAAACACAATGGATTTAGGCCCAGATCTCTGTACTGGGGGTGAATGTGTGACAATATTCAGAATTCAGTCCGTCATCTCTTTTGTGTGATTACCAATAATTAACCAAAGCCTTACATATTTACTGATGATGCATTAATAGTGGTCCAGAGAAAGACTCTACTAATTCTCAATTTGCAATGATGTGTAGAGTAAAATGTGTCATTGCATTAAACATTTGAATTGGTGTATCTACTGCAGAAAGAATGTTTATTTACAGAAGATCTATATACAACCAATAGGATATTACCTTATCAATAAGTGCACTTTTTTCTGATTTAGCGGAGGTGATCTCTTTTTCAAAGGTGATCAAAGAAAACTGTTGAGCTTCTACAGTATCTCGAAGGGCTTCTTTCTCGGCAGACACAGTCCCAATATTCTGCTCCAACTCCTCCATATGCCTCTGAAGTTTTTTTCTCTCCTCTGCCCAAATCCCCCTCTCAGCCTCAAGAGTTGATTCATGGTTTTCTTTACACTGCTCTGCATTTGTAACTTGTTGCTGCAACAGGATGACTGTTTGGGTTGTCTCACTGATTTTGTTCTCCCATTTTATATTTTCTTTGAACAATTCCTCATTAGAAGACTGTAAATGTGTGTTCTTGCTTTGGGTTTCCCTCAATTGCTGCAGCAACTGAGTCTTATCTTGTTCCAAACAGGCTATTTGACTAACCAGATCTTCCCCTTTGGATTTCAGAGTTTCCTGCTCATTATGGAAAAGTTCCAATTCAGCACTCATGTTTTTGAGTTGCAACTTCAACGAGGATATATAGGATTTGGACTCCTCCTCATCTTTTAATTTTTCCTGGATACTGTTCCCAAGTTTTTCTGACATGAGTGACTGACTTATTTCTAACTCAGATATTTTTGCGTGAGTTTGCTCTAGTTCTCTGTGTACCAGCTCTTTTTCCTCTCGTATGGCAACAAGTTCCAACCCCACTTGTTTTAGCTTTTCATTTAGGTCTTCTTTTTCGGCCTGTAATGTTTCTGCTTCCTCTTTGTAAGTTTGAGTCTTAATATACAAATGTTTTTCTTTTTCCTCAGAAACGTGCAAGTCTCTTTCAAGGCTTTCTAGTTTAGCCAGAAGAGTGTTTACTTTCTGTTCAGTTTCTTGACATGTTTTACTCAACTGTAGGTTATCCTTTTCATATGATTCTTGAAGTATGGTAAAATCGTCAATTACACGTTGCATCTTTGCTACTTGTTCCTGTGTACAAGTCAGTTTCAATTCAATATCACCTTTAATCTCCAGTGCACATTCAAGAGACTTGGAAAGTTTAGCAATTTCTGATTCTGACTCAATCAACTTTGACCTCAAAGTTTCAGATGTCTGTGAAAGCAAATCTATGTCCTTATTCTTCTCCCTTACTTGACTGTGAACCTCCTCTATCTGTAAGGCATGCATCTCTGCATTCTTCTCTAATTCCTTCTGAAGATGTAAGAGACTAGCATTTTCTTTCATTTGTTTGTTTAAGTCATCCAACAGAGACTTTGATTTATATAGCACTTCACTTTTCTCCTGTTCAGATTGTTCTAACAATTGAGAGAGGTTCAACTGAGAGGCATTTAATTTAGATACCTTTTCTTCTGTGTGTTGTAGCTCTTTAATCAAACTTTCATTTCTAATTCTCTCAGACTCGTGATCAGAGGTCAGATCTTTCTGCTTTTTCATTAGGTCATCTTTCAGGGCTTTTAAGTTGTCAACCTCTTGTTTGGAAGCCTTAGTCTGAATCATTAGTTGTTCTACATTTTCTTCAAGACTTTTGACTTTGTCCTGAAGCAAGTCTACCTTCCTTTGACTCAAGTTAAGTTTTCCAATCAAATCCTCGTTTTCCTTCTCAATGGACACCATCTGCAATTTCAGGGATTCATTGCAACTCTTAATGTCAGTAACATCTTCATGAGATGAGGCTAGCCTTAGTTCAACATCTCCTTTTTCAGAAAGCATGGTTTCAAGGGCACTGGAGAGTCTTGTGATTTCAGCTTCTGACTCATTCAGCCTGGCTTTTAAAGTTTCAGAGGTTTGCAAAAGCAATTCCTTTTCCACATTAAGGTGGCTTGCCTCATTTTGGAGTTCTTCCAACTGTAATGTCTTCATGTCTGTGTTCTTTTCATCTTCCTCTCTAAGATGAACCAGTTTGCTTTGTTCTTCATTTAAGTTGCTTAAATATTTTAATTTATTTTCCAGTGATGATATTACAGTATTCGATTCCTTTATCATTCTAGTCTTTTCCTGTTCATGTTGTTGAATGATTAATGCAATGTTTTCTTGAGATGCTCCATCTTGAGATGCTTGCTCTCGCGTTTGTTGTAGCTCTTTTTTTAGAACCTCATTTTTTGTTCTGACTGCTTCAAGTTCAATATTCAGGCCCTCCAGCTTTTTAATCATCTCTTCCTTCAGATCTTTTAGGCTTTCTACCTCCTCTTTGGTACTTTCTAGCTGAATAATTAAGTCTTCTAGACTTTCATCTGCCATGACCACGTTTCTTTCAAGACTCTCAATTTTGTCCCTAAGGGAGTCTGCTGTCCACTCACTCTGTTTCAACTTTTCAATCATAAGCTGTTTTTCTTTCTCAATACAAGCAACCTGCAACATTAAGGCTTCAATGCGCATTTTCATATGGGCCACTTCGTCGTTGGATGATTTGAGTTTTGTTTCAATGTCACTCCTTTCAGTGACTGTGCATTCCAATTCACTGGAAAGTCTTGAAACTTCAGATTCAGAGGCGCTTAGCTTTCTTTGTAACATTTCAGAATTCTGCAAAAATAATTGTTTTTCTTCTTTCAACTGTTGATTTTGATTTAAGAGTTCTTCAATCCTTGTGATTTGCATTGCAGCATTCTTATCAAATTCCTTCTTGATAAGCATAATATTATCTCCTTCTACCAGTTGCTTGTTTAATTCCTCTATCTGCGTTTGCAGTGATGAAACTGAAGATGTGGAGTCTGCAAGCATTTGAATCTTTTCTTTTTCATACTGTTCTAACATTTTAACTGTGTGTGATTTGAAGACTTCTAATTCATTGACTTGTCCTCGAGATTGATCCAGTTCTTTGATTAAACTCTCATGCGTAGTTTTGATTGTGCGAAGTTCAAATTCCAAATCTTTAAGCTTTTTTGTCATATCATTATTCAGGGTTTTTAAGTTATCTGCTTCCTCTTTGGAACTTTCAGCCTGAATAATTGCATCTTCCAAATTTTCCTCAGATAGGAGCATATTTCTCTCAAGATTCTCAATTTTGTCCTGTAGAGAATCTGTTTTCCGTTGACTCCGTTTCAGATTTTCAATCATGTCCTTGTTGTCTTTCTCTTTTGATTCTATTTGTATCTTCAGATCCTCAATAGTAGATTGCATGTGAAATGTTTCTTCTTGAACAGAGGTCAGTCTCATCTCAAGTTGACTTCTTTCACAAAGTGCACATTCTATAGCTTTAGAAAGTCTTGAGATTTCAGATTCATAGTCAGCCAGCCTAGCTTTTAGAGTTTCAGAGTCCTTTAAGAGCCTTCCTTTTTCTTCATTTAAGTATTCTATGTTGCTTTGGAGTTCTTCATTTTGTAAGCGCTGCATCCCAGTTCTTCTTTCAAGGTCTTGATTGAGACGAATAAGATTGTTCTTTTCGGACACTTCTTGTAAATCTTTCAACTGAGTCTGCAGTGACGAAACTGAAGTGCTTGCCTCCTCTATCAATTTAGCTTTTTCGGCTTCATGCTTTCCCATAATGTTTACAATTTTCAATTGAGAGGCTTCAAATTCAGATAGTTGTTTTAGGGTTTGCTGAAGTTCTTTGTTTAGCTCTTCCTTTTCTGCTCTAAGCGTATTAAGATCCAAATGTATACATTTTTCAGTCTGGTCTTCTTTTAAACCACCTTCTGTCTCCTCTATTGGTGATTCAGCTGAAATAACAATACCTCTTTCAAGACGTTTGATTTTATCCTTAAGGGAGTCTGTTTTCTTTTCACTTTGTTTCAATTTTTCAATTAGATGACGCTTCTTTTTCTCATCAGACTCTATATGGAGTTTCAGTTTTTCTATGCCACTCCGCATTTGAGCTACCTCTTCCTGGGTAGAGGTCAATTGAGATATAATTTCACATTTTTCAGTAAGAACGCATTTCAATGACTGACACAGTCTGGAGTTTTCAGCCTCTGATTCATCAAGCTTAATCTGTAAATTTTCAGTTGTCTTGATAAGTAGCTCTTTTTCTTCCATTAGCTGTCCTAATTGGTTTTGGAGTTCTTTCTGCATTAATGCCTGCATCTCTGTATTCTTTTCAAATTCCAGCTTGAGGAGGCTCTTTTCAAACAGTTCCTCTTGTAAAACTTTAACCTGACTTTGCAACTGTGAAACAATACATTTGGATACCTCAAGCATATTTTCCTTTTTGTCTTCATGCTTTTCCAAAATGTCTGAAATGGTTAATTTAGAGGATTCTAATTTAGATATGTTTACCTTTATTTTCTGCAACTCTGCATTCAACTCTTCATTTTTGGCTCTGTAGGCAGTACATTCAAAGTTCAACGCCTGTGTCTTTGCAGTCATGTCTCCATTGAAAGATTGTAGGCTATCTATCTCCATTTGGGAAGCCTTAACTTGAACTTTCATATTTTCTAGATTTTCCTCCGATATTTCTAAGCCATGCTGTAGACTCTCAACTTTATCTTGAAGAGTGCTTGATATCTGCTCACTCTCTTTCAGTTTTTCACCAAGGAGCTTTTTTTCACTCTCGTGTGACTCTACACATAGTTTCATTGTTTCCATGGCATTCTTCATCTGAGCTACTTCTCCTTCAGTTAAACTCAATTTTGAGGCGATTTCCATTTTTTCTTTAAGTATGCACTCAATAGATGTTGAAAATTGTAAATTTTCACATTCCAACTCACTTATCCTTTTCTTCAGAACTTGAGAAGCCTTTAAAAGCATTTCTGTCTCTTCAGTCAGCACTTTAATCTGGTTTTCGGAATTTTCAGTCTGTACTGTGTGCACATCTGTGTTATTTTCAAATTCATGTGTGACACGCAGGACATTATTTTCTACTGTTAATTGACTTGCACTACATGCCTTGGCCTGGGAAGCTTTGTGTGTCTTGATCTCTGCTTCTAGTATCTTAATAAACTCACTAGAATCTACTTTCCAAGATTCAAGCTCTTTCACTTTTTCCTTT